>NC_067169.1:42242239-42900983 GCF_903995435.1 Acomys russatus
TATAATCACTGTCTAAGGAGAAAACATTCATGAATATTCTGATTTTATTATTACATGATAATGTGTATATATTAAAGTATCACACTGTGCTCCCTAAGTATATATGGTTAAAGCACAAAAAAATCTTTGAATATCAAAAAATCAAGGAAAATTTGAGAGATGTTGAACAGAATTCAAGTAACTACAAATGAGGAAGAACGGATGATCAAAAGCATCTTTATGCTACAGAATGAACTAAAATCTCAGACTTAAAGGATCTATTCATTGTTTAAACAAACCGTATAGATTAAGACCACACATAGTATATGTAATCAATATTGAATGTATGGTTAACAATAATAAACTGAGTGATGTTATTATAAACTCCATTACTGCCAGGTACAATGAAGCGCGTCTTTAATCCCAGCACTTGGTATTGGGTGGGGCAGAGGCAGGCGGATCTATCTCTGTGAGTTCGAGGCCAGCCTGGTCTATAAAAGTGATTCCAAGACAGCCAAGACTACACACAGAGAAACCCTGTCTTAAAGAAACAAAAATTAAAACAAAATAAAATAAACTTTATTACCAACTTAGATTTTTCTGAAAATGTAAACAAAAAGGTCAATTTCAGGTAAGTAACATTCTCAATAAAATATTTCTCAACACTTGAAAAAAGCACAATTTCCTTAGGAACCATCATGTACAACTGCCCTGTGCATACACCCTAAGAATCACTTGAGCAACCTGTATTCATTGCTGCATTACTCATAACAACAAAGATGTGAAACCAATCTGAGGCATTCATGATCAGATGAATGAATATTGATGGACTTTTATTCAGCTGCAAAGAACAACCAAATTGTGAAATATGCAACAAAATGGAAGAATAAAGAAAATATTATATTAAGAGAAGTAACTCAGACTCAAAAGTTAAAACTTGCATATTTTCTCTCATAGGTAGATCATGTCTATATCTGATGAGTTTGAGTGTAGGCTGTAAAACTAGAAAGGAGACCACAAGAGGGCAGGGGTCTATGCAGAAGAGGAGGCAGGAAGATTCTAAGAGTCAGAGTGGTGGATGATTTCAAAGAAACAGCCTTCTCTCTCTGACAAGGCTCTCTCTCTCTCTCTCTCTCTCTCTCTCTCTCTCTCTCTCTCTCTCACTCAATTTCAACCATATTTTTATAAGTACATTGCACAACTGATTAAGAAAAGTATTATCTTCTTGATCAAGAAAATAGATGGAGATATTCACTGTACTTTGAAAAGCAGAATTTCCCTGAGAAGTTGAATAATCTTGTATTAGCCACAGTTTTAGAGTTATGAAGAAGCTATAATGTTGGTTTATTTGTAAATCACCTTGCATCTGGAATAAGCATGGTCTTATTCATTAAGATCATATATTTTCATTGAAATCCTATACTAAGAGTGTATCCTAACCCCTGGCCAATCATGTCTTGAATATTTAATGAAGTATCAGTAATCTAGATTATTACTGATTTGGTTTTTAGTAATGATATAACACATTTAGCTTATTGAAGGAGATTTAAAAAAAAAAAAAAAAGAATAACGTTAGGTTTTTGAAAGTTGAAAGACATAGTAAACCATTCAAATACTTAACCTTTTTTTTTTTTTTTTTTTAGGATGGCAAAGCCTGTCCAGTGCTTACAAACCCACAGGAAGTGTGTTTTGAACAGAGTCCAAAAATTCAGCCTTCTTACATAGGATGTTAGCAATGAATGTCACAGTACCAGGCTGTTGGATTTCAGTGTTAACTTCCAAAGATGACAGGTGACCTGTTATACAGCATTAGTGCTTCAAAGGGCTAATGTCCCTGCCAGCAGCACACCTAAATTATCAGGTTTCCATTTTTCCTTTTTTATTAATTTATTCAGATTACATCTAAATTTTTATGCCCTTGCTTGTCTCCTCCCGTTCATCCTTCCCTCCCTCTTTCACCGTATTCCCATGCCCTGGGTTTGTGACAGAAAGGGACTTCCTCCCCCACCATATGGTCACAGCCTATCAAGTCTCATCTTGGTAGCCTTCCTTTTCTTTCTCTGAGTGCTACCAGGCCTCCCCATCAAGAGGAAGCAGTCAAATACAGGGCACCAGAGTTAATGTCAGAGTCAGTCCCTGCTCTCTACACAACTGTGGAGAATGTTCTGTCCCTTGGTTAGATCTGAGTAGGGGCAGGCAGAACCTAGGCCCCACTATCTGGTTGACACGGACTCTCTTGCCAGCTTTTTTATTACTTCCCCTTGCTGGACTGCCTTGTCAGGCCACAGGGGAAGAGGGCACACTCAGTCCTGTTATGCCTTGATGAGCTGGAGAGGATGGGAAGAGGGTGTCCTTTTTTCTGAGCAATAGGGGAGAAGGGATGGAGAAGAGGGAGGGAGGGTGAGACTGGGAGGAGAGGAGGGTGGGAGACCAGGATGTAAAGTGGAGAAAGAAAGAAATACAGACAGGAAGGAAAGGAGGGAGGGAGGGAGGGAAGGAAGGAAGGAGGGAAGGAAGGAAGGAAGGAAGGAAGGAAGAAGAGCCTCTTCCAGACAAAATTTGCAATTGATATCTGCTAGGAAATGGAAAATTATCACTGGTATATCAACCACAGTCCAGGGCAGGTCCCATGTCTAGTAGTTGGCCAACACAAAATGGATATTGTGATTTTTTTCAGAGTTTTTTGTTTTCTTTGTTTTGGCTTTTTATTATTGTAATTTATTTATTTATTTATTTTGGTCTTATTGGCTTCCTTCTTTCCATTCTTTCTTTCATCTTCCTCCTCCTTTTAGTTTGTTTTTATTATTATTTTTTGTTATTGTCTGAAAGAGATTAAAAACATGAAGTTGGATGGGAATTGAAGTGGAGAAGACCTGGGAGGCATTGGGGAGGGAAATATATAACCAAAACATATTGTATGAAAAAAAACACTAAAAAATAAATAAGTATTTTAGCAGAGATATTCAATAGGATACATGTACCACAGAAGTAGAAAGGAAATTATGGAAGAGTGCATGGATTGGCTAAGGGGGTAATGAAAAGAAGATTGGAGAAGAGATAAACATATACAAATTTGATGATTTCATAAGGAAACCCAATTTGTATAATAATTTAAGATGTTGATTTCTTAAAAAATAACCTGTTCAAAGAAAATACATCAATTTCATTAAATTTTTATAAGAAATGGCATTATTAAAAAGGAATCATATCTATAATTATGTTGTTTATATGTCACAAATGTCAAGGTAATATATTTTCAAATAATTAAAATCAAAGAAATCCAACTCTCATGAATACATTGCCCTATAAAACAGAACAGAAAAATTACATTTAATATGAGAATTACAAGTATTGGAAAATAAAACTCAGACTGTTTAATATTTTTGCACTTTTCAGCAGAACACAATGATAGGGCCCTTGTTAATTGTACTACTTAATTCCATATAAATATCATGTGGATAATTCTATGACAAATATTATATGTGTTTTTTTATGGTACAGTATTGTGATGGTTTCAGTAAGAATTATCCCTATAAGTTCACATGTTTGAATTCTTGGTCCACAATTGATGGAACTGCTTGGGAAAGATTAGGAGGTATGCCCTTATTGGAGGAAATGTGTCACTGGGGTGGGCTTTGAAGTTCAAAGCTCATGCCATTTCCACTTGGCTTTCTCTTTCTGCCTCATGGTAGTTGTGTGAAAATGTAAACATGAAAAATTACTTAAAAATCATAGATCAAAACATTATAAAATGCCAAATAATAAGCATCAATTGAAACTAAGAAATACTATGAAAACTGCTGGCCCTTTCTGTTGGGTTTGAGATCGGACACGACAGCCAACTCAATGTTGAAGGCTGGGACATAGCTTGCTCCACCTTGCAGAAGGACAGCTAGGTCTCGTAAAAAACAAAACAAAACAAAACAAAACAAAACAAAACAAAACAAAAACTCTCTTTAGAGTCCCAGGATGTCTCGGCAGCATTAGGGACAGGGCCACACTTCTCCAGAAGGGAAAAGTTGCTTCTAGGCTTCTCTTTACTGGCCAGTCTTAAGATTCCAGGAGCCCTTACTTATTGCTTATTTCAGTGGTGGCTAACCCATCCTGATAAAATGAGACTGTCCAGAACTTTCTGAGTTGGCTCCCACCTTGCATGGTCCCACATACCTCAGTGCTGTTCTGGGGCTCATTAGCCTAAAAAAAAAAAAAAAAAAAAAAAACAAAACTTGAATTGTCTTGCCACTTAGCAGGAATCACTCAGTACCAGGACCAGCAGGTGCAGCACCAACACGTTTTATCGCTTCACCATGCAGCAATTCCTTATAGAAAACATTCCCAGTGATACCAATAGCCAAAACAGTAGGCTGGTCCCTTAGAGCCCCAGAACAACACTCCCTGGGCACACTGAGGCCATGGGCCTTTCCCTTGAGATGTGGGACCCAAAGGTGTGGCAGCAAAGGTGGTGGGAACAACCGAAGGTCATGTGGCATTGGCTGGGAAGGAAGCGAGAATCATACTCACCTTCTTGGCTTGTCCCCTTTGCTCACAGGGTATGAGGCCCGAGGCGAGGACAAGTTCTCTGAGCCTGCTGCACCAGACTCTATGTACCATTGAGTGAGGACAGCTGATGAGTGGGGACATAAATACACAAGCACGGGTGATACTAGCAGTGTGGCCTGTTCCTCCTACAGGTCTTGAGATATCACCTGCACATTTCACCAACTTCCTCATTTTCCTCATACCTCATTAGAAAAAATCCCTGTGAATCACTGTTAGCCTAGGGATGCGCATATACACTGAAACACTCACTTGACCCTTGAGTCCCAGTGAGGGAGGGGCTGAGGAAAAGTCACATCTGTGACCTATGAGGAGACAGCATGGCAAACAGGATAGCTTCACATATCCAGGTTACAACATGAGCTCATCACTTGTGAGTGAGAACTGAGGTCCACCAAAGTGAGGTTGTTTCTATAGTGAGCAGAGCCAAAAGAACCCTCACATCGACTTTTTACTGGGGAAGCCCAGAGAAGCTGAGTTACTTGCTGAGCACCACACAGCAAATTAAAGCCAGAACCAGGCCATACCCCTTCTTTCCCAAGGAAATCTCCTCAGAGGCGGTTCCTATAGCTCCAACAGTAATGTCTCAGAGCACACCCAGTGGAGGCCACACTGACAGTGACCCAGTGCCATGGGTCCGGTCCATTGAGAATGCTGAGCTCTTCCCAGACACTCTCCAGGACTTCCTATGTTGTTGTAAACCAGAAAAGGAAACTTGGCAGGAAAGATCGAAGTGGGAGCTAAGCGTGGCACAGGCAAGGAACGGGTGAACATTAATAAGCAGCAGCTAGCTTCGAGGTGGCTGGGCACCGACCCCAGGTGGCAGGGAACCATGGACACATGGGAGCCATTGCTCCACATCCTGGCTCTGACAGAGTGGCAGAAAAGTGACGCCTGTGTCCCAATTCAGGTTTTGGTGGCCTCTGTCAGTGTGAGGGGCCGCCCTGGGCTTGGGAGGACAGGTAGTCATCTGCGATCCCTCCTTTCTGGAGCCTTACCCTTTACAAAAATGACTCTGCATCTCAACCCCACAAGATGCTTGCACCTCCCACTAAGAGGGAGATCACCCCGCCCCATGCAGGTGGCCTCACCTATCCTGGAGTCAGAATCTGCTGAGCACATTTTCATTCACATTAAACAGTCACATTCCAGCCAGTTTTTTAAAAATTTATTAATTCATTCAGATTACAACTCAATTGTTATCCCATCACTTGTATCCTCCCATTCCTCCCTCCCTCCCGCTTTTACCCTAGTCCCTTCCTCTAGGTCTGTGACAGAAGGGGACTTCCTCCCCCACTATATGGTCATAGCCTATCAAGTCTCATCTTGGTAGCCTGCTAATTCTTTCTTTGAGTGTCAGCAGGGCTCCTCACCAAGGCGAGGTGGTCAAATATGGGGCACCAGAGTTCATGAATCACATGCCAGCCAGTTTTTAAAGACAAGGTCACCTTTCAGTTTTCTTTCTTGAAACTTGAGAGAAAATGACATACATACTACTGACTTAAAAACAAAACAAACCAAACTAAATAAATGCATGGCTGCAGAGTGGCAGAGGTGTGTGTTTTCATACTGTGAGGAAAAGTCTGCAGCTTTTGGGAAGGCCTGGAACTCCTGGCTCCTGCCTTGGCCCAGTCTTTCACAGGAGTTGGTGGTGAGACCTGCAGCCTCCTCCTCCTGCCCTGGCCTTGTAGAACTAGCCCCTGTGCACTTAGGCCTTTTCTACCTTCTATTGAACCACTTTGATTTGTGGATAGAGGAAAAAGAAACAACTTTTGACAGTGCAGTAAAAGAACGATTTTAGTAAAAGGAGTAACAAATAAGACTGTGAGTGTCTACTTGGAACTAGATAATAAAGGCCTCTTTGTGAGCCTCTAGTTGGGGGGTGCGAGGGGAGAGAAATGCTACTAAAAAGAGAAGACAAAGTTCCAGCAGAGAGTGCAGGAAGCTAGAGTGCAACCTCCTTTCCCTGGGCCCTCCAGGGCTGCTGCCTACGTGGGTGTGCCTGGGAGGCCTGGAGTAGCCTGGATCCTGGTCCAGCTGACACCTGGAGTCCGAACCATCGCAGCAGCCACTGGCTCGGCCTAGCAGTGATTTTGCAGCGACCCTTTCTCCACCATCGAAGCGCCTTGATGGCGGCGGCCTTCCTGAGGCCTCCTTGGACTCCATCAGGACGTCTCCCGGTGGCCGTGGGCGAGGCACAGTGTAAAGTATGGCGGCAACCCGAAGGCCAAGGCAGGCCTGCAAAGGAACATCAGGAACACTCAGCCATCGCTGGGAGAGGATCGCCGCATGGACTAAACCTCAGACCTGGGCCAGCAGAGCCCTAGATGGTCCGGAGGAAGGTGAGCGGATTCCCACACAGCGGGAAGAAAGATCAATCTTTGGGCCGTGAGTGCTCCTTCCATCGGAGACGCGATAGCCGCATGCGGCCAGTGGGAAACGCTGGTGAAGATTTAGTAGAAGGCCTGTGTATATAATATGAAAAAGCTGCTCTCAACCTTTCTCCTCGCCTTTTTAAAGAGACTTTTCGGCTGAATCTGGACATTTAGCTGTAGAGATTGCTGACGCCGGGTAGAGGTAGGAAATCACGTGTGTACCCAGTCATCTTTAAAACAAGAAACATCATAGACCTGTCTTCTAGAAGTGACTTTGAAATGGAATTGTTTAGGCCGCCTCTAGAAAGACCGCAGGAGCGACACTTGTCCTTGTTTGTTCAGTAGACTCAGCTGGAGGAGGAAGAGGTCCAGAGCCAGATTGGTCTCATGAAGAAGATGTCTTTTTTTATTTTATAATTTTTTTAATTCTAACTATTGTATTGTGTATGCATTCTGTTCCTCATTTCTTACCCTCCACCCCGTGTTTGTGTGTGTGTATGAAAACCAAGTATTCTTTTGGAAATGACTTTCTAGATGCTCTGAAGTGCCTGACATATTTTACAAGTAGTAGTAAAACATGTAAATACGTTTTTTGTTAGGATTCACATGAAGTATTGTTTGGGGAGGAATAGGCAAACCTCTCCTGAGTTGACCACATTGTGCTTGTGTGGAGGAAATGCAGAGCTCTGAGCCTCTGCTCCGCGGGTGGAAGACGAACCATAGCCCATTGTGTTTGGCTTTGCCGTGTACATAGTATAACAGGACAAAGGAGTCCTAATTTACAACATCTAGTCATTCCAGGTGTTAAAGAGGTTGCCAGTGTGTGACAAAGTAAAGTTAGTAGAACGATACATTTTGTACTTTTTGTGTTCAATTTTTTAAATTACTTTTGTTACATGTATGCCATTTACTGGACTGCTGTGTACATAGCGGACAACAGTCCTTACTTGAAATATCTGGTCTATCTAGATGTTTACAAGTGCCCAACGTATGTTAAATGTAGAGGTAGTAAATATCACTTTGTAAATATCAAAGAGAGAGAGAGAGAGAGAGAGAGAGAGAGAGAGAGAGAGAAGACAAAGGAGGAATCACGTTAATCTTGATTACTTCTTTTAATGGCAGGGAGTTACTTTTTACATGTGAGATACAAAAATTGTTAAGTTCAAGTATATCTTTCAAAATTTAAGACAAACCACCAAATGTACTAAGAATAAGGTAAAGGTAGTAGGAATATGATGTAAATGCAATGCATTCCTGTCCCTTCTTAGAGAGGGAAGCGCAGAGACAATGCATATTGCACTTGTTTTGTTTTGGTTTTTTGAGACAGGGTTTCTTTGTGTACTCTTGGCTGTCCTGGACTCACTTTGTAGACCAGGCTGTCCTCAAACTCACGGTGATCCACCTGCCTCTGCCTCCCGAGTGCTGGTATTAAAAGCATGCAAAGATTTATTTATTCATTGTTTATACAGTTTTCTGCCTGCATGTGAGCCAGCAGGCCAGATGAGGGCACTAGATCTTATTATAGGTAGTTATAAGCCATCATGTGGTTGCTGGGAATTGAGCTCAGGACCTCTGGAAGAACAACCAGCATATTGCAATTGTGAAACAAAATATTAATAAACTTATAACTACCATGATAAATAAACTAAAAACTTGTTAACAACATATGAATCTAAATTCTTTGTGTGTGGTTGATAGGTGAAAGCAGACATTTTTACTGTTTTATTTCAAATTTTTCTATGCCATACTATCATATATATATATATATATATATCTTTTAATAATCAAACATAGTTTAATAAGGTTTGAACTTACTAATAATACATCAAAATCATTTCAAATGAAAGCATGAGATAATAGTGTGATTTGAACAAATGAGCTATTGTGTATAAGAAAAAAAGTATAATACTTCATATGAAATCTAAAATACCTGTAAGGAGAGGAAGTAATACTAATTAAACATTGTTAGAAAATTTATAAATGCATTAAATATAATCATTTTGATGAGGCATACATGAATATACTTTATATGTGTAAACACTTTAGTTCTTACATATCTTTTTGCCTCTTATAAATTAACATAATGATAAGGGCAGATAGACATTTTTTAAAGCTCTTAGTATCAGTAATTACTATATAATGATGTCTTCCATCTTCACTAGTTTCTTTGGTTTCTCCAGCTTTCTTGAGGTAAATTGACAAATGCACATATCCTATGCACAAATACAATGTTGTATGGCAGAATGGTAAATTGTTAAATTTTTTAAATGGAATAAATTCTTTCATAAAACTGTGAATAAATCAATTATATCTTCTTATAATTGATAACTATATGCCAAAAACCCTATCACTAGATTATTATATTTTTTCTAATTACATCTGTTAGTTTGCCCTTACTGTCCTTAATAGATTCCATCTACTGGCTATCTCCTTCAAATGCCTTATTCATTTCTTTATAGTAGTATTAAGAAAGCAAAATAGAATTTCCGTTCTGGATTTAGACATCTAAAATCTAATGTCCTTACAGAATGTTTCGCACATGGCAAAAGGGAAGCAAAATATTAGGAGGAAAATTTGCATTCTTTTAATTAAAAACATGTAGCTCTATTTTTCCAAGTTTGGTGGTGAAGAATAATAGAAAAAAGTAGGGTGATATTCAGAACATGGTACTGTTCTGGTTATGACTTACCAGTCATGCCTACTGGTTTTAAGTAACCTGTGTGTAGTATTTAGGAGACAACTTTTGTGCTTACTTGAATGAGAAATGTTCTCCATACACTCAGATATTTGAACACTTGATTCCCAATTGGTGGACTGTTTAGGGATGTCTAGGAGCTGTGGTATTGCTGGAGAAAGTATATCACTGGGAACAGGCTTTGAGATGATATAGTTCCAGCCCTATTTGCTGTTCATGCCTCTGCTTCCTGCTTTCATTTGAAGACATGAACCCTCAGCTTCCTGCTCCTGCCACCATACCTGAGATTTCCTGCCATGTTTTCATCCCATGATGGACTCCTATCCTTCTGAAACTGTAAACTAAAATAAATTCTTCCTTAAATTGCTTTGGTCATGGTTTACCACAAACAAAGGAGAGAGAGAGAGAGAGAGAGAGAGAGAGAGAGAGAGAGAGAGAGAGAGAGAGAGAGAGAACACAATAGTAGCTTGGGGCGAGAACGACTAAGGCCAAAAATGAGTGCAAAAGAAGACTTAAATGCTGAATCTTTAATGTAACAACTATGCATTATCAGTTCAATTCCTTAACACTTCTGTGCATGAATCTGAACAAACCTCTAAGTCCTGGGAAAAACTTCAGTTGACTGAGAGCAAGAATGGTGATCTTGAATGTGTACGAGAGAAAATATAATACAAATAAAAATATATTTGTTCATTGATAAGCACTATGCACTGGCTACCTCCATGAATAAACTCTTAGAGAGAGTATTTTTATAGGTGTAAATGACTGAAAGAAAACAGAAACATGTGTTGGTTTGTCTCACTTTATGATATGGATTCTTTTCACTAATTAAAAGACAAGAAATCAGTGTGTTTTCCTGCTAATACAAGTTTCAGGCACATACAAAAGAAGAGAGGTTAATTTTATATTGTTAGGAAAGCATTAACACGAGCTGGGTATGGTAGCACACAGCTTTAATCCCAGCACTAGGGAGGCAGTGTCAGGCTGGTCTCTGAATTCCAGGCCAGCCTTGGTCTACAAAGTGAGTCCAGGACATACAAGGCTACTCAGAGAAACCCTAGCTCAATAAATAAATAAATAAATAAATAAATAAATAAATAAATAAAAAGAAACAAAACAGCAAAAAAGAAAAGAAAAAAAGAAGGAAAAAAAAGAAAAAAGAAATGCCTTAACACATAGTTTTCATGTTTGTATAGTGGCTAAACTGTGATGAAAGCAATGCTGTCTTAATTTATTTACCAGAGTTAAAACTGAAATGCATGTATATGCTTCACAAAAAATCTGAATCTTTTGTATATCATTTTGCTGAACAATGTTCTTCTAAGATTTATTCTAGAATAATAATTTTCTAGACTGGAGTGTGATAGTAATGTTACTATCTGCTTCACTGTTCATCTCATACATCATACACAGTCAGTGAATGAAAATGATAACAGTTCTTTTTCATAAGGCCTCCTTGACACTCTGGCTGCCGTAGTTAAGTTTTGATGGTCTCTTTCTCATGTCTTACAAAAATCTCTAGAGAGATCCTGTATCTTCCTTAGTACTGGTTTAGTATTAGATTGGTTTCTGTAGATCCTACTATAGTAATTAAGGATGGAGACAAATTAGTTCCTGGATGTTACCTGGTCATTACTGGAATGACTAGCCATAGAAAATTTCCTAAGAAAATATTCACAGTATAAAAGTTAATAATCAGAAATCCCATTTTCATTAATTATATAAAAAAGGCTGCTCTCCATAAGTAGGCCACAGAGACTACTGTAATGAAATTTGGGTTATTTTTCTCCCCTTTTCCTCTCCATCTCCCTTTTCTTCTTCCTTTCAGTACTCTAGATCTAAGCTACTGCATTGCATATGCCAGGCAAGTGTTTTACTACTAAGTTGTATTCAAAGATCTCTTTTTAGCTGTTTTTATGCTGATACATGTTCTTAGCCATGCAATCTGCCTTTGATATTACTGTGAATTTTCAATTCTTTGCTTTAGCTTTTTTATAGCTCGTATGATATATATGTGTAATAATTTTATGTAGTTTAAAGTAATAAGGTGATACAAGTTTTTCTTTAGATAAATTTTTTCTGAATATTGACCACACTGTATAATCAATTGGCTGCTATGAACATTGCATATCAAGGCTGCTATGAACATGGTTGCCTTATTTGCTTATTTTTTAAATTGGCGTTTAAGTATTTTTCTTGCATGCATATAGACCGTGTTCATTCTGGAAGTGAAGCTGGTTTTGAGATGTTATGTGGGTGCTGAGAACTGAACTCAGATTTGCTCTTTTTGGACAAAGAAACTGTGGTACATATACACTATGGAATACTACTCAGCTATTAAAAACAAGGAATTCCCAAAATTTGTGGATAAATGGATTGAGCTAGAAATGATCATAATGAGTGAGTTAACCCAGAAGCAGAAAGAATCAAATGGTATATACTCACTTATATCTGCATACTAGCCCAAGGGGCATGTCCCACGAAAGCCTTCACTTACCAGGAAACTGGGACAGAGGGGAAGGCATCCTATTGGGACTCTAAATGAGAGACGCATGGGAGAATAGCAAAATAAAAGGATACAGATGGTCCTAGAAATCTACAAGTAGAACAATAGGATAGGCAGATTTGGGCCCAGGGGTCCCGCTCAAACTAAGGCACCAGCCAAGGACAATACAGGAGGTAAACTTTAAACCCCTTCCCAGATCTAGCCAATGGTCAGAATATTCTCCACAGTTGAGTGGAGAGTGTGATACGACTTTCTCACGTACTCTGGTGCCTCACATTTGACCATGTCCCCTGGAGGGGGAGACCTGGTGGCACTCAGAGGAAGGACAGCAAGTAGCCAAGAAGAGACTTGATACCCTATGAGAATATACAGGGGGACGTAATCCCCCTCAGGAACAGTCATAGGGGAGGGGAATAATGGGAAAATGGGGGGGGGAGGGGGAGGAATGGGAGGATACAAGGGATGGGATAAACATTGAGATGTAACAAGAATAAATTAATAAAAAAAAGCAAATATAAAAGAAAAACATAAATTAAAAAAGAAACATCTATTTACTCAATTGAACTCTTATGTTTCCATAGGTGGAAGTCTCCTGCCATTTTACTCTGTGGCTGTTGGCTCCACTCTATTTGGCCACAATTTAATTGAGTCCACCGATAGACAATCATCTTATTTTACAATGTGCTAAATGATTATTTCTAAAGATATTTGTTGAATTGAATTGTTTTAGTTTCAGTGACTCATTGGGAAGAGGGTAGGAAGTTAGAGAAGGATGCTTTTCCAAAGTTGTTTTTTCCTTCCTCCATGTGGGTGCCAGGGATCCAACTGAGGTCCTCAAGCGTTGGCAGGAAGATATTGACCTGCTGAAGCATCTCACCAGCTATAAGCTTCACTCTTACTCATTTACTTGTTGCATATTTATTTTCTTACTTATTTCCTGCATATATATATATATGCATTTATATATGCTGCGATTACCCCTATGTATCGAGCAAGGGACTGCGGGTTGAAGAATACTCCATTCTAAGAGAATGTCATTTAATGAGGAGGGGCCAAGACCTTTCATACAGTACAGAGGCAGGTGGGAAAATACAAGACGATGTAGACGGGAAGTCCCCAGGACAAGAGGAACCATGTAACCAAGGTAACCAGGGCGCAAAACAGGAACTTGTGGTCAGCTCAGTGAGGCACAATGTTCACAACAGGAAGCTGCCAGGACAGAATAACAATTGCATACCGGCCAGGGCCTGGCCCCTGGGCCCAAGCCTAACAGTTCCCAACAGTTAAACACTAAACACTGAACTACATTCCCAGCTCCAGGATACTTTCAATGTTTGTTTGTTTGTTTGTTTGTTCATTCTGTTCCTCTGAACACCAATGGAGTGCTCTGGTAATAAAACAGGACTCCTGTGAGATTACAAATGACTTTGCTCAGCATGGTGATGAGTCTTTTGAAGGAAATCCACTGAAGGTCCAAGCCTTCCAGGAGAACGTCCCATGTTATCATCCATTCACAAGCCCGGGGTTGAGTGGGCTTGATAAGGCCACCTGTCTCTTTCCAGCAGCCATTTATTTCATTCTCCACCTCCACCCTTCTTCTCTCTCGCTCCCCTCTGTTTTGATCTGGCAGAGACCAATTCTCCATCTGATCAAACTACACAGCCAATATTTCAGGATAAGGTAACTTATGGGACCTAACTCCAAAGTGCCCCATTTAGGTCTCAGGGTCTCACAAGAGCTCTTTCTGTCTTGTCTTGAGACTGCTCAGTTAAAGGTTCTGGGAGCTTTCTACATCCCACAAGCCTTGCTCAGTCGAGTTTTAGAAACTCTTCACTGGCCTAAGTGAGACTCACTGAGGTGAAAGTTCCAAGCCTCTGTGGTCTCTTGATTCCTGGAGGGTACTGAGTTTAGAGAAGCCCCTCCTACTTTCAGACGTGTTTGGTCAATCCAAAACCTGATGGATGCATGTGGGTGGTTGGATTTGACCCCATTTTTTTCTTTGATTCCATCCAGAACCTGCTGTAGGTTCCAAATCACACACCCTTAGCTTGTCTGCAGACTAATCTAATAAGATTGCTCTTTTGGGAGATCTCAGACGGGTCACATTGATTCAGCTCTTGGTCCAAATTTTGCCTCAATATACATTAGGCAATGGCCACTGCTGCCCTCAATTAGAAGTCTTCAATTTTAATATCTAAGAAGATTTGGATAACTTTATAAAATGTAATGGAGAGTGATTCCAAAGCCCCTCCCTTATATAACTCTCAGCTCATCTTAATCCTTCTCATCCCTGCTACTCAGCTCCCACTTCCAACCACTCCTGAGCCAGAATGCCTGTCATTTATACTAGGCTTCCAAGACTGCTTCATCTGAAATAGAAAACTTTCTGTTCTTGGGAATTTTTTGCCTTATGATTATGGGTTGTCTTTGTTTCTGTCCCAGAAAACTGGATATTCTTGCATATATATTATTGGCAACCTGATGCTTTTATAAGAGGGGAAAATACCTGTTAGGCTTTTAAAGTTGTCTGCTCCTGGTTATGGATATGCAGGTAACTGGGTTTAGTCTTACAGCAATTCAAATGTCTTTGGAATCTGGATAATATTGGAAGTTTGTCACATACTGTTTTAGTTCACTGAAAAGCTGGCTATGGAGATGAAATTTTTCTTGCTCACATCAGACATATGCATGTTTATCTAGAAGTTTCCTCTAATGACTGTGATAGGGAAAGGAAGATAAACAAAATATCCAAACAAAAAGACACCATGTGCTTGAGAACAGCTAAGAGAGAAAATGTTTCTAATAAATGGTACTTTTGTTTATCTCATGGTTTTTACATTTTTATCCAAGCTAAATGTATATATAAAATTTAAATGGCTAAATGTAGTTACAGATGTTGAACACTCTGAATACATCCTCATTCACACACTCCTTGACTCTTGTTTTAAAAATTAATATTTTCTCATTCAAAGTCATGGATATCTTTCAAATTCTTGCTGAAATGTAAACTTTATCTCAGGATCTGTAAGATTATTTGTTGGATTTATGGTTTAAAAAGCTGTACAATGCCCTGCAGAGAAAATGTTTGCTTAAAACTTGTAGAGAAGGGGTTAACAGTTAAAAGACTATGTAGAAATAATCTTAATTTGCTACTGTGTGCCATGTATAAGACTTAAATCCAACTCTTGATTGGGAAAAGAAAAAAAAAGCCAAAAGTAGGTTTGTGAAAAATATTTATATGGATGTAAAGTATAAGGTTATGTTTTTAGTAAAAGAGGCTACAGAGAATTGTACTTAGAAATAACAAATGTTTGATCAACAGGATTTATAAATTTCTAGTTATAATCATCTATTCATGCTAACAAAAACTGACCTAAATATGTGTGTCTAATCACAATGTCTTTGCTAAATTTTTAGTCTTTAGCTATTTGAAGAAACTGATATTTTGTAAAAGTATCAGGAAAAAAGAGGTTCCCAACACTAGTGGATCTTTAATTTAAAATTTATATGTTTAAGGCTCAAACTTATCAGGAATAAAATTATAAAATCCTAACTTTATGAAAGTTTTTATTTTATTAAAAATGGCTTATGATAAGTAAGACGATAAGTGGTCAAATCTCTTTTGATGTTTTGTTTTTTGGTTTTGAGCCTAGCCTTTAATGGATGAGCCGTCTCTCCAGCCCAGTGGTCAAATTCCTTAATGTGCTCAGAATGAATGTAAAATTCGTTTACAGAGATGATCATGGAGGGAGAGACCAATTTATATTTTCCATTATGTAGTCTTTTATATACATTATCAAAATGAAGCCTAAATCAAGTAACTCAAAACAAGTTTAAATTAAACTTTCTTTAATATAATATTCTAAATCAGGTATATTTTTAAAAAGCGGTTATAAAAATTTGAATGCTTGAATAAAATGGGTTAAATTATAACACATTTTTATGGCAGGATGTCCCTAGGCTTACGTTAGTACCCTTTCCTGTCAGAGGAAATTGCGTACTAGCCTCATTAGAGGATGATGGATATAAAATACATACACCATAAGAATGCATAGGGAAATAAGATCTGCCAGAAGTCTGCTGATTCTATCTTTGGATATATAGGTTTGATCAGCTCTAGATGAGTTGGCCAAACCAGAGAAAATTACTGTTTATGTTTCTCATGACAGGCAGTGAAATCTCTTTTCCATTGGTGGACTATAGAGTTTGCATGAACATCCTAAACATCTAAAGCAACAGAATGGGAAATAGTAATTATTCTGCCCTCAATTTATCCCAAAATGACATATGAAGAGGCTGTGAACAGAGGAGCCTTGTACCTAAGCCTACCACCAAACTGGTATGGAACATGCATACCAGTTCAATTGGCCATCATGCCCTTTCCCATAGCTTTCAATTTTTCCTCTAAACCAAAATTAATTCCCAGGTCCATACAGTATCAATGTTCCCAGATTAAAGGAGGCTGCTAGATATTCTGTAATAAAACTCACAATTTGGGGTAATTATTCAGAATATCCAATCACTGCCTTTGGAAACTGGTAGATTGTTCTGTAAGAAATGACTCAATAGGATACTTTTTAAAATTATCAATTGAATACTGAATTTGTTTGATTTATTTTATAAAGTTTCCAGGTGTTTGTTCTTTATGCAGGAATCTGATGTCACAAACAGCTAATTACAGTGACCTTGTCCTTCTACAGAACTCTGGTACATGGTCCTGCCAGTTGTGCAACAGCATTAAACCTTACTAAGCAAAACTTACATTAATTTTGTCTCTTAATATTCCCTTATTAGGTTGTACAGTAATTAACTCCTGGCTTATGTTCTGGATCTTAGCCATATGCTAAATTTTATTTTGGTGCCTTGAATGGACCCTCCTCTGAGGCATTCTAACTGCTTCCCATTAATGTCACTTATTTTCTCAGTTGTAAAGCAGTTGAAGAGAGATTGCTTCCACAAACCCTTGAGAAAAAGTTCAGGTGACCCCTGAAATGGGGCTGATAGGTCATGGGCCAATTCTTCCCTCTTTTTGCCTCTCAAGGTATTGTTTTCAGGACTCCAACTTTCTTGCAGCAAGTAACCTCTCTATCTTACCAGCTCTTAAGAAAACAAAACAAAATTCAAAAACAAATAAACAAGCAAAAAAAGTTAGAAAATTTCAGATTAGCCTAACACCCTATAGAATCAGCTCAATTCTTTTGCTGCTGTAGTAGTACTCCAAAATTTAAAAAAGTCTAGATCTGACTACTGCTTAAGGATGAAATTTAAATATATGTGAATAGATAACACACATTGTATCTCTATCCATCTAATAAGATATATATATATGTATATATATTCACATATTTATTTAAATGTCTTCCTTTATAACCAATTAATACACCAAAATGGTAAATATGCAAATTCCACTAACTTAGAAATTTATCCCACAAGCTTGTAGGGGAGAGGAGGTTTCACAGCTCATGTTCAATCAGAACCACAGAAACATTATGGGTGAAACATGCTTAGCCAGACAGAGACAACAAATCTGGTCCAAGGAAGCCCTGTAGAGACTGATGCACCAACCAAGGATGATGTATGGAGAGGGTGTAGACCCTCTGCTCAGACGTAGTAGATAGGCAGCACAGTCTCCTTGCCTGTCCCATAATATGGGCCTACCTCTGACGTGGACTCTGGTGCCCACTCATTGATCATGTTCCTCTTCTGGGGCAGCCTTGCCAGGCCACAGAGGAAGAGAATGCATGCAGTCCAGATGAGGCTTCATAGGCTGGGAGCAGAGGGTAGAGGAAGAGGCCTCCCCCCTTTCTGATGACTAATGGAGGGAAGGAGTGGGGAAGAGGGAGAGAAGGTGTGGCCAGGAGGAGACAAGGGAGGGGGCTACAATCTGGATGTAAAGTGAAGAAATTAGAAATAAATTAATTTTAAAAATAGTGTTTAAACTTTATTTAGCTGTGGGAGCTGGATAAGCATGTAAAATGTTTTTTAGTTTATTCATTTTGTTTTATAGGTATTAATGTGCACCATGTGTGCCTTGTTTCCACAGAATAAAGCATCAGATTCCCTGGAACTGAAGTTATGCATGGTTGTGAGCCACCATGTAGGTGTTGGGAATTGAAACAAGATCTTCTGCAAGGGTAATACAGGTTCTAAAGCTCTGAGCTATCACGCCAGGTCCTGGCTAAGATGGTATAATACATTTGTTTGTTTGTTCCTATATCTTAAAGATATTAGAAATGGAAGAAGTGATTATGAAATTTGGGGAGAGAAAAAAAAAGAAAAGAAAAAAGAAAGAAAGAAATCTTGGGAGCAAATGTAGATAGTGATCTGTGAGGATTATCTGGAATAGTAGGGAAAGACTGGAACAGGTGTTGATCTCTCATTGCCTCCACAAACCCAGACCAATATGGTGTGGTCACAGTGCCCTGCAGAAGAAGGCACTTCTTTTCATAAAGCTAATTAATACAAAGGAAAATATGCAAGGGCTCTGGAGTACTTGTGGTCTGAGGCAATGCTCACTACAGACAAGGGTATGAGACACAGTATGCATGAACTGTGTGCTACACTGCCTGACATATCTTCTCTTAGTTTCTGAAAAAAAAATTAAACCACTACTTTAGTTTTCAAATTCTTATTATCAAATGCCTATCAGGACAAGACAATTTAAGATTAACTCAGTGAACCATGAAAGATTTTAGGTTAACTAAGTTAATAGAGTAAAAATCTCTATAGCGGGCCCTTTTCAAAAACATCAAGTAGGAAAGGGGATACCAAAAAATCAGTCTTTTTTTTTTTTTTTATCATTTTGAAAGTCACTAGAAATCACTAATTTTTTAAATATTGCTTGCACGCATACTAATCCATTTTTATTTTTTTCTACTTATTTTTTTATTAATTTATTCTTGTTACATCTCAATGGTTATCCTATCCCTTGTATCCTCCCATTCTTCCCTCCCTCCCATTTTCCCCTTATTCCCCTCCCCTATGACTGTTCCTGAGGGGTATTACCTCCCCCAGTTTATATGAAAGCCTTCACTTACCAGGAAACTGGGACAGAGGGTAGGACATCCTATTGGGTCTCTAGATGAGAGAAGCATGGGAAAATAGCAAAGTAGAAGGATCCAGAGGATCCTAGAAACCTACAAGTAGAACATTATGATAGGCAGATTTGGGCCCAGGGGTCCCGCCCAAACTAAGGCACCAGCCAAGGACAATATAGGCGGTAAACTTTAAACCCCTACCCAGATCTAGCCAATGGTCAGAACATTCTCCACAGTTGAGTGGAGAGTGGGATATGACTTTCTCAGGTACTCTGGTGCCTCACATTTGACCATGTCCCCTGGAGGGGGAGACCTGGTGGCACTCAGAGAAAGGACAGCAGGTTACCAAGAAGAGACTTGATACCCTAATTCAATTTTAAATGATGCTCCAAACTTAGTTAATACCTCTCTTCTGTGTCCTCTCTTGTATTTTTACATATATATGCGTATATGTGTCTGAAAAGATTTGCAGACACTTGCATGTGAAGGACCAAAGTTTGTACCAGGCAATTTCAACAGCTCTCCAGTTTCTATGGAGACACGGGGCCTCTTGCTGAAGTCAGGAATCACTGTTTGCACTAGTCTGGCTAGCTAGCTTGCTCCAGAGATTTTGCCTCTACCTCGCATACTCAGGATTACACAGGTAACCTGTTAGGTCCACCCAGCTTTTAATTAGGTTCTAGGTATGTGAACTCCAGCACTCATGCTTGCACTGCCAGTGCTATACTCACTGAGCCATCTCCCCAAACACTATACCTTATTTTAAACCACAGTGCAAAATTGATACACACCCATTTCTGCACACAGTTTATTTGGAATCTATGCTGACCTTTTCTTGAGAACCAACATGTAGGGGTTTCTTCAAGCTTTGAGGTCCCCAAGCACTTATCCCTAACTCTGAATCTCAGTGAACAGTGAACTTCTGGTTGAGATAACTTCCATTCCAAATTCTACTTTATGAAAATGTCTCTGTATACTTCCATATGAGGAGACATAATACCCATTTCAAGAAGTATTATTGAAGGATAGCCACTGTCAAGATAGCCAATGACATTCTTCATTTGAGCAATAATTTGGATAGAAGAATGTGTTATAATTCCTTGAAGTTTAGGGGAAACACAAAATGAAAAAATAATAGTATTAAATAGAATTTGATTACTCACTATCCCAAATTTACTTTAAGACTGAAAATAAAGCACTTTCAAACATTTCTAAACTATACTGCAGTCTTAAATACTACACAGATGCTGCTAGTAACCAGGCAGCAATACAGTCACCCCCAAAGGCCCTGATAAAGGTGGGAAAGCAGGTAATACCAAAGCCACTCCATAAGCATGTTGGCAGAAACCCCTCACCACCCACCTGCAGGATTCAGGATCCCTAAGCCATATATGCACCCTCTGCACATGTGCTACATAGTTTATAAAGAGAACACCTCCCATTCCTCTCCTTCTTTTCCTTCTTGTGTCTCCAGAGACTGTATTCCCTAATAACCCTCTTAAGTGGGTCTGCTGCATGGCATGATTCCATTCCTCCATACAGCTCTACCATTCATACCCTAACAGATGCCAAAATATTTTTCATTTCTTTTAAAAATATTTTAAAAATTTTCGCTTGAATGTGTGTCTGTGCACTAAGTGCACGTCTAATGCCCTTGGAGGCCAAAAGACAATATTAGGTCCCCTGGAAGTGGAGTTATGGCCAGTCATGAACCACTATGTGGGTCCTGGGACTCCAAACCAAGTTCTTTGGATGAGCAATCAGTGCTCTTAACCACTGATCCTTACCTCCAACCATTAAAAACATTTTTCTAATAGATTTACTTCAAGTAGTTTTATAAAAATATAAACCATCTGTTATTGCAATTACTATAGATCAACATAGAGGAATTATTAAAATTTGATGAGAAACTTATAAAAATAATAATCCAATAGGAATTTCAAAGGTAATTCTGTGGTATTTTTCAGATATGATAATTCAAAAACACTGAAATGGCAGATTAAGCAACATAATGATTAAATTAATTTCTTTTCAGTTTTAATATCCATAAATAATTCCACATTATTAATGGGGGTTCAGAAAATGTGAATAAATAAAAGAATTATATAATCCCTTATCTGATTAGGAACAAAACTACTTTATCCTCTTTTCTTTTTCTGTGGAGGAAAGCCAAAGGGGAAAGTGTGGTGTGTGCATAACCAAGGGTCCACATTAAAAGAAAAAAAAACATGCTTTGTGTTACTTTAGTTTACTTTACTTTACTTTAGAACACAAACATTTCTTAAAAGTTTATAACAACCTTAAATATTCATAAATAATGTACTGAAGTTTTTTAATCCAACAATTTTTAGGGGAACAGAAACAAGATCTTAAAAGACTACTAATTTTTCACTAAATTCAGGCTATTTCTTAGGTTAACTGTAAGAGCGCAAAAGAAGCCTATTATACTTCTATAATCATGTAGTATACAGGGTAATAAGGAATAACAAAACCAATTAATAAAAAGGTAGGGGGAGAAGCTGGAACGGAAATAGAAATATTTTCATTATAAATCACTACAAACAGAGGGCAAGGAAAAACCTACTACACAAGTTGATTTTGAAAATCTCGCGTACTAAAGTGGTATCCAGTGGTGTCTCAGGATATCCCTTAGGATGTTGGGTACTATGAGTTGTTTTGGGTTGCTTACTCTTCAAAGCTACTGGAAGAATCACTGATATCTCCTCCAACTTCAACTCTAATACCTCTCCAATTGCGTTGGTAATTTGCCTGTGTTGTATGACTCATGAGGAACCAAAGCCTGTGGTTGTCAAACATAGAAGTGTGGGCCAAGCTAAAATTATCTCGTTTCATCTTATTACTTTTGATCACCTTCTTTAACCCAGTAAGCTTCGTGGAAGTTTCAGCAGTGGGTGCCCAGATCTTGACCCCATGATCTAGACCACTTGATGCCAGCAAAGGTAGGTAAGGATGGGGATCAATGCAGTTTACTGTTCCTCCATCATCAGCCTCCAAGAACTGAACGATCTGGCAGGATGATTTTTCCCAGATGAAAATGTGTCCACAATCACTACCACTCATCACAAATTCACTTTTGGGGCCATAGAAATGTACACCTTTCACTGTGGCATTATTTCTGTGTCCTTTATATCTCTTAGCATATTGCGCTCCATCACCATCAGAAGAGTTGAAGATGTAAATATCTTCATCATTGTAGCTAGCCAGGAGCTCTGTGCCATCGAAGTTATATACCAGAGAGGTGATGTATAACGGGTAATCACAGGTAAAAAGGTGATGAGGGCAGAATTTTTTGAGAACTCCATTGTTGACATTTTCATTAATTTTCCTTTGGTCATAAATCCTCACAAACTGATCTTGCCCACCTACAGCAAACTGGTAGACGTTGGCAGGATGCATATTGATGGTATACAGTCCCACTTTCTTACGACCCTGTTTGGTTACTACCACCTTTGTAGCTGGCTTGCGTTGTCTGAGGTCAATATTGAAAACGACTGCATCTTCACCTGAAGTTAAGAACCTAAAAGGGTAATCTGGATCCAAAGCTAATCTGTGAGATGCTCCTCTATGTTTCACCAAACGTTTAGTCTTATGAGTAACTGACATAGCAGATAGCTGTGCAACCCGTACCTGGCCATCACGGCCACACATGGCCAAGAGGTCATCACTACAATTAGGGAGGAATTTAGCCTGTAAGATATTATTTTTGTGGCCACTGTTGAACTTGAACACTGGTTGTTGATGAAGCCAGTCCCACAGGATTACTTTTAGATCATCACTGCCACTAGCCAGAAGGTTACCACTTTGACTAAAATGCACAGTGTTGACACATCCACCATGACCTTCTAAAGTATACTGTAGGGAGAAACGTTGCACAAATACTCTTGCCCCACAGGCCTCATACACAAAGCGGGCACTTGAACCCAGTTGCCTATCTCGAAGGGCATTAAGAACATTCCATCGAGGTCTTGGGAGAGGAGATGTCTCTAAGACCATCCATTCATCTAGGGAACTATCTTTTCCAATGCCAGTCACTTGGCATTTCCCAGTGCTGTCATTTGGCCCTTCATGCATCTCAGACCTTTCTTCCTGTTCATCCATGGCCTCACTTTCCTCTGCTTGCTCAACTTCACGTTCCTCCGATTCATGGTGGTGGAACAGGCTTACAACTCCCTGCTCTTCCACAACCTCGCCGGGCTCTAAATCATAGCGGCGGAACAGGCTTCCCACTCCCTGCTCTTCCACAACCTGGCCGGGCTCTAAATCATAGTGGAGGCACAGGCTTTTCTCGCCATGCTCTTCCACAACCTCGCCGGGCTCTAAATCATAGCGGCGGCACAGGCTTCGCACACCATGCTCTTCCACAACCTCGCCGGGCTCTAAATTATAGTGGCGGCACAGGCTTCGCACACCATGCTCTTCCACAACCTCGCCGGGCTCTAAATCATAGTGGCGGCACAGGCTTCGCACACCATGCTCTTCCACAACCTCGCCGGGCTCTAAATTATAGTGGCGGCACAGGCTTCGCACACCATGCTCTTCCACAACCTCGCCAGGCTCTAAATCATAGTGGAGGCACAGGCTTCGCACACCATGCTCTTCCACAACCTCGCCGGGCTCTAAATCATAGCGGCGGCACAGGCTTCGCACACCATGCTCTGCTACAACCTCGCCGGGCTCTAAATCATAGCGGCGGCACAGGCTTCGCACTCTGTGAGCATCCACAATCTCACCAGCCTCCAACTCACAGACACGGCCCAGGCTTTGCACTCCCTGCTCTTCTACAACCTCACTGGCCTCCAACTCCCGGTGTCGAAACAGCCTTCCCACACCCTGCTCTTCCACATCCTCACCTTCCTCAAGCTCTCGGTGGCTGGATGAGCTTTCCACATTAATTAAGTTCTCAGAGTCCTCCAGGCTGGGAAGGCTGGATTTGTCATCATCATCATTGTCGTCATCTTTATCGTTGTCGTTGTCTCTGTCACCTTCGTAACCATGGTCACCATAGCCAGAATTTTCGTCAGTACCTGGACGGCTGAAAACACTGCTGTCTCCAGTGTCAGCAACATCGCTGTTTGGTGTCAGACACATTTCTGGACCCGCGGTGTTGCTATCAGAAACTGTCTCTGTGTCCTTCAGGGCACCAGAAGTCTCACCCAAGCAGCAGAGCAGGCTTTCATTCGCGGCGCCCTCTGCGGCGGCGTTTGTGTTGCTCTCTTTGGAGGACATTTTGAAGGATATTTCCTCCGGTGGGTGTGAACTGTGGAAATCACTAACCACTAGGACTTCAGGAAAGTCAGCAGGCTCACCATCAGCGACAAATGACAAACTGACAGACTATAAGACCGAGAGAAGTACGCCACGCCTTCGGCGAAGGTAAAGCCGGCGACAGACAAAATGGAGGACCGAAACAGCTTGCTGGCGCGTTTTAAATTATGGTGGCTGATGAGGTTCATAAAGCTTTGTATCCCACCTCACCCGATTTCTCAAGGAAGCTTACTGTTTTTGTGTCTTTCCTTTTCTCTTGTTTTCTTTTTTCCTTTCTCTTCTTACCTTTCTTTCTTTCTTCCAATTTCTCAATATATTTTCTCTTCTCTCTTTCTCTCTCCTTTCTTTCCTTTCTCTTTTTTCCTCCTCTCTCTCCTCCCTCTCCCTCCCTCCCTCCTTTCCTTCCTTCTTTTCTTTATCTTTTTCAGTTTAAGAGCTCTGCTTCAAAAAAGATGAGGCTGCTATACATGCAGCTTATTCTCTCTCTCTCTCTCTCTCTCTCTCTCTCTCTCTCTCTCTCTCTCTTTTTCTTTTTAAATTTCATTTGTGGGGAGTGGACTGTGAGTGTATGCCATAGGAGGACAACTTGAGGGAATACAGTTTTCCTGTAAGATTTGGGGATTCATCCCATGATGTCAGGATTAGATATAAGCACCTTTACCAGCTGTATCATCTTTTAGCCCCCACAAATTATTTTAAATATTGTAATTTGGAGCACTTTTGAAAATAGGCGTAGTAGAGAACCATCAGCAAAAGGTGATCCTATTTAAGTAAAATAGTTTCATAAACCTCTTGGTGCTTTGAAGTATGAAATGAAAATAAAACAAGAGCAATTAAAGTTCAACTAAGAACTCCATAGATGGTGATTTTGTGGCATATAATGAATTTAAGCAATTCAAAGATTTTGAGAAAACCTTGAAAACATTTTATCAGGCAAATATTATAAGGGTTAGTAGAAAATTACAGTATAGCTAATTGATTCATTCTCAAACAAGCACCTTTTAGTATGAACAGATCTCAGATTCTACATTAGGCACAATTTCCCACAGAAATTTTCAGTGTTATCTGAAATGTGGGATTAACTCGGGTCTCCTGTAGTTCTTCCAAGATGCTTTAGTGAGCAGAATTTAGTCCTCTTCATTATAATCAAGACTGAAATTAACTGGTGAGTTTAAAGAGTACATAGACAGGAATAACTGATCTACCTATTTAACACAGAAGCATGCCATCTTTCTTTTTCCACCAGTAACTCTATGCATAATTTTTAGAGCCCATTCAATTTAGGCACTTTTGGAACACCAACCTAATTTTATGAAGAAAAGCTGATGTTATAGAACTACCAGAATATTTGTATAGCCTTCAAAATGTATAGGAGTCTTTTGTGGAGTGTTTGAGGAAAGGAAAATAGCTGTACAAAAATAGTTAATTGGTGTCACTGTGTTAGTTACCTTCATATTTGAATGAATTGCCATTAAGATGCTAAAACTATATTTTCTTTTGTATGTGGAGGACTGATAGATATGGTGTGTGTGCACATGTGCATATGAGTGTGCTTGCATGTATATGCATGCTTGTGGAAACTAGAAGGTGATGTTGATATCTTACACTATTTTTCTTGCCACCTTATTTTTTTGAGACAGGAACTCTCAGTGAACTTAGAACTCTGCTTTTTGACTAGGCTGGATGGCCATTGAGTCAATGGATTCTCCATGGCTCTGCTTCTCCGCAGTGGGTTTATACATGCCTACAGCTATGTCTAGCTTTTCACCTGTATTCTAGGGATCTAAACTCAGGTCTTTCTGTTTGCAAGGCAGACACTTTTCCCACAGAACCATCTCTTCATCTGCTATTTTTAAGTAGTATAGTATTTGCTAGCAGAGATAATGCCACAATAAGAAAAATAGGAACCCCTGAAAATACTGTAATTCTAACAACATGAAAAATTGATTAAAAAAAATAGTAGTGTAACATCCTGAAGAGAAAAGTTCTAAGGCTAATGATAATGAAAAATACAGAAAACAATATTCCTAACAACTTTTTAATAATATTACAGTTGCTTGAACTTAACATAAGAACTTCATGCTTAATGTTAATGTAAATAAATTAAATTCTAGAATAATATATAGATGTGAGAATGAACTAAAATTCACTTGCATTAAGTTGAGATGGTGGCTCACACCTATAATACTAGCACTTAAGAGTTAGAGGTAGGCTTGGTATAGGTAGTTTATTGTATATATGTATAACAATATAAATATATATGTAAAAATTAAAAAATATTTAATAAGTAAAAATTTTAAAAGGAGTTAGAGGTAGGAGTATCAGTATTTCTTTTTTTTATGGTCTTATCTTTCCTTTTTTATTTTAAATAATTAGTAAACAAAGTAAGTCAGGAAACAACAGAAGATCATCTTAGAGCTTCAGAAATGTTGATAATTATACTTAGCATTTAAAAAATATTTTATTAATTTATTCATATTACATCTCAGTTGTTAGCCTATCCCTTGCATCCTCCCATTCCTCCCTCCCTCCCGCTTTCCCCTTATTCCCCTTCCCTATGACTGTGACTGAGGGGGACTTCCTCCCCCTGTATATGCTCATATGGTATCAAGTATCTTCTTGGTAGGCTGCTATCCTTCCTCTGAGTGCCACCAGGTCTCCCCCTCCAGGGAACATGGTCAAATATGAGGCACCAGAGTTGGTGTGAAAGTCAGTCCCCACTTTCTACTCAGTGGTGGAAAATGTGCTGTCCATTGGCTAGATCTGAGTAGGGGAACATCAGTATTTCAAGAGCAGTCTTGACTACATAGGGAGTTTAAGGACAGCCTGGAATACAGTAAACTTTATCTCATTTTATATGCATAAATAAACATGCATGATTCTTAAAAATAGTGTTGAGTGAAAACATAGTAGACAAATGATACCTTATAACTTTATTTTTATGCATACCTATGTAGTTTTTATCTCTAATATAACCTTTATGAAAGGCAAGGCAACAGTTGTCTCACAACTCAGAACAAGAGTTATTTCATAGATTTTGAAAGTTAGGTTTTTTAGTCACTGTTCTATTGCTGTGAATCTACACCATGACAAAGGCAACTAGCTACTATAAAAGAAAGCACTTATCTGGGGACTTGCTCACAGTTTCAGAGGCCTAGTCCATTCTCATCATGGCAGGGAACACCTCCCTGAATGCTGACGTGCATTGCAGTATAGTATGGCTATAAGCCTGTGGAGGCCAAGGAATGTGTCACACTGGAGGTAAGCTTTGAGGTTTCAAAAGCCCATGCCAAGATCAGAGTCTCTCTTTCAGCCTAGATAAGAAGGGAGAAACCTCAACTTTTACCTCCAGTGACACACTTCCTCCAACAATGCCACATCTCCTAATCCCATTAATCCTTTCAAATAATGCTACTCCCTGGTGACTAAGCATTCAAATATATGCATCTATGGAGGCCATTCTTATTCAAATTTCCACATTCCACTCCCTGGCCCCCATAGGCTTATATCCATATTACAGTGCAAAATGCATTTACTACAACTTCAAATTTTTCCATACTCTATCCAAATTGCTGAAGGACCTCACTTCAAAATCTCTTCTGAGATTCAAGGCAATCGCTTAATTATAACCTACTGCAAAGTCAAATTTTAAAAGCCTATTATATACTTCCAGCATATAATGGCAAGTAGCATACATTACCATTCCAAAAGGGCGAATAGGAAACTTAGTGAGGAAATACTGGACCCAAACACAAGAACAAAAATCAACAGGACAAACTCCAAACTCTGCATCTTCTTGTCTGATATCAAAGTGCTCTTCAGATGTGTAACTTCTTCGGGCTTTTTTGACTGCAACATACTTCTCTCTCTTGGGCTGTTTTCACTTAGCAGCTTTCTTTGGCAACTATCTCCTACATCTTGCAGTCTTTATCACAGTACAGGCTTCACCCAATAGCCTGTTGGTTCTCCATGTAGAGACATCCCAGCACAGTCCTGGCCTCAACACCTTTTCTTAGTCACAAAGGGAGATTGCAAAACTCCTTCCTTGTATTTTTTCCTGTAAAGCCAAAAGATCTTGGCTGAAGCTGCTAAGTTCTGCTGCTTGGTGAAGGTGGATCTTGGTCCCCTCTTTCAATTGCATTTGCATAAGCTTTCTGTTGTTGCTGGTTTCCTTCACTGCCTAAGCTTTCTTTTAATTACTTTTCACAAATTGGAAACTTAGCTGGGTAGAGTTATATTGAAGTCACCACTGCTTCTACTCCATTAAGCATCAGGCTTTTCTTCAAACTTTATTTTCTCAAGCATTGAACTTGGCTCTAATGTTATACTTCTTGGTACTCTTTTTCTCCTCAATGTATACATTCTGTATTTTTCCTTGCTCGGCTGCTTAAGAGTGAACACTAATAACCATGCAACAGAGTCAATACTAGGTTGTTTTCAGATTTCAGCAAACATTATTAATGTCAAACATTTCAATTTATCTTTAGCCAAAATTTTAGGATAAGGACAATATAAGCCAAGACATCACAAGAATGTTCCCTAGGCCTCTTACTAATATTGTTCCCCTTTGAAACTTTTTCAAGCTGGGAACTCACAGTTCAAATCCCCCTTGTCAATGTTTTTTATGCTTCTACCATAATGGTCCAGTAAACTCTACTTAAAATACCCAAGTGCTTTTCCACATAAAAGTCCCACAGTTTTCCATATTCCTTCAAAAAAACAGCATGGTCAGGCCTGTCACAGCAATACCCTAATCCCTGTTTAACAATTTATCTCAGTCACTGTTCTATTGCTGTGTAAAGACACCATGGCCAAGGCAAATCTTTAAAATGAAAGCATTTTATTGAGGCTTATTCACAGTTTCAGAAGTTTATTCTATTATCATCATGGAAGGGAGCAAGGTGCCATGCAGGGAGGTGCTGGAGCAGTAAGTAGCTAAGAGCTACATCCTGATTCATAGTGAGACAGAGACACTCTGAGTTTGGCATGCTTTTGAAACCTCAAAGCTCACCCCCAGTGATACACTTCTTCCAAAAAGGCCACACTTTGTAATCCTTTTAATCTTTCCCAATATCACTACTCCCTAATGACTAAGCATTCAAATATATGAGGCTGTGGTGCACATTCTTATTCAAATCGCCACTAGAAGAGAAGGAGTTTTTAAAAAAATTCTCCATATATTTGTGGCTTACTATTGCTATAAATAGGTTTTTTCCTTTTCATCATTTTTTCTAGGCATACATTTCTATATCTCTACAAAATTTCACAGACACACAAACACACACACATACACACAGACATACACACAGACACACACACACAGACACACACACACACACACACATATACAGATTGGAGGACAGTTTGTAAGAGTCAATTATCTCCTTTTATCATAAGGGTCCTAAATATCAAACTTGGGACATTGGGATTATTAGCCAAGTGCTATTACCTATTAATCTATCTTGACCGCCCTACAGATAGTTTTATATGTATGTAGCAGGGTTGTTTGTTTATTTGTTTTGAGACAGGGTCTCACTGTGTCATTCTGGTTGGCCTAGAGTACCTTATGTAGACCAGGTTGGCATTGAACTCACATAGATCCATCTGATTATGCCTCATGAGTACTAGGATTAAAGGTGTGTCCAACTATGCCAAGGCTGCCTAGTAGGTTTTAAAAGACAAACTGGGGGCTGTGAAGATAGGTTGACAGTTAAGAACACTTGTTGTTTTTGCAGAGGACTTGGATTCAGTTTTTAATACCTATAGGGTAACTTACAAGTTATCTGTAACACCAGTTCCAGGAGATTCAACAGCCTCTTCTGGCCTTGATAGGCACAAGGCATATGCATGGTGAACATACATGCATGCAGATAGGATACTCATGCACATAAAAAATAAGCCTATCACTTTAAAAAATTAATGAAAAATAAAGAAATTGTTCACGAACCAGAGTCTAGTTCATATGTGGAAAACAAAAGCAGGAAACCTGGAGTACCAATTAGTTACAAATTATCCATACCATGAAAAAAAGAGACAGACAAGGCAATACATAGACTAGAACTGGTATGCCTATTAAATAAAAGGATGACTATTAAGAGGGAGGACATTTCTAGTAGAATAAACCAGATACAAATTATCTGAAACAATTGAATAATGTGTTTCTAGAAATTAAAAAATATCATTGTGAAGAATTACATGTAGTTAGAATATAAAACGATAAACATACACATTTGAGTTGATATATTTTGTTACCGCTGGAATTAGAAGAAATTACAGACAATTAAATGATTTATGTTGAACATCATGGAAACTTTAAATTTTATTTTATTCTGTTATGGGAAACATTTAGAATATTTTGAGTTGTGTAATAAATTGTTTCTTGTTTTTTTTTTTTTTTTTTTTTTTAAGAATTCTGCTAGTTATTTGGTGTTAAATAATGCAGGATGAGAAGAAGTACTAAAGTCTTCTTTTAAATGAATACACTTAAATTATAGTGGGGAAGGTGCAGGTGGCAAAAATAATGGACTTGAAGTAAAATGTAAAGGAGAAATTTTAGCATTTTTTGTATCAGTTTAAGACAATTGCATGGTGAATTATATAGGCTAGTGACAAAAACACACATTAGTTAGGCATTTGGAAGTATTTTAACAGGAAGATATTGCATCTCAAAATATTATCTTGTGGGGCAGAACAAGCATTTCATAAACACCTCAGGTCTTGAGCCACCTCTTCATAAACTCATGGATATGAGATGAGAAGAATAAACCCACCACATTAATTTTCCTCATTCTATTATTCTGCTTGTGTTTCTAATAGTGTCATAACAGGGAAAGGGAAAAATCCAGATGTGTAATGGTCAACTGGGCAGCTCTGAATGATTCTTAAATATTTGGCAGAGTTTTAAAGTGTAGGAATGTAGTAAGCATACAACTAGATTCAAAGAAAGTTCAAGCTATTTTTCTAGTTACAGTTATGAAGTTAAGGGACCGAAATGATACATTGTATGAGATTATTATATTAATAAAATATGGTATCCTGATTCTGAAAATACCAATCAAAAGAGGAAATGAGTGAGTCTTTTACGCCAACGTGTTTACTTTTTCAAGAAATAGTCATTTCTGAAAGGTAATAGTATTTTTCTCTTGTAATAGGTTAATATATTCATATATCATGTAAATAAGCTACACCTGTCAATTGAAAATATATGATGTGAAAAACATATTAAGATTAGTATAAACATTTTATAAAGTGTTACAAAAATGTATATTTAAACATATTTTCTGTATTTCAGAAATTGATATTCCAAATTTTTAAAGGTCAAGAAGAATCAAACTGTCACTTGGAATCAAAAGAGGTAAAATACTTTCTGCTTCTGGGTTAACTCACTCATTATGATCATTTCTAGCTCAATCCAATCATCCACAAATTTCGGGAATTCCTTGTTTTTATTAGCTGAGTGGTATACACTCACTTATATCTGCATACTAGCCCAAGGGGAATGTCTCACGAAAGCCTTCACTTACCAGGAAACTGGGACAGAGGGGAAGGCATCCTATTGGGACTCTAGATGAGAGAAGCATGGGAGAATAACAAAGTAGAAGGATCCAGAGGGTCCTAGAAGCATACAAGTAAAACATTATGATAGGCAGATTTGGGCCCAGGGGTCCCGCCCAAACTAAGGCACCAGCCAAGGACAATACAAGCAGTAAACTTTAAACCCCTTCCCAGATCTAGCCAATGGTCAGAACATTCTCCACAGTTGAGTGGAAAGTGGGATATGACTTTCTCACATACTCTGGTGCCTCACATTTGACCATGTCCCCTGGAGGGGGAGACCTGGTGGCACTCAGAGGAAGGACAGCAAGTAGCCAAGAAGAGACTTGATACCCTATGAGAATATACAGGGGGAGGTAATCCCCCTCAGGAACAGTCATAGGGGAGGAGAATAATTGGAAAATGGCGGGGGGGGGGGAGGAATGGGAGGATACAAGGGATGGGATAACCATTGAGATGTAACAATAAATTAATAAAAAAAATGAGGTAAAATATTCTAAAACAAATGTGATTGTAATCAAACTGTAATATGTCAATTATTAACTGAGGATCTTGTTAAAACAGGTCAACAAGAACTATTATTAATAATTGTATTGAGTCAGTGATAGTGTACAAAGTAGTTTCCAGCAAATACATTTGCTTATAGGACTAAAGGAATTATATATATATATATATGGAGCTCCATGGAATCTGAATTTTCTGTGTAGCTTTGGCTATCATGAACTGGCTTTGTACATCAGGATAGCCTTGAACTCATAGTGATCTGCCTGCCTCTGCTTCCCTGAGTGCTCCCACCATGCATGGCTCAGTGTAAGTTATTACTAAGCAAGTACTACTGGTTTTTGTGTTATATTTTATTTTTATTTTTTCAATGTAGGGCTTGAATTCTGGGCCTTATTAATGCTGTTGGGCTATTATACATATTTGAGTATCAATTTCAAACTGTGTGTATATGTTTACGTATGTGTATGAATGCGGCATATGTATGTTGCATATAGGCCTATATATGTGTGGGCATGCTCATATGCACACAAAGATCAGAGTGGAACATCTAGTGTCCTTCTTATCAACCTTCTTCCTTACTTCTTTGAAACAAGGTCTTTTACTAGACCTGGAGCATGAACAGTGATCTATAATCATCAGCGATTCTCCTGTCACGGCCTTCTACCACACAGGGTTTAAGGCATATGTAGGCATATCTTTTACAAAAAGTCTTGGGTTCCAAAATCAGGTCATCATGCTTGCATAACTCCTATCCACTGAGATATTTTCTTAATCCCCTCAGGTACCACGTTTGATTCCTTTTGATTCCTTGCTTTTAGCTATAGCTTTTGACACCAAAGAAAGATTTGTAGAAAGAAAAGAGAAAGAGCAAACTAAATAGCTATTAAGGTCATGATGGTAAATGATGGTTTCATTGTGGATTTAATGACAGTGAGAACACAGGGAAGTAAATAAAAACTGTATGCCATGGAATTCATTTTAAATTAACTAAAAATAGCTTTCTAGGCATATTAGGAATGGGCCTTTGAGGAAAAGGGCACAACACCATGTTTACCATTTATCTATAGCGGGTGATCTAGGGTCATGGAAGGAACACAATGGCGTGAAATATGAAAAGGTAGTTTCTGTGTTCATTTTGAATATGACAATTTTCTGTTGCTTGTGAAAATTGAGTCTCTCGGCACTTTAGGCTTTCAAGTTATTATAACTGCCTTATCTAATTAAGCCAAGATCACACTATAGTCCAATATTTGTTTTCAATGCTTTAATATTTTAGTGTTTGTTTTTAGTGCTTTTGATGTCTTAGTGTTTATTTTTAATGTTTTCATGTTTAAATATTTAATAAGAATTCTTAGATGCTTTCTGGCCTACATTTCCGGTTCTATTAGTAAGTGCAGCTTTATACCAACCAATTGGGATTAATTTGGCTGCAGCTCAGTGGATGCTATTTTGTATTAAGATTCACTTTAATATACTCACAGATTCCACCCAAAATGTGGAAACTGCATTACATTTACAGTTGTGTGAAGGAATCTTATGATATAATTATTCAAATGCAAACATAAAGAAAGTACAGCGAGCAGGAGGTGAAGTACAGTGAAATATTGTCTTCTGGACATGGCAGTGCTTTTGTATTCATTAACTCATAATAAATGTGGTTACCTTCACAAGACATGCACATGATCAAGGCAGTGAAAATCTCAGTGCTTCTACTTACTAAGACACTATTATCAGCTGGTAGTTGCTTAGGGAAAGAGAATCATTCTTTACTGAGGCTGTAGCTACCTATAAGTTTCCCTTTGGTGAATGTCTCCTCACCCATGTACATATAGGAAGCACTAACTGGACTTGCCAGATTATGAGAAAAAAAAAAGGGGGACATGAGTTTTGCAGATAGATATGCTGACAGGATACACGGAGAGGGCTGGAGGGGAAATTGGAGATATGCTTAATCATATTTCATTGCATACACATATGAAATTCTCAAGAATAAAGAAAATTATAAAAGATGTCTAAATATCTTATCACTCCCCTTTTATTTTACAAACTGCAGTTAGAGTTAATGAATATCAGCAAGCAGGGATCTTAATAATCCGCACTCAATTACATAGATATCATCTGATTAGAAATAAAGAAACATCATGTGGACTATGTTATTAATACCTTAAAATGAGTTCAAAAGGTAACAAAACAATCTGGCTTCATGTTTTCCAGAAAGTACCCCCAATAGACAGGAATGAATAAACACTAAAAGAGAATTAGTTTTCATGTCCTTTATTGCTGCACATTTTTCCATCTGGTTAGAGTTGTTATTTTATCAAGTACTTGTCTATTTAGCATAATGTCTTTATATTTTGTTTTCACTATACTCTACAGGCTTAATTGTTGTCCCATCCCTAGGGAATGTCAATCATTTTAAAGTTTCAAAGAGAAGCATCTGCATAGATAGAAAACAGCAGTCATTTCATCATAATTACTCTATGTGTTTTGCTTTTAATTATGCCAAAATATATCAATATTTCAAAAAAAAAATGAATGACTACCACCTGACATAAAGTATGAAGATAGCCCCTAACTCTAAATAACTTTTTTAAACTTCAAATTTTAGTTCAGTTTATCTTATATTGGTCCTCCATTGCTGGAAATGGCATCTAAACTTAAGGTTTGTACCTAGTGAGGCTCCTTTGGATAAAACTGATTCTTTCTCAGCAAGTGGTTGGAAGATTGTATCCTCTTCCTCTCTCAGTGCTAGGACTGTTTGGCTTATACCTGCTTAGGCACTGTACATGTTGCCACGGTATCTCTAAGTTCATTTGTGCTTCATTCCTGTTGTGTCTAGAAAACAGTTTCCTTGGTGTCATCCACCTTTTTTGCCTACTCTTCTGCAGAATTCCCTGAGCCCAAAGGGAAGGATTTAATAAAGACATTCCATGTAGATCTGAGGGTTCCTCAGGGTGCAATGGTACATGCCTGTAATCCCAGTAGAAGCAGGTAGAGCTCTGTAAGTTCAAGGCCAGCCTGGTCTACAAAGCAAGTCCAGGACAGCCTAGGTTACATAGAGAAACTCTGTCATGAAAAAAAAATAATACATAGATCTGAGTGTTCCAAGGTTTCTCACACTCTGCACTTTGTCCAGGTGTTGGTTTGAGCAAGACACTAATCTGAATATAAGTAAAATGTCATTAGCAGCCATTTTATTGCTATGTTCCTTTAGAGCAGTAGTTCTCAACCTTAATGCTGTGACCCTTTAATAAAATTTCTCAAGTTATAGTGATACCCAAGCATAAAATTATTTCATTGCTAATAAATACTGTAACTTTGCTACTGTTATGATTACAGTGTACATCTAATATGTAACCCCAAAAGGTTACCCCATGGGTTGAGAACCACGTCCACTCATGACATAAAGTTTAGCAGAACAATAGTATTTGGTTTCCCTTAAGTTCATGACCTATCAAGCCTCAAGGTGTTGTCTACCCTGGTAGTGTTGGGCACAGGTTACTTCTCATGGAGTGGGCCTTAAATCCAACCAGAGAGTGTTTGATTACTCCCTCAACTCTTGTTTCTCTATTTTACCTGCATTTCTTGCAGACAGGTCACAATTGTAGATCAAAGCATTTTGTAACTGGATTGGTGATGTTTAGGTTTCTCCTCTTGTAACCTTCAGAGTAACTTCCAGTACTATGAACACTAGTCAGCAGGGTTGAAGTTTCTAGGTAGGCACCAGCTCAACTTCATGTTCAATGAGTTATGTAGGTGCTGGTGTGTTCATCCATAGGGCTTCACCATCAGTTTGTAAAGAGAATCAATAACATTGTCAATAGCCTGGGTTGTTTGGAGGTTTCTAAGGGGCCCTTTTGTCCAAACATTCTTAAATGTAAACTATTCCAGACACTGGGAATTTCAATTGATGGAAAGAGACATTTTATTGTGGCATTGTCTCCCCCATTATTTTGTTATTCTATTCAGAATGCATGGAATCTAGTACCCTGTTTTTTTGGTTAGTGTAGATTTGCAATATAACTGGAAGTCAACTGTGTTTTTATTTTGTTTTGTTTTTAGAGATCATTGGCTGCTTGTGTGACTGTGGTTTCATACATATTTACAAATCACATTTTCTTTTTTATACAAAACACTATGTGGACTTTAAAAGAAACTCTGCTGAATCTACATATTGCCATAGGTATTTAAATAATATTAATTATCCAGTCTCTGAATGTAGGGCATATTTCCATGGATCTATGTCTTGTTTGTTTCAAGAATCTCTTTTTGTTTTCAATGTCAAACTTTTTACTTCCTTTTTAAAATTTATTCCTGGTTATTTTATTTTTCAATGCTATTATAAATGAAAATATTTTCTTTAAAGAAAAATTGTTATTAGTATAAAGAAACAGTTGGTTTTTATTATTTTATCTTTTTACAACTATACTGAATTCATTTAATTTAGTATTTATGTATAGACTTTTTAGGGGTTTTATGTTAATGCCTTGCTGGTCCAGGGTAGTTTCTCTGGCATTGGATGCGGATGTCCTTCCAGTTCACTTTATCTCTTGGATGGCCAGAGCTGATGGCTCAGGCAACCAATCAGGATTGAAAGAAGAAAAAGGAAGGAAGGGGAAAAAGAGCCCAAGGTTTCTTCTCTAGGACTGGCTGTACTGCGGCTGAGGAGAACTTAAACTGACCATAACTTTCCTATGGCTGAGGCTGTAAAAGCGGCTTCTGCCTAGAAATGGCATGGGGGTCATAAAAGGAGGCTCTTTGATCTATAGATAGGCCTCTTTGCGGAGATCTCCAATAAGTTGGTGTAAACTTAGGCTTATTAGCCATAGAAGGATGATGGCCCTGAGTCTTCTAACTTATTTGTGAATCTACAGAGAAATAAGAAGTAATAGAGAGATAGAAAATAAACCACTCACACACATACATTCAAGAGAAGAGGATCAGGAGAAAAGGTGGATGAAGTCAGGCATCTTAACTTCAACTGAAGTTAAGCTGCTCAATTTTCTCCCAAATTTTCTCCTTAATTTTCTCCCCACCACATTTACTGTAGACCATACTTATACTTCTGAGAAAAGGGAATTACCTCATAGTCAAAGAGTACAATTAATCACGAAAACAGAAGAATTCTAAAACATAACAGGTTACATGTTTTAAAGCTAAACATTTCTTATCTATGTATCCATTACATAAGTTCATGGTGAGTTCAGAATGATGAAGATTGGCAGAGTCTAAGGTTAATAGGGTCTGAAACTTATTAGAGTATACAACTTATCAATTAGGATGGACCTGACTATACATTATCCATCTATCTCTTAATTTGTTATGAGCTCAAGACAATAATTTTGTCTCTCTTTCATTCTAAGAAACAGAGTAAATTCAGACATCTCTAGGTAACTTCATTCCACATAGGTTCACATGGAGTTTAAACAAATTTGGCTATTTTTTGGTCAAATACCAGGATTCGTGGTGCCATCTGTGGTGGAGGCTTATCTGAAGCCACAAATCTGCTGGTAGGCTATCCTAGTGAGACATCTGGAGGCCCACAAAGGTATTTATTGCAGCCATAAACTAATTTTAACTTTTAAAACTATTTGAGTCAAATCAGGAATTCCATAATCAGGGATTAATTCATCTGAATAACAAAAAGTACATCTTCAATAAGATCCTCCAGGAAGTTTGCTCAATCAGAGCTGGTCAGTACCCAGAAAATAACAGTTCACACCAATGCCAGATGTGTATTTACTTTTGGTTATACGAGACAGGGTTTCTCTGTGTAATCTTGGCTATCCTGGACTCGCTTTGTAGACCGGGCTGGCCATGAATGTAGTCCTGGCTGTCCTGGACTTACTTTGTAGACCAAGCTGGCCTTAGACTCACAGTGATTCACCTGCCTCTGCCTCCCTGGGTACTGGGATTAAAGGCATGTGCCACCATGCACGGCTCTAATGCTAGATTTCAGAGAGATGCAGTAGTGCACAATTGACAGGGTAGGCAGAGGTTGGAAGCAGTTCTGGGGTACATCACAATACAGACCTTGCAAATACCAGATCACCTCCAGAGATCTCTCATGCCTCCTGGACTTTCCCAAATCAATGGTTCTTGACAGCATGTCAGAGGCTGGAAGCAGATTCAGGGTACATCATGGTATAAGACTTTACAAACACCAGATCACCTCCTAGACAGCCCACATGCTTAGTGAGCTCCCTTAACAGGGTGGCTCTTGGCAGTTTTATATATGCAGGATTATGCCATCTACAAATAAAGATACTTTAATTTTTTCATTTTTATGTGGTTTTTCTTGTTGGTGCTGCCAGTCCTGTGTTCAATAGGTGAGTATGAGAATCCTTACTTTGTTCCACATCCTAGAGGAAAAGCTTTCATTATTCTCCACTGAATCTAATGATATTACTTGGCTTTTTCAGTGGTCTTTATTATGTTGAGAACAAACATTTCCATCTATCTATATCTTTCTGGGGTTTTCCTTGCAGAAGTATGTTAAACTTTGTCAGTTATTCTTATGTTCCTGCACTGAAATCCTCTTGAGATTTTATTTTATGTCTGACAGTACTGTTTCTCATCTGGTTTGACAAGACCAATGAAACAAACCAAGCATATACACTCAACTAATTTTTAACATGGTCACAATGAGAAAAAGACAGTCTTCTCAAATAAATTTTACTAAGTAAATTGGATATCCAAATGTAAAATATTACATTTGATACTTATACACAAAAATCAACTTGAAATGAATTGAGAATCTAAATGTAAGACTTAAATCTATTAAAACAATCTAAGAAAAAATGAGGAGGAAAAACTTCCTGGATATTGACCTTAGCACTGATATATGTATATGTATGCCTATTTATATCAAACTTTAACTTTGTATGACAAAAGCAAATATAAACATGACTACAGCAAACTGAGACTCAAACTCCTGTGTATAACAAAGGGAATAGTAAAATAAAAACACCAAACTTTTAGCAAGATAAAGTATCTGATATTTGCTTAATATACATAATTTGTAAGAAATATATGAACTATGTGACCAGTAATATAATACCTCACATAATTCAATTAAAATCTGGGAAAAGAATGTACAATGGTACTTTTTCTAAGAATAACATCCTGATGGTCATCTGGTATGTCTAAAACAACCCAAAATCAGTAACTATTATTATTTACTGAAATAAAAATCAAAACCACTATGAGTAATATCATAAAACTGTTTCTATGACTTCTCTAAAAAGAGATAGATGGCCAGAGAATCTGCTCTTAGTGTTTTCTATATATGACAAGGAAGCTATACCATGAAATCTTAGCAATACACTTACCTAAACAACACCTGCATATGAAATAACATTAGTAGATACCTTGCTGTGCCCAGAAAACACTCTTCTTTATAGTGATATTCTGCCTTTTACTCTTGCATTCTTTCTCTTCTTTCTTCTGCAAGATCCCGGAGACTTGAAAAAAAGGAGATGTGACATAGATGTCTCATTTAAAGAGCTGTGCATGGTGATGCATGCCGTAAATCCCAGCACTGGGAGGCAGAGGCAGGTGGATCTCTGTGAGTTCAAGGCCAGACTGATCTACAAAGTGAGTCTGGAGAACCAGGGCTGTTAAACTGAGAAACTCTGTCTTGAAAGAAGAAGAAGAAGAAGAAGAAGAAGAAGAAGAAGAAGAAGAAGAAGAAGAAGAAGAAGAAGAAGAAGAAGAAGAAGAAGAAGAAAGAACTGTGAAGCAGTGTATGTGGATAAGAAACGAGGATATGAATTACATTGCAATTTTTATTTTCAACTTTTTGTTGGTGTATATTCACTGTATACAGTGCTAGATTTAATAAAGATAATTTATTTCAAGTATAACATGTATTGTGTATTACTCCTCCATGCCCTTGTCTTTATTCTTCTTCTTTCTCCCAAATCCTCCAGTCTTTCTTCTGTCACATATATTACATATACATACATATACTGCATATGTGTATTATACTATATACACACATATATATATATATATATGTGTGTGTGTGCCATATACATATTAAATCATACATTATGATTTATTTATTTAAAGTCTAGAATCTACAAATAATAGAAGCCTCCAGTATTTGCCTTTCTGTGGTTAGCTTATTTCTCTCAATGTGTTGATTTTCATTTGAGTTTGCTTCATTGCAAATAAAATGATTTTATCCTTCTTTATGGGTATATAATACTCCATATGTATATATATACCACATTTTCTGTATCTATTTCTCTCTTTATAGAAACCCTAATTGGTTGCATATCTAAAATACTGTGAGTATTGACATCTTGGCTTAGATTCCTCCTGATATATACCCAGAAGTGTTATTAATATTTCATCTAGTAGTTATACTTCTAGTTTTTCACAATGGTTGGTATGACTTTCACAATGGATACTATAATTTACCTTCATATCAGCAGTGTAAAAAGATTATTTTTCTCTCCAGTCTCACAAGATTTGCTGCTGTTTGTTTTCTTTATGATAACCAATTTAATTTGAATGAGACAGAATTTCAATGTAGTTTTAAAATTTGTATTTCTTTACTGTCTAAGAATATATAATATTGTTCATATGTTATTTGACTATTTGAGAAATGTCTGTTCATTGGTTAGACTGTTTAGTTTGGGTTTATTTTGGATTGTTCATAGTAATCCTATGTCAAATGCATAGCCAGGAAAGATTTTTTTCTTACTGTTTAGATTTTCTATTTTTTCTTTTCTTTCTTTCTTTCTTTCTTTCGTTTTTCCTATTAAGACAGTATTTTTTTTTCACATTTGTCAATTCTCAATGTTATTTCCTGAGATACTAACGTCTTAAATGACATCATAGAGAATGTACTGACTGAAATGAAGAGTAAGGTGGTGTGTGTGTGTGTGTGTGTGTGTGTGTGTGTGTGTGTATACATGTGTGTGTGTGTATGCGCATGCATGTGCGCATGTGTGTCTGTGTGTATATGTGTGTGTCATTGCACAGGCAAGAAAGTCAAAAATAATTTGCAAGATCCAATCTTTCCTTTCACTATATGAGGCTACTGGATTAAATTCATAATATTGTGGATGCTGCAGCCCCTGGGCAGTGGCCTGGTGTATGGTGAGGGAGGCTTCTATACCTCTTTAATAGTACAGATGTCCATGTCTTCTGCCAAATCATGTGACACAAAAGGAGAAACCTAGAAAACTGCTAGAGCCTTAGATTGGGCCCAGAACAGAGTGGTGGCTGTTTTATCTGTCTGTAGGGATCCCTGTTCCCTCTGGTGCTGTCAGTCCTGGCACTTCTTATAGTGACAGTTGGATGGTTGGCTGGCTACCCAGATATCTGTGTCAACTCCCCTTGGTCCAAAGGCTGTATAATAATACTTGCTACTGTGCAATAAAACTAGATCTGTACTTGATGCTGGTCTCTGGAGTCTGTTTCCCGGTTTGGTGACTCCATCTCCCTCATCCTCTCCTGTGTCCTGGTTCTCACATGTCATCAGATTTGTCAGCAAGCATTTTTATTCATTGAAACATCTCATCTGTCCACATGTAATTTCTTTAGCTTTGAAAAAAATGATAAAATTTAAAGTCTTATAAAAGGTTGCAGCTATATTGATGTGTCCCTGTTTATTGATATGATTTGTTTGAGACAAGGTTTCTCTATGTAGTCCTGGCTGTTGTGAAACTCACTTTGCAGACTAGACTGGCATTGAACTCACAGAGATTCACTTGCTTCAGCTTCTGCCTCTGCTTCTACCTTGTGAGGGTTGGGATTAAAAGGCTTGCACAGTAGCCACCACCAAGTTTTTTGCTATGTTCTTAGTAATATATGAAATAAGCCTAGTATGGTGCAGAATGTCTTTAATTCCAGCATTTGAGAGGCACAGGCAAGCAGATCTCTGTGAGCTGTAAGCCAGGCTGGTGTACAAAGTGAGTACCAGGACAGCCAGGGCTACACACAGAGAAAATTTGTCTGGAAAACAAACAAACAAACAAAAATGAAATAACACATGCTTCATAGCTGGTACATATTAGCTAAATAACTCATGTCAGCTAGGGTCATATAAAGGGAATACATATCCTTTGGACTTACCATAGAGCTGTGAATTAGTCTGAAGAAAGAATTGTTTAAAAAGGTCTTCCAAATCTCAATTAGAAGTAAGAATTTATGAGAATACAGGGAAATACTTATTTTATGTTCCTAGGAAATTATATTGTGGGGGCAGGGAGAACAGATGGATTACCCACAGGACACAGGAAAATGAATAATTAAACGCTGGTCATTGTTTTTATTGTGATATGTTACCAAGCTGGTGTCATATTGAAGAGGGTATGTAATCAAAGTATGTAACTATAAGAAACATAACACAAGAATATTAATGTAATGTGAACTCCTTCAGTTTGTTATTTTTAAATATATATGGATTATTGATAGACACACTGAAAGAACATTATATTTCAAATATTTTATTCTTAACACAGGCTTTGGATTTTATTTGCATACATACATTTATTCCATAAATTAATTTACATGTAAAATATTATCATGATATTTCTGTTTTTGAGAAATATATTGCTTAGTATTACTTTGAGAAATTGATATCTTAAGTTTAAATGTGATTTAGTTCATTTATAACTGTTTTAAATTAGAAATTATTCCACATGATCCTTTGTCTTCAATTGTGTTTAAAATGCAATGTCTGCATTTTATCTTTGCAGTTTGTGATCATATATCTGTATAAGCCCTTCTAAAATATAAAATTTGGAAAAGTTGCATGGAAGGATACAAGGGATGGGATAAACATTGAGATGTAACAAGAATAAAAAGTTTAAAAATAGTTAAATATACTGTGGGTACAAATATGGTTAAAATGTCTGTATGGGTATTCTGCAGGTCCCAATCTAATTATCACAGATGAATCTATTCTTAGAAAAAAAAAAAAAACTTCAATTCCAGCTACAGTTAACTCCCAAGGGAGTTGTCAATCTGAGTGTTTATCTTAAAACTTAAATAGTATTTGAAGTATCTTTGAAGGGAAAGTATCCCTTAGACAGTTTGTATGTCCTTTGTAAATGAGATTAGTATTTCATTGTGTTTTCCTCCATATTACCAATTTAACTGTCACCGGGAAAGAGTCTTACCAAGCTGCAAAAGACTCAGCTCAGAATTCTGACTAGGCATATGCTGTTCAGCCTTGTGGGCAGAGACTTTCTGTTCAGCAGTTAGCATTTGCCACAATTAATTTTTTTGTATAAATATATATATATATATGTATGTTATACATATATATGTATTTATCAACATTTTATTAACCTCCAGTCCATAAGTAATACATCGGATATATAATAATTAATTACTGGCAGACATTTTGGATGATTCCAATCTTTTTTTTTCTTTTTTTTCCATTTTATTAATTTATTCATATTACATCTCGATTGTTAGCGCTTCCCCTGTTTCCTCCCATTCTTCCCTCCCTCCCACTTCCCCCCTTCTCCCCTCCCCTATGTCTGTGACTGAGGGAGAGCGCCTCCCCCTATATATGCTCTTAGAATATTGAGTCTCTTCTTGGTAACTTGCTATCCTTCTTCTGAGTGCCGCCAGGCCTCCCCATCAAGGGGACATGGTCAGAAATGGGGAACCAGAGTTCGTGTGAGAGTCAGATCTCACTCTCCACCTGCCTCAACAAGACAGGAAGTGAGCACACCTGTCAGCAAAATTACTTTATGGTCTCTTCTTCAGTTTTTACTTCCAGGTTTCAGCACTGGCTTCACCCAATTGAGTATGACTTGGAATGCATAGGACAAATCCTGTTCCTTTCCAGGTTGGTTGGGCATGGCATTTCATTCCAGCAATAGAAACCCTAAAAATTGGCTGATTATATTTTCTTAAAATCTTTGCCTTGTGAATATGAAAAAATAAATGTTGTAGCAGCTAGTTTTATGTCAACTTGACATAGGCTAGAGTCATCAGAAAGAAAGGAGCCTCAACTGAGGAAATGTCTCCATATGATCTGGCTTTAAGTCATATTTTGAAAACTAGTGATCAATGTGGGAGGGCCCAGGCCACTGTTGGTGGGGCTACATTGGGATGTTGGTCCTGAGTTTTGTAAGATCCTGTGTGATTCAGTCTTTTTTATGTCTAGACATCACACTTTATTTAAACTTATCTACCAACCACCTCTGGCTCTTATAATCTTTCCATTTTCTCTTCTACATAGATACCTGAGCCTTGAGGGGAGGGGTTTGAAAAACATATCTAATATGAAATTTCAACTGTGCTTACTTAGTTTTATTACACAAAACATATATGACAACAAATCAAGTAATAACAGAAAATATATTATTATTAATTTGTTATTCACAAAGCTCATAACTCGTAGTAACTCAGTTATACTTTTTCATCTCTTCTACTTTATACTTGAGTCATTTCTACATTTCTTTTTCTTTTTCTACTTTAATGAATACAACTATATTTACCCTTAGTTTTAATGATCTTTTTAGATAACTGTTGACTTCCAGATTATTATCCTAAGAGTCACTTACTTAATATTTATCTGTACTTACTACATTTAGCTTTTGATTTTACATTGTTTTGCCTCTGATTTCTAGTACATGTTAATTAGATAATCAGATAAGCATGTTGTATAATTTAAGGAATAGTTTGGGTAACATTTTGTCATCTTTATGTTTTTAATTGGAAACATGAGCAACATATCCTAATTACATAAAATATTTACACAGATTTTACTTATGTATGTAAAATGCATAAATGTATATACATATTATACATTAGACACACAATTTTAATAAAGTACTCTTTGCATTTTATTTTGTTTTCCTTTAGAAACTAGTAAAAATATCTTCTCAATGTTTATGGGGATAAATTGCATGAATGTGTATCAAGCTAAATAAACAATGTACATTAATAAGAGTGAAATGAGAATTTTTTATGCCTTTCCCTTCTTGTGAATGTCTATCAGGTTATGTATGAATATTATATTATTGATATTTTGTGAAAATAAATTTAATGAATTATTGCTTTTTATGTATTCTTGAATAGGCAGATGGTAATGAGGATGACTATGGATTTAGTAGGGTTTCAAAAGAAACCATCTGAGTATCGTGTTATCAACAAGAGTGAAAGATACTATTTATTTGCAAATATTTTTGATTATTTGGAAAAAAAGAACTGTTTCAACTTTTCCTTTTGAAACTTTTCCCATAGGTTTAATTTTCTATAAAAATTATCCATTTATTTTCATTTTTATAGGTCTGCATAAGATAAGTCTTTGATTAATTTTTCAAGTCATCTTAGTGATTTTGATTGATTATAATATTTTATTTTGTGTCCAGTTATTTTTCCTCCCCTATAGGATGTAATGATTTTCATTGAAATTTTAAACTAAAAATAATTATTTTTAAATATAGTGTGTTCTGATCTATCACCTCTCCTTCATCTCCTCCAAATCCTCTCCACCTCCCCACTCCATCAATTCCATACTTTCTTTCTCTCTTTCCTTAGAAAACAAACCAACAAACACAACAGAATAAATTTTAAGAAAAAGTATGATGAAAAGAATGAAAAACACATACTCCACAAGATACACACACACACACACATATCATAAAACACAGACTCAGAAACGGTCATATACAAGCAAAAGATCAGTAAGGCTAAAAGTGCCCAAACAAAGCAGACAGAAAAAGTCCCCCAAAATATCACTGCATTCATCTTCTACTGTGCCTTAATTACCCAGTTGAATTAATTTTATCCAAAAGTTTATCATCATAAACATAGGTTTATATGAACACAGGTGCATGTATGTTTTTATGGTTAAATTTATGCTTTAGTTGGCCAGTTATACTTGTACATGTTAAATGCTTAGTTTCTATTCATTTCTATGGTTTATCATTAAGCATTTAACATGTACAAATAAGTTTAACTAGCAAACTTTTTAAGTATAAGAATTAAAATAAACTAAAGCATAATTTTAATCATAGAAACATACAGACCTAGAATGACTTTGGATGTGATCCCTGGCCAGACCAGCCATGTTGCTGGATTAAAATTTCTCTAAATAATATGTATTTAATCTATATTTAGCATGTGTTTTTTAAAACTCAAACCTTTCTGTGGCTTAAAGTTAACTGTCTGTATTGTCCTTGGCTGGTGCCTTAGTTTGAGCGGGACCCCTGGGCCCAAATCTGCCTATCACAAAGTTCTACTTGTAGGTTTCTAGGATCCTCTGGATCCTTCTACTTTGCTATTCTCCCATGCTTCTCTCATCTAGAGTCATAGGACAGGGAAATAAGCAGAAAATGGGAGGGAGGGAAGAATGGGAGGATACAAGGGATGGGATAACCATTGAGATGTAACAAGAATAAATTAATAAAAATAAAAAATAAATAAGCTTTCTGTGGCAAGGTGTTACCTGAAATGGTGCTCAAAATTACTATCCATAAAATAAGTTCAAGTTAAAATACAGTTATGAGGCAGAATGAGTGTAAGAGACAGAGAATAAGGGTAGGAGAAAAATGCTGAGAAATGGTGTCCTCTTGACATGACATGGTTGTTGAAAACATGAGCTCATAGGAGCTATTGCTGCCTACTTTAGACCTGTACAAGTTCATGTCTATTGACATTCTAGGATTGACTCCAGAGCCATTCCCCCTGCAGCAGAGAAACCCTTGGCAGTTGATATCTGCAGGGGAAGGGTAGTCACTTTTGTTTGGGGGTGTGACGGCCATAGATGTCCTCACATATCCATGTGCATATAGGTTTTACTAAATGGACTCAGTGCATTAAAAATTACATACATATATACAGACAGACAGACTGACACATAAATTTTAAAAGGAAGGTATTAGTTTGGAGGAAGATGTAACAGTGGTTCTAGGTGGGAGGGGGAGTTGGATGTGTAGGTATAGGGCAAATATGATTGAGATGCATTGTACACATGTATGAAATTTCAAAAGAATAAAATGCTGGTACAAAGACACATTCACTAAAAAAATCTGTCCTTTGAAAATAAGCAACTACATTTCCTGAAGATGTTTATACTTAAATCCAGTACTAATAAGCACTTATGATTCAGGATTTCCCTTCTTAGATATATACCTAAATGAAAAACTTCTAAAAGACCATAGATGGCACTATTTAGAATTCTCCAGATAAACAAAACAAATATATGTCCCTGGTGTGTGTGTGTGTGTGTGTGTGTGTGTGTGTGTGTTTTCTGTTGTAGTTGTATTTGTATGCACATGTAAATTATACATTAGCTCATGAAATTACTTGGACTGAGAAATACCAAGATCTGTAAATGGCAAGGTTGAAAACCAGGACATCTAATAGTGTGATAGTTTATTCTTGGGAGGCCAGAAGTTTGAAAGAATAGCAGACATTTCAGTCCTAGAGTGAATTCCAGAGAAGGCCTGTTCCAAACAGTAAGACAACCAGAATACCTTCTCATTCTCAGGAGCCTTTTTGTTCTATGCAGGTCTTTAAATAATTGAATGATGGACCAACTAAATTATGCAGGGCAATACCTTTATTCAGCCTACCAGTTCATTTGATAATCTGAACATAGTCAGACATAATGAAAATAAAATCTTTGACCAGCATCTGAATATGTAACCCATATTTGGAACCTTATAAAGTAACATTATTTGTATTCATTTTAAATTAGAAGAAAAAAACAAATATGTGGCAAGTAAAAGAAGAGGTGGTCTGGCCATATAGCTGACCACTGCTCAGTAACAAGTAAAAAACTGCAGCATTGATAAGCATATGTGAATTTAAATAATATCATGGTAATTTAAAGGTGAAACAAAGGGCTACAGGGTATGTGATATCATTCATACAGAATTCTGGAGTAGACAGATGTTTCATGACATAAAGTGGTTGCCTGGGGTGTAAAATAAGGCAACAATACCTAGGGACTATTGGGGATTTATTTAAGAGATCTATATCATGTTGATAAAGAAACACGCAAATACATATAATTGCCAGAACCTATCACATTATATACATAATATTTAAGGATATGTTCATTATTCCCCAAAAGGTGGGAAACAGAAGGTTACCACATTACTTCTGAAAATAAAATACATGCTTTCTAATGTAGAAAGAGAAATAAATGTCACATCTCTCTCTCTCTCTCTCTCTCTCTCTCTCTCTCTCTCTCTCTCTCTCTCTCTCTCTCTCTCTCTCTCTCTCTCTCTCTCTGTGTGTGTGTGTGTGTATCCATGTGCCAAGGCAGCCATGTAGAGGTGAATGTACAACTTTTAGAAATTTGTTCTAGTCTTTCTTATTTATTGAAACAGGGTCTTTCTTGTTATTTCTTTGTTTCTGATTATTACAGACTAAGGAGTATGGAAGCTTTGGGATGGTACCCAAAGTCTCATCTCACAGCAGGAGTAATGAAATTGCAGATATGTATGTACCAGCTTTTTATATGGATTGCAGGGGTAGAACTCAGGTCATTAGGATTGAGTGGCAGGCACTTTTACACACTAAACCATGTCACAGGCTCCTAAATCAATTAACAAAGATCATAAATATTTTTAGTTTCTTAGTGTATTTAAATTCTTTGAATAATAAATACAGTCCTAAATCAGAATATAATAGTTCAATATCATCAATTCTATAGCCTCCTAAAATATATATGGTCTCAGTCTATTTAGAAAACTGAGTGACACTGACAAAAGGTGATGATAAGACTTCGGAAATGAATAATATGACATCTGAGATATGCTAAATTCCTGAAATTGTGAAAGGTTTATAAATACAAGGACTATGGGAACATGTAAGAAAAAGTTTGGGATTGCAATTTTTTTCTGGTCAGTGTCTCATTTTCTAACAAGATATCATTTTGTTTGTTCAACAATAATTTTCAAGAAACCATATTAGCTACTTTATTATTTCATAGTTAACATTCTGTTGGATTATCCCTGTGCCTAAATCATTCTCTGTTAATGACTTAGTAGCTAAAAGCTTTGGTATGACTAAGAAATCATAGGTCTTTTAGGAAATTCCTGCTGCCATGCATAATTTGGTACTAATGGCACTCACCTGTGCCAATAGCAATTAGAGATTTCCTACGAATTCTACAATAACATGAAAAAGTTAGTGGACTTCTGTAATAGTGGACCTACCAAGATCAAGTAATTATTTCAGAACCAGTTAATCATAATTTCTTCCTAATTTCTTATTCAATTAATATTGGATCTATACAAATTTATGGAGTACATCATGATAATTCTTAATAAAAATAAGGTATCTTAGTTACTGTCATTCATTTCAATTATGCAATATGTTGCACAAAGGTGTTCAACAGTGTCCTATAATCTATGAGACAGAAAAGTAAAGCTATTTCTATTCATTATGTATAATGAGATGTTAGTAATTGGCATTAGACAACATAAACTAATTTTATCACTCTATTCTTCATCTATGTATTTTCCTTACATATTATTTTTATGTAGTTGGCACATGTGTTACTTACTTGTCTAAGATTTCCACTAATACTGACACACAACTCATACCAATTTTTTTGAAAAGGATGATGGTACTGACATTTTTATTTTATGAATAAAAAAATCAGTCCTTAGACACCAAGTCCCTAACTTTGTGGGTCTGTATCTTGGAACTGTGATTTTACTATAACTTAAAATGTCTTGATATTTTAATATAGTCAACATTATATTCCTTTTAGCAAGAATAAATCTAATATCAGTTGCTTCTTACTCTCCTTTCTTCTCAAATGCAGTATTTTATTTTTACTAAGAATTATGGAGCATCATGCTATGTAGAGGGAAAAAAATTAATGATATAGCAAAAGCACTTTAAGTTCCCAGCAAGCAGGTGAGATGCTATTTTCAGAATATTCTCTCTGAACTCTGATACGCTTGCTTTTAAAAATTTTAAATCCATCTATGCTGTTTCTACCTTACACTCATTTTATAATGTAGCTCCAGGCTTCTTACTCACAAGATAGAAATAATATGGTCTCACACCCAGTAGAGTCTAGGACTCTGACATTTGCAATTACTTCAAATTCAGAAAAGTAGAGAAGATGGGCAGGTTGGAAAGCACTTATAAATATATTCAAATGCTCAGAAAACACGAATTTCTCAAATATCTGTATCCTCCCTTGTACTACTTTGCAATCTCTATAGTTTGCAGTACCTTCTGTTAATGCAGTGTTAGCTGCCAGAAAAAAACGCACCTTCACCAATATAAAATGCTTTCTAAATTGAATTGATGTCAAAATTTAGTCATTTTATACAATGGAAACAAATATCTCTCTACTAAGCTAAGCACATTTTTAAAAAAATGTTCTTTGAAGTTGGAAACAAATGGCTTGGAAAGAAATTATTAAGTTGATTTTTTTTTGCTTCCTTACTGTGACTCAAAGGAAAAGGAATGGATTAGCATACAGTTAGAACCTAGTTTTATATGACAAAGGAGATAAACAATTCTGATAATTTGACTTCTTATATTAATAAGTTTATTTAGTTTTTAGACATTTAAGGAATAGAAGGTAGAATTAGGGTTACATAAGAATCCGTTAAAAGACACCTGTATTTCCCTGCCTTTTCTCTAGACTAAAATGATTATATTAGTGTCAACAGGAAAATGGAAAGGCAGAAGATGGTTTCAAAAACTAGACTGGAAAATTAATGTCAAGAATATAATTTATTATTTCATAATTTGAAAAAAAGAAGGAATAAAATGTGTTATAGCCATGACATGGTTATACTAAGGCCCACATTTTTCTTTAACTTTGTACTAAAATGGAAGATATTTTAATTTTATCAAGTTATAATCTATATGTATACGTATTATATCTGACCAAGGCTTGCTTATTCAAGAACTTGATTTTTCAGGATTTTTTTTTTTTTGCCCTTATTATAGGTCAGAAAATCATCATGCACAACCTAAATTCTTCTATCTGATAGAAAATTAATTTTTACTGCTCACAACTACAGAATCTATTATCAAGACCTATAGTGAACATTGTGGCCAACTGATATTGTCCATTTTTTTTCATTTTAGAATATTCCTGTTGAAAATTTTGTATTATTTCTCATGAAATAATACTTTATTTGCACAACTTTGCTCTTAAAATGATTCATATATTTTATACAAACTGTTCTGTTATAGTCATTAATACTGTACATAATTCTTATTTAACTGTCCAGTTTTCAACCCTTGGCCTTTTTCATCCATTATTAATATTTCAAAGACTTCAAATCCAGTTTTCTAAAATGTTTGATATATCTAGCAAGTTAATTATTATTTTTCTTTCTGTCTTCTTTCCTTTAGTGTTCTGGTTCATAGATGCTGAAGTGTATTAGATTTCAACTGGAAAATATTTCTTTTCCATATACAATTATTTCTTTCATAATTTTATATAGAATTGTAGGTTAGTATGTGCACACACATTTCTCAATTTTCTATTCTTAACCCAAACCTCTTCCTTAAAATACGGACAGCTTTATTTTAATTTTTTTAAAAATTTTTAATTAAAAATTTTTAAATTAATTTATTCATGTTACATCTCAATGGTTATCCCCTCCCTTGTATCCTCCCATTCCTCCCTCCCTCCCATTTTCGCCTTACTCCCCTCCCCTATGACTGTGACTGAGGGGGACTTCCTCCCCCTGTATATGCTCATAGGGTATCAAGAGTTTTAATTTCTTGTTTATAAAAAGGCATTACCCTATTAATTGTCCAAGACAAATTCCTTAAAAGCATTATGATGAGTCCATATTGTTACCATTGAGCCTTTGCACAACCCTTAGGGAATACACCCAGACTTTGGAGAAACAAATAATTCTGTATGTAAAAACTTCTTATTAAGAGTTTGATTGTGCAATAGAGGAGTAACAGTGAAACACATTGATCTACAAATGGCAACTGTAAGTGTTATCAACTAAGTAAACAAAAATATATGAAGATCTGTAGAAAGCAACTTCTTAAGCAACAATTGGCAAGTACCCTGTTTCATGTAGCCTCATCTAAAGGTGCTCTCAATTATAGCAGATGGTGAACCTCAACCAGAAAGTTTTCTGGTTGGAGAGTGAGCAAAGCACCTGGAAAGAAAGTAAAAAATGGGGCATCAATTTTTAACTTATTTTATGTGTGCCATTTTTATTTTATTGTAAATGAAATTGTCTTATTAATTACATGTTTAGATTGCTCACTGATAATATATAAGGATTTTCTGTCTAAAACTTACAATATAGTGTTGAAGTAACAATGGCTATTTTTGTCTTGTTTCTGATCTTGGAAGTTGTACTTTACATTGAGCTCACTGGAAAACTAGTTCAGGAAGCATGGCTGTGTTGTCCCTATGCTCTTACATCATACTTAAGAACCTGTGTGATTTACAGGAATACTTATCAGGGGATAGGCTGGCCACTGTAACTCTGTGAAAGGGAAAGTGAAACACCAGAACAGCTACAAAGTAAACCATTCCCTACATATCTTACACTGTGTTGTAATAGTGCTTGCAGTGAGAAGGGGAATCTGGAAGTTCAGCATGGAGAAAAAGCTGAAGTGATAACAATAGCTGACTGTATCAATTTCCCCAGTTCCTTTCTGCTGGATGTTGTGAGCATTTCATTTGATGTCATCTTTGATCTGCTGTTATTTGTTCTTTGACTTGAAATTCTCACCCAAAGGGATACTTTGTTATACTTGGAACTCTCTTTATTTTCAACTTTACAAAAGGTTTGATTTCATGGCTTGCTTAAATAGCAAATCCCCATGTGTTGATTTAAAGTTATCTGATTTTGTAAATGAAATTTAAAGTTTTCACGGACATTAGTGATACTAAATGATACTTATTTTAACTCTGTGAATGCTGCAAACAATTGAATGTGATATTTGAATTATCTTTGTTTCACCTCTGATTTTACAAAGAACTGCCTTCCAAGGAAATAAGACACTTTGTAGTTCTCTCATGTACTCTCGTTTATCTGAGTGGCAGGTTACTACCTGGTTAGCCATTTACAAGGAACTCATGAAAAAAGTAAGCCTTAGTATCTTTCTTTTCTGTGGGATTCTTTTTCTCCATATTCCTCAATCAGTAGATGTGGGTGTTCACCTTATTTTTCTTTCCAAAAATTTATTAATATTTATTCATATTGGATCCCAATTGTTATCCCCTTGCTTTTATCTTCTTGTTCCCACCCTCCCTCTCTCTTTCACCCTATTTGCCTCCCCAAGACCTCTGAGAGGTGGGGTCTTCCTCCCCCACCATCTGACCACAGGTCTCATATGAATAGCCTGCATCCCCCTCCTCTGTGTTCAGCAGGGACTCTAAACCAAAAGGAAGTGATCAAATTGCAGGCACCAGAGTTCCTGTCAGAGGCAGTCCCATGCTGTCTCCTCTCCTCTTCCCCACATGATGAATGAGCTTTCTGTTAGCTATATCTGAACAGAGGGTCTAGGTTCTCTGCTTCCAATGTCCTTGGTTGGTGTATCAGTTTGTGCAGGCCCCCATGGGTCCAGATCTTCCAGACACTCTCCTTGTGGAGCTCCAGACATCCCAATTCCATCCTTAAATCCTCCACCTTGTCCATAGAACTGACAGTGCTTCACCCAGAGTGCAGCTGCGAGTCCCACGCAGTATCTGTCCCAATCCCCCAATGGGAGGAGTCTCTCTCAGGACATTTATGTTGATATATACCATGCCTGTCTTTCTGGGTCTGCATTAACTTATTTTGAATAACCTTTTATAGTTCCATCTATTTGTCCCCAAATTTAAAGATTTTCTTGTTTTTGATAGCTGAATAGTATTTCATTGTGTAAACGTATGACAGTTTCTTTATCCATTCTTCAATTGAAGGACATCTAGGTTGTTTCTAGATTCTGGCTATTATGAATAAAGCTGCTATGAACATAGTTGAGCAAACATCCTTGTTGTATGGTGGAGCATCTTTTAGGTATATGCCCAGGAGTGGTATGGTTTGGTCTTGAGGTAGTACTATTCCCAATTTTCTGAGAAAATACCATATAGAATTCCAAAGTGTTTGTACAAGTTTGTACTCCCACCAGCAATGGAATTGTGTTCCTTTTTCTCACATCATGTCCAACATGTGATGTCACTTGAGTTTTTGATCCTAGCTACTCTGATAGGTGTAGGATGGAATCTCAGAGTTGTTTTGATTTGCATTTCTCTGATGCCTAAGTACTTGAGCATTTCTTTAAGTATTTCTTTAATATTCGATGTTTCTTTTTTGAGAATTCTCTGTTTAGCTTTCTACACTATTTTTTTGAGTTTTTTTTTCCCACTTTCTAAATTTATTTACTTTTTATTTATTTAAGTAATTTATTCAGGTTATATCTTGCTTGTTCTCCACTCACTTGTATCTTTCTGTTTCCCCCTTTCTCCCTCTTTCACACTATTCCCCTTCCCTAGGCCTGTGACAGAAGAGGACCTCCTCCCCAACTATATGATCATAGCCTATCAAGTTAGACTGTACCCCATTTTTAAGTTGGGTTATTGGGTTTGGTGGTGTTTAATTTCTTGAGTTCTTTATATATTTTGGATATTAGCCCTTTGTCTGATGTAGGGTTGGTGAAGATTTTTTCCTAGTCTATAAGCTGTTGCTTTGTTCTGTTGACAGTGTCCTTTGCCTTTCAGAGGCTTTTCAGTTTCGTGAGGTCCCATTTTTTAATTGTTGGCCTTAGAGCCTGGGCTTTTGGTGTTCTGATCAGGAAGTTGTTTCCTGTGCCAATGAGTTCCAGGCTCCTCCTATACTTTTTCTTCTAGAAGATTTAATGTGTCTGGTTTTATGTTGAGGTCTTTAATCCACTTGGACTTGAGTTTTGTGCATGGTAATGAAAATGGATCAATTTGCATTTTTTTATTAATTTTTAATTTTTAAAATTTGTTCACTTTATAAACTGATTGAAGCCCCCTCTCTTGTCACCTCCCAACCCCCCCCTTATATCCTCTACTTCCCTCTCCTAGTACTCAGAAAGGGGAGCACTCTACCTGTATTCTCTTCCTATGTGGCGTGGCAAGGCAGTCCCACCAGGAGGAAGTGATCAACATGGGAAGGCCAAATTTCATGTCAGAAGTAGTCCCTACTACCCATATTGTGAGACCTACAAGGAGATTGTGCTGCCTATCTACTACATCTGAGCAGAAGGTCTAGTTCCACATCATCATGGTCTTGGTTAGTGCATCAGTCTCCGTATTGTAGTGTGGTTATGCTGTATTTTATGGATAATATCTGCTTATTAGTAAGTATATACCATGACTGTCTTTCTAGGTCTGGGTTACCTCACTCAGCATGATCTTTTCCTGTTCTAGCCATTTGCCTGCAAATTTATAGATTTTGTTGATTTTAATAGCTGAGTAGTACTTCATTGTGTAAAAGTGCCACAATTCTTTACCTATTCTTCAGTTAAGGGACATCTAGGTTGTTTCCAGATTCTGACTATTATGAATAAAGCAGCTATGAACATAGTTGAGCAAATGTCCTTGCTGTATGATGGAGCATCTTTTGGGTATACGCCCAGGAGAGGTATAGCTGGATCTTGAGGTAGAATTATTCCCAATTTTCTGAGAGAGATTCAGATTGATTTCCAAAGTGGTTGTAGAAGTTTCTACTCCCATCAGCAACAGAGGAGTGTTTCCCTTTCTCTATATCCTTGCCGACATGTGCCGTCACTTAAGTTTTTGATTTTAGCCATTCTGATAGGTATAATATGATTTTCATTTCTCTACATGTACACCTCCAGTTAGGCCACCACCATTTGTTGAAGATGTTATCCTTTTTCCATTGTATGGATTTGGCTTCTTTGTCAACCCATGAGATTCTGTCTTCCATTTTTTGAATTCTGTTGGTGATGTCTGTGTCTGTAGTTATTATCTTCTTCCCTAGGTTTTCCATTTCCAGGATTGTCTCAGATTGTGTTTTCTTCATTGATTCTATGTCTATTTTTAGGTCTTGAATCTTTATATTCATTTCCTTCTCCTGTTTGATTGTAATTTCCCGTCTTTCACTAATTTTTTTAAGTGATTTGTTCAATTCTTTCACCTCTTTGTATATTCCCATTCTAGTTTAAGGGATTTATTTTCCTGAATTAAGGCCTCTATCATTCTTTTTATAACATCAGATTTTAAATCTTTCTCTCATGTATCAGATGTGATAGTATCTCTGGGGCTTCTTGTGGTGGTGGGACTGCTGGTTTCTGGTGGTGATCAATGGCCCTGGGAATTGTTGCTTGTGTTCTTACACTGACCTCTACTCATTATGAGGTCTCTGATGTTAGAAGGTTAGTGGTTTCTGATGGTCAAAGAGTTTGGGGACGGGTATAGACAATTGGGCTTCGGTCCTCTGTCCTGTTCAGTTCTGCTGAGTTCACTGTCTCTGTTGGCTTCTTGTTTGTGACCCAGGTAAGCCAAGAAGATGGGGAGCAGGCAGAAAGATATCCAAGCAGAGAGCTGCTTAGGTGTTCTTGCTGGCCTCCTTGGGGTGGAGGACAATGGTACTTTGGCATTGTCCCCTGCCCAAATCACCTATGCTGACTTTACTGTCTCTGTTTGCTTCCTGTTTGTGACCCAGGTATTCCAGGCAGCTGGGAACAGGTAGAAAGATATCTGAACAGAGAGCTACTCTCAGGACAGAGGACAATGGATGGCTGTTCACCTTTTTATTGAATGTAATTAATAAAATAATTCTGTTCTCCTCTAAGATCCTCTGTACCTCCCACTCATCCAACTCCACATCTTCTTTGTTGTTTTCATTAAAAACTCAAACAGGCATATAAAAAAAAATAAAGCAAACAAACAGAAAAACATGAAACAGATGCGCGCGCGCGCACACACACACACACACACACACACAGAGAGAGAGAGAGAGACAGAGACAGAGACAAAGACAGAGAGAAACACACAAAACTACACAGTTGAAAACTACAATATATAAACAAAAGACTAATATATTCATGTTGATGTTTATGATTAGGAGGAAGAGTATTCTATTGGAGAATAGCACAAAACACAAATACTGAAAGTTGATGGAAACAGATTTGTTTAACTTAGCCATTTCATATTTTTATCACCTCTATAAAGTTATCTCTAGGCATCTTACTGCCAATCACATAAGTACAAAACTGTGACCTCAGTCTATTTTGCTGGATACTTTTATCTTAGAAGAACTGCCATTCAGCTTTTACTCAAAACTCAGGGGTTAGGTCAGGTTAAGAGACATTGTATACATTTAAAAAAATATATTTTTCGAGCTCTTCATGGCACATGCAGCATTGCCCTCCTCAACCTCATCTGACCTGATAAAACGGTAGTGCCAGATTTAGTTATGGAAATCTCCTTTTGGGGATATTATTAATTCCGTGTTTTTTTTTTTTTTAAAAAAAAGTTACTACTTTTAAAAGACACAGGGCTTTCCAACTGACTCTAAATGTCTTTTCTGCCATTGTAGTCTTTGTCTAGGTTTTCCTCTGGAGTCTATTTAAGATATATCCAAGAATGAAACCCACACTGATAGTTTCTTAGAAGGACTTCCTATTGCACATGACAGTTTGTTTTAATTATCTGGAGGCCTTTTTTACAAAAGACTTAACATTTAAGAAAAAAAGTAAATTAATCTTCATGACCTTTTGGTCATAACTTTTTCATGCTTAAATGCTTCAAATTATTTCCTTTATAAAATACATTTCTGTATGTGGGTTTTTATTTGAATTGTTCCAATATTTGTTAATTTACTTCTTTATTCAGGAATTTTTGAGACAATGTCTTCCTCTCTAGGTTATGCTGTCCCAGAATTCACAATGCCACTCATACTGGCCTCAGTCTTATGACACTCTCTTATTTTAGACTCATGAGTGCAAGAATTACAGGAAGAACAGAATAAACTGTAGTTATTTTAAGTTAACAAATAAAATGAATAAGTATCACAAGAAAATATGGCTTCTGTAAGTGTCTAATCCAAATTGTCATTGTATTGGGAATTCAGTTGAAGAATGGACAGCATTTTTTTTGTTTTTTTCCTTTTTAAAATTAATTTATTCTTGTTACATCTCAATAGTTATCCCATCCCTTGTATCCTCCCGTTCTTCCCTCCCTTCCATTTTCCCTTACTCCCCTCCCCTATGACTGTGACTGAGGGGGACTTCATCCCCCTGTATATGCTCATAGGGTATCAAGTCTCTTCTTGGAAGCCTGCTATCCTTCCTCTGAGTGCCACCAGGCCTCCCCATCCAGGGGACGTGGTCAAATATGGGGCACCAGAGTACGTGAGAAAGTCATATGCCACTCTCCACTCAAGTGTGGAGACTGTTCTGACCGTTGGCTAGATCTGGGTAGGGGTTTAAAGTTTGTTGCCTGTATTGTCCTTGGCTGGTGCCATAGTTTGAGCGGGACCCCTGGGCCCAGGTCTGCCTATCATAATGTTCTTCTTGTAGGTTTCTAGGACCCTCTGGATCCTTCTATCTCCTCATTCTCCCATATTCTCTCACTTAAAGTCCCAATAGGATGTCCTCCCCTCTATCCCACTTTCTTGGTAAGTGAAGACTTTCATGGGACAAGCCCCTTGGGCTAGTATGCAGATATAAGTGAGTATATACCATTTGATTCTTTCTGCTTCTGGGTTAACTCACTCATTATGATCATTTCTAGCTCAATCCATTTATCCACAAATTTCGGGAATCCTTGTTTTTAATAGCTGAGTAGTATTCCATAGTGTAAATGTACCACAGTTTCTTTATCCACTCTTCTACTGGGAGACACTTAGGCTTTTTCCATGTCCTGGCTATTATGAATAAGGCCGCTATGAACATGGCTGAGCATATGTCCCTGTTGTGTGCTGGAGCTTCTTCTGGGTATATCCCAAGTAGTAGAATAGCTGGGTCTTGAGGAAGCCTTATTCCCAGTTTTCTGAGAAAGCACCAATAGATTTCCAAAGTGGTTGTACTAGTTTGCAGTCCCCCCAGCAATGAAGGAGTGTTCCTCTTTCTCCACATCCTTGCCAGCATGTGGTGTCAAGAATGGACAGCATTTTGCTCAAGGCTGAATAAATAAATTCAGTCTTGCCTGTTGTCCATAGTGACACTTAATACCATGTACTTTAATTTTTCATATGTCAGCATTACATGGCTTACATTGAATTGCAAAACAATAATACTTGTGTGGAGATTAAAATGTGCATATTTAAATGTAGTATTGAGCCTTGAATAGTAGCAGAGTAGCACTTAAAATAAGCTGAAGAATTCTCTCTACAAATTCCTATCTAAAAGTATGTGTAGTCTATATAATTATGGAATAAATTTTTGTTACTTTCTTAATTACAGACAAATCAATAATACTTTTTACTGTTTTTAACTACACTGTTGCTACATGGAAAGTATTCTGCTAGGCTATATGCATATTTTATTGAGAAAAATAGATACTGTTACACATTTATTTAAAGTAAGGATATTGAGATTGAAACCAGTAAGATTGTCTCAAAGACATCTAATTATGATTGACACAGAAAGGGGGCTAATTTATCATTAACGTGTTTGATTTTAGAGTTTATATCATCTTATCAATTTAAAATGCTAGTGTTCAACCTATTCAAACAGAGAATGTGAATTCAGATGGTTTAGTATATAAGAATGCCTACCTCAAGCTTCAGACAGACACCTGCACTCATATGGGAACATACATACATGCACAGACATATACATAATTAAAATTTAAAAATAAACCATTATGAATACAGAATCTTTGCCTAATCTAACCTTGTTAGAAAAGTTCTAGACAAAAACATTACACTTATCACATCTCAATGATACGTGTTTTGAGACTAAGCCATATTCCTTTGCTTAGAATGTCTTCTTTAGGCATTTTAAGAAGCATTCTCTAGATAGTATTTACCGTAATAAATTAGAATAAATATAAACACAAGCAGTGAAAATGAAAAAGTATATACTTTTACAGAAGCTTTTTCATACTTCACTTTTATTTCACCTGTCAGTCAAATTGCTTCCCTTGGATTTAGAGGTAAGTGAACGTGTCTTTGAGAGTCCATTTCAGAACTTTATATTTCATCTTTGGCATATATATTATGTTAATCTTCCCATAGCAGAAATATGAATACAACAATTATAGTGACATGCAATTTTAGAGTAAACCTATCTGTGTTCATATAAATAAAGCAAAGAGGACAGGAATGTTATTAGGAATGTATTTGAAAAATAGCAGTCACTTCCCCTGATTGAAATTCTAAATCAGTACTCTCGACATTTTCTAGCTGCTTACAAAAAATTTTCAGTTGAATAAAATATATTGAAGATGCGCTGAGTGTGTTAGCACATACCTGTAATCCTAGTACTTGGAAAGTAGAGATTGGAGAATCAGGAGTTCAAGGGTATCCTTAGTTACATAAGGAGTTTGAGACAGTCTAGGTTACATTGAACCCAACATTATATACATAAAATAAAGAAGTATTTTCCACAGAAAAACAAGATTTATGTAAAGTACTTTATAATGAAATGAACATTTCCAAACTCAAACCCTAATTACCTTTATTCTCATATTCTTATTTTGGCTAATAACCATTATATATCTTTAACCCAAGGATCTAAATACCAGTTTCTTCACTTAGACACCACTTGCCCATAGTATGCCAATCAATGTGAATTCAGTCTCTGACAATTATTGCAATATAATTTTGACAAATTATAAACAGAATACAATGAAGCATTACTAAATTTTAAAATAAATGTATATGTATAATTGTTTTTAAAATATTGCTATACATAAATTACTTGGATATTTCCTTTGTCAGTATGTTAATAAAAATGGCCTTATTTTCAATAAAGAATAGAAATTAGAAAAATATATTTCAATGAAAATTAATTATCATTAGCTGATTTTGTAATATTCTTATCACACAAAAACTATATCTTTCAATTTTTAAAATAATATTCATTTATTATGTGTACAGTGCTCTGCCTGCAGGCCAGAAGAGGGCACCAGATCTTATTATAGATGATTGTGAGCCACCATGTGGTTGCTGGGAATTGAACTCAGGACCTTTGAAAGAGCAGTCAGTGCCCTTAACCTCTAAGTCATCTCTACAGCCCCTATCTTTCAAATTAAATACCCAATAGTCAATATTTCTGGCATGTATTAAATAACTAGGTAAAATTTAAATTTTATATTATTATTAAAGATTTATATTGTATTAATTCCCTCCTACTGATATGAACCCAAATTTGGTCAATAAATGTTTTTAAAATCACACATGCATTTAAGAGAAGTTTTCAAAAATAAGTGAAGAAAAATAAGGTAACATTTCTATTTCACATAAAAATAATTTATTGGCCAAGAAGAGACTTGATACCCTATGAGAATATACAGGGGGAGGTAATCCCCCTCAGGAACAGTCATAGGGGAGGGGAATAATGGGAAAATGGGGGGGGGGAGGAATGAGAGGATACAAGGGATGGGATAAACATTGAGATGTAACAAGAATAAATTAATAAAAAATAAATAAAAACAAACAAAAAAATAAAAACCTTACATTCTAAAAAAATAATAATAATAATTTATTGTATAAAATCAGATACTTTATGAAGAGCTATAACCTTTTAAGTTTCAAGTAGTTACTGAATTCTTACCATTTGATTTGGATCTTAAATGCAATATTTTGTTAGCTATTTTCTTTAATATATTAAATGTCATTCTGATAAAATGATAAATGTGCACTTATCTAAAGAACGTTTAGGTAAATGTGCAGAGAAATACAGAAAAATTGCTTGGCACAGGAAAATGCATTTTTGTCCTTCATTTCAAAAAAGCTTATATTTCAGTAGTATTTGATGACACATGCGAATATTAATAGACATGCTCTCAATTTATCATTTCCATCTCAGTTGAGAAAAACTTCAAACTATTACTTACTTCAGAATATTAGGTAAGTAGAATGGGGTTTTGTATCAATTCAATTGACTTACAAGTTGTTTATACCAGAGAAAATACTATGTGTAGACATAAGAGTTATAGAAACATGTTTAACAGGTGGAATGAAAATCATGAGCCAACAGAGGTAGGAAGGGCAAATTAACATGGAGTTTGAAAGCCACTGTAACAACCTGACATTTATTGTAGTAAGACACCTTTTTAAATTAGCAATGAGCAAAAAGTACTGTGTGAATAGTACCACTTTACAAACAAGTTTGTTCATCCTTGGTAAGGATTAATGCTAAATATTATTAACAATTTACATAATAGTCATTCTTTAATATTTTACGTCACAATTTAGTCTCTCATCTTCCCTGAATGAAGCCTTAAAAATCCTTCACAAACGTTTCTCAACTGTTTGTAAATATGTAGTTATATTGTCCTTTATTTTAAAACAGACAGGAATACAGTAGCCAATTATTTTGCTTATTTGGAATGTGCTATATTTGCTTTTGATTATAATTTTCTCTATAGTATTTGTCAGTATACTGCATTACACATCATAGAATATATATTTGTTTTTGCTGTTTAATGTCTGCTTCTTTCACTACATTTTAAAGCTAAAAAACTAGGATGCTTTCTGTTTCACAGATACATCACTAATGACAAGAACTTTGGGTGAACTCAAATATTTGCTGAATGTGTGAATGTGTCATTTATATTGTTTCAAGTCAGCCCATATCATATTCTTCCTAATGGCTGCACAGTGTTCTATCGTATAAGTAACTCTAGTGTTTATATCTCTTTCTCTCAGTTCATGCTTCTAACAGTTATAATGTGGGAATGTATTGTTGTATATCTCTTAGTCTTTATATTTTAGTACATTTGTGACATACCCATTTTGAGTATATTCAATTAATGAATTCCTGAGGAAAAAAATTGCTGAATCAAAGTACACACAGATTTGGTATATGTTTGTAAATTATAATCCTGAAAGAGGGTTCAAATTTGTTTTTTATACTTATGACTAAAAAAAAAAAAAAAAAAACCATAAAACAAACCATATATACCAATGGCATAATGCGGTTTTTCTAACATGAGATTTATTTTTATTTATTTATTTGCCTTTCAGTTGCTTTATTGACTTTACATTTTTCCATGCAAATGAGCAACACTGTCCTGTTGACAGAAACTTACACTGAGTGGGAAGAAAATCTCCAATTAGAAGCTGGTAACAAAAGCCCCATGTAGCACATGGAAATAACACAATGCTCACCACAAACAGATTAGTAAAAACATGTTAGGAAAATGCAAGGAAAAGGAATACTGCGGAAAGGACAGTATGAATCGTGTGGAAAATGGCCCAGGTCAGGCAGAATTCATCATGATGATCGTGATGATTAGAGAGCTCCCCTATAAGAATACAGAGACAACTTCTCAGCTGTAGCTCCCTAAATTTTCTCCTGATTTTTCTCATCTCCTCCATGAACATTTCCATAGCATCTCCCTCTCCATCCAGTCCATCATTAATCTGCCTAATGAGTATGGCCTGGGCCTTTAGTCCCAGCACTCAGGAGGCAGCCAAGGCTACACAGAGAAACCTTGCCTTTAAAAACTAAAAAAAGAAAAATAAATAAATAAATAAATAATGAAAGAAAGGGGGAAGGCGGCGAGCCTGTCTACTTTGGTTGTGGTTGTGGTTGTGGTTGTTCACTGCAGGCTGGTAGCCATCATCTCCTCCCAAAGGATGGTCTTCCTGTCCATTCTGTCGGGGCTGGTCCATTTCCCTGTTGTCCTGGCCTATCACTTCCCATGTACTCCATTCAGTTCTCACTGCCAGAGTGCACTGAGTTTCTGCTAGTAGACCTGCTCCCCTGGCCCAGGGCCCTATGCCAGCCCACCAAGTGCAGGGAAACACAGAGCTGGTGGCCAGACGCGAATGACAACTGCATCCAAGGCTGCCAAGATTTATTTTTAAATGCAGTTTTTAGATATTTCTGGATCTGTACACAATACACCCACCTTACTTTTCCAGCTCCCTACTCCTTTTGTCAACTCCTTCTTCCCTACAAATATTTCTCTCCCCTTACTGCCTACCCATTTTATTTTGTTGCCTATTGCAATTAAGTAGGATTTTCTGTGTGCTTGTTGATTAGAAGCTATCTGATCGAGCATGTTGAGTCCATCATGGGGTCTATCAACAGTCAATAGTTCTGAAGTAAAGTAGGGTCCAGAGAACCCCTCCCACTCCCTTTGCTTATTGTTGTTAGAACTTGTCTTGTCCAGTCCCAGCTCATGTTAATACAATTGTTGTGAGTTAATAACTGCAATAGTTGTGGTGAAATTGAAGAATAGGATTTTATAACCCTCCATCCTATATCCTGGCTTTCACAAACTTCCTGCTCTCTCTTTCCTAATATTCTTGAGACATAGAAGCAGTGGTGCAAATAGCCCACAACCATTGCTTATTTTCTTCATCTTGCGCTTTAACAAGTCTCTTGCATTCACTACAGTCCAGAGCCAGGAGAGTGTATCTTCTGAATGTAATCAGCTTTCTGTCTATGGACATAAGCATAATTCACAACGTTATGTAGTTTCTAAGTAAGGGAAAATATATTTAACCTATCTCCTACATCATTTCTTTGATGAAAATTGTTAAAATACTTTTTGGCAATTTTTAAAATTAACTATTTTTTGTTTTTATCCATAATCATTTTTGTTTGCAATAGCATACCAGAAATTCATTGTCCTCCTTAACAACAACTTAGAACAATCAAGTTTTTTCTATCTCTACCTCACAGCTCTGTCCCTAGCAACTGAAAACTACCATCTCATTCTTATAAAGGATCAACTTTTTCAGACTCCACATAAATGGAGATCATGTACTACTTATTTATTTGTGTCTAGCTGAAAGATTTCCAGTCCTCTCAAATTACAGTGAATGAGAAGAGTTTCTTCTTTTTCAAATTGAACAGGAGTCAAGTGTATATATGTACCACATTCCCCTTACCCATTTTACAACTGGTAGACAATTAGACTATTTTTGTATGTTAGCTATTTTGAGTACTGCACTAATAAACATGGGGGTGCAGATACCTCTTTTATAAACAAATTTAATTTCCTTTGGACATCTACTGAGGTTACAATTTAGAATCTCCGTGATGAATTTCTCATGACATCTTGATAATTATGTCAATGCCCGTCATGAACTGAACACATCATAGACCAAACAAACAAACAAAAAAACAACAAAAACCCCAAAATATCTTACTTCTTGAAAACTGTGTTATTCCCAAGATTATAGATTATGAAATGTAGAGATGGCTGTTAATTTAAAAATTTCTTAGTGGCAGATGCTATTATTCACAGAAGTTACTGGCCAACACAAAATAAACTCAATTACATTTTTATAGATTTTTTTTGTCTAATACTGATTTGTTTGGGCTTTAAAAAATCTTACTGGTCTACTTGTATATGTGGTTTCAGATTTTGTGTATTTATTGGGTTTTGAGTATATATTTCTTGTATCTTTTCTCTGTTTCTTGTTATTTAAAATTGTTCTTTGTTTATTTATTTGTCTGTTTCCTAAAGAAAGGGAGAAAGGAGGCATGGAGTTGAGTGTATTTGGTACTAGAGAGGATCTTGAAGGAGTTGAGGAAGGGAAAACATGATCAAAATATATTGTATAAAATTATTTTCAATTAAAATTAAAAAAGAACTACAAATTAAAAAATTAAAGCATAACTTAGGGAAATATTTTCTTGTTGCTTCTGAAAGAAGAATTTGCCTCTGGATTTCAAAAAGAATATAACAAAAATGGCCTGCATACGATTACTAATAAAATGGACATAGGTAATATTTAATGGCAACATTTTCGTGGAGATCATTTAAGACTACATTTTCTTGTGCAGAAATAATTAATTATATGCTGTTAACACTTCAATATTTCCTGTCTTATGTTTTTACATAGATTATAATACATCAAAAATTATTCTAGATTATTCTTTCGTTTGATTTGGTTTCAAGGCTACATAGCTCTGGCTGTCCTACAACTCACTATGTAAAGTAGGCTAGCCTTAAACTCAAAGAGATTCACTCACCATTGCCTCCCAAATGCTAGAATTAAAAGTATGCACCACTATGTTGAGCTTTCTAGATTTTTATTTTTGTTGTTATTGTTAAACAGTATGCTTTAGAAGAAAAATATCCAGACTATAATCTCAACACAAAAAAGAAGCCACTGGTATATTAATAATTAATATAGATGGTTGTCAGGCTACTTACTTTCTCTCTTCTTGAAGCTCATATTTGTCCTTTTGGATTATTTTACTGGTGTTACATAAATAATAAGTAATTTAAGATAAGCCACAAACAGAAGTTTTAAGTAAGTTATTAAGACACATATCCAGCTTGTAAATTAATATCAGGAAGTACTCTTCCTAGATTTGCTGCTCACTTGTTAATGTTGGCTAAAAATTTTAATTTCTGTGTCTATATTTCTTGGTTGAAAATATGAAGCAAATAAGGCCACATGCTCCCTTATAGGTTTGGAAATTGTGTCATTTAAAAATGTCAATGCCAAAAGAAACTATTGTGAATTTCATCATGATGAGATCATTCTAATAACTGGATAAGCAGTTTTTCATGTGTGACTAAAGCTTATTACAATACATTTAGGAATATCTCAGGTAATTAATTTTATGCTTCCTAAGGGAATAGGTAGAACCAAGAAAGACAGTTTAGAGGTTAAGAGAGCTTGCTGCTTTTCCAAATTTTTCTAGTTTGGCTCCCAGTACCCAGGTCAGGCAGATCACAATTGCCTATACCTGATACCATCTTTTGGCATTCTAGCATCTGTGCAGATTAGCATAAGCATCACACACACACACACACACACACACACACACACACACACACACACACACACACCCCTTTTAAAAATAGGGAAATGTTCTTTTTAAAAGCAAATTTCAAGATTTCCTTGTTTTTAATAGCTGAGTAGTATTCCACTGTGTAAATGTACCACAGTTTCTTTATCCATTCTTCAGTTAAGGGACATCTAGATAGTTTCTGGATTCTGGCTACTATGAATAAATCTGCTATGAACATAGTTGAACAAATGTCGTTGTTATATAGTGGAACATCTTTTAGCTATATGCCCAGGATTGGTATAGCTGGGTCTTGAAATTTGCAGGCAAATGGATGGAATTATAAATGATCTTCCTGAGTGAAGTAACCCAGACTCAGAAAGACGTGAATGGTATATACTAATTTATAACTGAATATTAGCCACTTAATACAGATAACCACACTACAATAACATAACTAAAGAAGCTATATAACATGGAGGACCTTAGGGAGTGTTTACTTCTCATTCAGAAAGGCAAATAGAATACACACTGGAAGAAGTTGAAGAGAAGGAACAGGACAGGAAGGGAGCCTACCATAGAGGTCCTCTGAAACACTACACCCAGCAGGGGATGGAAGCAGATGCTGAGACTCACAGCCAAACGTTGGGGTGGAGTACAGGGAATCTTTAAAAAGAGTAGGCTGATAGAAGAACCTGGAGGGGACAAAAGCTCCACAAGGAGACCAATGGAAGCAACAAATTTGGGCCAGGGTTTTGGGGGATGGGGGTTGAGGGAGAGGAGGTGCTGCAGAGACTTATTCACCAACCAAGGACCATGCATGATGAGGAACTAGACTCCATCCTCAGATGTAGTCAGTAGGCAGCACAGTCTCCTTTGTAGGTCCCATAATATGGGGAGCAGAGGTTATCTCTGACTTAGACTTTGGCCCCCACACATTGTTCACTTCCCCACGCTGGGGCAGCCTTTCCAGGCCACAGAGGAAGAGGATGCAAGAGGTCCAGATGACACATGATAGGCTGAGGTCAGATGATAGGGGAGAAGGGCTCCCCCTTTCTAAGGACTAGAGGAGGGGGGAAGGGGGATGGGGGAGGGAGGGTGGGACACGGAGGAGAAGAGGGATGGGGCTACAATTGGGATGTAAAGTGAACAAATTAAAAGGAAAAAATTAAAAAGAAAAGAAAAAATATGTGAAGAAATTGGGGAATCTGTGTTAATCCTTACATTGTATGCTGTTTGTAGGAATTTAGCAGGGCTGAAATGGGATTGCTTTTTCTGAATAGTCCACGTGGCTGCTTTCTTCAAAGTGGTTATTTTTTAGTTAAATAAAAATAGCAAAGTTAAATGCTACAAGTTTAAAATTTAAAACTTTGATCGGAAAATGTTATGTATTTTAGTAAATGTAACATTTAGATTTAGAATATTTAAAGGGCCCTACAAAATCCACCTTTGCTTCCACAAGCAATTTCCCATCTCTTGGCTGAGGAAAGTAGCATTGCCCCTTTTCACACTAGAGTTGTTTGCCTGGGCGTCCAAACCCTAGTTCAACATAGTCTGATGGGAAGAGATATTGAAGTACCAAGTAACGATAGTGAAAAGCAACATTCAAACCTAACTATTTGGGGAAATTTTTAAAAATGTTTTTAAAAATCTAGCAAGTAGTCATGAAAGTACATATTAGCTATTGACAATTGATGGTTGTTAGGGGAGGGAAAAATATTTTTTGAGCATATGGCCACTGGTAAGTTTCCAATGCTCTAGTAGATGGCCTCATAGCCATGCACATATGGACAGCACTAGCTGGATTTAGTGGGTTATCAAATGTGATGGTGGAAGTGGAAGAGGAAGGGAAAACAATATGTTCAGAAGGGAATTTCTGGAGGATGGAGGTTAGATGTGATCAAAATTCACTACACTCTCTATGAAGTTCTCATGAATAAGGAAAATGTTATAAAAACTGGAAAACATAAAAACACATGATGAATATGTCATATATTTTGTTTAACTCTTATTGTTTTACTTGTACTAATTCAACTGAGATCATATTTCTGATGTACTATATAGGAAAATAGCTGAAGCACTGTTTTCTATGTGACCCATGAAAACTGTATTTGATTATGTAGAACATTATAAATGATATAAAATTAGCATAGAGAACAGTCAAATTTTGGTGGAATAAGTGCCCTGTAAATGTGGCTTGGGAGAGGATTCAGTGGGTAAAACACCTTTTGTTGTAACTATGATGATGAGAGTTCGGATCCCTGGAATCCATGTAAATAAACTGTTAGGTATGTTGGCAAGCACCTAAAAATCACAATACTGTGAAACAGAGATGGAGAATCTTCTTAGGTTATTGACCAGCCAGTTTAGCTAAACTGTGATCTCCGGTTTCAGTGAGAGACTCTGCTACAAAACAAAAGGATGCTATATAATACTGGAAAACACCAGCTGTCAGCCACATCACACATACATACATTTTTACCTTTGTACCCCTCACAAAGTTACACAAAATGAATGTCATATAACCTATATGTTTACTATCAAAGCCAGAGTCTTTCACAATTCCTTGAGGAAGATGCAGGGGATGAAAGCACACAAAGACCTGAAAACTGAGTTAATGGACAAAAAGCCAGTAAAACTGGTAGGATCAAATGATATTTAACTGTCTTTTTGGTTTTCAAGACACAGTTAACCATCAGAAACAGAAATAAAGTGCACAAGTTTATCACAACAGGTAGCAGAGAGTGCATGTTAATAGCTGTCAAGAAATGCATGAACTTGAAAAGATCTCAGGCTATGTTTATTTAATCATAGAATACATTAAGCCTGATTATCTGCATAATCAACTGAAGAACAAAACAAAACCAAACTTTAGATTATCCATAGAGTACATACGGAAATAGTCAAAGTTTACCACTCATTTTGAATTCTGAGTCAGTCTCTGGGCTCAGGGTAATTTATTTTTCAGTACCAGTGAAATCTTTCTTGTAACACTGCAAGTGAGTACTCTTCATTTTTGTACACTTATAGAAATTACCCAAATATTTCAGGTACAATTATAAAAGGAGTTGATTAACACTAATTTTTGAAGAAACATATGTCATCACATTCTGGAACAGAAATATATAGTCATGAAATGTCAAAGGGAGCTTCTGTGAAACTCTCTATGATCAAACACAAAATTATAGAGAATTTGTGTGCATGTATATATATCAACAAATAAATGTCTATTCATAAATTAAGAGTATCTTAACACTGGTAGATCCACAAATTTGAAGTAGAAAATTCCTTGCCAAAAATAGTGAATCAAACATCTCTATAGGGACATCAGAGACTCAAGAAGCATGATTAATGAATCAAAGTAAGCAGGACTAGTAATTTCCCTCACATAACTATTTCATTCTTCAATTTTGTTAGCACAAAAAGTTTATAGAGGTTAGAGTTGGAGAGGAGATTACTGTATCTTTAATGAGGCAATGACTCCCACTGCTGCTGTGGATATAGATGTCTTTACTTCAGCCAAAAATATCAGCTCCTTTCTTCAGTACTCATCTATTGATTTTGTGAACACTTTTTTTTCTCCACGGTAACACATTGAGTCAACCGACTAGAAGTAGTTTGTAATGACTTTAGGTAAGATTGCTTAATTTCTCTCTTTTGCCAGCTCCTATAACACATTTTTCTGCTCAAGTTCCTACCTAAACAAACTGCTTTCAATTTCCTCTGTGAAAAATGAAGAGTAAGCCAACAGTCTATGGAGGAAAATGGTTGCAATATGTAATATATATTTTTATGAGATTGCAGAACCTTTATTGTAGAAAGTTATATGTCTCCAGTTAATATTAACTAGTCTGTAGTATATGGAATTAAAGTGTTCAGTTCAGCAGACATGAGTGAATTCAAATTATTCAAGATGTTGAGACTGGCAACATTAATAAATCAATGTGATATCCATATCTGAACCAGGTACTTGATTCTGGTATACAATAGAGAGAAAAGCCATTTTCTAAAAACAATTAATTTCATATAGGAAACGTGATACCTGTTATCTGTATAGATGTTTGAAATAGCAGAACTTGTGGCTGTTGACTTCTTGAGTACCATATTTTGGGAGAGAGAATTTTGGTATTGTAGTTTTGTTTTCTGTGTTGTGTTAGGAATTAAATCTGGGGCTGTGTGCAAGACAGAAATGTACTTAAGCACTGAGCTGCATCTCTAGTTTCCGGATAAATGTTTTAATTTAAAAGTGCAAATAAATTTATCATCATGCACAAAATTCAAGTGCAAGTGGATTAAAGACCTCAACATAAAACCAGATACACTAAATCTGTTAGATGAAAAATTGGGGAAGAGCCTGGAACTCACTGGCGCATGAGACAACTTCCTGAACAGAACACCAACAGCCCAGGCTCTAAGGTCAACAATTAATAAATGGGACCTCATGAAGATGAGAAGCTTCTCTATAAGGCAGGAGATACTGTCAACAGAACAAAGCGACAGCCTACAGACTGGGAAAAGATCTTCACCAACCCTACATCTGACAAATGTCTAATATCCAAAATCTATAAAGAACTCAGAAAATTAAACACCACAAAACCAAATAACACAATTAAGAAATGGGGCTCAGAATTAAACAGAATTCTCAATAGAGGAATATCAAATGGTTGAGAAACATTTAAAGAAATGCTCAATGTCCTTAGTCATCTAAGAAATGAAAATCAAAAGAACTCTAAGCTTCCATCTTACATCCATCAGAATGATTAAGATTAAAAACTTGTGACAGCACATGCTGGCTAGGATGTGGAGAAAGTGGAACACTCTTTCATTGCTGGTGGGAGTGCAATCTTGTACAACCACTTTGGAAATCAATTTGGTGCTTTCTCAGAAAACTGGGAATAGGGCTACCTCAAGACCCAGCTAATCCACTCCTTGGAATATACCCAAAAGATACTCCAACACACAAAATATACATATGCTCAACCATGTTCATAGCAGCCTTATTCATAATAGGCAGAATCTGGAAAGAACCTAGATGCCCCTCAGTTGAAGAATGGATAAAGAAACTGTGGTACATTTACACTATGGAATACTACTCAGCGATTAAAAACAAGGAAATCTTGAAATTGGCAGGCACATTGATGGAACTAGAAATGATCATCCTGAGTGATTTGACCCAGACCCAGAATGACACAAATTGTATATACTCACTTATAATTGGATAGGGATGTCCCCTGGAAGTCTTCAGTTAGCAGGAGATGGGGATAGATTCTGGGACTTTCTATTGGGACTCCAGGTGAGAGAGGTATCGGAGAATGGGGAAAGAGAAGGATTAAAGGATCTTAAAAACCTACAAGAAGACCATCAAAGCTGGCAGATCTGGACCCAGAGTGTCTGATCAAATTACTGTACCAACCAAGGACAATGCATGCAGTAAACCTAGAACCCCTGTCCAGATCTATCCAATGGACAGGAAATTCTCCACAATTGTGTGAAAAGTGGGGAATGACTCTGACATGAACTCTGGTTCCCCTTATTTGACCACTTCTCCTATGTGGGGAGGCCTCATAGTGCTTAGAGGAAGGGTAATCAGGCTACCAGGATGAGACCTGATAGGTTGTGATCATATGGTGGGGGAGGAGATCCCTTCTGTCACAGACATAGAGGAGGGGAATAGGGTGAAAGACAGAGGGATGGGGAAGGAGAAGATACAAGTGAGGGGATAACAATTGACACATAATCTGAATAAATTATTTAAATAAAATACAAATAAATATAAAAATAAAATTACAAATAAACTTAGGAGGCACAGGCAGGTGGATCTTTGTGAGTTCAAGGCCAGACTGGTCTACAAAGAGAGTTCTTGGATAGCCAAAGCTGTTACACAGAGAAACCCTGTCTCTAAAAACCAAAAATTAAAATTAAGATCCTATAATGTGATGATGATGAAATAAGCATGCCACAGTCAAACTGTGTGACATTTTAAGGTTTTAGTATGGAAGTGAGGTTTTTTCTTAAACTCTTATTCAAAAATATCATAAGGCCAATCTGAAAATTGTAAGAATTTCTCATGAATTTAAGGAAGAGAAGGCAAAATATTAAAAAGGATAAACATTAGAAAGTAAGATTTAAGCATTTGATGCTAAATATTTCCCAGTAAAGATGGATTATTTCCTTCTTTGCTGTATCTCCCTAGAGAAAAAAAAAAACTTTATTTACTGAGTAAATGCCTTCCAGTTGTCAATAAATTAATTTATGTAATGGAACTATATTGTTCATTGTTTTAGATATGGAGCATACATTTCCACAGGACAGAAGATTATGGATCATTGTGATTCAAGTCAATGCTAGTTCACGATGTTGGCAAAACAAGTAGTTTTATATCTTATTGAAACTGCCAAATGTCTCCCCACAGTTCATGATTTAAAGAAAGACGTCTACACTTCTCTAGATAAAAATCTTGTGCAGTTTTATATACTTTGTAGGGAGTCTTTGTATTTCTAATATATTTAATAGATTTTGTTAGAACCATTAGAACTATTAAAGCCATGTAATATTGAATTGGAGGTACTGAATTAGCTCTATTTGAATAAAGCTGTACATCTTTAGTATTTTAGAATTTGGAGAATCTGGCAGTTATTACAGTAAAATACAATCATAATTCACTTGTAACATGTAGGAGTTCACATAAAGATCATTTAAAACACATGAGACCTTGAAATTATATTCTTCAAAAAGAACTAATGACTAAGTCTTGAATTGTATATAAAGTTTAGTCTTTTTGTCTTATTTCTTCTTCAATTTAAATTCTAGCACTGATAAACATTCTTTTCATTACATGCAACAAAATGGCAAATAATAGGCTTTATGTGCCCTAATTTGCCCATGATGGTTGTTGAGAATTCCAAATAGCTTCAAACCCTGGGAGCACTGCTTGAGCCTGTTTTGTATCATGGTACTTCAGAGGAGTAATTGAAGGGGCATGAGGAAGGATGTGACAACTGGGATTTCAACCATATCCAACAATTTACTAGAAGTTACTGGAATAGAATAGTAGTAGTGCTCAACCATGACTAGTTTTAATTTCACTATTCTAATTGTGTATACTTCTTAAGACTATGTTTATAATTTTGTACTTTCATCATCATCCATAGTAAACAATGAAGCTCTTCTATAAAGGTAACTCACACAGGTACCCTGTGGTTCTTAACATATATGTACTCTTGTACTCTGATATCCCTTCAAGTAGTTTTCACCACAGTTCAAGGTCCACATCAGTTTACCTTCCAAATACCAGTAGTAGCAAAAAGATCATGTATCCTTAAGCTACTGAAGCTCATTTGCCCACAAATGGAAAAGAGTTTTGTGCCATCTGCTAAATAATGTGGTTCTGTCCAGGGCAACTATGAGCCAATGTGTGAATAGAGAAGGAATATGAAAACCCAGTGCTTTCCAAGTCACATATAATCCTCTAGTCCAAAATGTTGACCTGACATTTTCAGCTCATTCATCTAATCCTATTTTACTCTTTCTGCAACAAGGCAGGCTGAGATAAGAACTTGCAGTTTGAAAAAAAAAAATTGAATAGGTGACATTATTTTCTCCCACAGCTTAACATTTTTTACTACTTCAGACTTCTAATCCCCCTAATATTGAAACATTTAGATGGATGAATAGAAAAGAAAATTTAAAAATATATCTTTCTTTATCAGTGTTAGCCTACCATGCTCTTTGTTTCAAAGACAAATGTTTCTAATTCTACATTCTGTGGTTATTTCTCTATTGGCATAACTGATTGATTCTATTTCTTTAAATTTAATACTCTACTTTGGGCCTTAATTTTCTAATTCTCAAATTTTGTTTAAAGAGCATGTGTCCATATAATACTTTTGTTCTTTGTTTATAGGCACTCCTATTGGAGCTGACTCCTCAGCATGCTAGGTCAGCATTCAATGCCTGAGCAAAACCACAGCCTCCTATAAAATATTTCCAACAAGCATAAATTACATTCTTCCTGGATATAGGCAAGACAGATAGTGAGAAATGAAAAATATGACCAATTGAAAGTAATAAATTCTTGGAAGTATATTGTTATCTACACATGTACTTGTCAATTTATCTCCTACATAGTGGTGTACCTGTATCCCAATCTCATAGATAATTAAATTGATAAACAGAAGCCCAAAGAATTTGCTAAATGTCACTCAGCATAACAAATAGAAAGGTGTGTCTAACATAAAAGGTAGACAAAAAATGCTACTTCTAGCTTGTTTAACAATTTCTCCAATTTTATGTGTGCCTCTACAAAGGTATTATTCATCACAAATCAGCCAGAAGAAATCTTAAGACAATGAGACCCCACTTTCTTTAAGGGGGTCAGGTCAGTTTTTGGTTGCTTTCTTAGGCTGTAGAGGGTTATTATCAATGGGAGTTGGTTATAAGTTATTGGTCTTATTCAGAGAGAAAACAAAGTTGCACTCATGTATGTATCTATTTTCCTTTATCTTCCATTCTTAGGTTTGGAGATAGGGGTTGAAAAGAAAGAAGGGGGAATATAGAAATATACAGGGAAGATCAATCAAAATATAGATTAGTGAATCTTCTCCTCAACTTAATGCCTTAATTGTCACTGACAAGGTTATTTTTAATTCAGTGGTGCGGAATTTTGTATATAGATGAAAAATAAGTTTAATTTTAGATACAGTGGTATAGAATTCAAATGTAAGATTATTCTTCACACATTATGTCTATTTCTACTGTAATAATGTGGAACTATACCCATAGAACTCAATTATAATATAAGGTTTACTTCCAACACTTTGAAATTACTATTGCAGGCTGTTTATAAAGTTATACAAGCTAATTGTTAGTTGATTAAATCATGGTCATGTAAATTACTAGTCTACTTTTATCACAAGAACATACATATTAGGTGTAACAGGTAGATATGATTCTATAGAAAGATAAGGAAAATAGATACGGTTTTCAAAATCCTCAGAGACATACAGAATATAGCATTTAAAAATGTTTTTATTCTGGGTGGTGGTGGTACATCCCTTTAATCCCAGGACCCAGGAGGCTAAATAATATTCCACTGTGTAAAAATCTGCTACCTTTCCTTTATCCATTCATCTGTTGATGGACATCTAGGTTATTTCCAACTTCTGCCTATGATGAACAATGCAGCAATAAATATGGTTGAATAAGTAGCTCAATGATAGAGTATATCACTGGGGATATGCCCAAAAACGGTATAAAAGTATCTGGATATAGATGGATGTCCATATTCTTGAGGAACCACTTTACTAATTTCCATAGTGACTGTAAAGTTTGCATGCCCACCAGCAATGGAGGAGCCTTCCCCTTACCCAAAATCCTCACCATCATGAGCTGATATTTTTTTTAATTAATTAATTAATGTACTCACTTCACAACCTAATCGTAGCACCCTCTCTCCTCTCTTCCGGGTCCCATCCTCTTTCCTTCTTCCTCATATCCCCCTCCCCCTACCCCTCAGAAAAGGGGATCCATGCCCTCTACACCTACCCACCCAGCTGGTAAAGTCACATCAGGAGTGAGCACATCCTCTACCATAGTGGCTTGGCAAAGCAGCCCTGACAGGGGAAGGGATCAAAAAGAACGCAAGAAATTCCTTGTCAGACAGCCCTGCTCCTCTTACTAAGGAACCCACATAAAGATCAAGCTTCCCATCACGTACATATGTGTAGGGGACCTAGATCCAGTCTATACATGATCCTTATAGGTGTTTCATTCTCCAGAAGACCTCCTCACATGGGCCCAGGTTAGTTGGCTGTGTTGGTCTTCTTGTGGAATTCCTGTTCCCTCTGGGTCCTCCTATCCTTGCTCCCACTCTTTCAAAAGGCTCTTTGCCATTTCTTTTATTGATTTTTCCATTCTGAAAGGTGTAAGATGAAATCTCAAAGTAGTTTTTATTTGTGTTTCCCTAATTCCCTAATGGCTAAGTATGTTGACCATTTAGTGTTTACCATCCAGTTGAGTTTCCTCTTTTAAGAATTCTCTGTTTAAGCTGGGCTTGGTGGTGCATACCTTTAATCCCAGCACTTGGAGGCAGAGGTAGGTGGATCATTGTCAGTTCAAGGCCAGCCTGGTCTACAAAGCAAGTCCAGGACAGCCAAGGTTGCACAGAGAAACCCTGTCTCGAAAAACCAAAAACAAAACAAGACAAAACAGAATTCTCTGTTTAGGTCTGTACCCAATTATTAACTGGATTATTGGGGGGTTGATATCTAGTTTTTGGAGTTCTTTATGTTTTTCATATCAGCCCTATATTGGATGTGTAATTAGTAACAAGTGTTTCCCATTCTGTAGGCTGAATGGCCTTTGCTGTATAGAATCCTTTCAGTTCCATTTATTAGTTGTTGATCTTATTGCCTGTGCTCTGTTCTGTTCTAAAATTCTTCCTGTGCCAGTGAGTTCAAAGCTATTTCCCACTCTATCTTCTATCAGGTTCAGTGTATCTGGATTTATGTCAAGGTCTTTGATCCACTTGAACTTGAGTTTTGTGCAGGGCAATAAATATAAATCTATTTGCCTTCTTCTACAAGTTAGCATCTAGTTTGAACAGTACAGTTTGTTGAAGATGCTGCTTTTTTTTTTTCAGCATACTTCTCTCTTATCAAAACTTAGATGTGCATATATGTATGAATTTATTTTGGATATTCAATTAGATTCCATTGATCAATGTGTCTGTTTTCTAACCTACTGTGATGTTTTTATTACTATAGCTCTGTAATACAATTTGAGGTCAGGGACTGTGATACTTCTAGCAGTTCATTTAATATTCCATATTGGTTTTAGCTATGCTGTGGGTTTTGTTGTTACTGTGGTGGTGGTGGTTATTATGGTGTTGCTGGTGTTGGTGGTGGTTTCGTTTGTTGGTTTGTTTCCACATGAAGCTGAAAATTGTCCCTTTAAGAGTTATGAAGAACTGTGTTGGAATTTTGATGAAGACTTCATAGAATCTGTAGTTTGCTTTTGGTAGGATGGATATTTTTACTATATTAATTTTATCAATCCATGAGCACAGTAGATCTTCCCATATTCTGACTCTTGCAATTTCTTTCTTCAGTGATTTATAATTTTTATCACACAAGTATTTCATTTACTTGAAGTTAGCGTGAAAGGTGCTGTTTTCCTGATTTCATTCTCAGGCCAATTGTCATTTGTACATAGGAACACTACTTATTTTTGTGAATTAATTTTTGCTGATTTTGGTAGATATTTAATTACTACTTTTATTTTACCAGGTATTAAAAGTCTGTTTAAATTGCTTATTTGATCTTGATTTAACCTTGGCAGGTAATTTTATCTATCTATCTATCTATCTATCTATCTATCTATCTATCTATATCTATCTAGGAATTTATTCATTTACTTTGTTTTTCCAATTTGATGGAGAATAGGTTTTTAAAGTATATATTTATAAGTCTCTAGATCTCTTCTGTCTGTTGTAACATCCCGTTTTCATCTCTAGTTTTGTTAATTTGGATCTTCTCTCTCTGTCTTTCATTTAGTTTGGATAAGGGTTTGTCAGTCTTGATAATTTTCTCAAGAATCAACTCTTTGTTTTATTGATTCTTTGTAAAGTTGTTTGTTTGTTTGTTTGTTTGTTTTTATTGATTTCAGCACTTGGTTTGATTATTTCATGCCCTGTAGTCCTTTTGTGATGTCTTCATTCTGTTCTAGAGATTTTTGGTGTGCTGTTAAGTTACTCATATGAAATCTCTCCAGTTTTCTGTGTCTTTTTTTGTTTTGTTTCTTTTTTGTATGTAGGCATTTAGTGCCATAAACTTGTCTCTTTTGGTGGATTTTTCCTTTAATAACTGTGTAGCATCCTTCTCTACCTCTTCATATTAGTTTTTGTTTGAAGTCTACTTTTTTCAGATATTAAAACAGCAACACCAGCTTGTACATTAGCTCCATTTGCTTAGAGCATCTTTTCCATCTTTCTATACTAAGGTGATATCTATTCTTGGTGTTATGGTGTGTTTTGTTTTAAATGCAGCAAAAGGATAGATTCTGTTTTTTGCATTCATTTTGTTAGTTTTATCATCTTGTTGTGAAATTGAGACCACTGATATTGAAATTATCAATGAAAAATATTCGATAATTCCTGTTATTTTGCCATGGTGTGTGTGTGCCCTCCCTCTTTTGATTTTTCTGTTCTGTAATTATTTATTCTTTATGATTTCTTGGGTGTGGTTAATCTCTTTCCACTGAAGTTCTCCTTCTAATGTCTTCTGTACAGCTAGATTTGTAGACAGATATTGAATAAAAATTGTCTTTATAACAAAATGTCTTCTGTTCTCCATCTACTGTTATTGAAAGTTTTGCTGTGTATAATAGCCTGGCTCTCTTAGAATCTGCAGCACATTTATCTGTCTGGGCCCTCTTAGAGTGAGAATCTTCACTGAGAAGTCAGATGTTATTCTAATACTTTTGTCTTAACATATTACTTGGTCTTTTTCCCTTGCTGCTTTTAATATTATTTCTTTGTCCATATGATCAGTGTTTTGATTATTTTATGCCAAGGGAAATTCCTTTGTTGGTACAATCTATTTGGTGTTCTTGTACCTTGATAGGTATCTCCTTCTTTAAGTTAGGAACATTTTCTTCTATGGTTTTAATGAAAATATTTTCTGTTCATTTAACCTCAATTTATTCTCTTTCGTCTTCCCCTATTATTTTAGATTTGGTCTTTTCATAGTGTTCCAGATTCCCTGATTGTTTTGTGCCAGGACTTTTATTAGAATCAACATTTTATTTGATAGGGCTATCCATTTTTCCTATAAGTATCTTCTATCTCTAATATTTTGTTGGTGAAGCTTGACTTTGAGGAGCCTGTTTGAGTTGCTAAATAATTCACTTCCAGGTTTCCCACAGTTTGAGTTTTCAGGTCCTAAACTATTTCATTCATTTTATTCCAGTGTTTTCACAGATATCTTTATGGATTTATTCATTTACTCTTTTAGGACCTCTGTTACAATGTTATAGTTCTCAATATTACTGTAGTAGGGTTGCTGAGTTCTAGTGAAGGGGAAGATCTGTGTTATCTGCAGAGGAAAATTAGAGCAGGGATGGATGGATGGGAGACTGAAACTGGTGGTCTGCTACATAGCTGTGGGTGAGTCTAGGGGGTTGGATTTTAAGGAGAAGATCTGCAGTTAGCCTAAGTACTTACTTGGCTGGAGTGTAATCTATAATACCACAAAACAGTTTCTAGCTTTATATCTAGTTCAGATGTTATGCAGTTTTCCTTGTCACTCCAGTTCTAGAGAAATTTTGACATGTAAAAAAGACAACTTGGAAGATTTTGAGGAAATAACCATGAAGTCTTTATTTAAAAATCGATGGATTTTATTCATCAAATATAAAGGTTTACCTGTCATTGCCATGGCCTAAAGTCTTTAGACTGCATTAGGTAGAATTAACTTTTTACCAAACTCATTTATTCCTACTATAGGTGCAGACCATTTTTTCAAAGTGATTAACTGGCAGTTGTACACAATCCAATTATTCTTTCTAGGCTTCTCTATTGCAATGAATTGCAACTTTCTCATCTCTCTGCAAAGCTTTTACAAGTCAATAGCTATGAAAACTCCACATTGGAGTTTTTAGAAATGAAAATGTAATACCTAAGAAAATTTCTCCAACATTATGTTGGGACTGTGAAAGAAAATGTAGTTTTCTTCATCTTCTTGAGAGGTCTACTTGGCACACTTCATATTTTAACTTATTGCAGGCCTGGGAAATGATGTGACTGTCACCGAATAATTAATTAGGGTAGGCAAGATGGTGCACAAAAGTGATTTCCTAAGTAACTCAGTTGCTATCCTTTGTATTATTTCACACCCATGGATAACTTTAGAAAAGATTATCTATATAAAATGGGGCTTTCAAAGAACATTGTCACCCTAAGAATAGTAAACAGAATAGATTACAACAACCCAACCAAAAGAAACCACTACTCTTAGTATGCATAAAGTTGATTCTTTCTACAATCTTTAATTTCTAATGTTTTATATATAATTTTTTTTCTATTATTGGTGTGCCCAACCCACAATCTGTGAACTGCATGCACAGCAGGAGAACTGTGCATGCAACACAACACAAAATTGTACATTTTTAAAACATCATGATATATTTTGCAGTTTTTGTAACTCAGTTGTACACTTATCAAGCATGATTTTGTGGGTGACAATCTGTCACAATATCAGGGGCATATACCTGAAAGAAAGCAATTTTTGTTCTGAAGTATTTTGTCCAATATTAAGATAAATTCTTTGTGAGCTCAATTAAAGCATTTAGTTAACATTTAATTTAATTCTTTGTTCTTAGTTTATTTTTTCCTAGATGACATTCTTTGATGTCTCACTGAATCCAGTGCATGAATTATTTTGAAAATGATACAGTCTAAATGTATTAGTACTATCAACTTCATGTTCAATTTATTGCAGTTGAAATCAAAGAAAGACAAAGAAAATTAACATTAGAAAATGGATCAACAAAGTTCTAAGAAAGTCTAAATAACAGGTTTATATACATTGCACTTGGAAGGTAGAGATAGATGGATCTGTATGAGCTGGCTGCCAGCTTAGTCTACATAGTGAGTTCAAAGACAGCTGGAGTTATATAGAGAGACCCTGGTTCAAAAAAACCAAAACAGGGCTAGAGAGATGGCTCAGAGGTTAAGTGCACTGGCTGCTCTTCCAAAGGTCCTGAGTTCAATTCTCAGCAACCACATGAGACAAAGAAAGATTAATGAAGAAAGGGCTTATTTTGGCTCACAGTTCCAGAGTAAGTTTAAAATGTCATGAAAAATTATAGCGTCATGATTTTATGGACACATAATCCCAAAATAGAGCAATGAATGCTGGTTCTTAGATCACTTTTGTCTTTTTATTAAGTCTGAAACCCTAGCCCATGTAATGATGCTACTCATGTGTATAGGTGCATCTTTTAACCTAAATTAAGCCAATCTAGAAACTCCTTCACAGATATGACCAGAGGCTAAGCTAATTTAGGCACTCCCTCAAAACATTTTCAAAAGCTTGTGAGTGGAGACTTGTCACATTAGTAATAAATATTAAATATCACATATTGATTTTTTAATTCTTGAGATTGTTATGTTTTTCTTCCTCTTAATTGGTATCATTGAAAGTAGGTTGTCACCTGAATTTTGAAGGATACTTATGAAAAGATGATAGATAGATACTGACAAATAAATATGTTCAATATAACATTTAGAATTGTGTGTATGTGTGTGTGTGTGTGTGTGTTATGTGTGTTTCCCCTTTAAGAATGAAGACTTGAGGTATGAAAGAGGAAAGGTGTAACTTTGATGCATGCTGAAAACTGGTCATACAACAGTCTAACTAAAAGTGCATGTGCTGTTATATAAGGATTTAATTAGTTAAGTGACAATTACAATAGAAGGAACTCATGGTAGAGTCCAAGTGAGATGGCTAATCAGGTAAAAGCACAGGCCATGATATCCTTTGGTTGTTAGTTTAATTCTGGAACCCATGTAAAAAAGCTGGATGTAGTGACTCACATCTTTAATTCAAGCCCCACCACTCCTGCAGTCAGATGGGAGGTGGAAACAGAGGACTAGACTGAAGATCCCATATACAGTCCACAAAAGAAATAACAGACAGACCCTGCCTAAAAACAAGACAGAAAGCCAAGCATGGCGGTGTGTGCTTTCAATCCCGGCACTCAGGAAGTAGAGGCAGACGGATTGCTGTGAGTTCGAGGTCAGCCTGGTCTACAAAGCAAGTCCAGGACAACCAAGGCTACATAGAGAAACCTTGTTTCGAAAAACAAAACAAATAAATAAACAAACAAAAAAATCACTCCAAAAATATTGTCTTCTGATGCCCATGTGCATAGAGTAAAATCTGCATGCTAGCATGTGTGTGTGCACACACATGCACACACACACATACACACACAGAGACATAAATAAATAAATAAATATTTTAAGAACGTATTTAAAACAAAATAGGATGCCTAATAAAAAATAACTGTAGGGTTCCAACAGTAATTAGGATATTTATCTAGTTTTTATAAATAAAATATATTCAAAATTAATATTATAATTATTATTTTATTTTATGTGTATGCTTGCATGTATGCTTGTGTGCAACATGTATGTAATACCTATGGAAGCCAGAAGAGAGCACTGGTTCTCCTATGGCTAGAGTTGCAAATGATGGTGAGCCACCATGTGGGTGCTGGGAATTGAACTCTGGTTTTCTATAATAGTAACTATTGATCAATCTCTTTAGCCCCAAAGAAGTTTTCGTTATTGTTGTTGTTGCTACTGCTGCTGCTGTTGTTTTGTTTTTAACAGTTAAGCAAAAAACAAAACAAAACAAAACAAAAAACAATTAAGCTTGTGTTGATATACTAGTAAGAAACTAATGGTATTTATCCATTGTGACAGACATAGATTAATGTAGCCAGCTAGACTGCATTTGCTAAATGGTCATGATTGTAATAATGATATTTGTAATTTGACAAAATCTTCTAAACTTGAGACTAACATTTTGACCCATCTGAGAACCTCATTTAACCCTCTCTAGTATATCTGATGTAAACAGTAGAGTTAAGCTGGGCTATATCAAAGTGCAGAAGAAATCCCACCAGTGATTCACTTAACCCCTAACTTATCTCACACCAGCCCCAAATCTAGGTGCTGTAACTATTCCAGGCACACACACACACACACACACACACACACACACACACACACACACACACTCCAGAAACTCAATAGAGTTATACTATATTATGTGCATATTTAATCAAGTCCTCATTACATAGACCAAACAAATATTTAGACAGAAAATATATATAAAGAAAGATTTTAAGAAGCACCAACAAACAAAACATTGAAGAAAAAAAAACCCTTTATTGTAGGCCACTTAATTCCCATTTCTGTCTCATTGCTTTAATCTTGAGACAGAATACAACTATGTCTGAAATAATACAAGGAACTGAACAGAATGCAAGTAGGAACAAAGCTTAGATTACATTTAGCTAGTACCCAGTAGCAGGGAATAAGAACTATTTTTGGCATTTAGTTACTTTTGGGGGAGAATGAACAAACAGCACTATCATGTTTGCCTGAGACAGGGCTTCACACTGATGATCCCCTTATTTAGTGTCCAAAGTACTGGGATAACATACAGGAGCTACTATGTCTTCCATAGCTTCATTTCAGTTTTTCCAACTTTCTCCCTTTGTCTCTGAACAATATTGTATGACAGCATTGTTGATGAGCAGTCTTAGGTTTATTACTCACTATTCCATATTGCTGGGAGAAAACTGTCCTGGTGGGTCTGACTTGATACCTCATTAGGGAGGTAAGTGAAAGAAGTAAAGAAGTTAGAGCCAATAAAGTTCCTATGCCCAATTTAAGGATAAAATTTAAGTATAAAAGATAGCATCTCTGTAATCTTGAGGTCTCAGGAGCAATACAGACTTTACTTCCACAGATTTGCCTAATGGCTCACTTCCTGAGGTCTCACCCATTACCTGGCCTTAGCAGCTTTCCTTAACTGTGGAGGAAGATTCCTTTACCCATTTACTTATGTATCCTTCATGACTCTAAAACCCAGAACCATGTGAATGACACTGTGAACTGTGGATTCCTGCTTCAGATGAACTTTGGCACCCTTGAGTAACATTTGTAGGAGCTTTTGTTAACTCTATAGGCCTTTTTCTTTTACAAATTGAAACCTTAGCTCAGTGGAGTATTGCCCTGATGTTATCCTTCCCATTCTCCTAGTGCAGACTTCACTTCTCTTTAATAGCACTAATCTCCTTAAAAATCACAGTCTCCTGTATTGTCCTTGGCTGGTGCCTTAGTTTGAGCGGGACCCCTGGGCCCAAATCTGCCTATCATATTGTTCTACTTGTAGGTTTCTAGGACCCTCTGTATCCTTTTATTTTGCTATTCTCCCATGCATCTCTCATTTAAAGTCCCAATAGGATGCCTTCCCCTCTGTCCCAGTTTCCTGGTAAGTGAAGGCTTTCGTGGGACATGCCCCTTGGGCTAACCCCTTCCCAGATCTAGCCAATGGTCAGAATATTCTCCACAGTTGAGTGGAGAGTGTGATATGACTTTCTCATGTACTATGGTGCCTCACATTTGACCATGTCCCCTGGAGGGGGAGACCTGGTGGCACTCAGAGGAAGGACAGCAGGTAGCCAAGAAGAGACTTGATACCCTATGAGAATATATAGGGGGAGGTAATCCCCCTCAGGAACAGTCATAGGGGAGGGGAATAATGAGAAAATGGGGGGGGGAGGAATGGGAGGATACAAGGGATGGGATAAACATTGAGATGTAACAAGAATAAATTAATAAAAAAAATAAATAAAATTAAAAAAAATCACAGTCTCCTTTGCAGCACAAAACTTGGTTATAATATTTATCTTGCCTGGGTTCTTTTCCTCTTCAAAATTTCATTTTCCTTTTTTACTTCTTTTTTGTCTCATTGTTCTTTTTCATTGTTGACCTGCATAAGCAGGACTACTAATAACCACATGAGAGAATCAATATTATACTGTCTTGAAATTTTCTCTGCCAACAAAATTAGTCCATTACTTTTAAATTAGGCTTCAAATACATTCTTGGAACACAGTCAGAAAGGATTCACATTCTTTGCTTATACATCAATAAAAACAGTCACCAGCAAGAAGATAACATGACACTATCAGGAATTATATAAATGTTGCATTCTTAGTTTTTTGGCACTTTGTGTTTGGCAGCCTTGAAGAAAACATCTTTTTTTTTTTTTTTTGTCTTTTTGTTTTACTATTTTTTTATTAATTTATTCTTGTTACATCTCAATGGTTATCCCATCCCTTGTATCCTCCCATTCCTCTTTCCCTCCCATTTTCCCTTTACTCCCCTCCCCTATGACTGTGCCTGAGGGGGACTTCCTCCTCCTGTATATTCTCATAGGGTTTCAAGTCTCTTGGTAGCCTGCTATCCTTCCTTTGAGTGCCACCAGGTCTCCCCCTCCAGGCCTCCAGGGGACATGGTCAAATATGAGGCACCAGAGTACATGTGAAAGTCATACCCCACTCTCCACTCAACTGTGGAGAATGTCTTGTCCATTTGCTAGATCTGGGTAGGGATTTGAAGTTTACGGCCTGTATTGTCCTTGGCTGGTGCCATGGTTTGAACGGGACCCCTGGGCCCAAATCTGCCTATCATAATGTTCTTCTTGTAGGTTTCTAGGACCCTCTGAATCCTTCTACTTTGCCATTCTCCCATGCTTCTCTCATCTAGAGTCCCAATAGGATGCCCTCCCCTCTGTCCCAGTTTCCTGGTAAGTGAAGACTTTCTTGGTCCATCTAAAATTCTGAACGTACATCAATCTCCTTCACAACTTGTCATTATCAACTTAAAACATATACCTAGACCTAAAAACATCTTAAACCCTAAACAACTAAGCTTCATTGTAAAACTAAGCTACCTGGTCTTCAACTACATCAGAGACTTAAGAAGAAGTAAACTTGATTGCCTGAGTATACCAGGAGTGCAGGGTAGCAGCTTCCCAAATGAGATGATAACAGAGATAGTTTGCTACATGAATAATCATCCAAAATTCTCTCTAATGATGGAGCATCTTCTTCAGCCTTCTTGCCCAATATATCTGACAGACATTATTTGTGAGGCAGGAACTATTGAAGACTTGCTTACCCTGTCTTGGAAAAGTTTGGCTGTCCACTCTGCCTGCATCCAAGCTTGCCCATTTTTAAGCAGAATTCTGTCCATGGCCAATATGAGGACCTCTTGCCCAGTGGCTTGCTTGCCACATTTGAATCCATCTCCATAAAGAGGTTCTTTGATACTCATCATCCTCTTTGAGGTATGCTGAGTGTTTCTAGGAGTTAACTTGTCTCATTGTCAGTGAATCTTTAAAGTTATAGAAACACTTTTAAATGCCATATTGTGCATGTCTCTGGCATTTTTGAAGACCTTACCTCCTTATCTTACCTTATCTTTCTGTAGAATCATATCTATCTGCTGCACCTAAGAAGTATATTCTTGTGATAAAAGTAGACTAGTGATTGGCATTTTTAAATGGTTCATTTACCTTTTTAACTCTTTGATTTTTGAGTTTTTGTGCATTCTGGATATTAACCCACTGTTAAATTATAGATGGAAAAGATACTCTCACTTTTTCTGGGCTACTCAGTTGATTATTCCTTTAGCTGTGAAGATGCGTTTTTAGTCTTACAAAGAATCACTGGGCAATTGTTGGCCTTAACCCTTGGGCAAATGACTCTTATTTAAGGAGTCCTTCTCTACACTTGCATCATCTGCATCATATAAAGTACAGCTTATATTTTCTTCTACCAGTATCAATGTTTCAGATTTTACATTTAGGTCTTTGATCCATCTGAAGTTAGATTTGTGAAAGGTAATAGATAAAAATATGAGATTCAAACACAATTTTATTATAAATTGTATAAGATATTTACTTAGAATCTTAAAAGCATAGACCAGTGATATTCCAAGATAGAAATAAAAATTACTGTATTTCATTTGCTTATACAGACCACCTCACAAAATAATATTGAAAACAATTGCTGTGTTATAGTCAAGTTTGTCAGAGTTAGAGTAATCTAAATTATTCAGCCTGTCTTGACACTTTTACACTGTAAAATGTTTTTTATGCAAAATATCGTATTTGTTGCCTGGATAGATATGACCTAAAATCATGTAACCTGTTTACTTGTAATGCTAAGTAGCTACAGCTTACACTTCAGTTTAAAATAATAAGTGCCTTTATAGGAGCCAGAATGTGTTCATATATAATGTCATTCTCTCTTAAAGAAATAGGAATGAAGTTTTTTTTTTAAAAAAAGGAGAGAAGTAGTTAGGAGGACATGTGAGGAAGGGTGTTCAGGAAGAGTTACAGAGTTATTATATACACCTATGAAATTCTCAAAGAATAAATTAAAATTATTTCAATTTTTCCCGCTTCGTTCAGAGATTTCCTAAAAATTAAAAATAAAAATACCTTATTGTCAAAATGTTAAAGGAACTGTGGAGGTTGTAGGTGTCCTAAAAACATTCAATTTCCTCTTTTTAACTGAAAAATTAAAACTGTTGTATTGTAAACATTCACATTTTATATATTTTAAAAGTGATAATTTAACATTAGAATATAATAATAAAACTAGTTATCACTATTCTTTATTATCATTTATTATTTGAATAGCAAAGTAGAAGGATCCAGAGGGTCCTAGAAACCTACAAGAAGAACATTATGATAGGCAGATCTGGACCCAGGGGTCCCGCTCAAACTAAGGCACCAGCCAAGGACAATACAGGCGGTAAACTTTAAACCCCTACCCAGATCTAGCCAATGGACAGGACATTCTTCACAGTTGAGTGGAGAGTGGGGTATGACTTTCACACATACTCTGGTGCCCCATATTTGACCATGTCCCCTCGGGGGGAGACCTGGTGGCACTCAGAGGAAATGGATAGCAGGCTACCAAGAAGAGACTTGATACCCTATGAGCATATACAGGGGGAGAAGGTCCCCCTCAGTCACAGTCGTAGGGGAGGGGAGTAAGGGGAAAATGGGAGGGAGGGAAGAATGGGAGGATACAAGGGATGGGATAACCATTGAGATGTAACAAGAATAAATTAAGAAAAAAAAAAAAAAAAAAAAGAAATACATACCACATAAGACTTTTTATAAATGTGTGCACATGTCAGTGAGTGTGTGTGTGGTGGGGTGTAGGCCAAACATTAGGAATGTCATCCATTTCCTCTGAAAGAGTGTGTCTCATGTGCTTTGAGATCACCAATTCAGCTGGCTAGACTAAACAGGCAGCCTCCCGTTTATGCCTTCCTAGCACTGTTAATGCAGTTGTACAGGAAGCATCACCATGTCAGTTAACATTACAAAGGCTTTGATGATTTATGTCAGGTGTTTGTATTAGCACAACAATCACATTACTAACTGAACTACCTCTTCCAGCTCTGTGATGTATCTTTTTTTCTTAGTAGAACACATTTAAAGGGAATTTTCACTGTAGTAATGTTTTGTTGTTGTATCTCCCATAATTGTTGTACTTTTTATTCTATAATATATGATTTTGAGCTGTTGGCATACTGTTGATCATTTTTATAATTTATTCAATTCTATGTGTGATACTTGAGGTGACCAGGATTATTTTTACATACTACTTTTTAAAAAATTTTAAGCAACTATTTGAATGCCTACAATATGAAGAATATTAATCTGATAATAAAAACATACAAAATAGAAAGGTGCCCCACCTACAACAGTGCATATTTGAGTTGAAGATCAAGGCAAATTAACATATAATTACTAGTGGCTACTACAAGATTTATATCATTATAGGAAAATATGAAAGGCACACTAAGCTATGCCTAGGATCTTTTTGTTTTGGTTTCTTTATTTTCCACAAAACAATATGTAGGATAACCTTTTTGTATTTTTGTGATTTTGATAGATTATAATTTATGTATTTATTTTATAAAACATGAGATGTAAGTTGTCTATTATTTTAGCCAATTTTAAATAATTTATTTTGAAATAACATTTTAGTATCTAAGAATTTCCATAGATAGCTATTAGATATATGTATAAGAATAATCATTCTATGGGCACTCACTGCTTTTCCAGTGGACTTGGGTTTGGTTACCAGGACCCACATGGTAGCTAACAACCACAGGAAACTCCACTTTCAGAAGACTAAATGTCTTCTTTACCCTCTGTATGTACCAGACACATATGAAGTATACAGAGATACATACTGGAAAATACTTATACACTAAAAATTTTTAAATAATATTCATTCCAATATTGTTTATGATAATGAGAAAGTATTCACATGTTTCCTTTCAGAGAACAATAATTCAAAATAAAAAAATTATCCCTGTTTTTGTATTTATATATAAATTAATCTTATAAATAGCATAATACCTTTTATGATTGTTGTTTATAAAGATGCTTTATCATTTTATTTTATACTGTTGTAGCTCTAATAGGATAACTTCTAAAAGTTTTCATCCAGATTTACTTTATTAAGTTTGTTTATATATATGTATGTATGTTTATGTATATATATAGGTAATAAAATATGATCACATCTACCCAAATTTATTCCCTCCAACTCCCTCTTTATTCTCCTAATCTGCTCTTCAAGTCTTTTTTTAACAACCCAATAAATCTAGTTAGTACTAGGCATATGTGGATGAATGTGTGTGAATATCTACTGAGGCATGGGAAACCCTCAGTAAAGGGCAGGGCATGAACAGCACCTCTTCCATCTTTCCCATAATTCTGTCTGGCTTGCAATATGTAGGTTTTGTGAAGGTAATCACAACTGTTTTATGTGCATTATTGCAATAACATACTATTCCCAAAAGAAGCATTTCACAAATTCCTACCCCATCTTTCAGTTCTAACATTCATTTAAAAAATATTTTTTGAAACAGGGCTTTTCTCTGTAGCCCTCGCTGTCCTGGAACTCACTCTGTAGACCAAGCTGGCCTCAAACTCAGAGATCAGCCTGCCTCTAGCTCCCAAAGTGCTGGGATTAAAGGCCACCACTACCTAGCTAGATTTATTTTTTATTTTATGAGTATGGATGCTTTTGAATACCTGTATATATGTGCACAATGTGCAATGGATGCCCAAAGAGATTAAAAGAAGGCATTTGGCTCTATAGAAGCTATGTCAGTGTTGAGAACCAAAGTAGAGTCCTCTGCAAGAGAAACAATTACTCCTTCTTCTTCTTCTTCTTCTTCTTCTTCTTCTTCTTCTTCTTCTTATTATTATTATTATTATTATTATTATTATTATTATTATTAACTTTTATATATACATCTATATTATTACACCTATATAAAATAAACTGCATACAGCAAAATAAACCATGGAACATTCAGGAATTATATTAATATTATTTTTATAGTATTTTGGCTGTTAGTATATGGCAACTTTGAAGAAAAGACTTTCCTCTCTTGATGAGTCTAAATTCTGAATGTAACTCAATATCTATCATATCTCATCTCTATCAATTTAAAATATCTATCCTGACCTAAAGACAACTTAACCCCTAAGCAACTAGGTTTAATTGTGAAACTCAACTATTTAACTCAGGTAGTTGATTTTACTCCTTCACAACAATTATTCTTAACACATGAGTCATTTCTCTAGCCCTGGCTCCTACATTTTTCTTGTCTACTTTTCAACATTGTTCTTAGAGCCTTTATGGTGGTAGGATTAATATAGACATCCCATTTAGGATTGAGCAGTCAGTCTCGTATTCTCAGCATCTGACTGATTGTTCTTGACCAGCATCTCCATTGTCACCAGCAAAAAAAAAAAAAAGAAAAAAGAAAAGAAAAGAAAAAGACACATCTCTGAACAAGGATGAGAACAAGCAAGCCATCTATATAATATAAACACAGATATTTAGAAGGCAATTTGAGAGCACTACTATTTAACAAAATTAAAATGCCAGATTCTCCCCTAAGGCCTGTGACCTCCCAGCCCGTGAGTGTCAGACCAGAATTATAATATCAGGCATGGAATCCCCTCTTGTGGAACAGGTCTCAAATATAAACCAAAAATGGCTAATTATATCAATCCACTTGCCACTATTGCACCATGTGGCACCGTGTGGCACCATGTGCCTTCAGGTTAGTACTTCAGCATGCAGGGTCCATTGCTGAGTAAAGTCATGCTTATTCTTGCTCTAGGTAGTTTATTGTACATGTGTAATAATATAAATGTATATGTAAAAATATTTAATAAAAAAGAAGAAAAAAGAAACTACCTATTTATAATGCTTTGCTTTCATGTGTGCTCCAAGTGAAACCCATAAAACAAAAGATTTAAAATCTGATATTTATATGAAAGAAAACATGTGGTGCTTATTTTATGGGTCTGGATCACTGAAGTCAAAATATTTTTTTCTCAGTTTTATCTATTCAAACACAAAAATCATCATTTAAATTTGTTATAGCTGAGTAATACTTTACTGTATATATGTGTGAAATTTTTATCATTCATCTGTTGATGTAGATCTAGAATGATTCCCTTTCTAAATATTGTCAATAGAATAGCAATAAACATAGATGTGCAATTGTCTTTGTAGTAGAAGAAAAAGTATGTTGTATATATGCTCACAAATAGTATAGCTGAGTCATATGGAAGTTTATTTCTAGTTTTTTTAGAAACATACAGAATTATATGAAAATACCTCAATAGTTTAAACTCCTGCTATCAGTCTATAAAAGATCCTGATATCCCTAAACTACTAAAGAAATGAGAAGGGAGTATGATTCAACATATAGTTAGAGGCCAGGATTATCTGAGTAAGATTTTAAAGGGACAAGAAATAAGAAAATAATCAATAATAAGATCTCATGACACTAAAAAGATATTGAGGAGCAAAGACAGCTGTAAGTAAATCATGAAGCAATCCTATGTCAGATAATTCATGTCTAGAATATACAAAGAACTAAAAACAAACAACCCCCCCAAAGATGAACATTTAGAAAGTAAATAACAATTAAAAATGAAATATAGAACTTATTTATTCTTCCATTACTGTGATAAGGCACCACTACCAAGAAAATGTAGAGAAGGAAAGGTTTATTGAGGGCTTACAGTTTTAGAGCGAGCGGAATGTATCACAATCAGGGTGATGAACATAGTAGCTGGCAAGCAGGCATACTGGAGCAGAAGCTGAGAGCTCACGTCAAGATCCACAAATAGAAATCAGAAAACACATTGGGAATGACATGAGTCTTTTGAGATATCAATCCTGTCCCCTGTAACACAAGTCTCCAACAAAATCACAAGCCATAATCATTCCTAAACTGCAACTAGGGACTAATTATTCAAAGATAAGGAGGCTATGGTGCCATCCACATTCACACCACCAAATCTCACTCCCTAGTCTCCATGGGCTTATGGTCATATCCTAATGCAAACTGTGTTTACTAAAACTTCAAAACTCTTTATAGTTTTTCAGTAACAGAGCCTAATTATTCCATTACTTTTCAATGTAGTATTAGGTAAATTCTTAGTACAAAGGCAGAAAGCAATTATGTCAAAATATCACAAGAGTATTGTTTCCTCCTGAAACTTTTGATCTGGCCCTCAATTGTCCATATTGCTCTTATCACTACTGCCCTCAAAATTTCTTTCAGGATATTCCCTAAGCTCTGCTTATAGCATCCATCCACCATTACAGTCCATAGACTCAAAGTCTTATACATTCCTCCACACACACATACACACAAAAAACTCACATGATTATGTTTTTCATAGCAATAGCCCTTCCCTGGTAGAAACTTCTGTGTTAGTTAGTTTTCTGTTGTGATAAAAAAAAAAAAAAAAAAAACCACCATGACTGAAAAAGCTTATATAAGGAAGGGTTTATTTTGGGCTTACAATTTCAGAGGGATAGAAGTACATCATCATCACGGTAGGAAATATATTAGAAGACTAGCAGGCATGGTCATAGACTAGTAGCTGAGAGCTCGCCAGATCCACAAATAGGAAGCAGAGAGCACACTTGGAAATGCATGAGTGTTTTGAAGCCTCTGTTCCCTGTCAGTGACACACCTCCAACAAGGACACATCTCCTATTACTTTCTAAACAGATCTACCACCTCCTATCACTTTCTAAACAGATCTACCAACTGAGGATCAAGTATTCAAATATAATGAGCTTATGGGGACCATTATTATAACTACCACAGAACTGAGGAGAAAGCTAAGAAGAATAAATGTAAGTGACCAGAAAAAAATTCTAAAAGTGTTCAAAATCTTTAAGTCCCAGGGAAATGCAAATTAAAACTGTTTTTAAGGTTCTTTCTCAGCCAAATGATGGTGGCACATATGTTTAATCCCAGAACTCTGGAGGCAGATACAGGTGGGTCTCTGTGATTTTGAGGCCACCTGGTCTAAAAAATGAGTTCCAGGACAGCCAGGGCTACAAAGAGAAACTTGGTGTCTAAAAACAACATCATCAACAACAAAAGATTATCTTATTCCAGTTAGAATGGCCATTATTAGGAATAAAAATGATATCAAATGTTGACACAAAAGTTGCAGAAAGAAACCATTCAGGAACACTATGATCTCTTTTCCTCTTTTGTTCACTTCCACTCTTCTTTTCATGACATACTCTACCTGTTTTCAAGCTATAATGACAAGTCAAAATTTTCAGAATGAATTGTAATAGCTAAGCTTAGATATCCTAAATATTTCATGCAAAATTATCTGCACTTGTCAAAATTTGAAAACACTCACTGATCCCACAAATAGTATAATCAAGATAGTCCATTACTGGTCTTTATTTTACGTTATTTTCCCTTGTTGTCTTAACTAGAAAACACCTGTACAAACTTTTTAAAAATGAATTTTAAAAAACCCTGAATTTCATGAGAGACTCAGACATCTGAAGAAGTGGTTGTTTGCGAAAAGCCATAACAGTGATTTTGTGACCTGCCTTTCACACCATCAGTGAAACATTTTCTTTACTGATCTTTTCCTCTATTATGTGATAGAGGGTTATTACTAGTTCTGTAGTTATATGACATAGATTCTTTTCATCTTTATAAAAATGCCTGCTAAAGCCAGTTTGTTTTACATAGTGAGTGTCAGGTCTAGTGAGACCATGACTCAAATAAAGAAATTAAAATAAAATACATAAAAAAGAACAAAGAGGATTTAGTTAAAGTCTGTGTGTGTGAGTTTGTCTGTGTGTGTGTGTTTGTCTGTGTGTGTGTACGTGTGTGAATTTATTTGCCTAATAGCTTGTCTTCTGCCTTACTGACTCCTTTTCCCTGGTTGGTATGAGTATATTTTTTTATTTCAAAATAAATTGTTTTCTTTTTTGTTGTATTATTTTTTTACTATTTTATTTTTTACATATGAATTTACATTACTACATATATATACAATAAACTACCTACAACAAGTAGAACCAGGAAACAATCAGGAATTATATAAATGTTACATTCACAGTGTTTTGGCTATTTGTATTTGGCAACCTTGAAGAGAACATCATTTTTTTAAATGGCATCTTTCTTATCTTGGTGACTCTAAAATTCTGAATGTAAGTCCATATCTATCATATCTCATCATTATCAACTTAAAACATCGATCTAGACCTTAAAAACTAAGCTTGATTGTAAAACTAAACTATCTGATATTCAACTCCATCAGAGACTTGAGAAGGAATAAAATTAATTACCTGATTATACTGGGAGTACAGGTTAACAACTTCCCAAATGAGAAGAGAACAGAGACAGTTTGCTACCTGAACAGTCACCCAAAACTCTCCGTATAATGTTGGAGCATCATCTTCAGCCTTCTGGCCCAATATATCTGACATACATATTTGTGAGGCAGGGACTATTGAGGACTTGTTTACCCTGTCCTGGCAGAGTTTGGCTGTCTACTCTGCCTGTATCCAAGCTTGTGCATTTTAAGGCAGAATTCTGTCTGTGGCCAATATAAGGACATTTTCCCCAGTGTCTTGTTTGCCACATTTGAAACCATATCCATAAGGAGGTTCTTTGATGCTCATCATCGTCTTTGAGGTAGGCTCATGTTGCCGGGAGTTAATCTGTCTCATTGTTAGTGAATCTTTAAAATAATAAAGACATACTTAAATGCCATATTCTGTAGATCTCTGAGGATTTGATGATCTTATCTAACCATTTTACCTTATCTATCTATAGAATCATATCTATCTGTTAATCCTAGGATGTATATTTTTGTGACAAAAATAGACTATTTTTATACAATTAACTTATATAACTTATTTTTTCTAAACAGTCTGTAATAGAACTTCCAAAGTATTTGAAATAAATCTTGTATTATAATTGAGTTGTATCTATGCAATACCACATATTAGAGTAGAAATATATATAATTGTGTGTGGCATGATAATTTTTCATTGAGTTTTAAAGACAGGGAGAGATCAAGAGTAAAATGCAGTATAATCATTTTTGTTGAGTATTGAATGCATAAAAGCTTCATTTCATTTACTATTTTTAATAAAATTGTACCCTCCTCGTACCCTGAGAGGCTGCAACATTAGAAAAAAGAGAGTAGGGTAGTAGTGGCACATGCCTTAAATCCCAGCACTCAGGAAGCAGAGGCAGGTGGATTACTGTGTGTTTGAAGCCAGCCTAGTCTACAAAGAGAGTCCAGGACAGCCAAGGCTACACAGAGAAACCCTGTCTCGTAAAACCAAAAGAGAGAGAGAGAGAGAGAGAGAGAGAGAGAGAGAGAGAGAGAGAGAGAGAGAGAGAGAGAGAAACAGAGTTCCATATCAGAATTTCCTGTGACTGAGTATCAACCTCAGCTGGCTGAGGAAGGGTTTGTCCTCTTACCATAAATATCACTGGACAAATTTGAGGTTGATAAATGAATATGTGTGTCTCATACATTTATCTTAACTCTCACTACTCTCACTGAATGTATAAAAAGGCAAAATATAAATTTCTCAGGAATATATATATATATATATATATATATATACAGATAAATAGATAGATAGATAGATAGATAGATACATAGAAAGATAGATAGGATTCTGAAAGGTCTGCTTTAATAGGTGGGTGCCAATGCTATTAAAATATGATTAAATAATAGCATGCTATTTTAAATTATCAGTTAAAGAAAGTTGGGATACTTGTTTATAAATAAATGTTTTCACTTCCTCCTTCATTGAGCTGGAGTGTGTGGTATAAAATAATTTGATTAAAGTCATGAAACTACCCTGTGCCCAATCTATCAGAGTCTAATGGTATTGATAGTAATTTGACTTTGACAAGCAGGTCATTGTTCAGTGACAGGGCCCTAATAGGGATGACCAAGGGATGAGAAAATTAAAAAGATAAGAAAGCTGGGGTTAGGAGGCCTTGTATAAGCTGATGGTTTATGCTAATCAAATGTATTAACAGGTACAATACATTATATACTAGTTCCAGGAGTTGGGGGTGGGGCAAAGTCAGCAGACAGCCATCCTACAATGGGAGAAAATCAGCAAGAACTTAATCAAGCAATGTTGCCAAAAAGGGAACACCACATATCTCAAGTACATCACAGACCAAGCACACCGTGGTCTTTGGACTGATAATAATAGCCCCTTAAGATATGAAGAGCTGAGTTCTTAGGATGACTTCAAAGCACCCCAAAGGTCCTGGCTGCAGGTCATTACTGAAGCTAACAAGCATGTTCATGATTTTAGAAAAGGACTTCTATTGCTTCTCCATACATCAAGGCCTCAGGTAAAGCTTTGGTCTGTCTTGCCTCTCAACAGTAGTTAATGATACACACATCATTCCTCAGAAATAATTATTGAATCTTCATTGGCCATCACATTCCTACCTGTATAAAACAACCATATTCAGACATGGTTTCAACTTCCTATCTTCTATTGGCCATATTTAACGAAATAAGAATGTTGTAGTGATGTAAGTTAAGTGGACCAAACATGAGTATAAATATCTATCTAGAAAAACATAACAATGTCTAACTCGAGGATTACGCATTATTTTACAAACCTACACTCAGCATTTATTTTAGTCTCTTAATATTTAAAATTCTGTGAACATTGCTCTTACTCTAAATAAAATCGACATATGTTTAACTCTAAGGAGATACATTGTGACTCAATGATTTGATTTATGTTAGTGCTCATCTTTTTATTTTTAACCTGCTGTTTTTTAAAATTAATTTATTCTTGTTACATCTCAATGGTTATCCCATCCCTTGTATCCTCCCATTCTTCCCTCCCTCCCATTTTCCCCTTATTCCCCTCCCCTATGACTGTTCCTGAGGGGGATTACCTCCCCCTGTATATGCTCATAGGGTATCAAGTCTCTTCTTGGTAACCTGCTGTCCTTCCTCTGAGTGCCACCAGGTCTCCCCCTCCAGGGGACATGGTCAAATTAGTCTATGGCCATACCACCCTGAACGTGCCCAGTCTCAGAAGCTAAGCAGGGTCGGGCCTGGTTAGTACTTGGATGGGTAACCTGCTATTTTTATCTTTCATCTTCTTAAATATTTTTAACAATGTCTGCTAATTACCAAGCCACACTTTATGAAGTGAAATAGTGTAGAATTAGAATGAGTTCTTCAGTACAAACTTTTTGTATTCAACTAAACTCTTCAGGTTAAAAAAAATAGTCAATGTAAGACAAAACATGATGATATGAAGTGTCATGAAACCAAAAAGCATATAGACACATTCTAGGAATGTGCTGAAGTTAATTAGTGAGAAGACAATTGTAATACACATTAATCAGGTATCTTTTTTATTTCTATAGTCATTGAAACAACTCATATTGTTCATTGATATCCTCTGTTATTGTAGGTATTTGTGGCTTTTGGTTAATGGTACTCTAATTTGGAAAACTACATCTATGTGGCAGGATTTTATAATAAAATAGAATCACTCATATTTTCCTATGTGATATTTGTTGTAAAAGAAAAGGTTCTTTTCCATTATAAAGAATAATCATCATAAAAGGTACATACATGAAAATTTATTAATTGACCTGTTGTTCTTTCCTGCTGAGGACATTAGCCATATTCTGCTTATCTATAAATAAGTTTTAAGGATAAAGTGACTTAGAAAATAATTTTTATTACAGATTTTTGTATATTCTATCATCATTATGATGATAATTAAATGTTATGTCTGAATATTGTCCTAATACTTTTACTAAACAGATATTCTTTGAAACTAGGTAGGCCAGGATATGGTCAATAAAGATTAGAAATTATGGTGCTTAAGATTTACTGTAATTGGAATAGATACCCAAAATAATTATATAAAAACACCTATCTCCTTGTTATATATTTTTACAAAAATATTCTTATGCATCATCTGGAAGAAAATGCAAGAATTTTGTCCCAAAGCTTCAGTTTTTAGTATTGATCCATAGATTTAAGCCAGAAATGGCTAGAAGATTCTAGCAATGGGTGGGGCCAAAGGAGTGTGGTGTTTGTTTATTTTGTGTGTTGCTCTCTAAGAACTTAAAAAGCAAAGAAGGAAGGGAAAATCAAGGCATACGATTTATTTTTATTTTTTACTATCTGACTTTTTAAAAAAAATTTTTTTATTAATTTATTCTTGTTACATCTCAATGTTTATCCCGTCCCTTATTTTTAAGAGCTCACAAATCTAAAGTTATTAGAGGCATGTAAAAATAGATGCCCTTCAACTTAATGTAGTTTACAACATGGATTCCTCCCTCTAGAATGCATATTGCATAGGTATTTAGCATAAAGGTTGAAGTGATTTGTAGTGGAGTATGAAGTATGTCTGCATGATAATATCTGGTTTAAAATTTAAGTAAAAGATATACTATTACACTTCTGCAATCTGACTTGATTATCTTAGGCAATAAGGGCCAATCTTGCCCTTGGAAATGAAATAAGAATAAGAATGGTTTAAAAAAATTGTCCACCTTTACATTCAATTGAGAATTCTGCAGGAAAATTGCACTTTGTTACTATATATTGTTTTGCCCTTCAGCTCAGATGTTGGCCCTGCATTACTATTCAGGCAGCATCAGTGCCAGTCCTAGTGATTCATGGAGGCATTATGAATATGCAAATAAGCAAGAACTTTTTATATCTATGGTTTGTCTTTCTTAGGTATTTGAAGGAATAATTGGAACCAATCAACTACTGATAACTTGCATATAGATGACTGTTACTCTGGAGTTAGAGCCATTTAATAATTATTATATTGGCCTCAAGATTTGATTTCAACTTATCTCTCAACAAAATGCTTTACAGTATTTATTAAATTGGCTGAATTAGAAGTTAGAGTGTAATATTATTTTAGCTTTCAAATATGTGGTATACAAATTAAAGAATGTTTTAATGAATTTTTTGGTATTTATGTGATTTTATCCATTTTCCCTGGGAATTTGAAAATCATGAATCAGGATCACAGGTACATAAACAGCATTTGCTTAGTATGTATGAGGTCCTGGGTATTTATCTTTAATAAGCCTCCAAATCACAAATATAGGAAATAATGGAGTTAATCTAGGTTGTGAACTCTAGATCTACTGACATATAAAAACATAATAAATAAAAAGAGAGTAGGAGAGAAAAAAGTGTGTAGACTGGAACCTCAGACATAAATAATATTTTAATTTGAAATTAAATTAATGTTATTGTGAAATTATATGTGTGTATGTATTTGTGTGTGTGTGTGTGTGTGTGTGTGTGTGTGTGTGAAAGAGAGAGAGAGAGAGCGAGAGAGAGAGAGAGAGAGAGAGAGAGAGAGAGAGAGAGAGAGAGAGAGAGAGAGAGGAGAGAGCATGCCAGTGCAGAGTAGCAGGACCTGAAACTTCTCATCTTCCTTTCTACATCTCCAAAGTCCTAGGATTCAGGCAAGTGCCATCATATTTGGGTTTATGAAATGCAAGAAATACAGGGTTTCATGAATGCTAGGACAGTACACAATCAACTGTGGTATATCCTTAGATCTAGATAAACATATGTTAATGAGAAAAATAAATGAAAAATTATATATTTCTTTCTTTAATTAATTTTTTACATATACATTTATATTATTAAGAAAATGTGGGGCTGGAGAGATGGGTCAGCGGTTAAGAGCACTGACTGGTCTTCCAGAGGTCCTGAGTTCAATTCCCAGCAACCACATAGTGGCTCACAACCATCTATAATATGATCATGCCCTCTTCTGTCCTGCAGGTGTATATGCAGGCCGAGCACTGTATACATCAATAAATATGTAAATCTTAAAAAAAAAAAGAAAATGAAAGCATAAGTAAATGTAAAATAAATCCTTTAAATACGTGTTACTACTTGATAAGTGATATTTTTCTGTGATAAAGTTTCAAAATTTCAGATTGTGTTTCAGTTGGTGTGATACAGTGAAAATATCCCCAATATACCGTAAAGTGTTTCTGTTGTGCTCCCCAATTGACTAAAATATTTATGGTTCCTTTCTTTTGATATTCTAGTACTCTCTGGCTTCTACAGAGATAACCTTCAAATTGCTACCGCTTGCTGTCTATATAAAAGTATTTTATGAATATGTGAAAAATCAAAGTGTCTTTAATATTTAGCAATTTTAATTTAATCAAATAATATTTCAAGTACAGATTATAATTTTAAGCATAAATTTTGTTATGCATATTTACAAACATAAGTTGCATATTTTAGAGTAATGGCAAATATCAGGTGGATTAGGTTAGTCTAGGTTCTGGCTTTATTGCTGCTGGTTTTATATTAAAGTTTGATATTTGTGACCACCATCTGAGATAATATTTAGTCTTGCACAAGCTATATGCACTCAGGATATTAAGTGAGTTGCATTCATTGTAGGTTTTCACAAACCTTCACCAATAGGAACTTCAGCTTGGCAAATGTTCCTTTACTTGTCATGTCAATAGAAAACAGTTTTGGAGGGTCATGTACTAGCCATTAAATGCCCAAGCCCCACAGAGAAACATGTCACGTCAGACAACAACTCACTTAGTGAACATTGCACATGTCCACACCCAAATTCAAGGCCTGCAGAAAAAACCAAGCATTCTATTATGCCTAGAAGATGTAGAATATTATGAACATAAATAAATTCAGCCACTGGGATTTTATTCCTTTAAGTTCAGCAAAAATGGTGTATCATCTACCAACAACAAATTTCAAGTTATGGAATAGAAAGCTATAAAACACTCAAGAATACTTACAAATACTTAGTAACTGGCAAAAACTGAGACGTAGTAAATCATTTCTAGAAAAATCAATCATTGTGTGTATGTGGTTGTATATATCTGCATATTATTGTGAATTGCCCGATTAAATCTTATTCACATCTCTAAATACACATTAATATAAATAATAGAGCTAGACTGACTTGGGAGTAGACATTTGTTGCTCAGTGAGATAGTGTATCATAAAATGTACCTGAAGTCTAAATGAAAATTATATCACTGGAAGAAATATCTTTCTAACATTTAATTTAGTAAAAACAATGAATATTATTACATGGTATATTTTATTTTGACAAACAACCTGGGGCTCGACTGCATTAAAAATCTTTAAAACTTATTTTATTATTTACTTGTGTTTGTGTATATGTGTATGTGTCTGAAGAGTTCAGAAAAGAGCATCAAATCACCTGCAGCTGGAGTTACAGGCAATTGGGGGTGGCTCAATGTGGTCACTGGGACCTGAACTCTGATCATCTTGAAAAGCAGCAGGTGCTCTTAAAACATGTGCCATCTCTACAACCTCCTTAAGAAACATTTAGAAGTAATGATAGGAGAACACTAGATTTTTTTACTCAGGGAGAAATAAACAATAGTAATCACACATTTGTCAGCAAATGGATCTTTTGGCAGGTAGATTTGCCCTTCTGACATTTATCTACACAACAATCAACTTGTCTTCCAATAGAATTTAGCTAACATTAAGTAAACAGTAGAATTAATAAGCCAAATTATTAGCCCTGTGGCTGAAGTATATGTTGCCCATTAATCTTTAGAACTTGTTTTTACTTTCTAGGCAGTGCTATCTCCTCTGTGACCACTAGACTTGCCTAATCCCATCAAATATATTGTAGCTGGCCCTGGGGACAATACACCATAATTAAACCAACACCACTGGGAATTGATACATTATCTTGCCAGTAGAAAATCAAAATATATAAATTTTTAAATGAATATAAAATAGTTTTCTCTGCACTTAGCTATTTTCATTTTCCATTTCATAAGTTATTGAAATTCCAGTAATTATAGTAGAAAGTTTGTATGGTATTGATACTCTGGCTTTAAAAGTCAGTACAGACTTCACACAATGTACCGATTTGAAAAGGTTAGTATAATTATATATACATCCTAACAAGGAATCTACACTACAGCAAGAGTCCATGTTCAATTTTTTTTGTTGTTCCAAATAACTTGCCTTTAAGAAGCACTGATCACAATCACTTTAGCTATCTCTGTATTTGATTATAACCAGGTTTTTAAACTAGTAAACATATTTCTTGTCAGAAATTGCAGTGTTCTCATTCTCCTCTCTCCCCCTGCCCTTCTCCTGTTCCTTCTTGCTCTGCCTCAGTCAGGCACAACCCATGCCCATGACCCTGACTCTTCTCTCTCTCTCTCTCTCTCTCTCTCTCTCTCTCTCTCTCTCTCTCTCTCTCTCTCTCTCTCTCTCTCTCTCTCCTACAAACTGTGACAAAGACTTGGTCTGTAAACTATCCCATATACAGACTTTATTTTAGAAGAATTCTTGTCTAACAATGGCTATGTTGAGTGTCTGAGCTCAATTTCCAAGTATAAAATAGAGAACCATAATAACAGACATTATATCACTACAGTCTCAAAATAAACCGCATAAGGCGTTTTTGTCTCTACATTAATAGATGTCTCTAATCTGTCAGAACTTATTCTAATATTGATTTAATAATCAAGTAACAGTGATAACCTAATAAATTAATATATTTTTAGAAAGTTGAAATCTTTATTTTTTAACAAATTTATTCATATTACATCTCAATTGTTATCCCGTCACTTGTATCTTTCCATTCCCTCTCCCTCCCTCCTTCTTTCACCCTATTCCCCTTGCCTAGGTCTGTGACAAAAGAGTACCTCCTTTTCCACCATATGATCACAGCATATCAGGTATCATCCTGGTATCCTGCTTACTCTTCTCTGAGTACCACTAGGCCTCCCCACCAAGAGGAAGTGGTCAAATAGGGAACACCAGAGTTCATGTCAACATAAGTCCCTTCTCTCCATACAACTGTGGATAATTTCCTGCCCACTGGCTACATCTGAATAGAGGGTCTAGGTTTACTGCATGCATTGTCCTTGGTTGGTACAGTAATTTGAACAGACACCCTGGGTCCAGATCTGCCAGCCTTGATGGTCATCTTGTAGGTTTTTAGGAACCCCTGGATCCTTTTATTTCCCTATTCTCCCATACCTCTCTCACCTGGAGTCCCAATAGGAAGTCCCAGAATCTATCCCCATCTCCTGTTAACTGAAGATTTCCAGGGGATATACCTGTCCAATTATAAGTGAGTATATACAATTTGTGTCATTCTGGGCCTGGGTCAACTCACTCAGGATGATCATTTCTAGTTCCATCAATGTGCCTGCCAATTTCAAGATTTCCTTGTTTTTAATCGCTGAGTAGTATTCCATAGTGTAAATGTACCACAGTTTCTTTATCAATTCTTCAACTGAGGGGCATCTAGGTTCTTTCCAGATTCTGCCTATTATGAATAAGGCTGCTATGAACATGGTTGGGCATATGTCCGTTTAGTCTGTTGGAGCATCTTTTGGGTATATACCAAGGAGTGAATAGCTGGGTATTGAGGTAGCCCTATTCCCAGTTTTCTGAGAAAGCACCAGATTGATTTCCAAAGTGGTTGTACAAGATTGCACTCTCACCAGCAATGAAGGATTGTTCCCTTTTCTCCACATCCTCACCAGCATGTTCTGTCTCTTGAGTGTTTGATCTTAGCCATTCTGATGTGTGTAAGATGGAATCTCAGAGTCCTTTTGATTTGCATTTCTTGGATGACTAAAGACATTGAGCATTTCTTTAAGTGTTTCTCAGCCATTTGATATTCCTCTGTTGAGAATTCTGTTTAATTCTGAGCCCCATTTCTTAATTGTGTTATTTGGTTTGGTGGTGTTTAATTTCTTCAGATCTTTATATATTTTGGATATTAGACATTTGTCAGGTGTAGGGTCGGTGAAGATCTTTTCCAAGTCTGTAAGCTGTCGCTTTGTTCTGTTGATAGTGTCTTCTGTCTTACAGAAGTTTCCCAGCCTCATGAGGTACCATTTATTAATTGTTGACATTAAGGCCTGGTCTGTTGGTGTTCTGTTCAGGAAGTTGTCTCCTGTGCCTATGTGTTCCAGGCTCTTCCTCACTTTTTCTTCTAAGAGATTTAGTGTGTCTGGTTTTATGTTGAAATCTTTAATCCACTTGGACTTGAGTTTTGTGCCTGGTGATAAACACTAACTGAAAGAGAAGCTTCCTTGATGAGGCATCATATCTATACTTATCTGAGGATGTAAAGTAGAGATCTTACCTGAATATTTTAAAAAAGTAAGATGATGGAGACATAACTTGTATTTTTAAAGTGCTTTTTATACAAGCTTGAGGATATTAGATCAGTACACAGAATCAGTAAGGTTTTTGTTGTTGATGTTGTTTGTTTGTTTTTTATAAGCTGGGAGTGATGACATACAATTGAAATCCTAGTATCTGGGAGACAAAGACAGGTAGATTTCTAAGGCTCCCTACTAAGCCATCCAAATTAAGTCAGAGAGTTCCAGTCTAGTAAGGAGCCCTGTTTGATAACACAAAACAAACAAACAAACAAATAAGTAAGTTTAATGGTTCTTGAGCTGAATAAGGACTTCTGAGTTTGTCCTGTCTCCCACATGTAGGTTAACTTAGGTGCACCCAGTGTTCCATAGACATTTGAACCACTCAATAGAGCCTACAAAACATAGTTCTTCTATGAAAAAATATGTAATAATAAAAATAAAAATGTAATAAATGTTTGTAATAATTGATTTTGATATACTAGATTTATAAATGTATGATAATGCTAGAGTCCTTTTGAAGTAAATATACTAAAGAGTTGCATAGAATTTTTATGGTTCAATTTATGTACTATTGAATAAACATTTTATTCTCATAAATGTTTGGATGTAGACTCACTGCCTTTGCATTTTTTATTCACCAGACTTGTGACAGGTGTATTCTGAAAGATGTGATTTATATATGTCCTAGAAATAAATGAGTGTATGAAAATTAGTACATTTTAGCTACTAAAAGAAAAAGTGAATCTTTTTAGTTTTACTTCCAGACTATTTAAAAGATAATCATGCTACATATATATGTAATATACTTATATCGTACATATTTTTAGAGACATGTCTGTGGAATGTGGCCAGATAATTTGAATATTAAATAATTATTTTGCTTCATAAACAAATAGATCAATGGATCTCACTCTTCAGAAATGTTATCTAAAATATTTTTCTTATTATCTTCAAATACTCAGTAACAAAGCTATATTGTATTATACTTTTAGTAGATGTTTCATAAATCCTTATTTCTATATTTATAATTTTATTTGAAGAGAAAAATATAAGATTACAGTAATTGTCATTGTCTTTTAACCTAACTGTATAACTGTTCTTCTTGAATTATTGCTAGTGAAGATGCAATGTCTTTTAAAGTAATTTCTATTCTAGCAATACATTTGCCCAAGGAGGGATCTTTATAAATATATGAATTGGTATGATACATTTCTCTGGTTTTATTTTCTTCTCTTCTTCCTGGATTTTCTTTCATGTTTTATCAAATATTTTATACAAAATTAGCCAACAGTGAAGCAGACAATGAACTCCATTATTCTGGTAAGTATTTTATAAAAGTATTTTCATTATTATTGTTCTTGAAGTCACAGAAATAACTACTTGAAAGAAAATTAGTACCCTCTACAATCAGCTTCTCATAATTCTTATTTAAAACATTTTCTTTTTGAAGTTTTTAAAAAGTATTATATTTATTTAACCCTGTAAATGGGTAAAATGGAGTTGAAAAGTTAGTCCATGCCACAAAATACATATGGAGGGCAGAGAATAATGTAGCTGTCAGTTCTCATCTTTCACACTAGTAGTGGCAAGTACCAATGAACCATCTCCTTGTCCATAGAATGTTTCATATTATGGTTATCTAGAAAAATTTTGCAAACAACTTATTCTTTATTTATATCAGTTAAATTTTGTATCTGTGTTTCTGATATTGGGAATATATATAAATAATTATTTGTCAATTTAGATGAACAAATTATCTCAAGTTCTATCAAAAATATATTAAGCAATTTGATATTTTAATCTGATGTTTTCGTTTTAACTTTCATGAGGTGAGAGGTTGGTTCTTGATTCCTGATTTTCTTTTATCCAGTTTCAATGACTCATTTTTTCTTTGACACATTATGTTCTAAAATAATAAAAGTGTGTCATGTCCTCATCTTGCATACAATAGCATACTCTGTCCTTGTCCCATCTGAAGAGTTAATGGTGGAATAATTTAACACCCTTATGTTTTTGGAATTGTCCAAATGACCTAATCTATGATGATTCCAATCAAAAATCCTTTGTCCTGAAACTGCAGTTCCAAAAGGCACATGAAGGCAAGAACTTCAACTGTGCTAGTCACAGATGTACACAGATGTACACTATCAGTGACTCCCACAGTGTAGATACTCAGTAAATATTACTGAAATGCTGAACAAGACATATTTTAGTAAATAAATACTTTAATCACTAAATTTAGAATATGATGCTTACATCCTGTAGCTTTATTTCAAGTCATCATAAACAAGTGAAAATGTAAAAATGGAATTAAGAAATCCAAGTTACATGATATGCATAAGTTACTGAGCCTTGGTAAGTCCATTTTTCTCATTTTAAATGAAAATAATGTCTCAGAGAGCTTAAATGGAAATATATATATATATATATATTTGTGTGTGTAATATTTTTCATACTGGAATCATTCTATCTATAGTATATATTATTTTAATAGAGACAGGAAAATAATTTGTGAATTTGTTGTCAGAAGCTAGTAATGAAATAGGATTTTATAGCAAGTTAATTAGTTAAAATATTAGAAATAAAACAGCAAAACATTTAGGAAGGTCTGAGAAAGTTCATAGAATTAGGAAAATGACAAATTAATTTTACCTGTAAATACATATTCTGATTTACATTTGGTAAATGACACTGATATCACATTTATTGCTATGTTTTATTTATTACTTCAGAAAGAAGGGAAACCACAGACATGAACAAACACAAATAGAGCAGAATAAAATAGGTTATACATATTATCGTATTTATGTTTGTTGTTTGAGACAGTCTTACTGTGTAGTCCAGAACTCTAATCTTCCTTTTTCAACCTCTTGGCTGCTGGGATTACAGGTTTTGTAGCACCTTTTCTGGGCTTATATTTTTTCCTTAATTATAATCACCTCTCCTTATTTTCACTCAAGATTTTATCTTCTATACCATAACATTATCTTAAGAGAGTTCTTTAAAAATATGAGTCCTAAAATACCCATGATCAAAAATGAAGCCACTAAAATTATATATCTACAAGTTATAATGTTGCAAATCCTGAAAAAGTAATAAGTGCTCCAATATCCATAATTTCTTAAACTTAACCTGAAAATATTCTTGGAGATTTTGATAAAAAGTAAAGCAAATTCAAACTATTTTTAGACTAACAGGTATAGTTGACAATTACTGCTCAGTGCTGTATGTTAGTTTTGATGGTGTTGTTTCATCAGATTATCAAGGAAACACATATGCCATCTACACTATTATAAAGTAATATGACTATCAACCAGCTACACATTAGTACTGATATAGATCTCCTTTAACAATACCAGTTATTAAGCTCTAAATTCTAAAAAATTATTTCAGCTTCCCTTGGGTTGGAGCCTACACATCAGTGTATCTTACATTTTCCAGATGGTTAGGTACAGATAGTTTTGAAGCACTTTGATCCAACATGAGCCAATGTTCTAAACACCTTGCCACCCAGCCCATCTTTAGTTTTATCTTCTCATACAGATGTGCATAAGATATTAAAGAAGTTCAAACACAGCCATTTGATTGTCATTTTTAAATCAATTCCCTATTACATTAGTCCTTATTACCTTTATAATGTCACTCGGTTAGGGTTTACTTAACTTTGATCCGCCTACATGTTATTTATAGTTTTATAATGAAGGTAGGAATGTGGACTGGTGATAGACAAAGGGCTATAGTTACTGCCTTGAGCACTTTACACCTGTAAGATTAGTGTTGTGGCCAATCAAAGAGCTGTAGGATAGTTCCAATGAAAACACAACCTGAAATTTCTCTACAACAATTTTGCGTACTTTGCCCATTGTATATATTTATTTATAACTATATTCAGATTCTAAAAAATAAGTCTTTCTAAAAATAATTATGCTAATTCTACTGAATTGTATAACTTTTGCATTAAGAAATAACTAAAATAACTAATTTTTATCAAGATATTCTCTTAATATTTCATGATTATCTCTTCTTTCAATGCTTACTATTTCAAGGGGTTATCATTATCCTGAATTTAATGCTTATTGTAATATTTTTTATTTTCTTACTCACATACTAGTATATACATAAAAATATAAAGTATTGTTTTACATATTTTCATGTTGTGATTCCTAAATTTGGCAATTACCATGAATGTTTGGTTTTTTAAATTAATATTTATTAATATTATCATTCTTATATTCAAATTTTAATATCTGAGTTTAATGCTCATTCAAATCTCTTCTTTGCACAACTTTTCACTTTTGTTTTTAATACATTATTTGCTAAAGTGTAATTTTGAACTCTGAGCTTCATATCAGGAAGACTTTTCAAAATGTATTATTTCTTTGAGAATTTCACATTTTGATCAGATTGATCTAGTTCCTCAACCCGACCCCACAAATCCATACACACTTGCTTGGCCACCCAATTTGATGTCATCTTCTTTTATGTGATTCACATCAAGAAGGTGGATATTTTACCTCTGTCAATTATGTCAAATTGTAAACTATTTAAAATACCTTTCAGTCTGTGGGATAAACATAGTGTAGGCTGAAAAATAGAAACTCAAGGGGTTTGATATATGGTTGAGCAGTGAAGAGAACTTGCTACTCTCTTAGAGGACCCAGATTTTGTTACCGGTACCCACATGTTGGCTTACAACCATCTGTCACTCCAGTTCCAGAGGATTCCATAACTACTTCTGACCTCTTGAGAGCATTGCATACATATGGTGCATAGACATGCAGGTTAAATTTCTTTAAAAATCCAAACTCAATACCAATGAGGCGAGAGATAAAGGTACGGATTTTCAATGTAAAATTCTTTAGACATTTTTACAGAATTTAAATATAAAGAGAGAAATTCCTCTTCACAGTACCTTGAGTGGGAATTATTATTATTATTATTATTATTATTATTATTATTATTATTATTATTATTATTATTAATTTTACCTAACATCTTTTTATTTGAACTATGCATTTTGGCTTTACCTTGTGCCTGGCCTGTTATATACCAGCATTCTCTTCTATTTCTTGCTATACTTCATTGCCTTACTACTTCCTTCTCAGTTCCTATCTGTAAAGGTGTTCTCTCTTGCATACTGAAAACAGTAACAACAAAAATATCATATGTGTCAGTAGTTACTAATTTATTTTATCACAAGTTCCCCCTTCAGTTTTTTAATGGCTCCCAGGGATTGCCCTCACCTAATTGAGAGCTCCACTATGTAATGAAATACCTGTTTGTCATATTTACCCAACATATCTTGTTGGTTTGTTATAAGAGGTTCCCCAAAGTTGCTTTGTCTTGTCCCTGAAAATAGGTATATCCTATACTACTGAGGGTTTTGATGATGAAGTGTGGAGCAATGAAGTATAACATCTATCTCTTATTACCATTGATTCGTTCATTAAAAATAGTAATTGAATACTTCCTCTGTGTTACTCGATGCAATCCTGGTTATAAACTGGTTACGACAAAGTTCTTGCTACAATCAGATTCATTCAAGTGGGAGCTATTGTTCTGGTGGGAATGGCAAACAACATATTAAACTTGTGTACACAAAATTTTCAATACATGGCATATTCTCAGGAACAGAACATGCTTTTCAATGCTTTAAATAAGACAACTTTTCAGACATTGTGGTCAGTAATTATTTTTCAGAGGAGACATTGATCAAGTAGATAACATAATGAAGGATTGAAGAAGATGAACTTAGGGAGCGTGAGTGCTCCAGAGCAAGGCAACATTAAGTGAAAGGTCTTTATTAATGGGAGTTATACTCGACGGTATTAAAGAAGAGTGTGGTAGAATTTAAATATTTTATTATACATAAAATATTTTAGAACAGTAAATCAGATGGTTTATCTATGAGGTACAACAGATGTGTTGATTAGTTAACTTTTATTCTAATAGTTACTTCTCCAAAATTAGGTATGTTCAATATATTATATATTAGTTATTGTCTAGGAAATAAAAGCTAAACACTAAAATTAAGTGCATTCACCGTATAGAAGGCAAACATTAACATCAAGAAAAGCTACAGAGAGATGTTTTCATTCCTGATGCTTCAAATACATTGATTTATGAGTATTGTAAGAGATATAATTTTTAACTATCGATTTAAAATATTGTATGTCTTTCTAAATCAAGCTTGTGAGACTTACTAGAAATCACAAGAATTGTTCTATCAGTTTCTCATTTTCTACCTGTACTTTAACAGAAAATATATTTTAAACTATTTTTATCAAAGTAAAGAAAGTGTAAAGTAAGATTGGCTTTTTTTTTTTTAAAGATATTCATTTTTCTCTTATGTTTCATGGGTGTTTTGTCTGCCTACCACATTCATGCAGTGCCTTGAAAGCCCAGAAGAGGGCTACAGACACACATTCCCCAGCCCCCACCCCCCCATCCCCAATCCCCACCCCCTGGAAATGCAGTTACTAATGGTTATTTTCCACCTTTTTAGTACTGGTAAATAAACCTGGGTCCTCTGCAAGAGCCTTTAAAGCCTGAGACATCTCTCTAGGCCCCAAAATCGCTCTTTAAATCAAGTGCTGCATCTGTTCTGGGCTACTGAGCATTGGTGGAGTTGGCTGCCAAGGGGGAGCCTCCAGGATGCCTGCACTTGTCTGCTGGACATTGTTTTAGGTTATAATGAGAAAGAAATGCTTCCTCATCTCTAAGATTTACCAGAAACACTGACTTGAAGAGGATCAATGTATTTGTACCAGGCCGCAGGAAAGCCCCAAAGCTCCATAAGAAAATGTATTGAAGGAAGAAATGCACATGACCTGACAACATTATTAGTCATTACATTCACATTTACATGGCAATGAAACATGACTGTATGCTCACTTGAATGCTTCAAAAATGAACTGATTCACTGAGATTTATAGACATTGAGACTGGATACGTGTGTGTGTGTGTGTGTGTGTGTGTGTGTGTGTGTGTGTGTGTGTGTGTCTGCCTTAATTTAGCTGAGTGGCATTCTTATTTTTTAGTTCCTTCAGAACTGCTTGATACTGAAGCAATTTTTCTCTTAATAGTGAAGTGTTGATAATAATGCTCTAGATTAATTAAAGAATGGGTATGGTGGTAATGGCTTCATTCATATTCTTAAGCTTCTTGTTTTATTACTTATTTCTTTGGCACTGCTATTCAGAGCAGCAATTCCAGTAGCTCCTCAGAACTTGATAGAGGGGCAAGCACCAGGGCTCTATCCTAAACCCTTATTGATTCAGAAATTCTGTGGTTGGTTATAGACTCAATAAATATTTTTAAAAGCCCTGGTGTTGATGTTAGTATGCACAAACTTTTAAACTAATAATTAGTGTATATAATTTCAAATAATAAATGCAAGTAAGCTGGCTATTCTCAGCTGTTCATCTGTAAAGCCCCCTGTGAACTACCAACACTGGAATCTTGCGTTCTTCCTTGCTCCTCCACAACACATTGCTTATACCTTTATTAAACACACATTTCCTTTCACCTTCCATTATATTTCATTGCTGACATGTCTATAACCTTCACTACAATGCCACTTCCATCGGGCATACATTCTCATATTTCAAGATTTATAAAGCTCGTTGCTAGCATAATCGGAGAAAGGGCAAATCCACCAGGCCATGAAGGTTAAAATAATTGGGAAGTATCAGTTTCCAAGACACATAAAGTTCCAGGCTTGATTTATGTAAATCATTTACATTGAGTAGTAATCATATTTTCAAAATCATCAAAATGAGGGTGGAGGATAGCAGCCTAGGAAAATGTTGTTTTTAGATCTTCTCTTCTGGAAAGCACAATTGAGAAATGACCCCGGTTGTTGACTTCTGCATTTATCAACTGTATATTCTACAAGCTTTTCCTGGCCAATGATAATAAGCTGTGGGATATGAAAGCTCAGGCATTTTTGCAAAAACAGGAATTACCTAAAACGATTTTGACTCAAAGGTTCATCAGCCTTACTGAAAATTTCTTTAAATCATACTGTACTTTATGATGTTTTTCACACCAGCCTCTTGCCTTTATTCCTTCTTTCCTTCCTCATCAGGGTTGAAACTGAATAGAGTGCTGGTGGCCTCATCCCACATCCCTGGTAGCTGTTTTCCCTGAATAAATCTCTGTTTTCTTTAGTACTTCTTTGGTATCTGCTGCTCAGAATCTGAACATGGAGGATTGCATCTAGTTTTCATCTTTAAATAGTTCTGCTTTCTTAAGCAATGAATTTTTTTAATGAATGCAGAATAATCTCTGGATAAAAGACTATTTCCTCTAAGCATTTTGGTTGTTGAATAGTTGAGGATAAATGTATGAATCTAAAGTGTGGCCCAATCATATTTTTTCCATCAAATATATATGTAGTTATAGTCATAAATTATTATAAATTTTAATTTTATAGAATTGTAACATAAAGTATATGATATAACTAATTCCTAAAACAAAATATAGTAAAAATGATTCAAGTAATGGTCGGATGTAAAGGGACAAGATCAAGTTTGCCATGCTCAGCCTGTGTTATGCTCACTGTGAATCTGTCCTCCAAAACTATGTGCATTGCTCTTGGTTGGCATATGATCAGAGATGAAAATATAATTCTGATAGAAACATACATAATGGTGTGCAGTAGTCTACTAAAGGAAACAACATATTTGTATAGCCTTATACTGTAGGGCAATACAAAATGAGAAATACGGTGACATACAGTGATGATCATTCATAATACAAGCACATGGGAGGTTGAAGTAGAAACATCACTCCATGTTCCAGGCCCACCTGAGTTCAAGGCTAAGCTGAACTACACACTGATATCTCTTTTCAACATAAAAAGATATGTGAAAGAAAAAAGAGAAAGCGAGATAAAGGCATAGAGTGATGGAGGTGAATGTAATAATGCTGTATCAGGAAATAAGCATTAGATGAAACAGATAGATGGGACATGGAAGAAACTTTATTGGCCATTTTTAACTGTTCAGAAGACAGAGCCACTCTAATGCTAGAACCTACAATCAGTCTCAGACTATTAATAGTTTATGCAGAATTTTAATAAAGATACTAAAATAAGAAGGGTTTTGTTCGTTTGTTTTTCACTCCTGGTGGTCAGAGCATGAGAATCAGCACTGTCTATTTGGTGTTCTGTATACCTATTATACATTAATAGTCATCTTTTTTCTTTGGATAGGAAATTTTCTTCTATAAAAATATTTTCTTCCGGGCGTGGTAGCACACACCTTTAATCCCAGCAATTGGTAGGCAGTGGTAGGTAGATTGCCGTCAGATGGAGACTAACCTAATCTACAAAGTGAGTCTAGGACAGCAAAGGCTACACACAAAAACCCTGTCTTGAAAAACTAAGGAAAGAATGTGTGTGTGTGTGTGTGTGTGTGTGTGTGTGTGTGTGTGTGTGTATAGTGTGCCTCTGACTTTTGCTCTCTACTTACTTGTCTTAATTGCCCATCTTTCCTGAGTGTTTTGTGACTGGACCTTTTAAAAAGATTTAGATTTAACATTTTCTTTGACCATGCCATCCGTTTCTTCTACCTTGGCTTCTGTGCCTGAGAGTTCCTCTTCTAAGTCATTTTTCTACACTCCAAACATTTCTTCATTCTTTTAATCTGTTGGTGAAGTTTGCTGTTGACATTGTACTCCCTGAATTTTTTCATTTCAAGTTTTATTTAAGTCTGACATCTCTTTCATTCTAATTTTTTGTTAAATTCTACTTTCATATTTTGAAGATTTTTTTATTTCATTCAGCTGATTGTGTTTTCATTGCCTTCACTGGTGCATATGTTCCTATCATCTTTAAGGTCCTTGAACATATCCATAAATGTTACAATAGAGATGCTGATTTCTGGAAGAGGCACTTTTTTTTTGGCTAGACGTGATTGGGTTTGGGGCTGGGATTTAGGCATCTGGGGTTATGAAGTTTGTGGTGCTTCATGGTGTAGTTATCTATCTGGTCCTGCCTTTGTTGTGTTACATGTGTTCCATTCCTTGATTGTTGTTGCCCCAATATGATTAGAAGAATGAGCATTAGAAGAATGATACTTAGTTTTGGTATTGAAGTCATTCTGGGTGTTAGGGTTCATACTCTGAGCAGTTCCAGATCTAAAACTTTGGTTGTTACTCTAGGCTCAGATTCCATGCAGTTCCAGATTAGTGCAGTAGATTGTGGTGGATAATAGGCTGGCCATCTGGGGAAGTGGACTGATTCTGGAATTTTCTTAAGTAGGACTTGAGGAATGGTTTCTTTAAGGGCCACAAGGGCAGATTTAGTTATGGCCAAAGATGACAGTGAATCTAAAGCAGAATGAGGTGGGCTAGGAGGAGGGAATGAAGCATACAAGCAGCAGAAGGTCTAACAGTATTCTGAAGAGTCCAGATTGGAGGAGGCAAAGAAGGGAACAGGTGGCCCATGTGAGCCCTATCAGGATGTAGCAGCTGTTGAGTTACCTGGTAGAGAGTGGTTCAGAGGCTTGGAAGGTATACAGATGAGCTAAAGCAGATGGCTAAAGGGGATGGTGAGAAAGAACTATAGGGCCTCTGGGTCTGAATCAGGAAGGCAAGCCCTAGTGGATGCAGGTGAGCTTGGATGAGGCTATAGGATTGGTTTGGGAAAACATGTTATTTTGAGTACAGCAGGCAGCAGTGTTACTACTCCTGATGCATGTTAATTACCAATATAGCTGGGTAAATACATTAAAATTTATGACAAACTATAGAGTAACTTTAATCCAGCAGCATGACTACTCTGGCAAGGGATCACTTCCAAAGCACTAGGTCTGTGAGATCTGGCTTGGATACAAACATGCCCTTAGTACACACCTTTAATCTCACTGGCTGGAATATAGACAAGCCTTTAGCACACATCTTTAATCTTTAACAATGATACCTAATTGAGGAGCAGACAAAATGATGAATCAGAGAAAGATTTGAGAGAATGAGTCAGAGAGAGTATACACCCAACTGTAACAAGAACAGAATGGAAAAGGAGGCTATTTAAGAGCAGTACAGGAAAAGAGAGTCCAGTTTGCTGAATTCAGTTGAGCTGAGTTGAGTTCATGCAATTCTGTTCAGTTTGTGCAGTCAGAGTCAGATTTTTGAAGCAGAGCAATTCAGTGAGAAGCCAATTGAATCAATCAGCATAGAGAGGAGTTTGAGACAGAATAGCTAAGTTAAATCAGCCAGTCAGTATTCATAAATAACTAGAAAAGGTGAGCTTATTCATCAATAAGTCTCAGAAGCTGAAAACATTCTAGGCCAAGATTAGCAGACAAAGAGTGGAAATTTAAGCTTTCAATGTTCAGGTTTGCAAATTAAATTGTACAGAGGCTAGAAGCTTCTAGTCCTAGAAATAGGGATAGATAGAACAGTGAAAAAAAGTTCTGGGCTCAGTCCAAGCAGTATACTCATAAGGCTTAGCTATGGCTCTCATCTCATTCCCCCATCTGAGGAAATAAAAGCAATATTTACAACAAACTTCTTTGAGAAGATATTTTAGCAAGTAATTGTTAGAAATGCTTATTCACTTTATAAAAGGATAGCTCAGTTTATTTAGTCATCTTGGTCATATTTATTGTACTGTATTTAATATTAAGCACTGCATCAAGTCCAATAGATAGCTGACTACAGTTACTTATCCCTAGCTTATGGCTTAACAAAGAAAAAGAAAAGTGAATGTTCAGGGCTGAGAAAATGACTCAGTTAATAAAATATTTGCTGTACAAACATAAATACTTGAGTTCAATCCTCAGTATATATTTAAAAAGTAAAAATTCAGGCACATGGAACATGCCTGCAATCCTAGTTCTGGATATGTAGAAACATGAGGATCTCTGTGACTTACTGGTCAACCAGCCAATATAGCAGAATCAGTTGGTAAAATGCTTGCTGTACAAACACCAGGACCATTGGCCTATACACACACCAACACACAAACACATGCACACATCACTACATATAGTCAATGTTAAACCACAATAATAAAAGTATGCACTGAGGTCCGTTAAAGAAGTTTCAGTTATCATCCAAGAATTATCAGTGTCAGAATGTCTGTTATGTAACTTAAAAGAACTACAATGTACTGAGTGCTTATTGTATGCGCTTTCTAGATATTACTATATCATTCTCATTAGAGTCACATGAAGTAGATGCCATTGGTTTCATTACAAAGAACTGGATCTGCCTAGATGTTAAATTACCTTACTGCATTTATACAAAAGCAGCCAACTCAATATTTCTGACTTCAAAGTCTGAGCCCTTGACTACAAGGCTATAGAGCTACTCTTAGGCACCAGAGATAACATGGCAGAGAAGATACATAGAAATTGAACCTCTATGGGTAATACAGAGCTGAGACGGGCAGAAATTCTGAAGGGCATTTTAGGAAGGAGTGGTGTGAGTATTGTTATACAGAATTGGTTATATTCCAGACTTCTCACAAGAAAACTGTCTACTCTGTCATTGGTCCAGGACAATTAAGAAGTAACCAGAGTTGGGTTGACTTGTTAGAGGCTATATGTGCAACACAATTCAGCAAAAATGAGGAACAAGTATATGTTAGCACTAGCTAAGAATGGAGCACACATTACTAAATTCTGTAGGGAATATAAAAGTTAACTAAGCATAACCATGTCATCAACTGTTTATAGTCATATAGGTATAGAGAGGAGGAAAATAATAGACTTTATTTTAATAGAAATGCCAACTTGATCAAGGTCATTGAACATCTTCTCTATAAGACAAGAGTGGAAATTGACCTTCAATCTAGACAGAAAAATGCTAAATTTAAATTTGATAAGTATAGAATAATCTTAAGGCTAAAACATAATTTCCATGACTACACAATCAGAAATAACTAGCTTGGAAGCAATTGCCAGAAAAGAAAATTCCAAGGTTTATTACTGGCTCAAAGTTAAAATTTGTCAGCAAAATAATTCTTTAAAGGAAGAAGGGATGAAGTGGAGAAATGTACACTCAAGCAGAGGCTCTAAAAATAGCAAGTTCTCTTCCCACAGCTGTCAGTTGTGGTCAAGTGTTCAGAGGATACTATGTGTGCCTTGGGACTCTGAAATCAATATAATAATCTTGGAAAGAACACAGGTTGTGATAAAAAGGCTTAGTAAATAGATGGACTGGGAAAAGGTTGGGGGTATTCTGAGCTACATTGACCCACACCAGTACTCCAAGAATGCAGCTTCAACTAGTCTAACACAGAATTGTTTTGAATATGCACTCATTTATTCTTAATAATTTCTTGGAAAATTAAACATGACATGCATTTTAATGAAATGTTATAACTCTTAAAATTAGAGATAGAAGGGCTTGGGCATAACAAAAGTTACGATTCTCTAATATCATTATCTTGACCCAGTTGAACATATCTGGGATTTTATATCCCAAGTATTAACATACTTGGAAACAATTTAACATCCACTAGAGGAAATTTCCATCATTTTACTTTAAAAGAAATTCTAAGTTGGCAATTACCAGGTTATAGTAATGACCAAGTTAATTTATTCACAAAATAAAAGCATTAAAATCATTCTACATATATGCATTAAAATCACTAGGAATTCACCACATACCTATGGCCTTGATGGCACAAGTTATTATATTTAACATTTCTAGTAAACCATTTATTGGTTTCTAGATAGCCATGAAGTATTTGGGGATAGATCAGAGAACAAAACATGCAAAATTTATTGTCTTATCAGTGTTGATTTTTTTGTAGACATAGAGAACTGAGAAAGCAGGAATAAAGCTTGTGATTCATGCCTATAGTCCCTGTTACTTGGGGGGTTGAGGCAGGAAGATAGCATATTCAAGCCCTCCATGTGTTGTAAAGGGAGTTCAGTGTTTCCCTGGACAGCTTAATGAGACTTTATTTCATAAAATAAAAGAAGTAAGAGGCTGGAGGCATGCTACTGTGGTTAAGAACATTGCTCTTCCAGAAGACCCAAATTTGGTTCCCATCGCCCACACCAATTATTTTAGAACCACCTGTAAAGCCAGTTCCAGGAAATTCAACACCCTCTTCTGGCCTCCTCAGACACCAACAACCATGTATACATACATACATACATGCATACATATGTACATACTAACTTAAATATTTTAAAATTAAGTAAGAATGGCTATCAAGATTGCTTAGTATGAATAAAGGACACAGTCACTAAGCCAGGCAACCCAAGTTCTGACTCTGAGATCCACATGTTGTAAGGAAAGAACAAATTCCTGTATGCTATCTTGACTTCTATGAGAGCACTGTAACATATACTTGCACACATACCACTAAATAAATGAACTTTTTAAATGCCATGATATTTTTAAAAATAATAAAAAGCTATAAAATATCAGCAAATATCAGTAGTAAAGTGTATGCCTAGCATGTACAGGACTCTGGGTTTATTGCAAGTACTGTAATGAAACAAAAGTTAAACATAATAAATACATTGATATATAAATCAACTAGTAAAGTTAAAGCTAATAATGTTGTATGAAATAAAAATCAGTGAGATGTGGCCACGTAGTCCTGTAACTTCCACATTTTGTAGGATAAAAGAGAATCAAGGCAGACCTAGGTTACATAGTGAGTGCTAATCCAAATGGAATATGACTTAAAAAACTAGAATAATTTGGATGTGTTTAAAAGATGGATCAAAATTCAAAGTAGGGAAAGAAGACAGGTTTGGAGAAGGTATACATTATTAGCCTGGTGTAAGTATATTGTGAGAAAAACAACTAGTATGAAAACACTAATGATGCCTACGTTTTTCTTCTTCTTCTTTTTTAAATTAATTTATTCTTGTTACATCTCAATGTTTATCCCATCCCTTGTATCCTCCCATTCTTCCCTCCCCCCCCATTTTCCCATTATTCCCCTCCCCTATGACTGTTCCTGAGGGGGATTACGTCCCCCTGTATATTCTCATAGGGTATCAAGTCTCTTCTTGGCTACTTGCTGTCCTTCCTCTGAGTGCCACCAGGTCTCCCCCTCCAGGGGACATGGTCAAATGTGAGGCACCAGAGTGCGTCAGAAAGTCATATCACACTCTCCACTCAACTGTGTAGAATACGTTTTTGAGAAATAGGCACGGTGTTTAAGGCATAGTGAGACACTGAAGATAAAAAAAATCACAGAATTGAGGACAGATTATATATATAATCTGCAGAAAAATTTAAAAAGCTGTGCAAGAGGATGCAAGGACAGTTTTACGTAACTTATATCAAGCCTCTTTGACTCATACTCGAGCACAGGGACTGACCTATTAAGGAACACAGAGAGTTTGCTAGAGAGAAGGAGGAGGAAGAGGAGGAAAATAAGAAAAAGAAGAAAAGAAGAAATCGAAGATGAAAGACAAGAAGAGGAAGAGAAGGAGAAAAGGTAGAAGGGGAGGAAGATGAAATAGTAGTAGTAGTAGTGGTGGTGGTGGTAGTAGTGGTAGTAGTTGCTGCTATTGTTTGGGGGCTAGAGAGATGGATCAATGGTTAAGAGAACATTTTGCTCTTGCAAGGAACCCTGTAATTCCAGCTCTAGCACCCTCTTCTGGCCTTCAAAGAAACTTTGCTCCTATACACACACCCAACACAAATCACATATATATAAATAAAAATAAATGAACCTTTTTCAAAAATCTGATTTCAAAGAAATGAAAACAATGAAAAAATGGTCATTGGTAAATAGAAAACACATGAATTAGCAATCAGTTTACAAACCAAAAACGATCGATGTTATAGGCCAGGAAAGCATTATATGAGATTTTCAAAGTACTAAAAGAGAAAAAGTTCCAACCAAGAATACTGCACAAATAAAACTGTCCTTTAAAAATACAGGTAAGATAAAGACTCTGTCAAACCAAAGCTAGGGGAATTCATTTTGACTAACCCTGTTTTACCAGAAACACTGAAGAATTAAGGACAAAGCAGCTCATTACCTATTGAGCAATATGTCAAATCATTGAATATTAAACCCACCCATGAGAGTAAAAACATAGCCATATCTTGAAAATTCTAATATGTTAAAAGTGATGTGCCAATATCAAATATCTTTGTAAGAATGTTTAAAATTAAAACTTTATAATCCTTCTAGTAGTTTGTTAAGCCCTCCAAACTATAAAAAAATCATCCAAACCATGGCACCAGAAATCTGAAGTCTAACATGTTAAGGCAGATGAAGTAAAAATGTTAAGACCTATAAACACAAATGAATTTATGTAATTATAAGTTTAAATAATACCCTGCTAAGATTTTGTCACAATAACAAAGATCTACTAAAAATAAATAAGTCAAAATGTACCATTACAATTTTCCCAATTAAAAGAGCCTAAAGCCAAATAAAGAGGAATAAAACCTTTAGAATTACAAGTAAACTATTAACTGTATCCTTAATTTTAAATGACTACTTTAAGTATAAATACAGTAACATATAGCTGGATGAATTAATCAAGAGTCCCATGGAATAACTTTATAAAGTCATTGTATAATAATAAAAAATTAGTCGTCACTTATATCTAGCAATTGTAAAATGTAGAACTAAGTGTATCTAAGATCAGGGATCTAAATATATAAAGCAAGTATGAATAGGGCTAAAGAGAATGATGAACTGCAACACAGTAATTGAAAGGACTTCAAAAGTGGATATCTGATTTGGACAGAAAATCAGTAAGAAAACATCAAACGAGTAGCAGAACCACACTAGCAAACAGATGGACCCAGCAGACATGTACACGGAAGTCTATTCAACAACAGAAACGCATACAAATTGTTTTCCTGGCCAAATTATATATGAGGCAAAATACAAATCAAAATAATCCTCAGAAATTCTGAATTAATATTGAAACCCAGAAACTAAGAAGATAGACAGGGAAGAGGATAGAAAGACAGTACAGTTTCTAATAATAACGGAGTGTAATTATCAAATAAAGGAAGAATTTTGAAAATCAGCATGTGTATTGAAGTTAAACAACATTTTTCCAAATAGCTAATGAGTCAAACCAAAGGCAAAATTAAATGGAAATTAAAAAAAAAAAAACCTGTCTTAACAATGATCAGGGCATGATGATAATGATGTCAGAATTGCTATTTCCATCCATTATGGACCACGGGAGAAATTTGTAGGGCTGAGGAGATGGCTCAGCAGTTAAGAAAGCTTGGGGCTGGAGAAATGACTCAGAGGTTAAGACCACTGTCTGTTCTTCCAAATGGTCCTGAGTTCAATTTCCAGCAACCACAGGGTGGCTTACAACATCTATAATGAGATCTGGCGTCTTTTTGTGGAATACATGCACACTTGCAGGCAGATACCGTATAAATAATAAATAAATAAATCTTTTTAATTTTATTTTATTAATTTATTCATATTACATCTCAATTGTTATCCCATCCCTTGTATTCTCCCATTCCTCCCTCCCTCCTATTTTCCCCTTACTCCCCTCCCCTAAGACTGTGACTGAGTGGGACCTCCTCCCCCTGTATACGCTCATAGGGTATCAAGTCTCTTCTTGGTAGCCTGCTATCCTTCCTCTGAGTGCCACCAGGCCTCCCCATCCAGGGGACGTGGTCAAATATGGTGGACCAGGCTGAGAAGCTTCTGTAACGCAGGAGACACTGTCAACAGAACGAAGCAACAGCCTACAGACTGGGAAAAGATCTTCACCAACCCTACATCTAATATCCAAAATATATAAAGAACTCAGGAAACTAAACACCACCGAACCAAATAACCCAACTGAGAAACGGGGCTCAGCTCTTGGTTTTGTTGATTCTTTGGACTGTTTTCTTAGTTTCTAATTTATTAATTTCAGCCCTGAGTTTGATTATTTCCAGACGTCTACTCCTCTTGGGGGTTTCTGCGTCTTTTTTTTTCCTAGGGCTTCCAGCTGTGTTGTTAAGTTGCTTATGTGCCATGTTTCCAATTTCGTTTTAAAGGCACTTAGTGCTATGAATTTTCCTCTTAGTACTGCTTTCAATGTATCCCACAAATTTGGGTATGTTGTTCCTTCATTTTCATTGAATTTCAGGAAGTCTTTAATTTTTCTTTATTTCTTCTCTGACCCAGGTGTCATTTAGCAGAAAGTTGTTTAGTTTCCACGTATGTGTAGGCCTTTTGTTATTTCTGTTGTTGTTGAATTGCTGCCTAAGACCATGGTGATCTGATAGGATACAGGGTATTATTTCAATCCTCTTGTATCTGTTGAAACTTGCTTTGTGACCTACGATGTGATCAAGTTGGAGAATGTTCCATGGAGTGCAGAGAAGAAGGTATATTCCTTCTTGTTTGGGTGAAAGGTTCTATACAACTAAACAGGGAATTCTCAACAAAAAAATATCAAAAGGCAGAAATAATAAATCTTAAGAAAAGAAATAAAATTTAGTACTTTTGGCTATTCCCTCAATCTCTGCTCCATCTTTATCCCTACATTTCTTGCAGGCATGAAAATTTTTGAGTCATGGGTTTTATGTATGGGTTGGTGTCCTCCTCCCTCAACTAAAAGTCCTGCCTGTATGTAGGAGTTGACCAGTTCAGAATTTATATGCCCCACTGCTAGGAATCTCAGCTAAAGTCATCCTGATTGACTCCCAGAAGCCTCCTCTGTCCCAGTGATACTGCCCCCTGCAAACTGATTTCTGTTATCTCTCCAAATCTTTCCCTTCTGACACCTTTGCTGCCCTCCCTAGTCCCTCTCCTATCCAGTTCCCTCCTCCATCTACTTTAGATGTGCTTTTTATTTCCTCTTCTGAGTGAGAGTCAATCATCTCCCTTGGGCCATCCTTGTTACTTAGCTTCTTTGGGTCTGTGGATTATAGCATGGTTATCGTGTACTTTAAGGCTAATATCCACTTATAAGTGAGTACACACCACATGAGACTTTCTGGGTTACCCCAGTCAGAATGATATTTTTCAAAAGATTTTATTTTATTTTATTTTTTGTCATACACATTTATGTTATTACATGTAAATAAAAATACATACATCAAGAAGAACCACAAAATAGTCAGGGAATGTATGAATGTTAAATACATGGTGTTTTGGCTAATTGTATTTGGCAGACTTGAAGAAGGAATAAACTTGATTGCTTGAGTTTTCATGGACGGCAGGTTAATAGCTTTCCAAATGAGAAGATGACAGAGAGAGTTTGCTACCTGAAAAGTCATTCAAAGTCTCTATAACATTGGATCATCATCGTTAGCCCTCTGGCCCAATATATCCCATAAACATTTTTTTTTTGTGAGGCAGGAACCACTGAGGACTTGCTTACCCTGTCTTGGCAGAGTTTGGCTGTAGACTCTGCCTGTTATCCAAGCTTGCCCATTTTGGGGCAGAATCCTGTCTTTGGCAGAAACGAGGACATTTTGAACCCCTACTTACCTTACATCATTCACAGCAAACAATTAAACATTAACAAAAGATTTAAATTCAAGGTATAAATACGTAAACTCCAAAAAGAAAAATCCAAATAGAGTTTCTTAGTATTTGTTTTGCTGAAAAACCTTTGAATATTACCCCAGAAGCATAAGCAACAAATACGTAGACAAACAGGAGTCTGTCAATCTAAAAAGTTTCCACACAGAAATAGTCAGCAGGAATAAAAGGCAACATACAGAATGGAAGAAAGTTTTTGACAAAATATCTGATAATGGATTACTAGTAAAATGACAAGAAAAAAAGAAATAATAACGAGAGACTGGAGAGAAAAAATGCATGTAGAATGTACATTGGCATTACTTAAGCTATTCAAAACTTAAGATTTAGAACTACCAAATGGCCTAATAGTCCTTTTCTGTATACATAACTGAAAGTAATGAAATGAGTATCCCAAAGGGATACTTCCACCTCAGTGATGGTATGGCATTATTCACAATAGTAAACAAGAGACAACTACTCATGTAATTTGACAGGTGAATGCACAAGTTGTGGTCTCTGTATATAGTACAATGTTCTCAGATTTAAATAACAGAAATTTTGACATTTTTGTGAGTCTGAAGGGTGCCAAGCTAAGTGAAATAAACTACTCACATGGAGATGGTCTACTCATAGAAGCTTTCTGTGAAAGACTCACAGAAAGAGTGTACTTGAATTGATTGCCCTGATTATAAGGCATAGACATTGGTCATTCAATAGATATGAAATTTCAATTATTATAAGCTATGAAGGTCATCTGTATAATTTAATGCTTATACTGAACAATCTTCTGTACTTCTGTTAATCATTTTATGATTAAAAATGCAAACCAGAAGCAAAAAAAGGGGGGAAGGGAGGCAATCACAAAATAGGATAGAAGACACATTGAGAGTGTTGAATACATTTTGAGTATGGTGATGCTCTCTTGTATATGTGTTTACATGTGTATAAAATAAGTACACTGTACACTTTTTGTATGTGCACTTTTGGAAAACTTAGTTATACTTGGTGTGTCATGGTGATCAGAATCAACCTTTTAAAGTCAGCTATTTCCTTTCACCTTGGATCCTGGGGATAGAACTCAGATCTGGAGATGTATACAGAGAGAACTTTTACAGATTGAGCCACTCTGATGGCTTTATATGCATCTATTTTGTGTGTCAATCCTATCTCAATAAAACATTTGAGAAGAGAATTATGTCCCTATGACAGAAATTTCCATTTAATAGTCTTCACTAGGGAATGTTAAAGGAACATAATATTTTAGAAATTTACCAGACATCTCTAATATCCTTCTTTCTAGATTTTATAATCTTCTTATAATTACAGAAATATTATAGGAAAGAGGACACAGATTTCATATTACTTATTTCCTCTAATGAAATATTAACCCTGCATTTTTCATATTTCCTTTGAATTTGTCTTTCTTCACCCTCTTTTTGGTCTTGTGTTTCTTGGTGCTATTTTTTCACTATCTAGAATTAGAAATCAATTCTTTTGTTTAAAATGTGTGTTTCCCCCTCTAATTATAAGCTGCTGCTACTTTATATAACAAAAGAATTGATTTCTGAAAGCTCTATTCAGACATTAGAAAAACTAACAATTGGAATTATCATTAAAATCAGTGTCCCTTATGAGCATTAACAGGCAATGCTAGGATGTAGCTTTATTTTTAGACTCATCTCTAGACTCCTCTACTTTCTGTCTGTCTTATATATTAAGCAATTCTGTTTCTTCATTCTCTATGGTCCCTGCTACTAGGAGTCTCTGCTAGAGATTCTCTCATATTTTCCAACATTAAAAATTCTTCCTACCTTGCTTTAAATATTCAGTCATTGACAGTTTAGTATGTCATTTCTCTTAGAAGCCCAAATTCTGTTTATGAGATGATGATATTTTAAAAACTGGAGCTTGAGCAAAAAGTGTGGTAGTTTTACATAAGTATTATCCCAGCTACTTTAATTGATTAATATCTATAGGTGTATCTATGATTACCTTTTTATATTCACATTTACATCCATTTCAATTTACCTGTACTTCTTATGCATATACCTACATCTACATAAATTTGTCCATATTTATGTATTAAAACAAATATTAACATTTTTCCTGTTTCAATGCAGTATTGTATAGTTCACTCCAATATTACTCTCCCATTTTATACTTGTAGTTGTTTCTTCTTTAGACTTAGAGCTAATAGTTAGACAACTGTGTTCAAGAGTTATTTGGAATTGAGGATGTAGCTCAGTTTTATGGTTTTTGGTTACTGTGTATGTAACTCTTTGTTCACAAACACTTTATAAACATCATAGTTGCGCATAGCCCAAATCCTAGAACCCAAAGGCCTGAGGCAGGGGTATCAGAATTTCAAGGACGTTCTCCGATACATGGTAAATTTGAGAGCAGCCTAGGCTACATGAGACATTTTTTTTTTCAATCAAGGTGGAGAAAAAAGATTTCAGCGGGAAAAGGAGAAATGGGAAAGGGTAATGTGAATGAAAATGATTAAAACTAATTATATACATCTATGAAACAATCAAAGAATAAAAACAAATTACCTGGATGTCAGAAGGTCCCTCTGTGAACAAAAGCACCTGCTACTAAGCTTGGCAATTCTGAGTTCAAGCCTCATGACCCACATAGTGAAAAGAGAAATTGCCTCCTACAAGTTGTAATCTGACTCAACAGGAGTATCATGGTCTGCTAACACCTGTACATGCATGCAGGTGGACACACACACACACACACACACACACAGAGAGAGAGAGAGAGAGAGAGAGAGAGAGAGAGAGAGAGAGAGAGAGAGAGAGAGAGAGAGAGAGAGAGAGAGAGAGAGAGAGAGAGAGAAATACATATAAAATAAAAAAGTGACCTTGGTTTAATTGTTTTGTTTGTTATCTTGTTTCTGTTTCTGGCCATCTGTGGTTATTTAATTAATTTAAACACATTTAGGTTGAGTTATTTCTATATTGGTTCTGCTTTAGAAATTGTTTTCCACATCCTGGCATATTTGAATTGTTTATTTTGCTTCATTTTAGTGTATTTTCATACTTCAATAAATATTTCATCAAAGATTTCAGAATGTTCCAAAAATCATAAGTGTACAGATTATATAAACAGAAATTGTAGTTGTCATCACTCCTCAGATCTTCCTTCAAAGTGTTCATCCACATTCTATCATCAGTCCCAGGAGATTCTGGGTTACTTTGTCCACCTTTCTCTAAAAGTTATATATACAATTATATCTTTGGATTTTTGCCTTCCTGTCCCAGAACTCTATTTTACTTATCAAGTAAAATTAACCATGTCATGAAGACATCAGGTGGTTAAATATGTAATATTGTTTCCTTATTATTCTATGTAAATAATTATACTGTTATCAACATTTTTTCAATAAAAATTTGTTAATTAATATAATTTTCCCTTGTTTTCATTTCCAGGTCCTTCTCTGGTAGTTTTGGAGTGCAATTGCTGGCTAAATATCTCAAAAGGTAACTGATGAATAAATGGAAAAAGACCTAAGTACATTCATTAGATTTTGACAAATTATACAATATATAATGAAATAACCTGACATTCCCACTAGCAATGGATGAAAGTACTTATTCCCCACAATCATGCCAACTGAGAATGTTGTTAACCTCTCAAACTCTGGCAATGTGACTTGTAAGAAATTATAAATATTTTAGAATAGTATAAATATACATTTTTCATACTATAAAAAGTTACCTTACTCTTATTCACTTAAGAAACAATTTATATTATTTTAATGTTTAAAAATTTAAATTAATCATTCCTCATTATTTCCTACTAATTTTTAATTAGATACTGATCATTTAACATGTAAAGATATGTTTTTCTAAATAGTAATAGTCATTTGTCTTTTATTGACACATTTCCATCTTCTCCACTGTCTTTTTCTCTACTCATCCTCCAATTTACACAGTAGGTTTTCACCATTCTCACACTGTTTCTGAATTTTGGGTTCTAGAGGAGACAATCAGGCTTTGTGATTTTGGCTGGGAAATAATACATTATTTTTAAGTTGTAATGTTGATGTTTGGTATTCCCATTGGTTCAAACAGCTTTAAGCTTGTTATGACTATAGGGTCCTTTGATTTTTCTTTATACTTTTATTCTGACTCCTGGGTTAACTTGTACACATGAGGTTTCAACCTGCCTATGATCATCTGTCTCTGACTAGTCAAGCAGTCTTGGTACTAAATCACCAGACAAGGAAAAGTAGCCTATGAAATATTTCCAGCTCCCACAATTAGGAATGTAAAGTGTGTGATATTTTATATTTCTGTCTGCACATTTATCTATATTCTGGTCTTCGGATTACCTACTTTCTTAGGATGGATGTGCAAAGATAGGGAAATATTCCTTTGGGAAAAGTAATTGAGGGAAATGCTACAAAGCAACACTGGTGGAACCGAGCGAACCGAATAACCCAATAGAGAAATGGGGCTTGGAACTAAACAGAGAATTCTCAACAAAGGAGTATCAAATGGCTGAGAAACACTTAAAGAAATGTTCAGCCTCCTTAGTCATCAGGGAAATGCAAATCAAAACAACTCTGAGATTCCATCTTACACCCATCAGAATGGCTAAGATCAAAAACTCAAGCGACACCACATGCTGGCGAGGATGTGGGGAGAGAGGAACACTCCTTCATTGCTGGTGGGAATGCAAACTAGTACAGCCACTTTGGAAATCTATCTGGTGCTATCTGAGAAAAATGGGAATAGGGCTTCCTCAAGACCCAGCTATTCCACTCCTTGGAATATACCCAGAAGATGCTCTAGCACACAACAAGAAAATTTGCTCAACCATGTTCATAGCAGCCTTATTCATAATAGCCAGAACATGGAAACAGCCTAAGTGTCCCTCAGTAGAAGAGTGGATAAAGAAACTGTGGTACATATACACTATGGAATACTACTCAGCTATTAAAAACAAGGAATTCCCGAAATTTGTGGATAAATGGATTGAGCTAGAAATGATCATAATGAGTGAGTTAACCCAGAAGCAGAAAGAATCAAATGGTATATACTCACTTATATCTGCATACTAGCCCAAGGGGCATGTCCCACGAAAGCCTTCACTTACCAGGAAACTGGGACAGAGGGAAAGGCATCCTATTGGGACTCTAAATGAGAGACGCATGGGAGAATAGCAAAAGAAAAGGATACAGAGGGTCCTAGAAATCTACAAGTAGAACATTATGATAGGCAGATTTGGGCCCAGGGGTCCCGCTCAAACTAAGGCACCAGCCAAGGCCAATACAGGAGGTAAACTTTAAACCCCTTCCCAGATCTAGCCAATGGTCAGAATATTCTCCACAGTTGAGTGGAGAGTGGGATATGACTTTCTCACGTACTCTGGTGCCTCACATTTGACCATGTCCCCTGGATGGGGAGACCTGGTGGCACTCAGAGGAAGGACAGCAGGTAGCCAAGAAGAGACTTGATACCCTATGAGAATATACAGGGGGAGGTAATCCCCCCCAGGAACAGTCATAGGGGAGGGGAATAATGGGAAAATGGGGGGGGGAGGAATGGGAGGATACAAGGGATGGGATAAACATTGAGATGCAACAAGAATAAATTAATTAAAAAAAAGCAACACTGGTTTTTATTTGAAGATTTAAAAGTATCATGTAATGGTAACATCTCTAAAACAATGTGGAACAAAGAAAACAAGACTATGCCATTATAACCTTGGCTTATTGCCAAAATATTTTAGGTGAAATTTATTCATGTCATAAAGATCTAGTTTTATAAATGAATATTTTTGTCTTGTATATTATATCTGTCTATATCTATCTATCTATCTATCTATCTATCTATCTATCTATCTATCTATCTATCTATAGTATTCCATCCAAACACAGCAGGTTTAAATAGACCATTGTTGTTATATCCACACTAAATACAAAATTTATAATTTTGATTAGTCTTTATTACTAACAAAACTAAATATTTCCCTAAAAGTTTGTTTCTTTTAGTTAGTGATTAATAAAGCTGAGAAAGTAATCACTATTAACTTGACTCTCAGTTTTTCATTAGTATTAACAGAACCCACAATAACTAGAAGGCTTAGATAGTGATTATATGTTCCAATTGCTCATTTCACATAGACAACAAGCCAAGAAAGCAAGTGGGGTTTGAAATCAATTCCATGCTCTTCTAAATGTCATTTGCTTCTTGGGGAAGAACTGTGTATGCTGGGAATAGGCAATGTCTTTTTTAATTAGCACAAAGGATCCATCTGTGCACCAAGATCCTGACTATAGGGATATGTATACCTGGACTTGTAGTTAGGCTGAATCATAACAAAGGGTCTATATTTCTCTGAGTCTAAGGTATCTAAACTATCTAAGAATGTTTCATTATTATTTTCATTTTGCTAGTTAGGATATATTGTCTTTTGTGCACAGCAAATTACCTGCTCATAATCCCACAAATAACCCGAGTTCAAGCTACATTTACTTATCTCTTTTTTCTTTTCTTTTTCTTATTACTAAATATTTTTATTTTTTACATATACATTTATATTACACATATATACAATAAACTACCTACAGCAAGAAGAATCATGAAACAATAAAAAATTATATAAATGTTACATTTGTAGTGTTTTGGATATTTGTATTTGGCAGCCTTGAAGAAAGCTCTTTTCTTACTGAAAGAAATTGTGTTCTGAAAAAAAGAAGAAAAAGAAACTGTATTCTGATTCTGTTTCTCCCATCCAGTGTATTTCATCATGTCATGTTATTTTTATTATTTCTGTTTACTTTCTTGTGCATTAAAAATCATGATTAGGATTGCAATATAATAAATAGGAAATGAACGTCTCTATAATGTGATATAAAATCTGATAGGAGGTGCTGGATGGAGGAAAGTGACTGTCAGTTGGTAAGGGGAGAAGGGAAACAGGAAAGAGAGTAAAGAATCAATGACCATCAGTGTGTAGATCAGAAAGATAGGAAAGAGGAAGATCAATAACAAAGTATATATAAAAATTCCACAATGATACTGATTAGTGTGCTCACTTTAAATAATATAAAGTCCTCTACTCTAGGGCTATATATATATATATATATATATATATATATATATATATATATATATATATATATATATTTACATATATATATATATATAATTTAGTATTTGTTTATAATTTTATCCTGAAAATTTATTCTGCGCAGTGTATTGGCTTTTCTCTAAGAATATTTTTCTTCCTACTTTATAAGTACCATCACCTAATGTGGAATAGCATCCAAGCATGAGCTGTGATGTTTTTAAAGAATATGGCATAGTAAATAATGTTATGATGATAGGCTTATAAATGTCAGGAATTGTGTACTACAATTGTTTCATATTGAAATACCATTTATATTTTACATTGTTGAAATAGAATTGTACTTTTAGGCATCTCCAAACATAATTATGAAACTCTCCTGTTCCATTAAACTGGGTTATTCCCTTATTGTTAAAAATTTAAAAGACAGTGTCCCTTAAAAATTCTAAGAATGAAAAATATCTAATAAATTATCACTTAAAATATGCAAATGATTCACTAGGTGGCAGACAACTAAATATTTTGGGAAAATGAAAACTTTACTAATGGTTTACAAAAAGTAGAAACCAATAAAATGAACATTGTTAATAAAAAAGGTTTTTTTTTCTTTTTTTTATTAATTTATTCTTGTTACATCTCAATGTTTATCCCATCCCTTGTATCCTCCCATTCCTCCCCCCCCCCATTTTCCCATTATTCCCCTCCCCTATGACTGTTCCTGAGGGGGATCACCTCCCCCTATATATTCTCATAGGGTATCAAGTCTCTTCTTGGCTACCTGCTGTCCTTCCTCTGAGTGCCACCAGGTCTCCCCCTCCAGGGGACATGGTCAAATGTGAGGCACCAGAGTACGTGAGAAAGTCATATCACACTCTCCAGTCAACTGTGGAGAATATTCTGACCATTGGCTAGATCTGGGAAGGGGTTTAAAGTTTACTGCCTGTATTGTCCTTGGCTGGTGCCTTAGTTTGAGCGGGACCCCTGGGCCGAAATCTGCCTATCATAATGTTCTACTTGTAGGTTTCTAGGACCCTCTGTATCCTTTTATTTTGCTATTCTCCCATGAGAGATGCATGGGAGAATAAAAAAGGTTTTGTAAATGGAATATTCATTTTTGGCACATATTCATTTTCCAAAATATATTATTATCCTGAGAAAGCAAATAAAGGAACACCATTTATTGCTGAATGAAACTTTAAATCATGTGATTCACTTCATAGTGTTTAAGACTTCACAAAAGATAATATTCAAACCATGTGAGGCAAAACACCGTATATTGTAACTGCAAAAAAAAAAATTATTTAGAAAAACATTACAAAAATGGAAATGGTGGAGCATACACATGTCCCTGCATTCCACACATCCCATAGTGAAAACTGGTCATGGATCTGTACAAGCCACAATGGAGTACATAAACCTCTAAATATGTACATTTATTTTCTTATTGGTTACGTGAAAATAAAGTAACAGAGGACTTCCCTGATCTTGAAGTGTCCTTGTTTTCTGGTTTTGTTTTGGTTTTGGTTTTTCGAGACAGAGTTTCTCTGTGTAGCCTTGACTATCCTGGACTCACTTTGTAGACCAGGCTGGCCTCAAACTCAGAGCGATCCACGTGCCTCTGCCTCCCAAGTGCTGAGATTAAAGGTGTGTGCCACAACACCCAGCCTTGAAGTGTCCTTGTTAGAAATGGAGAATTTTAATAGTGGTCTGTAATTTTGATGAGTTTGCTCAGTATATATAAGCCACATTTTTTGTGCTATTAAAATGAAAACTGAGTTTAATTCCATGGTTCTCTTGATATTTATTTAGGGTAGCTTGAGGATAATTTCATGGCTTACACAGAAAAATGCTGCATTCATAATTGTCCTGTCAGACATTTTTTATTTTTCCTTCTTACCTGTTCAGAATTTCAGAATTTTATTTTTTTCCATCTATGACATTTACTACTACTACTACTAGTACGACTACTACTACTACGACTACTACTACTATTACTATTATTATTATTATTATTATTCCTTTTCTCAGAAGCAATTCCGTCCTGACATTTTCTTCCTCTACTTCTTGGACAACAATAGCAGGATTAGTTATTACTGCCAGACCAATACAGTTTTCTCTAAATGTATGAGTAGAGATCATCTGTCTGATGGAACAAGAAGACCCGGATGCCACAGCTGCCAGCAGTATGTCCTTTTTAAAGAGAGAATCAACAAAATCAGTGATAGCAAGAGTTGGAGGCTGTGAACAGAAATCACTAATGACATTGTTTCAGATTTGTATTTAGTTGTTGTAATCATGTCCACATTCTTTTTTTACATTATGAATAAAACTCAATACCATCCTTTAAATCAACATTCCCTTTCCTACCCTTAATGACCCATAACTGTGCAACAATAGCCAAAGTATTATGCTATGCACATTTTTGAATTCAGAATTAATTACTGAAATTCTTGTACACATGATATAGTTCTAAATTTGAAGCAATTGATGAGAATTTTAGATTTACTAACAAATGCATAACAATTTATACTTTGGATACCCAAAGACATATTCTTGGTTAAATAGTATATTCGTTGTTGTAAAGGCCTACGTAAAAACTAAATGACGGCATGTGACAAAAGCAAAATAAAATCCTCAAAAAATACAGTAATACCAGAAATAACAATAGTATAATTAGCCAAAAAATTGAAATTTTTCTATATATCATATAATTTGAAAAAATATTGTATAAAGCAAGTATTAAGCTATTTACTCCTGTGTAAAAAGAATATTGACAATTTCATTATTATAAAGTATTACAACAAGTAATTTAAGACAATTTTCATAAATGTTTAATATCTGTTAAATAAAATATAGAAATAATATTACTGGACAAGTAGGATATGAAAAATGAAATTCTCCTAATGCCTTTTAGTTTATTGTTTATTTTTGAAGTTCATAAAATTTTAAGACATTTTAATGATGTAGATCTTTATGAATATTAAAGAATTAAGTGGTTAGGAACTTAGTATTTTAATATTCTCTTCTGGTATGTGCATCAGTGATTTTGTGCAGAATCAATGAGAAAATCCTTTAAAGTGGTAATAAATAAAAGTTTTGTTTTTATTAGTATTTCCTTCTTCTGGACTCCATAGTCTCCAAGTATATCCATGTGGTACACATACACACATGCAGGCATTCAAAATTGCACATAAAATAAAATAAACTAATATTTATAATTTTATTGAGTTTAACCCCAAATCTTTATAAAATTTTATAGACTAGTTCAAATGTGTTTGAACTTTTTAAGAATGTATGTTAAATAATGACATTTTGACTTTTATCTGTAACATAATCAAAGCTGAGAAATCTTCCTAAGGCAGTGATTCCAGAATCAATGTCTGGATATCTATTTCCCATTTCATTCCCAGCATCTGTTTTCTGATTTTAGACTATCAACATTTCAACTTCTTTTGTAGAAGACCATGTCTTTCTTCTCATTTACATACCTCTTCCCACTAGTGATAGAGAGCTCTTATCGCATAGATTCAAGTAAACTATAAGATTCCAAAAGATGAGCTGTTTATACTATAGATTTCAGGTCAGTTGCACTGAGTATCTTTATGCATCACTTATTATGTACACCAGAGTCATGTCCTTAATTATGGAGCATCATTTAATTACTCCTATTTGATTTTAGGGACTATGTTCTGTCACAAGGTACAGAAAAATAATTTAGATGTCTTGTCTGGTTAAGGCACTGCTGTCAAATATTATGACTTTAGTTCTATTGACCCACCTGTTGGAAGGAGAGAACCAACTCTCCAAAGTTATCCTCTGAGGTCCACACATGCCTTGGGTAGTTATGATCCCCCACACATGAAAACATACACACAGAGAATACATAATACATAATAGATATAATAAAGTTAAATTTTTAATCCATCATTTAGAGGGCCAGTGGCATGGCTCTGTTGCTAAAGGTGCTTGCTGCCAAGGCCAATGACCTGAATTTGATCCCCACAACCCGTATAATAGAATAGAAAATCAGCTCATAAAATTTGTCCTCTGACTTCCACAGTTGATCTGTATTACATTTGCATCCACACGTGCGCGCACGCGCGCGCACACACACAGACACACACACACACACATGGGATGGGGTGGATAAATATATATAAAAATGGTTTAAAATATTTAGATATGATTTTCTATGAATATTTATATATTCAGATTTATATTACAATAGGTACGCCTCAGCAATGTCTTGGTTGTAATCATCCTGCTTGATCAAGATAGCATGAATTTCCTAGGTCAGTATGCTGGGCTGTGATTGTTCAGAGACCTTCAAACATTATTATAATGAGAATAGTGCCATTCATACAGAATCAAGGGAAAGCTGTTAATGAAGTCATTGGTCTCTCTCATATGAATTAAAAGTGGTACTGAACTTCTCTCCATCCACCCCATTAAATACAAAAACAACACATTTTCCAAGTCAGTGGCAACAGACCATGTATTTGAGGCACTATCCATCTGTTCTAGAAATGATACTAAGTCAAATTGCAATCCATGGTGCTGCTTGATTCCTTAAAATTTCAGCAGGGAACCAGATTGATGATAAATTTACATGAAATGCAATGGAGATTGCCATCTTTTGAGCCTGAGGTCGTTAAGGGTATTACTACTTTCCAGTACCCCTTTCCAATATGTTAATGTCTTTGATGGACTCTTTTAGCCAATTTAAATAGACCATCCCCAGCCTCTTTAATTTGGCTTTTTGCACATTGGTGTTAAATACTTCAGAAACATGCCAAACTCAAACTACAAAATAATATTAAATTAATTGAATTCTATAAACAGCAATCATTGCCATTAAACTTATTACAGTGCCTTAAAATGTTGTCTTGTCAAATATTCTGAGCATCCATTTTCCTTTACTATAATCATTATATATAGTGAAAATTATGCACATCTATATGTTTATTGTACAGTGTTTTCTAAAGTGGAGAGTAAGCACATTTAAATGCTTGCTGTATCTCAAAATTTACACAAAAGGCAGTGAACTAATATAATTTCAAGTTCCATATTTAAGCAAATTTATGTAGGCTTCTATGAGTAGTTTTGAATTTTTTAAGCCACGTGTGATTCACATGACTGTAAACTTTTTTTAAAGTATTATAATTTATTCAGATTACATTCAGATTGTTATCCTCTCTCTTGTATTTTTCTCTTCCCACTCTCCTTCCCTATTATGTGCTATTCTGCTCCCCTAGACCCCTGACAGAAGGAGGTCTCCTCCCCCACCATATGACCTCAACCTGTCAGGTCTCATCCTGATAGCTGGTTTCTCCTTCCTTAGTGTGCCTGCCTGGCCTCCTCACCAAGGAGAAGTAAGCAAATCGGGAGCACCAGAGGTCATGTCAGAGTCAGTCCTCATTTCCCCTATAACCACGGAGAATGAGCTGTCCATTGACTAGATCTGAACAGGGGGTCTAGGTTTGCTGCATACACTGTCCTTGGTTGGTGCAATAGTTTGTACAGGCCCCGCTGGGTACAGATCCACCAGCCTTGATGGTCTCTTTGTGGGGATGCTGAACCCTCTGGGTTCTTCAATCCCCCCTTCTTCCATACCACTCTCAGAGATCTTTATGGTGTCCATCAGATAGTCCCAGCATCTGTTTCGATCCCCCTCTGGGTGGAGTCTTTCAGAGGACATCTATGGTGGGCTAATATGCACTAATAAGTGAGTATATAGCATGCATCTCTTTCTGGGCCTAGGTTATCTGATTCAGGATGATCATTTCTAGTTCCATCTATTTGCCTGCAAATTTTAAGATTTCCTTGTTTTTAAAAGCTGAGTAGTTTTCCACTGTGTAAATGTTCCACAGTTTCTTTCTCCAGTCTTTGGTTGAGGGACATCTAGATTGTTTCCAGATTCTGGCTATTACAATAAAGCTGCTATGAAAATAGTTGAGTAAATGTCCTTTTGGTATGGTAGAGCATCTTTTGGGTATATGTCCAGGAGTGGTATAGCTGGGTCTTGAGGTAGAACTATTTCCAATTTTTCAAGAAAGCACTAGATTGATTTCCAATGTGGTTGTACAAGTTTGCACTCCTGATGGCAATGGAGGAATGTTTCCCTTTCTCCACATGCGCTGTCACTTTAATTTTTGATCTTAGCCATTCTGGAAAGTATAAGATGGAATCTCAGTGTTGTTTTGATTTTTATTTCCCTGATGACTAAGGATGTTGACCATTTCTTTAGATGTTTCTCAGCCATTTGATGTTCCTCTCTTAAGAATTCTCTTTTTAGCTCTATACTCTGTTTTAAAACTGGATGATTTGGCTTGGTGGTGTTTAGATAGTCTTGTCTTAACAGGACTATTTAAAACAAAACAAAAAAACCACAAAAATATATAAAGAGCACGCATATATATTGTCTGATTTTTCTCACAATTTACAATACCAGAATACTGCCAGAACCTTATGAAGCCTAGAGGCATTCAATGAATACTTTTCAATGTGAAGCAACATTTTAGACACTTCTGAAATTCCAGGTCTGTGCTATCTACCCAAACAGTTTAATAGATATGACTTAACAATATTGCCAGCCTGATTTCAGCTTAATGCTACATTAGCTTAGTGAGCATGATTTATTGTGACAGAGCATAAACTCAAGTATTGAGTCTTTAACAATAAATAATGAAGAGTTTGTAATACAGGACAATAAGGTATTATGTTGATAGAAGCACAATTGAAATGAAGACAAAATAGAACAATCTGCTGTCAGACAACATAATTAAAACTTAGCTTTAAGAATCCTGAATTATTTTATTTTAACGTGGTAGGCTAGAAAAAAACTGTATTGGGCAATAGCACTTTGGTTTGCTGTTATTATAAGCTTTGACATTCCAACCAGGATACATTTGACAAGGAATTTAGTGGCCTTAACATGGAAACATGACTGATGGACTATTAAACATTTGAAGGCAAATTGCCTTTTACTTTCTCCTGATTTTCACTAGGCACACAGGAATTCATATAGTTTATTTCATAACAGCTGTTTTGTGTTTTAATGGCTTGATGACATGTAACCAGGATCAGCAGAATATTTCCTATCCACCAGGGATCTGGGTAATATAAAACTGCCAGGAGAATGACACTGTTGACTCCAGTGGAGTCTCTGACAGTTTTTTCTCACTAGCAAAAATGTTCAAAGCCCTGGGAAGTGAAATGTGTCTGAGGTATCATTTTATATCTTCTGCTTTAGCTTCAGTTTATTTTCTTTACATCCACTGAAAAATATATGCATGCCATGTATTGGTTACATTCATTTATAATATTCTGGAAGCTTTGAAAAAGTATTTAGTCTCTAGGAATTTTTGGTTTCTTTATCTATAAAATAGTGGTAACGCCCTAGTGAGGAAAATAAGTAGTAATGGATGGAATGCTTTTGACCATAGTTCCTTGCACATGACAGGAGCTCAATGCATGTCAAATCTTAAGTATTATTGTTCCTTCTTATTAACAACAATAACAATAGAGGCATGGTTATAACTTTGGGGATGTCAGTTCAGTTTAAGGGAACCCATTTCCTCAATAAAACATTGCGCTATCCCTGTATCTAATCGTGTGGGTGGCAGAAACCATAGCAACAACGCACAATGTCATTCTGTGCACTATTGATTGGAGTGGTGTGGGACACAGGCCTGGGCTGAGTTAATCAGATTCTCTCTCTTAGGAATGTGAAATTGCCATGCAGCTCTGTGAAGGCTGGGATTGAGGGACTCATAAATCTTAAAAAGAGAAAGAGCCTTCTTCTGTCTTATTTGTAAAAAGTCGTAGAGAGAAAAGATGTTCAGGATAATAACAATGAATCAGATAGGGAAGCAAAAACACTAGCAAGGGAAAGAGTTGCTTGCATGTCTCTAATCTTTCTGTTCCTAGTTTCTTATATGCTAACTTTCTTTTGAACTTTAGGATAAAACCCAATATCCATTTATAAATATACATGTATGCTTAAACTGTTTTTAGTTCTCCCCAACTTTGTGCATTCAGAAGATATTCAACCGAAGTAATATATTAAATAATGCTCACCAAACTGTATTGTTACGAATAGTGTTTGAAATTACTTGTATTTTATTTTACTACAATATAATGTCAATGTTTCTGTGATCATTATGATAAAGAAGTACATAAAGTACTTTAGTAACATTCCTTTCTCATCTCCTCATTTGTGTGTCTAAGTAAACAAGAAACAATAAAATAAATTTTCTTCTTAGAAACTAGAATAACTTGTAATATTTCATTTGAAATCTAAATAAATCAAATTAAAACTGCTTAAAATATATACTAGAATTTTTTATTTAAAACAAGAAAAGTATACGTTTGCCTACCTAATTAGTGGAAAAAGATGAAGAATATTAAGTTAAATCATTATTTGTAAATCATATGAACATCGTTATTTTTATAGAATCCAATAATCATGGCATATTTTATTAACTATATTAATGATACAAGTAACTTAGCTCTTTAGTTTCTAACTTTGAGTTTGGAGCATCCAAATTGTGCTCAGATTCATAATGTATTATCTTGGTAGAGTTGGCTGAATGTTTAAATGGTACCTAAGACAAAATGACTAAGGATAGCAACAAAAACTTAAAAACAAAGCACTTAAAGAAAGAAAGAAGTATAGAAAAATTACCAAAAATAGCGTTGTGAAAGAAATTGAGTTTTTTTAAAGGAAACTTAAATTCAGTATAGCAAGAAAATTTATGATTATTTGTGAAGATATTTGTAGAAAATAACTTGCAATAACTTAAAACCATGTAGTTCACATACAGCAAATGAATGGCATATTGCCTCTGCAAGGGTAGCTTAGTGTTTAAAGTGAAAATGTCATAAAACCCAGTAAGAGATGAAATAATTCCCTATTAAATAACCATAGGTCTTGTTCAAGAGATTCAGACTGTGCTTGAACGGTATAAAAAATAATGATAAGCACTGAGACTACTAGAACAATGTTCTGGAAAAGAAGAAGAATGAATCTCATACAAAATTGAGTAAAACCACATAGGAATGAATTCATGAAAACATTACCTGAAAATTTCTCATACTTCATTATTCCTTGTATCCTGTAGCAATATAGACTCTATAATACAGCATTGTAATAATAATCCCTTTGTTTTCATGGCATAAAAATAAGATGCACATTATCTGTTTTATGATTTAATCTGTTTAATTCATCCTCAAGAAGCCTGATGGAGAAAAGTAGCACTTGCTATAATTTATAAATATTATCAGCTGTGCTGACTTTAGCATGCCATGTTATCAAGTTCTTTTTTTAAGTATGCCTCCTAGATTTTACAGTATCAATTGTCATACATTTAGGTGTGTGTTCCTGCTGCTAAAAGTTCCTTCCACATCTAATTTGGTGTCTCTAATATGTTAGAGTTTGCAGAATAAGACCTGAGCTACTGTAAGTAGAATGCTGGGTGGTATATAAATATAGGTGTCATCTTTTAGGGTCTGCAAGTATTTTAGAATTAAAAATGGCAGGGAAAAGTAAACAGGTTATATATTGATTGCTTAGGGATCAAGTTTAAATTTAATATCCATATTATTGCTGGATTAGGAATATCTTCTACTTCCAACGAGGGTATGATGTGCTCATGTAGAAAATAAGTTACCAAAATCTAAAAGTGAAATTGACACAAAACATTTAAACTCTGAAAATACATTATTGGAAATTGAAAATGGTGTGTGGTTTTTATCAGTTAACTACTTAGAGACCACGTTCCACACTATATAATTATGCAATGCAGATGACCCTATGAAAACATTAGGACAATCTATATTTATGTACCTCTTTAAACAGAGAATTTGATCTTTTCAGTGTCTTTGTTTATAATACCTCCATGCTTTAAACTACTGGAAAATGAATCCAGGACTAGGTGCCAAATTAACTTACTCTGGGACCATCAAGGTTATTTCCACCAAACTAAGAAAAATGTTAGAAGGGCAAGAGAGATGATGGCTCAGTAGTTAAGAGGAATTCTTGCCCTTCAGAAGGAATCATGTTTGTCTACTAATATCTACTTTACTTTTTTCATAACTGCTCATATTTTAACTCCAGGGGATCCAACACTCTCTTGTGGACCAATGTGCAACCTCCCACACATACATTAACTAGACAGGTAGACAGAGAGACAGACAGATAGATGGAATACATTAGAGCATGGAGCTAACTCTAGCCTTTTGTCATATAGTTCATCATCAAAAGTTTGAGGTAGGTAAGTCATATTCTCCATACTTAATACTTAGGGCTGCTTTGAATCTTCTTCAGAGCACCACTATTCCAGAAACATTTGGCTTTACTTTGTAACTATCCTCACCAAAAATATCATCTTAGGTATTTCTCTTTTGTTTGAAATAAAATGCAAGATTATTCAATAAGTCAAAATTATGAGAAGCACTCTTAAAATTTAAATCACTTTCACAAGTCCTGTAGAAAATATAACAATTACTGATATGAGTAGATAAGGGCAACATATTCACTATGTTGATAGGTTTACAAGAAGGAATTTAAGTCACACATCCCAGATTCAGTACACCACATTCTTCATTAATAAAGAATTTGCTTCTACGTTGTCAAATCTGAAGAATTTTACGTTCCACAAACAGAGAATAGTAACACACACACACACACACACACACACACACACACACACACACACAAAGGCTTCTGCAGTTTAGTCAAACATTCTCAAGCCAAATAGCTTCCTGTCATTTACACACCACCAATTATCTATTATTGCATTTTGGGTTTATTCTGTTAAACCCAACAGTCTAAAGTTTCTTTCCAAATTAGGGTGTTACAAGTGAATTATAAACTTTGTTTCAGTGATTATATTATTTTATGTTCAATGAACCTTTACACATATCTAAATTCTAGATGACAGCCTGTGAAAGGTAACTCAAACACAAATAGGACTGGCCTCATAGCTCTTGGACTCTACATAGCTTGATTCAATATATATCTCTAATTTGAATTTTCTTAGGTACAATTGGGTAGGCAAAAGAAATTATGGTGTTTTGATTATTATGTGGCGGGCAGTTTTTCTTGGCTGAGAAACATTTAAAGAAATGCTCAACCTCCTTAGTCATCAGGGAAATGCAAATCAAAACAACTCTGAGATTCCATCTTACACCCATCAGAATGGCTAAGATCAAAAACTCAAGCGACACCACATGCTGGCGAGGATGTGGGGAGAGAGGAATACTCCTTCATTGCTGGTGGGAATGCAAACTAGTACAGCCACTTTGGAAATCTATCTGGTGCTATCTCAGAAAAATGGGAATAGGGCTTCCTCAAGACCCAGCTATCCCACTCCTTGGTATATACCCAGAAGATGCTCCAGCACACAACAAGAAACTTTGCTCAACCATGTTCATATCAGCCTTATTCATAATAGCCAGAACATGGAAACAGCCTAAGTGTCCCTCAGTAGAAGAGTGGATAAAGAAACTGTGGTACATATACACTATGGAATACTACTCAGCTATTAAAAACAAGGAATTCTCGAAATTTGTGGATAAATGGATTGAGCTAGAAATGATCATAAGGAGTGAGTTAACCCAGAAGCAGAAAGAATCAAATGGTATATACTCACTTATATCTGCATACTAGCCCAAGGGGCATGTCCCACGAAAGCCTTCACTTACCAGGAAACTGGGACAGAGGGGGAAGGCATCCTATTGGGACTCTAAAGGAGAGACGCATGGGAGAATAGCAAAATAAAAGGATACAGATGGTCCTAGAAATCTACAAGTAGAACAATAGGATAGGCAGATTTGGGCCCAGGGGTCCCGCTCAAACTAAGGCACCAGCCAAGGCCAATACAGGAGGTAAACTTTAAACCCCTTCCCAGATCTAGCCAATGGTCAGAACATTCTCCACAGTTGAGTGGAGAGTGTGATACGACTTTCTCACGTACTCTGGTGCCTCACATTTGACCATGTCCCCTGGAGGGGGAGACCTGGTGGCACTCAGAGGAAGGACAGCAAGTAGCCAAGAAGAGACTTGATACCCTATGAGAATATATAGGGGGAGGTAATCCCCCTCAGGAACAGTCATAGGGGAGGGGAATAATGGGAAAATGGGGGTGGTGGTGGAATGGGAGAATACAAGGGATGGGATAAACATTGAGATGTAACAAGAATAAATTAATAAAAATAAATAAATAAATAAATAAATAAATAAATAAATAAAATTACACATTAAAAAAAAAGAAATTATGGTGTACTATTGCACAACTTGGTGACTATAGATAATAATGTACTGTATATTTTTCAAAGTTTATATTAAGGGGGGGGGGTTCTGGAAAGATGTCAGTGCCTAAGCTCACTGGCTGCTTTTGTAGGTGACTTGCATTCAATCCTTAGTACCCTCATGGTGGCTCAGAAACATGCATAACTCTAGTTCCAGAGTATTAAACATTCTCTCTGGCCTTGACAGGCATGTCATGCAAATGGATTATATATGGTCAAAACATTCATACCTAAAAAAATTGAAAAAAGTAAGCTATATAAAATGGAATTTGGATGTTTCTCCACAAAGAACTAATAAAAAATAAAAAATGAGCATAATTTTACTACTTTAAAACACTACCCATTAATGTTTGTAGCTTTTTATATAGAAGTGGAAAAACAAGCTGAAATATTAAACAAATCTGTGTATTTTAAAGCTTCACAAATATGTCCTAAATGTACATGCTAAATACCCTCTTCTAAATATCCACCTTCTTTGTATTTGCAAAAAGCAACACCTCCGCATGTTTGTAACTAATCTATGATTATCTACTTTGCATTTTTATCATAAGAGTGACTTATTTCTGCCTTTGTCTATCTGCTTCCTAAGATCATAGTGGAGTTAATAGTTGTTACTAGTAATAAGGTAAGACCTTGACTTAATAGTTCCTTATAATATTCATGGAAAATTTGTTAAACAGTAAGTGTTCTCTACTTGTCCTACGAGTTAGAAACAGAATCTATACATTTTTTCATGCCTTTCTCAGATTTCACCATATATTCTTCACTTATTCAGCCAATCATTTGTTATTTCCAAGAGTTTTACAATGTGCTTACCTCCATTCTAGCAACTAAACAGAATGGGTCTAATAAACTGAGCTATATGATGTCTTTTCCGCACTTTTCAGCAATGTATTTCTGACTCAAAGATATAGTGACAGCTGTTGTATGTTAGAGTAATTGAGAATGGCAGGTCAGAATATGAACATGACATAGAAACTAGGAATGTCCAATCCCCATAGTTTATACTTAAGAAGCTTTATCCTTGATTGCACTAATATGTGTAACATAACATTGTGCATGGAAATTCTTCTCCAAATATAGAGTGCAGGAGTAGCCAACTACAGCTAAGTAAAAATCAAGGCCATAATTTCCTTCACTATGAATTCATTGTATACATAGCCAGTGTTATGAAAGTGTTAAATAGCTCACGGTAGAGAAAGCAATTGATTATACTTGAATGCAGAGGGAAGCTATGTTCGTTGGAATGGTTCAATGAAAGTATACTGCTACTGTCATGAACAGAGGTTCAGTTCTCAGGTAATTTTAGATCATGTAAAGCTGACAGTTCATACTAACTGCCACACTTGTAAAAAGATGTGGAAATCATGACAAAGAGTCTTAATTGTTTTACATGTTAAAGGATGAAGATATTTTCAATATAAATCTCTGAACATGACAATATATACAACAAATATTAGAAATAGAATCCCTTTAAATTTCTGTATCTGTCTAGGCCCATAAGCCACCAAGGGATCACAATCCTCAATTCACATCTTGTTGAAACAAAATAAAAAGGTGGACCCATAACTATCTGGGTTGATTGATATGTAGTTGAAATTATTTTGTTTCAGTGCACTGTGTTTCAGAATTATGCTTTAATACATGTTGTAAGGCTGTGATATCAGGACTCGCTTTATGATTTCTGTTTTTAGCTATCTGAACATTTTGGCAAAATCTCTACTAAATGATATATGATGGTAGTCCCTCTGCTTGAATTAAAGTCTCCAAATGTATTTTGTCTGATTTCATATCATTTTCAACTTCATAATGTAAGCTATGAATAATTCACTTTGGTAGAATGAGGGGCATCTAAAGGTGAATAAGTGAATAACTAGAATGATGCATTTTAAATATAGTCCCTGGGCACTTTAAATTCCTGAGCTGTTTTGTAAGCCAAAAATAAAGTGTAAAAAGGTTTGAGGGTTGACATCCACATCTCAAAAATAAGCATGAAAGTTCTGCAGCAAAACAGTTACATAGAAAGAATTTACAGGCAACTAGAAAAATGATATGATACATTTTAGATAGTAGAAAATTTAATATATATTTCTACTAACAAAGAAAATCAAGTACTGGTAATCCAGAATCTCAAAATAAGTAAAAATAAATCAAAACTTTCGTAGATCACATGTAAGTTGTGTGCTTTGTAATTTTGCTGTGGTGGTGCCTATCAGTAATTTCAGCATGAACAAGGTGGTGGGGAAGGAGGATTACAAATATGAGAACACTCTGGAGTACATACTGAGAGCATGACTAACCTGGGCTTCCTAGAAAGACCATGTCTCAAAATCAGAATAAAACAAAAAAAATTTAATAAATATGTAACTTTGCTAAAATAAGTTTAAAACTGTTGATTCTTTAAATTATTTTTGATATTCTTAGGATGTAATGTGCAGCTTGCATTTTTACTTTAATTGAGAATTTTATTGAGTCAAAACTACGTATTATGTAATAACAATGAATTTTTATTTTTAGATTTTCAGTATTCATTTTAAAGTATTTCCAGTTGTTTACACTGTGAATATAATCACTTTTTCTATCCACTCATTCATATAACATTAATTATGTGAAAATTTAATTAAATTAACACAACTAATTCTCTAATTTAAATGTAGGAATAAATTTTTAATATAATAATCAAGTTATTAATATATTTTATTTTAAAGTCATCCTAATATGCTCAACTATTCACAGATGATAATAAAATTTTACTCTTTCATATTTTCTGAATTTTAATCATATAAAACATAGAGTTTAATTTTCTGATATATATACATATATATGTTAGAATCTAAATGTATTAAGTAAAACAAAATAACATCAGAGACACTACGTTTGGCTTAGCTCCTATTTGATCAATGACCATTTGCAGCAGAGAAGTCTCCCAGGTGAAAAAGTACATGGTGGTGCTCGTGAGGGGACAAGGCACAAAACCATCTTCCAGTAATGTAAAAGCAGGCATCACACTGCCAGTGGGAATCAAACTTTCCCATTCATATATTTTTCTTTGGGAACAATATTTTAAGTTATTATTTTTAGTTATATCTTTTAGAAATATAAATGCCATTGATTGTATAATTTTTACCAACATCTAATTTCTATTTTGAAGACAAAATACTCATTTTTAATCAAGTAGGTTACCCTTAAAGCTAAGTGTTGACAAAGAGTCACATAAATCTGTCATATTGCATGACTGATATGAAAAAAATGTCAGAGGAAAGAATACTCTTTGACCTTCACGCAAATTCTCCTTATGTTCCACTGCTACATGGCTGAGAGCCCTTTAAACTTTGTGACCTACTTAACATGACTGTAAATGTCATTCTTATTCATAGCAACATTGAATGCTTTCCTGGATTTTGCTAAACTGTTTACCCAAATGATATATTACAGAATTGAATTTCACAGCTTGATTGTGTACTACATAAAGAGTTGCATTGTTCATCAGTCTAAAGTAGAACATGATTCAATTTCATCAAGAGTCAGATTGTTGCCTTGGTATTTGAACGGGAGGGAAAAACCCTTATAGTTTTAGTAAAGTATTTATTATTTTAGAGCTGTTTTTTCTTTTCATAATTTACTTCTCTCTATTACAAGAAAGCCATATACTATAATGTCTTATAGATTCAATTTTTGTGTTTATTCTATTATTCGTACCCCTTTACATAGCATTACTTATACACTTACTGCTGAACAAACTGGTATTCAAAGCAATCTAGAAATTTTCAGGAAAAATTTGCCAGCATTACAGAGTTAGGAACAAATAAGAGTTGGAAATTTGAATTGTGAATTCTATATATACAAATACTCCATACTTTCTTTCTTATTCTTATACCTGATATAAAATTTCTAGAAATATAAATAATTCTAAATTTATGTTTTATTGGAAATGTAGTTCAATTGCTATAGATTTTGGCTGGGATGTACAAAGCCATGGGTTCATTCCACCAGCATTGCCCAAAATAAATAAATTAAAATAGTATCTAAAGGGGTAGATGGGAATGTGGAGGGGAGGTGAGAAGGAGGCACTAGGAAGACAGGAGGGAAGAGGGCTGCAATCAGAGATGTATCCAATAAAAAAAAGAAAAATACTGATTTAAGACACATTTTTCATTCATTAATTAATTTACTTTATATCCTGATTACAGCTTCCCTTCCTCTTCTCCTCCCAGCCCCTCCTTCTCACTTCACCTCCCCCTCTCTTTTTCCTCAGGGAATGAGAAGCCTCCTATGTATATTACCCACCCTTGGCATGTTAAGATGCAGTAGGACTAGTTGCATCTTCTTCTATTGAGGTTAGACAGGGATGCCCCATTAGGGGAAAGGGATCAAAGGCAGGCAACAGAGTCATAAACAGCCCTTGTTCCAGTTGTTCGGGAACCCACATGAAGACCAAGCTGCACATCTGTTACATATGTGTTGGTGGCCTAGTTATGTCCCATGAACGCACTTTGGTTGGAGGTTCAGTCTCTGTGAATCCCTATGAGCCCAGGTTAGTTGAGTCTGTAAGTTTTCTTGTGGTGTCTTTGACATCTCTGGCTCCTTTAATCCCTCATTCCCCTCTTCCACAAGATGCCCCAGCTCTGTAAATGTTCATCTGTGGGTCTCTGCATCATTTCTATAAATTTCTGGATGAAGCTTCTCAGAGGACAGCTATGCTAGGCTCCTGTATGCAAGAATAGCAGAATATGGTTAATAACCTCAGGGTTTAGCTCTCTCTAATATAATTGGTTTCAAGCTGGGCAAGTCATTGGTTGGTTATTTCGTCAATTTCTATCCCATGTTTATTCTTGTTCAGGACAAATAGGACAAATTTTGAACAAAACGTTTTGTGGCTGGGTTGGTGTCTTCATCCCTCCATTGGAAGTCTTGCCTGGTTACAGGAGGTGGCCAGTTCAGGTTCCATATCACCCATTGCTAGGAACCATAGCTAGGGTCAACTCTCAGATTCCGGGGAGTTTCTATTTTCATAGTTTTCTGGCTTATCCCATAGCTACACACACACCCCAACCAATTTCAGGTCTCTCTCTAAGTATTCTCTCCCCCAGTCCTCCCCAAAACACATTTTTGTATGTAGGCAATGCTGAAAGAAAATTTAAGATAAAATTTATCTTTTTCAATATGCTCATATAAACTCTAATTCTAAACACCCTTAACAGTTTATTTGCAAGTAATCATTTCTGGCCATGTTAGTGCTTTAAAAGTACTTCGGCAATGTCAAAAGAAGAATATTATTGACTAGAAGGATAAATCATATTCTTTTAAAGTAATTACTATGTAGACAATAGCGTGCATATATTTATATATATGTAAATCTTAGAGTATTTTCCATTTGTGATTACAGCTAATTTTTTTAGAGTGGGCTTAAGAGATAGCCGAGCAGTTAAGAGTTCTGGTACTTGATAGTCTTCCAGATAACCAGAGTCATTTCCCAGCCTTCACATGGCTATCATAGCCAGCTGCAACTCCACCTCCAAGGGATCTGATACACTCTTCTGCTCTTCATGGGTACCCACACACACGTGGCACTCACGGACACTTACACAAAAACAAAAATAAAAATAAAGTTGAAAATTACTTAGGGCTAGGAACAGATAAGTCAAAGTTAATGCTCTTGGCTATTATGGAATAGGCCTTAGATTCAATCCTCAGCATCCAAAAGAGAGAATATTTAAGAATGAAAATAATACAAAAGACAATATTTAATAATAAAAATATAAATGTGAGTTGGAGATGTGGCTCAGTGGTTGAGTGGCTACTCTTCCAGAGGATCTGGCTTCAATTCCCAGCATCCACATGTCAGCTCATAGCTAGCTAGCTCCAACTCCAGTTCCAAGGAATAAAAATGTGTGCATGTGTTACACAGACATACATTAGGCAACGCACTAATATACATAAAATAAGTATTAAAATGGAGAAATACAAATGAAGAATAATAATGAAATCAAATTCAAATTGACAATCAAAAACTATAAGGATCTCAGGAAAATTGTTTTCATTTAACATGTTATACACTTAAGGGATATTAAAAATACTAATACTTTGTATAAAATTGTTTCTTGTGGGATTTTTTTCGAACGATAGTTTAGAAATTTTGTCATAATTGCTCTTATCATTCAAACCTTATGACTACTAAATGAAGAAAGTTGTTAGGTGAACTTTCCATAGCAACCATGCTCTTTATCCATTAAGTAATTTAATTACTTAAGCAAATCAACTATGTGTCTGTTAATAATCATATCAAGATCTCTAATCAATCCTGGCACAATGATACAATAATTTAACAAGAATTGCGTTGTTCTCCTACCAGCATGTCAGATCTAAGTTTTAATTATCTTCTTGCCACCTCTAGGCTTTTGCATATTCAGATAGTATGTAAATTAATGTAGGCTTTCATTTTGAAACAGTTAAGGGATAAAAATATCTCTTGATCATTTTCTTTACTCATATGTATGTTGACTTCTATCTCACTTCCTATAGAATTTACATAAAGACAATGCAAACAGTTAATTCTGAGACTGTAAATTGAATTGTAATAAGGGCTTGATGTCAACTAAATGGACACTAAACTTAGAACTTTCAAAGTATAATTGATGAATTTTGGTAAAAATGTTTTATATGAATTTCCAAACCAAGGCATTCATTCAGTTAGGCTGACCTTAAAATATCCATGTAATCAAGGCTGACATTGAATTTGTAGTTCACCTGCCTCCATTTCTCAAGTGCTGTGATTATAGGTATGTGTCAAAAGGCTGACTCAATAAATATGAAAACAACTCTGTTTTAAAGAAGGACTTTAAAATATTTTCTTGATTCATACATTTTTCCTTTTATGTGTATTTTTTCATTGCATGTAAAAAAGTACACCATATATTTTCAGTGCCTATAGAAGCCTGAAAAGGGCATCAGTTCAATTGGAACATGAGATATGGACAGTTATAAGCCACACCATATGGGTACTGGGAACCAAACTTGAGTCCTCTCCAAGAGCAACAAGTGTTCTTAACCAGTGATGCATCTTCTCATCTGCTTTCAATTGTTATATACAACTAAAAACACATCTTTTTTTCTAAATGATATCTTATATACTAGTATATGGACCATACACTAATAAATTCATGAGATTATATACAACTAATATATTATATATGAATGACATGTAATATATATTGTGTGTGATATAGACTATGTATATTAGCTGAGACATAATATGCAATATATAAAAACAATTTGTTATATATCACATAATGAGATATGATATACCATGTGCAATATATAGCATAATATATCATGTATGTGATAGATATATGTTTAAACATGATGCACAATATATTTAATATCAAATATATGTGGAATGCCATACAAAATATATCAAAACAAACCAAATAAACAGACAAAAACATTATTCCCTAAAGTCCACACACATGCTGTTGCACATGTTTGCTCTCCTTAAGGAGAAATATTAAATTCTCAAAATATTACCAGATATATTTGCTAGACCTATCCAATAAATAATTATCCTATTAGGTTAAAAATCTATACACTGATAACAATAAACTTGACTAACTGAAGAATGTGTTTACTTGCCAGCGGTTTTCTGCTCTTTGTATGTGCATATATGTGCATGTAAATATGTAAATAGATGTTACTCTTTTAAGTTCTGAGTAAGTTAAACACATACTAAAATTTACAGGAAAAAATAGATGTGACATACCATTTGCAAATTTGAATCTATATGAATTTTCTTTGATGAAACTGTTCATCTAAAATAAAACTGGAAGGAAAGATAAATTATGAAACTAAAATGATAAATTGGCTGCAATAGTTATCCATTATGCCAATTTTATACATTATATCAATCAAAATTATATTATGCTTCATACCTTGACTTTGTAGTAATTAAATATAACTGTGTAGTAATATATTGGTACTAAAATCTGTTTCAAATATTGGAAATGCACATGACATTTCATTTTAATGAACTAATTTTGATATTAGTTTCTCTCTACTTCCTATTTTGCCTTTGAAAACTGTAGAAATTCATGCTTTAGTATTATACAGCTTTGTTCACGATAAAAGTAAAACCTAGGTTTTTTATTTATTTAATTTATTCAAATTACATCTTAATTGTTATCCCATTCCTTTTATCCTCCCATCTCCCTCCCTCCCACTTTCACCCTATTCCCCTCCTCTAGGTCTGTGACAGAAGGGGACCTCCTCCCCCACTATATGGATATGAGTTATCAAGTCTCATCCTGGTAGTCTGCTTATTCTTTCTCTGAGTGCCACCAGGCCTCCCCACCAAGGGGAAGTGGTCAACTATGGGGTACCAGAGTTCACCTCCGAGTCAGTCCCTGCTCTACACTCAACCGTGGAGAATGTCTTGTCCATTGCCAAGAGCTGAGAAGGGGTTCGATGTTTACTGCAAGTATTGTCCTTGGTTGGTGCAGGAGTTTGAGCAGAACCCCTGGGCCCAGATCTGTCCATCATGATGTTCTTCTTGTAGGCTTCTAGGACTCTCTGAATCCTTCTATTTCCCCCATTATCCTATATTTCTCTCACCTAGAGTCCCAATAGGATGTCCTCAGAACTATCCGAATCTCCTGGTAAGTGAAGACTTTCATGTGACATGCCTCTTGGGGTACTGTCCAATTATAAGTAAGTGTATACCATGTGAGTCTTTCTGAGTCTGGGTTAACTCACCCATTATGATCATTTCTAGCTCAATCCATTTGTCCACAAATTTCAGGATTTCCTTGTTTTTTATAGCTGAGTATTATTCGATAGTGTAAATGTACCACAATTACTTTATCTATTTTTGATTGAGGGACATTTAGGTTGTTTCTAGGTTCTGGCTATTATGAATAAGACTGCTATGAACATGGTTGGAGCATCTTCTGGGTATATTCCAAGGAGTGGAATAGCTGGGTCTTGAGGAAGCACTATTCCCATTTTTCTGAGATAGCACCAGACAGATTTCCAAAGTGGTTGTACAAATTTGCATTTCCATCAGCAATGAAGTAGTGTTCCTCTCTCTCTCCACATCCTCACCAACATGTGCTGTCTCTTGAGTTTTTCATCTTAGCCATTTTGATGGTTGTAAGATGGAATCCTAGAGTGTTTTTGATTTGCATTTCTCTGATGACTAAAGATGTTGAGCATTTCTTTAAGTGTTTTTCAGGCATTTTATATTCCTCTGTTGAGAATTCTTTGTTTAGTTCTGAGCCCCGTTTCTCAATTGGGGTATTTGGTTTGGTGGTATTTAATTTCTTGAGTTCTTTATATATTTTGGATATTAGACCTTTGTCAGATGTAGGCCTGGTGAAGATCTTTTTCCAGTCTGTGGGCTGTTACTTTGTTCTGTTGACAGTGTCTTCTGCCTTACAGAAGCTTCTCAACCTCATGAGGTCCCATGTATTAATTGTTGACCTTAAGGCGTGGGCTGTCGGTGTTCTGTTCAGGAAGTTGTCTCCTGTGCCAATATGTTCCAGGCTCTTCCCCACTTTTTCTTCTAACCGATTTAGTGTCTCTAGTTTTATGTTGAGGTATTTAATCTATCTGGACTTGAGTATTGTGCATGGTCATAAATATAGATCTAATTGCATTTTTCACCATGTAGACATCCAGATAAACCAGCACCATTTTTTGAATATACTATCCCTTTTCCATTGAATAGAGTTGGCTTCTTTCTCAAAAATCAAAGGACCATATGTGTGTAGATTCATTTCTGAGTCTTCGATTTGATTCCATTGGTCAATCAGCCTATTTCTATGCCAGTACCATGCTGTTTTAATTACTGTTTCTCTGTAGTACAGCTTGAGATTCCTCCAGAGGATCTTTTACTGTACAGAATTGTTTTCACTATTCCTAGTGTATTTCTTAAATTTACTGATGCCCTCATGTAACTTAGCATCCAACAGATTCTTCAATACACTTTAATGAATAAATGACAATACCAGGTTGCCAATTTATTACCTTTAGTAATTAACATTAAAACATTATTATTTTGCCATAGGCAGTGTTCTCATTGTTTTTCTATGAAATCCACAGTTATTCTGAGTGAAATTTCTCCCCCCTCCCATTTAAACTATTGTCTTGAAAGTCATGGAAATGTTAACACCTATTTAGTTTGCTGCAGTTAAAAGAACACTAATGCAAATGTTATGAAAATAAAATATGTGCAGTGATTTTCTGATACAGATAAAGCAATGAATAGACTAAAATAATGCACATAACGTAAATTTTCCAGTCATAAAGTACTTGGTTACCTGTAAACACACAAACATACATACACACGCGTACACACACACACACACACACACACTTACCAGTGCTATTTATTGCCGGGCAGGCTGCTATTTTAGAATCTGGGGTTAACTGACTGCTAAAACTTTCAATTTTTCATATTTTAGATGCCATGGTTAACAAACTGCTAAAAATTTTAATTCTTATACCCCACCAATCTGCCTAGCTCCACCCAGCACTATGAGTGTTTTTCAGCTCTTTTACCATGTGATTTCTCTATAGCTTACAACCAAGTTTCATGGACTTTCTTGTCCCAGGTTCTTTCTGCTTCTAATAGGTAGCCAAGATTAATGACAATAGCCTATGTTGTTTTAGTAGCCTCTAGGGTCATACTGCTTAGTAACTCATAGGGAGGTATCTTACATCTGGCACTATGGTTTATGTTTAAGAACCTATGGGCTGGAGAAATGGCTGAGATTAAGAACATTGCTCCTATTCCAGAGGACCTAAATTGGTTTCACACCACCCACATCTGGTGGCTCAAAACTGCCTGTAACTCAAGCTCCAAGGGACCTAAAACTTGCTTCTGGCATGTGATGGCTATTCTAGGTCATCAACTTGATTATACATGGAATTAACTATAAAACTCAAGAATCCAGGTATTCTCATAAGGGGTTTTCTTAATAAGATACTTTGAAGTGGGAGTACACACCTCTAATCCAGATCTCTTTTCCTCCATTAATTTATGTTTTTATTCACTTTACATTCTGATCACAGTCCCCCTCCTCTCCTCCCAGTCACTCACATCCACACCCGACTCCTATTCTCCCCTCTCCTTCACCTCACATGGCATGCATATACCAAGTTGTGCACACAACACATAAATGTAAATAATAAAAATAAATCATTAAAAATATCCTAATTATTCATGCCAATTTGTAAGTAATTTTATGCCTGGAGACAAGATATTTGAAAGTCTCTGGCTTACATTATAGCTTTACAGTTTCATGCTACTTTGATTTTGATACTTATACCTCTAGTTCTACTTGTTGTGGGAAACAAGCTCTCTATTTTAATTACATTTTTATTTTATATTTTTAACATTTTGGATTTTTCTTTAGACAAGTTTCTCTGTGTAGACTTGGGTATCCTGGACTTTCTGTGTAAACAAGGCTGGCCTTGAAGTCACAGAGCTCCTCCTGTTTCTGTCTCTAGAGTGCTGGGTTACAGGCGTGCACCACCATGCCCCGCACATTTCTTCATATATTCCAGTAATATCACTTGTCTTAGTGACAGATACTGATTTCTGATATTTTTAGTTGGTATTTTCTAGAAAAGAATTATTTCTGGATAAATCATTCCCATTCATCTGGTAATTCCATCCATAAATTTAACAAGGTAGCTATATTAAAAGTATATCCAGTGCTTTAAGAATGTCATATTAGTGAACTGATTAGCTTGAAAATTAATACATATTGAAAATTATTTGCAAAGAGTATCAATAGTAGTGCAAGTTCAGAAAAAATGTATTGTTTGGCTTGAATGCACACATCTTGTTCAATATAATTTAAAAGAGGAAGTAAATAAGAATAGGTAGTTTGGTAAATCAAATTATGTTTTGTTTTGTTTTTGCTTGTTTTGAGGTACAAAATATTCAAGTGGCTGTGGGCCTTATTTTGTGGCCAACACTGGTCTGTACCTCACTATTTTCCTATCTCAGCTTCTCAAATGCTGGTATTACAGACCTGTACCACAACAGCTAACAAACTAATTTTTGAATGTATATCAGAGACTTACAGTATTTTTCCTTATGTAGTATTGCTTTAAATTTTTTATGTCACTGAAATATAGCTTGATATAGAGGTTAGAGGACTGGAGAGATGGCTCAGCCATTAAAGGCTAGGCTCATAACCAAAAATATAAGAGACAGAAGTTAGTTTATTTTGGACAGGACTTGAAAAGTACATTTTCTTACCTCTTTTCCATTCTCATTTAACAATCATAAGGAGATAAAAATTAAATATTTCCAGACATAGGACTTGATCATTTCTGCTTTGAGTTTGGCTAATTAGTAGTTCATGGTTTTCTATAGGATACATAATTTTCAGGAAGTTTTCTTAGGAAGTACAACCTAGTTTGGCTCATTAAAACGGTATGTAGAAAAAAATAGAGTTATGTACAAATACTTATTTCACTATGTCCAGAAATATCTTTATGTTCCAAGTATTTATTTGCCTTTATTTTATTTATAGAAATTTTTTGCTTGTACTTATTCATGTGTATCATGTGCATACATTGTGCCTAAGCTAGAAGAGACAGGTATTCTTGCAATCTCTCTCATATTTATTTCTAGTTATAATTACCTCTTACATTTGTTTTTAAAATTGATCTTAACACACATTTACATCACTTGCTCATTCTCAACTCTTTAAAATTTATAGTTCACATGCCCAAAAAAGAGTTTTTATGTTGGCAGCCAGTTTGATGCTAGATATTTTAATATGACATTTTAATATGACATGACTTCTCAGTAGACATTTTCTTAAAACCATGTCCACTTTTTAAATATTTTTCAATTCTGTAGTCAGTGAATAGAAACCCCTTAGTGTATTCAAGCCATAAGAAAGAAACCAGCAAAAATTATTGTTATGGGAACTGTATTTCCAATCCTGAATTCAACAGCAAATGCAGAACCCCAAAACTGACTTTTATATGACATTACTTCCTTTGTTCCCACAATGAAGAGATTAGAAAACATCTTTCCCATTTTGATAGACTGTGATAGATTTCACATCCATCACATAGGCTGTATTTTTGGTTGCTGTTCATTATGTTTTATTATTGAAGAGCATAGACAAGCAAAAACAAAGAATATGAGCTCCAGGACTCAAGCAGTTAGAGCCCAGTACTTATACAAAAATAAAGAATATAAAATACCACACCCAAGTAATTAATTTAATACAGAAGTTATTGAAAGAGCTTATTCAGCATATGACCAGTTATCTTGGGGTGCTTGGTTTTTTCCTTTTATGTGACCTTATAAATATTTCCAACTGTGTACAATAATTTCCATTCACACCAGCAATATATAAATGTCCTTTTCCTCCAACAGCTTTATAACCAAATTTTTTACAATAGCCAATGAAATCACATTGTAGTTTTGATTGGTACATCTATGATGTCTAAATATTTTAAGCATATTTTTATATATCTGTTGATATTTGTACTTCTTTTGTTCACTTATTGGCTTCAAAAAACAACCCATGCAATGTATTTTAAAATCATATTCCCACCCCCAACTTCTCCTAGATCCTCTCCCTTCTTAACCACTCAACTTCAAAGTAAACAAGAAAGCCCAAACAATAAAGACAATGCAAAACCAAACAACATAAAACAATTCATTTCATTACTGAGAACAAAGGAGAGAGACAAAATCATGTAGCCCATTTTGTGTTGGCCAACTACTCTTGAGCATGAATTGTGACCTCAGATGCTTGTACTAAATTTTAGCAACTAATTTTGTATTATTAGGTGTTGGGGTTTATAGAAGTTTCAAGTCACTGGTGGTGTGTCTTCCAGAATAGTGAGGATCTCTTGTTTCTCTCCTTTGTTCTCGGTAATGAAATGCATTACTTTGTTTTGTTTTTCATTATATGCATATGTGGTTGTTTGAGAATGGGTTTGTACACATAACTGCAATGTCCATCAAGGCCAAAAGAAAGCAGCAGATCTCCTGAAGCTGAGAAAACAGGAGACAGTGGTTTTATGCAAGGAATACAATGCCTGTTGAGACCACAATAGAGCAGTAGCTCTCTTGAAGCCAGAGTTGGAGGAGGCTCTGTGTTTTAGCACATGAATGCCATGCCCAATGAGGCTGCAAGAGGATAGTGGACCTCCTGAAACTGGAAGTAAAGGAGGCTGTGTGCATTTGAGTACTACAGTTCTCTGCAAGAGCAGTTCATACTTTTAACTGCTGAACCAATTCTTCAGGCTCTGGAAGAGCCCCTGAGCTGGATTACAAGTGGAATTTGGAAGCACTTCACAAGGCATGGTAGATAAAATATTCACTGATATAAGCAAAGCTAAGTGCTTTGTTCATGTCTTGAGATTTTGTAGGAAGCCCAGTTTAAAAGTGTCAGACTATCTAAGCAGGGCTGGCAAACCCCTTTATTCCCATCAAGTCAAGAGACAGAAGCGGGCACATCTCTGTGAGTTCGGGGCCAGTCTGGTCTACACAGTGAGTCCAGAACAATCACTGTGGTTACCTGATAGAAATGTCAAAGCAGAGCAACATTCAGGCTTGTGATGGATAATACTGGCTGTTTATTCAAACTTAAAATGACAGTAGCAAAAAGAAACTGGCAGGATTTGAAGCATTTTCCATTTCATTTGGAAAAGGGGCACATTTGAAGATATCAACTGAGTATTCTGCTTAGAATAGGAAAGTAAGAGAAATATTGGAAATATTGAAGACTCATTGGAATAAACACTGTTTTAAAGACTTGTTTGGGAAGAGAATTCCAGAGTACCTTGCTTTCCCAGGACCACCTATATTAGGAGGGATTCCATGCTGGAGAAAGGCCTTTGCATCATCCACATGTTTTTGGTATGCAAAATGCTAAGGATTTGGAAGTTGTGATGGTATCAAATGAGATGTCTAAAGAAAGCCAGGAAGAAACCCTGCAAACAACTACTGACAAGAAAATGATTAGAACTGTGAAAGTGAACCCAAAGCTTTAAATTGAACTCTAGAAAGGTAAAGATGCCAGGAATGAGGAAAACTATGACGGAAGATGTAGCTTGCATGTAATATCAGCCAAACACAGTGGTCATGTGGGTTTCAACTAGCAAAGGCTATAAGAGTAGTGCAATTGCTTGGATCTGTAATGTCTTCCAATGGCACTTTATCATAGTGAAGGTATGTACATAACACAGGTAGAACTTAACAGTGGCCAGCCAGTTTCAGTAGATGTATATTTGTCATTTTTCAGATCTTTCAATTATACATACTAGAGTTATTTCATAATAGATTACATATCTATTACTTCTTAGCTTCCCCGATCTCCACATATTACATATTTGTATGGCAAGCTAAATCTAAGTCTTATCAGTACTTATTAATTTAAATATCCCCATTGTTACTGTCTAAATAGTAATTGTCCATCCAATTCTTATATTTGGTTTTACAGTTTGTTCCCTAAAACCAGTGCTACATTTAAATATATTTTTTAAAAGATTTTTCACTATTAAAATATATGTGTTAGTATTTACACAGGAGGCAGTCCAGGAGTATGGAAAGAGTGAAAGAGGGAAGAAAACCCACCAAAACATTTATTTTCATATAGTTAAAGGAAATAGTTATCTTGGGTTCAATCTATGCAGAGAACCAATCTCCACAGTGACCTGGTCAAAAAGAAACATTAATGCATTGCCTGAGGCAACCTCCCAAGACATTAACACCATTGCTTTGGGACTTTCCCAGTGAATGAGATGAAACAAAAACCACAGAGAGTTTCTAGTGCTTCCAGAAGAAGTACCGTAACAGGTACTGAAATAGTTCATAAGGCATTCCTATCACTGTATTCCTCCTTCCCTGTAGTCGAGTGCTATTTCTAACAAATAAATCTGATCATCTAATTTTCCTTGTTAGACAAAGCAGATGCTGTGCCTGGCCTCTGAGTGAAGTCCTCAGTGAAGGTGTGCCCTTTCAAGGACTTCATAGGTTCAGGATATAGGAGATGGCAAAGGATCTGGGGTACTGTGTTCAAGTGTTCACAGTATGTGCAGAAATTGTCCAGCATAGCTCTCTCTTTTCTGGGTGTTTATGGCCCAAAGACTGATCTGATACACAGACGTCAGATGTCTCCTACTGATACTAGCTAAGCCTGTTGCTTTGTTACAGCTGTATACCATAAATTCTGCCTTTGTTTACCTATATGTAATAACCTCACCTTGTTTTATATACATACAATGAGTTTCCAGGTTACCAGTTTCTCTATCAGTGATCCCACTCACCCAATCCCAGTTTTACTGTGTGCTCACGTGCCTGCAGTTTCTTCGTCCTCCTACTGTCTTGAGGCCATGCAAGGACTGCACAAGATGTCTTCCAAATTCATATATAAAAATTAGTGTAAATCATAAAGTATAGGAGACGCCTCAAAGCCTTTTGCAGTCTCAAATTTTCTCGCTAGCTACCTCATAAGGAACTTTCTAAATACTTCTGTTTTCTCCTTGAGATTTATTTTAATGTGTGACTTTTATTTAAGTTGAATTCATTTTCTATTCCTGTTACCGAAAAAGACTTGTGATTCTTTTCCTTGGAAAGAGTTGTGACTAAAAAGGTGCTTTGCAAATATACTCTACTGGTTTGCCTAATAATTCAGTATTGCAATGTGAAAAAAATCAAAATTTCCAGGGATGTCAATTTATATGTTCAAAATACATTCTTAACGTGTTTAAGTTACATAAGTCATTCATATAAGTTCAATACAATACTTGTACAAAAAGGAATATAACTGGTCCAGTTCTCTAGACACCTGGAGTAAGAAAGGAATGCATTCTATAAACTTCCCTTGTAGATCCCTACCTACTTCCACAAATATAATGTATATATCTTGATGTGTGACCTGCTCTTTGAGGTTTAAGTGCTATTTTTTTCTAATACTCTTAACAATTTAATGTAATCATTTCAGTGAGACCAAGAGTTTGGATTATTCAGATCCTTCCAGACTACATTGTGTTTTATGTGCTAGTTGTATGATAGTGTGACCCCTGAAGTTACACTACATAAAAGGGAAGATCCATATTTTAAGAGCATTCATCCACTGTACTTCATACAATATTGGGAGGTTAAGAATTTCAGTATATTTATTTTCTATTTTGCTTCATAATTTTCATCAGAGTAAAAAAAAAATAAGGAAACCAAAAGTTCTCTGAAGAAATTATTTTGCCATTGCACCAACTAGCTTCCTAAATAACTTTAATTTTCACATTTCTGAAAGATGTTTCCTCTTGTAGTTAAATTTAAAATATTCCAAATAACTTATATTTTTATTTATAATCATCATTCTTAATTATAAGATTTGAAATGAGAAACAAAGATTTCAAATAAACTCAACTGAAATATAAAAGAAATATGTACCAAAATTGTACTAAATATTAATAGTCAAAAGTATATTAGAAGACAGCCCATGAACCTAAATCTTTCTTCAAAATCCAAATATTTCTTTTTGCTACATTATAAGGCCTTGTTTTGAGCTTCTTATATACTCTCTAAAATAAAATCAATAAAAGAGTAAAAACAATTACATAAGTTATTTATTGATAATTTTCAAAATAGAACTCTTTATTAACTGAAACTACGTATTTCAGTATATGAAGGCATGTGGAAGATAGATTATAATTAAATGCCTTTGTAAGTATTTTGATAATGTACTATATTTGGATTTTACTATTTTAGAAGGCATTTTAAAAGCTTGATTCAAATATTTATGATATAATAAGTGCATGCATTATATCTGTAATATCAGTATGGTTCTGAAAATATGAATTTGGAAATAAAATAAAAATTCTTGAGATATGAGAAATTCAGAATATAAAAACAGAAATAATATTGTATAAAATTCAAGAAATTTTCTTTCTCCTCCCTCCCTCCCTCCCCCGTTTCTCTGTCTCTCTCTGTCTCTATCCCTCTATCTCTGTCTCTATTTATCTTTCTCTCTTTCTCTCTCTCTCTCGTGTGTGTGTGTGTGTGTGTGTGTGTGTGTGTGTGTGTGTGTGTGTGCAGGATGTATATCTTGGTATGTATACGTATATGCATATGTATGCACATGCATGCATGGAAGAGATGAATGATAAGTATCTTTGCTTGCTAGTTCTGCATCTTGGCTTTGTTTTTCTTTGAGGGGGTTGCTTTGTTTTGTTTTATTCTGTTTATCTTGTTTTGTATTGTTTCAGACAAAGTCTTTCACTGAACCAAAACTTCATTTATTGGTTAGGCAGTAAGCTCCAGGGATCCGCCTGCCTCAGGACTAGGGTTGCAAGTATGGGCCTCTACACATGGCTTTCTCTGTGTGTGCTAGCTCTCTGAAGTCAAGAGTGCATTCTTGTATTCATGTGCAGCAGGCACTTTCCTAAGGTACACAGCCAGTCCCAAATACAGTGGATATTAACAATAAGTTTTGATATTATATCCATAAAAGAACAACTAAAAGATAGACTGTGATCACATTAAAATGAAAGTGCATTAAAACAAACCCAATGCTCTTAACAATTGAAGTGACTTATGTCAGTAACACAAACTATCTAAAATTGTTTTTCAGCCCTTCTCTATTTAACACCATAAAGAATGCTGCAGAATGAGAGAAAAAAAATCACCTATTGACTCATTAATCTTCACATATACGGGAATACATATAGAGAACCCATTCCCCCAAAACACTGTAATGTGTAAGGCTCCAGCAGAGATACAGGCAGACTGTGATGGTGATGTGGAATGTCAGAAAAATTCTCCTTGAGGGCCTGCTGTCCTAGTATATATATGGAGAGAGCAGCTGGGTCACAGGTGTACATTTGTTCAGCCTTAGTGAAAACTGCCTAACAAAGTCCCCAAATGTTTGCTTCAAATTACACTTGTGCCAGCAGTTTATGAAAGTGTCACTTGTTCTGTGACCTTGCCACTCTTTGGTGAATGAAATTAGAACAAAGGAGGAGTAAGGGAGCTGTATACGTGTTGTTGTGAGTGAATAGAATGTCCAGTTTGAGAAATAGCATATCCTAAAGCCTGGAGGGAAATGAAGGCATCACTTATTCAAAGAACTCGATATATCATGATGTTCTATATAGATGAACATCAGTATGAAATAAGTTTAAGTATTAAGAATGCAAAAAAATAATGAAAAGTTTCATTTCTAATGCATGCATTTAAAATTGGAGAGAAGAGAATAAAATAACAGCAAGGACATCTGAAAAGGTAATAAGGGAGTATACTATTCAGTATCTACTTAAAATACCTATACTACATGTAAATCAATATGTATATATACATATATAGTGTAAATAAAAATTTCTCATCTGGGTTGACAGTGCTTGACCCAAGGGTCATAGACTATCCAAATACTAGGCATAAGAAGCCCTACTTTGAGCTGCATATTAGGGTTTCTTGAAGAAAACTCCCAAAAGATTAAACTCTTATTATTGTCCCAGTCTTCCCCACCTCCCTGCAGAGGTGAAAACTAAGTCCCTCATGCTTAAGATACTAGGCACTTCAAATAGAGGTCCCAGAGAGAGCTCAAAGGACCTAAGGTGGATCTTACTTGAAAGCCTACTTCCCTGAAGACTAGCTTTCATGGTACCTGAAGGTAACATGATATTTTCCAAAAGAATGAAGCAATCACTAGTCCTATCCAGTGGTGATGTCTTTGAACCACAATAATGACAATATGGCTATCAACAGCAACCTTAGTGGAACACACACCTTGCTGGTAACCAACAGTTCTCTAATTATAATTAAGATTCACAAGCCAGGCGTGGTGACACATGCCTATAATCCCAGCACCCAGGGATGCAGAGGTAAGTGGATCTCTGTGAGTTCAAGGCCATCTTGGTCTACAAAGCAAGTCCAGGACAGCCAGGACTACACAGAAAAACCTGTTACACACGATAGGGAAATTATGCCTGATAATGGAAACCTGTCCAACTACCCAAGGGTAATGAGAAATAATGGAGTTTTAAGGAGGCTCTATAACCACCACTTTACTGAGCTAGCATAATCCTTACTTGTATTCTGAATACTTAACTTTATGTACACAGATAATTATAGCCCTCACCCTTCATCACAAAAACTTATGTTTGTAACACATGGAAACCTTTATGGGAAACCACAACCAATCAAAATGCAGAGCCCATTCTCAACTGATATATCTACAACCCAAATCCTGTTTGTAAGGTTCAAGAGGGAGTGAAATGATTATAAGGGCCAGGAGAACAGGGAGTTTGCTGTGAAACTGTCTCTCCTAGAAGTGTTAGAGAGGCTATACCCATAAATTCTCACCCACGTGGCTACCTCACATGACCTGAACAAGGATAACACCAACAAACATGCTAATGTGGAAGACTGAAAGCTCATAAGACCTCAATCCTAGATTTAAAAAAAATCTACAGACTTCTGAGGAATGATGTAAGCAGATTACATAGTGTTCCCCAGCAAAGATCACAGCAATTGGTTATCAAATACAAAATAGTCAGCCCTGAAAACATATACATAATATGCATACAAGTAATGTATACTATTATATACAACAAGCAAGTTATATTTATGTATTTAGGAACACACACAAGTGTGTGTGTGTGTGTGTGTGTGTGTGTGTGTGTGTGTGTATTAACAGCAAACAAAGAAAATGAGGCATAATTTAGAAGAGAAAAAAGGGGGTATAGGGTAGATAGGAGGATTTGAAGTGAGTGAAGGCAAGGGAGAAATTATATAATTATAATCTCAAAAATAAAAACATAAAAATTATCTTAAAAGTAAGAGGTAAGCAATAAAATATTTTATTATTTGAAACATCTTATAGGAATAAAATGGAAATGGGAAGGAAAGAACAATTACTAATGCAGCAGACATAAATGCAGATAGTTGAGAGAATTGTATCCTAATCAAGGGTACTAATAATGTACTTTGCTGTAACATGCAAAATAAGTATGATTTACTGAATAAATAGTTAAGAGAGAAAGTTTATGAACTGCTCATAGTGAGTTGGAGGTGGTTCTAAGATACTTAAATAAAAAAAAATATCTGTCTTATGAATAAAATATGAGGTCTGAGTCCCAGTATAAATGTTCTGCACTTATGATTTTTGGTTTCTGAAATATCAGATGTAGCCCATGACAGAATTTATGAGAAGGAATGTGTTTTCTGTCGGTCAGAGTGAAGATATAAAGAGACTTGGAACAACATAAGAAATACTATAAATATAGGGTAAACCAAAAGGAGAGGTAGATGTTCATGTAGTGGCTCACCAGGTAAACAGTTAGTGTCTTGGATTCCAAGGGGGAATGGGTGTTTTAGGGCTGGGAAGATGGTTTAGTGGTTAAGAATACTTGCTGTTCTTCCAGTGGACCTAAGTTTATTTCCAAAGACCCATATAAGACACCACCAGGCAGCTCAAAGTCATATATAACTCCAGCTCCAGAAGAGTCAATATCCTCTTCTGTCTTCCACAGGTGCCTGGACACACATGGAGAATGCACAGACACATAAATAAAAATCAAATAACCCTTTAAAATTTTAACTGAGAACAAGTAATATGTGATTTCAAAAAATGTGACACTGAAGGTATAAATTTATAAGAATTAATATGAGGATAATAAGGATCAATATACGTGAAATTATGGGAACCATGATGAGTACAATTACAGAAGAGAAGGGAAAGAAGAATTATTTTTTGAGTGGATAGAAAATAAGGAAGAGATGTGTAAATACAACTTTTATTTGCCAGATTCAATTGTCATTTCAGAGGCTTACTGCTTCCCACCTGCTAACCTTGGCCTAATCCTGAAAGTCTCTAGTCACCATACAATCTAGTCTCAGCCTAGAATGTTTTCTTCCTCTGAGACCTACTGCTGATTAAACTCACCATTTCTAACTCTTTCTGAACTCTGGCTGGCTGATTCAACTCAGCTGTTTTGGCTCAAACTCCTCTCCAAATTGCTGATTCAAACTGGCTTCTCACCACTCTGACTGAGTTGCTCTGCTTGTCTTCTAACTCTGACAATCTGTGCTAACTCCTTCTCAATCTCTGGATCATTTTGTCTTCCTTGTGTCTAGCTTGTTCTCTCTACAACCTGTCTCCTGTAAATCTCTCCAAGTTTTAAAAAACTTTCTTTCCCTCTCCCTGTCTCTGTCTGTCTGTCTGTCTGTCTGTCTGTCTCTCTCTCTCTCTCTCTCTCTCTCTCTCTCTCTCTCTCTCTCTCTCTCTCTCTCTCTCTCTCTCTCTCTCCTCTCTCTCTCTCTCCTCTCTCTCTCTCCCTCTCTCTCTCTCTCTCTCTCTCTCTCTCTCTCTCTCTCTCTCTCTCTCTCTCTCTCTCTCTCTCTCTCTCTCTCTCTCTCTCTCCTCTGTGCACTGGTCACTTGAGTGGCCTCTCTTTCATCTCTATCCTCATGAGCATTGGGTATCTTATTTCTGACTCATTCTGACTAATCTTTCCTTGAATTTTCACCTCATCTGCCCCTGAATTAGACATCTTTCTCAAACATGGGTGCTTCCTACTACAAACTAACTACCTTTTTTTTTTGGCAATAAAGATGTCTACTAAGGGTGCGTTTGTATTCCAGCTAGATCACACAGCCCTAGAAGGTCTTTGGATATGATCCCTTGCCAGAGCAACAGTGTTGCTGAGTTAAATTCTACAAAGATGAAATTGTGGAAGGAAAAAGCCAAAAGCTCCCTCTTCTTCTCCATGCTGCCTTAAATACCCTTAGCTCAGTGTCCTTTCCTTCTGGTTAATTCCTGACAGCTGGTTGCTTGCTACATCTCTTGACCTAGGGTTAACTTTATTTAATCCTGTTTACAGAAAGCTCTTGGATTAAAGGTGTATACTAAAGCAACATCACCAATATTTGTTTACAGTAAGCAGAAATCTCTTGGGTTAAAAGTATGTGTTAGGCCTGAGCCCCACCAAACAAACAAACAAACAAAAAACAAGGTTTTACAGTTCACAATCTCAGGGTTCACAAAAGGATCAAATATCCTACAAAGCTCCACAAAGAAGCTTTCTCTGATGTTGGTGGAGCAAAGCATCTATGTGTTTAGATCATTATGAGTCATTTTAGTGATATGATTTTTTATCAGAATAATACTATTTAGCTTTCTCTTAGGCCTAGTCTCAAGTTCTTGGCTACCTGAGTAGTGTCAGACATGGGGTCTCTTGTGCTCAATGTTCTATTGCTGTGAAGAAACAACATGATCATGACAACCTTTACAGAAGAAAGCATTTAATTGGGTCTTGCTTACAGTTTCAGAGGCTTAGTTCATTATTGTGGTAGGAAGCATGGTAACATGGAGGCAGACATGGTATTAGAGAAGAAGCTGAGACTTCTACATCGGGATTCACAGAAAGCAGGTAGGGAGAACCACAGAAACATGGCTTGGCCTTTTGAAAACATCAAAACCCACCTCCAGTGACACATTTCCTACAAGTTCATACTTCCTAAATCCATTCAAATAGTGCCACTCCCTGGTGGCTAAGCAATCAAACCAAGGAGCCAATGAGGACATTCTCATTCAAACCGCCACAGTGTTTATCTTATGGAATTGACATGAAATAAAACTAGAAAGTTGTTGGTTTTGAAATGGGCCTGAAATACAACCATAGAGGAGTTGGTTACTCCTACATTTGTGCTACTATTGCATCAGGATTTCTTACAGGAATGCCATCATTGTAGACTGAGAGTTTTCTTTTAAAGCTGGTTTGGTATTTACCTCCCTTCTCTAGTACCTGTAGAGAACATTCAAGTACCATGAACACTGGCCAATAGGGTTGAAGCCTCTAGTTAGGCAGCATCTTCACTGTTCCATGTTCAGTAAGGTATGAAAATGTTTCATTCAGCAATAAGGTCTTATTATCAGTTTGTAGAGAGCAAACAATAGCCCTGAAAAAAGCTGGAAATATTTTAGGGTTTTCATGGGTCCCATTGACCAACAACTGAGATAGATATAATCAATTCCCAGCATTGAGGGTTTTTCACTTGGTAAAAAAGATGTCTAATTGGAGCTTTGGTGACTCCATTGCGATTTCTTTAATATATCTATGTATTTTCAGAAGATTCTCCTTTAGGAGGATTCCATATGGCCTTGTATATGGTCCTTAGTGTGTCTTGTACCACCTCATATTTTTCTACAACTTCTCTCTTTCATTCTCCTTCCCATTTAATCATCTCACTCTACCTCCCCATCTCTCCATATCTATGTGATCAATATCCCTTTGCTTGGAAGATCCTACACTACCCCTTAATCCTTTACTCAATACCAAAATTCTATGATTACAGAAAATGTAGTATACCTGTGGAAGGCTTAAAATGTAGAGTCCACATAAAAGAAAAAATATATATATATTTTTTTGTGTTTAGGTTACTCATTTAGGATGATTTTTTTACTAGCTTCATCCATTTACCTGAAATTTCATTTTTATCTTTTTAATAGATGAATAGCATTCCATTGTGTAAATCAATCACATTTTCATTATTCATCCATCAGTTGATGGACATTTAACCTAGGCTGTTTCCAAATTCTGATTATGAGGAATAGAGAAACAATGAATATGAGTGACAAAAGCTTATACCCTGTAGGATGTAAAGTCCTTTGGGTATACTCCAAGAGTAGTATTGCTGGATCTTGAGATAGACCTATTCTCAGATTCTTGAGGAATCACTACAGTTTACACTCTTACCTGCAATGAGTAAGTGTTCCCTTTTCCCCACATCCTCACCACTATGAGCTATCATTTCATTGACCTCAGCCATTCTGACAGGTGTAATATGAAATCTCAAAGTAAATTTGACTTACATTTCATTAAGGACTAAGGATGTTGAAACTTTCTTTAGTTTTCCTAACCCATTTGCATTTCATCCTTAGAGAATTCTGTTTAATTTTGTACCCCATTGAAATTTAGCTATTTATTTTCTTATGTTGGTTTTTAAGTTCTTTATATATATTTAGATACTAACCTTCTATCAGATGAGTGTTTGGTAAAGATCTTCTCCCATTCTGTAATCTGTTTTATCTGTATGGTGGTGTCCTTTGCCATCCTGAAGCTTTTCTCAGTTTCAAGGGGTCCCGTTTATTAATTGTTGGTGTCTGTGTCTGTGCTATCAGTGTCCGATGCAGAAAGTAGTTTCCTGTGCCAATAAAGTCAAGGCTTTTCCACACTTTCTCTTCTATCTTGTTCAGTGCATTTATTTTTATGTTGAGATCCTTAATCCACTTAGACTTCAGTTTTGTGTACATTGATGAGTATGGATGTATTTGCATTTTCTACATGCAGTCACTCAGTTTGATCAGTACCATTTGTTGAAGATGCTGTCTTGTTTCCAGTATGTATTTCTGGGTTCTTTATTTAAAGAAAAACCTCAGGTGTCCATACTGGGTCTTCAGTTTGATTCCATTGATTAATGTGTCTGTTTTTAATACCAATATCATGCTGTTTTTATTACTATAGCTCTGTAGTACAATTTGCAGTGGGAGCTAGTTATACCTCCAGTAGTTTTTTTTAATTATACAGGATTTATTTTTAGCTATCCTTAATTTTTTGTGTTTCCACATTGGGCCAATTTTTTCAATTTCTGTGAAGAACTGTGTATACATTTAGAGGAGACTGCTGGATCTGTAGATTGCTTTTGACTAGATGGCCATTTTTTTCTATAATAATCTTACTGATCCATAGGCATGGAGCCTCTTTCTAACATCTGATGTTACTTAAATGACTTAAAGATTTATTATATGCAATCATATCATCTGAAAATAAAAATACTTTGATTTCATCCTCTCCTATTTGTATCCCCCTTGATCTTGTTGAGTTATCTTATTGCTTAAGCTGTGACTTCAAGTACTATATTGAATAGATTTGGAGAGTGAACAGCCTTGTCTTGCTCCTGATTTTAGTTACAAAGCTTTGAGTTTCTTCCCATTTAAGTTAATATTGACTGTAGCCTTGCTATAAATTACCTTTAGTATGTTGATATATGTCTCTTGTATCTCTAAGTTCTCTAGAATGTCTATCACTAAGGGATTTTGGATTTCAAACTTCTCTTCTATACTTAAAGTCAGACTCAGGATTTATTAGCTTGCTTTCTTGATAACTTATACATCTCTCCAGGCCCTTCTGGATTGCATAGTCTTCATTGAGAAGTCAAATGTTAGTCTAATAGTTATGCCTTTATATATTACTTTGTCTTTTTCTCTTATATCTTTTAATTATCCTTTCTTTGCTCTCTGGATTTAATGTTAGGATTATTATGTGTCAAGGTGACTTTTTCTGGTCAAGTCCCTTTGGTTTTACATATGCTTCTTGTATATTGATAGGTTTTCATTGGTAATTCTATTTTACTTTAATGACTTCTACTATATCATTATTAATTCAACTGCTTCTCTGTGTTTTCTCAGACATCTTTGTGTTTCATTAGATTCATTAATGGATTTATTCGTATCCTCTTTAAAGTACTTGAACATATTTATAATTAAATATTTTTGATGTCTTAGTCTTATTCTTCAGCTATATCACATTACTTGGGACATTCTATAGTAGGGTTACTAGGTTCTTGTCAAGTCATATTGTCTTGGCTGTTCATGTTTGTCTTGAGTCTGGTATCTAAGCACCTTGAGTTATGATAATTGAGGTGATTCTAGGTGTTGATATCTGGTATTTTGTCCTTTGTGTGGGTACTCTGTTCTTTCATTTCTGTTGCTGTCTTTGGGTATTAGGAAAGCATTGTGGATTCCTTTGTAGTGAAGGTTTCTGCAGGGCAGTGGGTGGCAGAGAGGAATGGAGATGAGGTAGGAGAAAGAGACTGTGAAGATCTGTTCCTTATCAAGTGTCAAGGTCTCCAGGGAATTGGAGGTTTCTGATAAAAGGCTACTGCAAATAGGCTGCATTAGGATACAGAATATGTCTTGAGAGAAAGAGATGAAAGTGCTATGAGGACCCTGGCTTGGTAAAAAGAGCTAGGGTCTCCAGTTAATGGAGGTTTGACATGGGAAGAAGGGCTCCTGAAAGCATGCTTGCTACAGGGCTGGAGGTGGGACTGGAGAGATGGTAATGGAGGACAGGAAGGATAATGTAATGCACTACCTGAGTCCCAGCTCTATTTAGCCACTATTGGTCCCTAGTAGAAAGTGTTCCTAAGTTTTATAGGTTGATAAAAAGGATGGACTAGAGGGAAAGACTTGTGAAAGAATCTTAAGGAAAAAGCTAAGCTGTATCTGCGTGTAGAGCTGGAGTCTACAGGAAATAACTATAGCCAATCTTAAGGATCTCTTAACTGGTAAAAATAATGAAAAAATTTCACAACATTCATAACAATGTGTCAGGCAGTGGTGAAGTACTCCTTTAATCCCAGAAATCAAAGGTAGAACCAGGCAATTCTTTAAATGCCAGGATAGCTTGGTCGACAGATTTAGTTCCAAGATAGTCAGGCCTGCACAGAGAAACTCTGTCTCAAAAAGCAAATAACATAACTATGGATTTATTGTATAAAATGGCATGAATATCCACACGTCTCCACATAAGTAAACAGTATAGGAAGATGGAAGAGCTCTTTCTCTTAGTAGAATTACAGATGATATTTTTGTTTAAGGAATATGAAATGGAAAAAAATACTTGTTGAATGCACATCACTATAACAATTAGCACAAATAAAATGCAATGATGGATACCAACATAAGTGAACATTTGATGAAAATGAGAATTCAATGTCCCATGGAAAAATAATTACTGACTAAAAATAGAGAAATGGTAACTTTGTAATTCAGAAACTTTTTAAAAACTATATCAACCAAATGATCATGTTTACATGTGAGGCCTGAGTTAATTACCTAGCAATAGACACACACACACACACACACACACACACACACAGAGAGAGAGAGAGAGAGAGAGAGAGAGAGAGAGAGAGAGAGAGAGAGAGAGAGAGAGGTGACAGAGACAGAGACACGGAGAGACAAATACAGAGACACAGAGACAGAGACACAGATACAAGGAGAAAGACATAAAGAGAAACAGAGACAGAGAGACAGAGACGGACAGAGGCACATGAACACACCAGAAAAGAAAGACAGCAGAAACCAGAGTAGATTTATGTTTCAATATTGATTATGGAATCTGTTGTTTTGCTAGCTCGACATCATTTCTGAGGAATCAGTAGTAGACAAAAGACACAAAGTAAAATGTAGTTTTACCCCTTTGAGTTGAGAGTTCAACTTCCTACCTAGGCATTGTGATTTTATGACTTCTTCCATAAAGACTCCTGCTCCGAGAATAATAGATGACTTCCTGATGTTTTAAAAATGTATTCATTTTATATAATCATCTCCTTGCCATACACAATTAATGATGGTAGTATAAGTGGCTACAACAGAGATTTCGAGCAAGACAGGCCTAATGATTTATTAATGGCTAGTGCTATAATATGTATGTGGTTGTTTCCCCCACAGTATTTTTTCCTGGAAACTTTTTCATCAGAATTACAATGTTGACACCAAGGACCTTTAAAAAAATGGACCTACTGGAAGCTCAATCCTCTAGCATCTATAGACATTGCACTCACATGTACATATCCTGAACATATAATTTCACATATACTTAAAGATACACATATAATTAAAATTAAATATTAAGAAAAGAAATGTACCTAATGAAATTTTCTTAGAGCATTATGGGTACTATTATCAGAAGAATATACAAAGATGATAGATAGATAGATAGATAGATAGATAGATAGATAGATAGATAGATAACAGATAGAAGATGAACAGATAGGTTAATCTCAGAGGAATGAGTCAAATAATTACTCAGCACAATAAATTCCATAATTGATTATATGAAAGTTGGAGACCATTGAATACTTGTGGCATGGGTTTTGAAATCTGAGACTTAGAACCAGTACAGTTAGTAATGTAACACTCACTCCCAATCTGTCAGCCTGAAAACCTGTTGGGGAGGTAGGTACTGAAGTACAAAACACAGAAAGCCTAGATTCTGACAGTTTGGAGAAAGCACAGGCTATCGCAGCTCTTTGGTAGGCGTGGGAAGTAGGAGGAGAGAATTTTTCTATTTTTGTTTCATCTGGCCTCTTGACCCCTTGAATGCTGTCCAAATTGAGGCAACCGACTGGCACTCAGTCAACTAACTCTAATCTAGTCTTCTATGGAACCATTGTCACAGAAACAAGCAGAAATTTTAGTATATTAGTTAAATGAACACCTAAAGTTAACCATCGCAGTGGTCTAAAAATATTGGATTGATACATAAGTTTGATTTAATATGTTTGTTGGTTTCACAGAAAATTTTTTGTCCATGGATCATAGGTATTAAATAAGTGGAATTTTTATTCATTTAGCTTTCCTACGATGAAAACACATCTCAAAATCATTGTATGTGAGAAATCCAAGTATAGGAGAGTTTTATTTACTGATGGATTTTAATAAAGTAATATTACCCTATCTTCTTCATCTGTTTTCTGTCACACACCTAGAATTTTATTTGTATGTAATCTTCCGAATGGATTCTTATGAACTATTTTAATCAAATCATGAATCTCCCATTTATGATATTACTAATTGCCTTTCCTCAAACCCAAGGTTTATCTTTAGTATTGATATATGAACCTTTAAAAAATTTTTGCTTTTTTTTATTTGCAGTCATACTTGTAAGTCAGAATTCTGTCTCTTCATTTTCTAGCTTAAAAAGTGAAAACCCAACAATGTCTTAACATTTAGGCTTTCTGTCAGTAACAGCTCTTAGAGATTTTTTTTTTTTTTTTTTGATTTAACAATGATTTATGGTAGGGTCACAGAGCTTGATAGCTGCCATAGCAAGAGACATAGATGCTTGGGACTATTATATTTGAGTCATTCAACTCACTTGCTCACTAGGCTTTTCTAATTATAGTTGACTTCCTTTTGATTTTTTCTAAAGGGAAAGAATGTGCTGGTCTGGCTAATCTGACTCTCTATAGTATAGTCAGGTTGACAGTAGTTTTCTCATGGTAAATTAACAGGTCAGTGTTCAGGTTTACTCTGAAATGTCTCAAGAATTTCATCACATGAACTAACATCTCTGAATCTGATGGTATAGAAACAGGGAAAACACTAAGTTTCTACATGTGGATCATGATAAATACCTTCAAGAAATTCCACTGGGTGAGACCCCTTTGCAGCTCATTTCTTCTGGTAATATACCTATATATCAGAATGTCATTAGCATTTTTACAGATTTCTGTATAATATCCATAGTTGAGAAATAATAGATGGCTTGACTTCAATCACAAGTAAAATAATCACTATATTCTTATATTAAACAACCATTTCTCTTCATATATTATCATTCTGAATAAGCTTAGATTATCTTCAATATAATTATAACACAAACATTATTGCTATTAAAAATTCTAGGATGAAGTTCACAAAAACTTATTATCAATGTTTTATTATTTGTAAAGGTTTTCTTTTCATTCTGTTTGACATTTTGTACTGGGTGAGTGATGTAAATTTTAATTTTTAGATTTAATTATTTTATTTTATGCATATGAGTGTTTTGCCTGAATGTGCATATGTTTAACATGTGCATGCTTGGTGCCCAAGACACTCAGAAAAAGTGTATTGGATCCCCTGGAACTGGAGTTACTGGTAGAGTCACAGCACCATGTGTGTGCTAAGAACTGATGGCAGGTACTTGCAAAAGCAACATGTTCTTAACCACTGACCTATCTTGCCAACATCTTAATTTTTTATAATAAGAAGTAAACTGGAAATAATTTAAAAATCCCAATGAAAAATAAACCCACGTTAAAGTTTTAAAATATAATTCAGGAAGTAAATAGAATAAGCCATTATTGACATTTTCATTTTTAACCTATCATCTTAACAAGCACATGTACTTGTCTTTAAAATTGAACCACACTCTCAATAGAGACAGGTGAATAGAAAAAATGTTTCCACTCTTTAGGCAAAGAAATATGGTTGTAAAGCAATCCATGACCTTTTTAACTTCATAAAGCTAGTATAACCTACATCAAATTGTCCCTATGACCTTTCATCTCAAATTTTTCTAAGCCATATATTATTTAATACCTGGACTCTGTAATGTAAATAGATAAAATTTGTTAAATGTTTAACATAGATATGAAGGAACAAGCCACAGATGAGCAATTCAAATGCTTTTTAAGGCTATTGCTCATTTTATTGAATTTGTGTGTAATCACATACTCCAATGTATTAATAAAAAATCCAGTATTGCCAATTTCTGTGTGCTCATCAGATTTTGAGATGTCAGCCATTGTGGTTGACACTTGATTTTACTTTGTTTTGCTATCACAAGAATTCAGTAAATTCAGTGTATATTTTCAGTTAGATCTCCAAAAATATTTTTCAAAAAAGTGATAGTACTTTCTTATTTCAGCAGAATGTACACTTTAAGGCAAAATCCAATATGCTGATGCATAATATATATGAATTTTCAAACACTATTAACTCTTCTAGTCATAGAACAGGGTTTGTCATTCTGTATCCAGGAACAGAAATTTAAATAATGACTTTTACTCATGCTTTTTCCTAAACCGAAAAAATCATGGTGCATCAAGAAAGGTTTATATTTATTTATCAAATTAATTTCTGAATAAAATAAATTTTGGCTTTACTTAATCATTAGAAGAATTTTCCAAAGACTATTTCCTGGATTCATACACTTCAAACTGTTTTCCTCTGTATCATTTATAGTCCTTCATTGCTAAACTCCTTAAAGCATGTTTAGATGACAGGAAGACTTCTGTTTTGGATATTCTCTTTTCAATACAGAGTCAGTCTGAATGCTGACTTGCTGAACATTTTTCTTCTTTTTCTGAAAGCCATTCTTAAATAAGAAAAACTCTTCTTGTAGGTTAATAAAAGTCACAGAAATATAGCCCATGTCACATGTTACCTAAATCACCTTCATTTCCACCATACCACTTGCATCTGACAGAAGAAAATGTGGAAAAATTCATATTATAGTGGGAAGAAGCTCAGTTAAAAAAAAATTAGTCTTAAGTTATAAATTTTATGCAAGGAAAAACAAAACTAGGCAAATGAAGTGCCTTGAGGTAGGCCGGACTTCCTTAGATTCAAGAACATTCTGCTTCATCTAGATGTCCATATCTGTTTGCTTATTTATTTATTTACTTATTTTGTGCACTGTTCAATGGGACCCCCAACCCAACCCATCTTCAGCTTCTGGTTAGTGCAGGTCCCCTATAGAACATTTCCAGCCCAACTCTGACCTAATCTTCAGATACCTTGCATGGGCAGTCGAGAGGATACCAGATGCCCATTGGACCAGGGGGTCTAGGGCCTTAAAATGTTTGCAGCACCTCCGGCTAAGTTGCTCTGTGGCATGGGGCAAGTAGCTTTCTCTCTATGGACCTACCTCTCCCAACTATGGCAGTCCTGGCTGGAGTCACATATCTAATTTTGTATTCTTGATATTTAATATGATGAAATCTGTGGGCTATCAAATATTTTTCCTTAACCTACATGTTTCTTTATACAAATACATTCACCTCTCAAGAAGAACACAAAATGAAATAAATACAGTCTTTAGCATATTATCTCAAGTATCACGAGCATCAAAGAGCTCTCAGAGGAGAATAATACTTCAGCGCTTGAAACACAACATCTATTCCAATGTGTTTATTTTTTAGACCAATGTACTTATTTTCTAATATGGTTTTGATGTGTGAGGGTTGTTGAAAATATATATACTTTGATTCAGTGACACCCATAAATTAAATCATTTTCAAGCATGTTCTATCTTCTGGCATTAATGATGCATTTTAATTAATATATTTATTCTCTTTATACCTAGATCATAGCCCCTGCTCTCCTCCCCTCCCATCTCGCCCTCCTTCTGTCTCTTCCCTGCCCCCTTCCTCTATTCCTCAGAAAAGGGTAGTTTCCTCCCTCCTCTGCTTCCAGTCTCTCTCCCCCTCCTTCTTCCCCATCCACCTTCTCCTATTCCTCAGAATACTGAGACCCTCTTCTCATCCATGGCAGCTCATTAAGTCACATCAAGACTGAGTTTGCCATCTTCCCCTGTAGCCTGGCAAGGCATTCCCACCAGGGGGAAATGATCAAAAAGGATGCACCAGAGTCCATGTCAGAAACAACCCCCACTCCCCTTACTAGGGAACCTACATGAAGCCTGAGCTGCCCCTCAATTACATCTGTGTAGTAGTAGGCCTAATTCCAGTCTATCCTTGGTTGTGCTTCAGTCTCAGCAAGCCCCTCTGGGCTTTGGTTAGTTGACTCTGTTGGTCTTATTGTGGAGTTCCTGTTACCCCCTGGAAGTTTTCTCCTCCCTATTCCACTTTTCCACACTGTTTTTGCTTTGCTCAATATTTGTCTGGGAGTCTCACCATATCTTTCTATCCACGGTTGGTTGGAGTCTCTAAGAGGACAGTTATGCTAAGCTCCTGTTTGCAAGCATAGCAGAGTATTGTTAATAATGTCAAGAGTTGGTTTTCTCCCATGGGGTGGGTCTCAGGTTGGGCTAGGCATTGATTGGGCGTTTTCTTAATCTCCTCTCTATCTTTATTCTTGAATATCTTGTAGGCAGGGTGAATCTGGAGCCAAAGTTTTTTGGGGTGGGTTGGTGTTCCCTTTCATCCACTAGGAGTCTTGTCTAGCTAAAGGGTGTCCTCTTCAGTCTCCATGAACCCTGCTCCTAGGATTCTCAGATAGAGTCCCTCTCATATCCTCACAGAAATATACCCTGACTTAGGTCTCCAGCTAATCAGAGAGATGTCCCACCCACAGTTTCTCTTTTCTCTACAGGCCTTTTGTCTTTCCACCCTTGCTCTCTGTCCTCCTCTACCTTGTTCCATCTCATGCACTACTGCTGCTATTCCATTTCCCCTTCTAAGTAAGGTTTAAGAATCCTCCCTTGGGTCTTCCTTACTTATATTCTTTGTCTCTGTGCATTGTAGTATATTTATCCTATACTATGTGGCTAAATCTCCTTGTAAGTGAGTACCTACCATGGATGTAGTTAGGGGGATCTGGGTTACCTCACACAGGATGATCTTTTCTAGTTCAATCTATTTGCTTGCAAATTTTATGATTTCCTTGTTTTTAATAGCTGAGTAGCATTCCATTGTGTATGTCCCATGCTCATAGATCAGTAGGATTAACATAGTAAAAATGGCCATCTTATCAAAGGCAATCTACAGATTCAATGTAATACCCATCAAAATACCAACACAATTCTTTACTAACTTTGAAAGATCAACTCTCAACTTCATAAAACAATCTTATACAATGAAAGAACTTCTGTAGATATCTCAATTCCTGAGCAATAGTACTAAAAGCTGCACAGTATTTGCATAGAAATACAGAGGTTAATCAATGAAATAAAATCAAAAATCCAGAAAGAATTAAACCACATACCTCCAGACACTTTATTTTTGACAAAGTAGCCAAAGATTCAATTTAATTGCCATTGATGAATGTTTCTGTGTACCAAATTCTTGGCCCCTGTAAATACTTTCCCACACATAAAAGACATGAGTTTTGTTTTTTAGGGTTGTTTGTTTGTTTTGTTTTCCCACAAATAAATAAACTAAAATTCTGTCTGTATACATGTCTTGCTGTTCTGGGCTGGCTTAATCTAGTGGCTCTTTCTCTGAAATAATGACCTTAGTTGTGTTAGTCTGGACACTCTATTCTCAAAATATTCCTAGGTAGCCAGAGACCACCATTGTAAAGTGAAATAAAACACTGAGAAACTCACAGTCTTTGTCTGTATCTGTTTCTCTCTCTCTCTCTCTCTCTCTCTCTCTCTCTCTCTCTCTCTCTCTCTGTTTTTCTGCTTCTATGTTTCTCTTTCCCTCTCTTTTATCATCTCCTTCCCCCTCTCTCTCCCTCTCTTTCATTCTCTCTCTCTCTTGCTCTTGCTCTCTTGCTGTGTGTGTGTGTGTGTGTGTGTGTGTGTGTGTGTGTGTTTAGGTATGTGATGTGTAGGTGTGTATGTGCATCTGTGTAATGCAAGTGCACTTACAAATCTATTCTTTTATTTTCATATCTTTAGAAAAGGGAAGAAATTGTAAATATCAATCTCTGTTTTTACAACAAAAGTGAAACTAATCTTGTATTAGCATTATATGATGGTAAATATAGTGTTGTGGTTATGCTGTCTTAACTTAGAATATTTTTTCAAGTAATTAAATCCATAGGTAACAAAACTTTTAAATTTCTTGACGGTAGATAAGTGGAACACAGGAAATAAGCTTTAATTCTAATACACTAACAATAAGGAAGACTAATTCTAGTAGAAAATAATTCTAGAACAGATTCCTATTCATTGATTAGAGAAATAACTGCAGTGACTATGCTCTCCCTATTTAGATCATATTTTAAGCCTTTCAAATATTTTAATAAAGTACAGTCAAAATAAAAAAGTAATCAAGCACCAAATGATTTGCAAAACATAAAGAACCACATAAAGATCCTCATTTTTGATACAGTTACATAAAGAACATGATATATTTATATTTCCCTTCTTGCATGTATTTAATGAATGCTATTATACCACCAAAACTTAAATTTTAAGTTATTTTTATTTGGTTTTGTTGTTGTTGTTGTTTTTGAGACGTGCTTTCTCTGTGTAGCCTTGGCTGTCCTGTACTCACCTTGGAGACCAGGCTGGCCTCAAACTCACAGAAATCCACATTCCTCTGCCTCCCCAAGTGCTGGGATCTAAGGCATGCACCACCATGCCTGGCTTACTTAATATTCTTTAATTATAAATATACAGGTGTGAACATGTATGAGTAAAAGTTCTTGTGTGCAGATGCTCTTAGAGTCCAGAAGGTGTTGGAGTCTCTGTAGGTGAACTGCCTGAGATGAGGACTACAAATTGAACAGGGGATCTCAGCGGCAAGAACAGCAAGTGCTCTTACCCACTGAGCCACCTCTCCAGACACAACAAGCTTATTTTTATGAAGATAATATATGTAAAGGAATAATTACTTTATATAAAAGTACAGGATAGGATACTTACCTTTATTTGTTAAGAACAAGATGACACGGTGATCTTATTTATATTATGGCAAGAAAAGAAAAACCTTTTTTTTTTTTGACCGCAGCATTCACTGTGTAGTTTGTTGTGGCCATATTTCTTTTTATATTAAATAGTTTTATTTTTTGCATATACATTTATATTATTACACATACATACAATGTACTACCTATAGTAAGAAGAGCCATGGCACAATCAGGAATTATATAAATGTTACATTCTTAGTATTTGGGCTATTTGTATTTGACAGCCTTGAAGAAAACATCTTTCCTATCTTGGTTTATCTAAAATTCTGAATGTAAATCAATCTCCATCACATCTTGTCATTATCAACTAAAACATCTATCTAGACCTAAAAACATCCTAATACCTGAACAACTAAGCTTAACTGTAAAACTGAACTATCTGATCTTCAACCCCATCAGAGACTTAAGAAGGAATAAAATTGATTACCTGAATATACCAGGAGTGCAGGCTAGTAGCTTTTCAAAAGAGATGATGACAGACAGTTTGCCATATGAACAGTCACACAAAACTCTCTATAAGGAATGGAGCATCATCTTCAGCCTTCTGGCCCAATATATCTGACAGACAAATTTGTGAGTCAGGAACTATTGAGGACTTGCTTTTGCTTACTCTGTCTTGGCAGAGTTTGGCCTTCAATTCTGCCTGTATTAATCTTGCCTATTTTTAGGCAGAATTCTGTCCCTGGTAGAAATGAAGACATTTTGTCCAGTGGTTTGTTTGCCACATTTAAAGCCACCTCTATAAGGAGGTTCTTTGATGCTCATCATCCTCCTTTAGGTAGGCTGAGTGTTGTCAGGAGTTAACCTGTCTCATTGTCAGTTAATATTTAAAGTTTTTGTATATTTTTGGAAGCTGGTTCACTCAGGAATTTAAGTTTTATTCCTTCTCAAATCTCTGAGGGGCATTGAAGGCCAGATAGTATAGTTTTACAATCAAGTTTAGTTGGTTAGGGGATAAGATCTTTTTAGATCAAGATAAAGAAGTTAAGTTATTAAAGTTCAGAGAGGATTGATATTGAATTTCATTCAGAAATTTAGACCCAACAAGACAGGAAACATGTTTACTTCAAGCTGGACAAATAAAAATAGCCAAACCACTATGAATGTAACATTTAAAGAACTCATGATTGTCATATGGTTCTCCCTTTTGTATGTAGTTTGTTTTATACAGGTGTAATAAAATAAATGTATTTAAAAATATTTTTAAATGCCATATTCTGGAGAAGCCCAGTACTGCATGAGGGAAAAAAAGGCATAAAATGCCATAAAAGGAGAAATTACTTATTGACCATTTTGACCTTTCTTAGTGCGCCCAAATGATCTAACTGTGATATATCCAAGTTCCAGAAGTCTATGTCTATATAGCAATATTTGGAATTCATTGCCAATAAAATGATTAAACACTCTACTACCCCAAGTAGTTACACCCATAATCACCATTAGTCAAGTACTCAGTGACAGTAATGTTTCACAACTAGGTAAAAATTAGCAACTTATAGGTTATTAAATGAAAATCTTGCTGGTGAGATATCTCTTTAGGGGTTTTGGTACTTTGAATGGTAATGTCCCCTATAGGATCATATATTTGAATACTTGCTTCCCAGTTTGTATTATGTGTGTGGGGTAAAAAAGATGGCCTTTATGATAGAAGTATTTCATTGGAGGCAGGCATTGAGGCTTTAAAGATTTGTACCACTGTTAGCTCAGTCTCACTTCTTTCATCTTATGGTAAACTATGTGAAACTTAAAATTCTTTAGGCACCATGCGTGTTGTTTGTTGCCATGTCTTCCTGCTGTGATGCATACTTATCTTGCTGGAACCGTAATGTTATTCTTTCTATAAATTGCCTCGTTCATGGTATTTTACCACAACATGGTCAAACCACGGTATTTAGTTGGTGGATGGGCTCATCTATTGATCCAAAATGACTATACTCAGATGTTTATTAGATTGTCCAGAGTCACTGGAAGGCTAGGTTCTGCTGGGTCACTCACTCTCTTTAACATTAAGCTCTCTGACTCGGGAGGCAGAGGCAGGTGGATTGCTGTGAGTTCGAGACCAGCCTGGTCTACAGAGCAAGTCCAGGACAGCTAAGGCTACACAGAGATACCTTGTCTAGGGAAAAAAAAAAAACAACCAAAAACCAAAAACCAAACATTAAACTCTTTGTATATGTTTTTCTAATAGGTAGATTGGTTTCTTTTTTAATTAAAATTTTGTTAAATTTGTTCTTTGGCAATTCCTAGATGAACATATTCCATCCCTAATCCTTTTTAAGTTGTAAGTCTCTTTCCCCAGTTCATGTCTTTGTTTTGTTTTGAAGATCATTTGGATTTACTAGTACTATCTTTGTGACCATGGTTTGGAACTAAATACTAGATCTCAAAAGAAAATTCATTATTCTAGTTATTACAAAGGGAGATGGCCTTTAATGGAAGGTATGGCTGATTAACTGTTTTGTCTTCACAACCTTTCAAGAGATAATGTTTATTTCTTTTGTTTATTTGTTTGTTTGTTTTTATTTTCTTTTTTTTTTATTAATTTATTCTTGTTACATCTCAATGTTTATCCCATCCCTTGTATCCTCCCATTCCTCCCCCCCCGCCCCCATTTTCCCATTATTCCCCTCCCCTATGACTGTTCCTGAGGGGGATTACGTCCCCCTATATATTCTCATAGGGTATCAAGTCTCTTCTTGGCTACTTGCTGTCCTTCCTCTGAGTGCCACCAGGTCTCCCCCTCCAGGGGACATGGTCAAATGTGAGGCACCAGAGTACGTGAGAAAGTCGTATCACATTCTCCACTCAACTGTGGAGAATATTCTGACCATTGGCTAGATCTGGGAAGGGGTTTAAAGTTTACCTCCTGTATTGTCCTTGGCTGGTGCCTTAGTTTGAGCGGGACCCCTGGGCCCAAATCTGCCTATCATATTGTTCTACTTGTAGATTTCTAGGACCCTCTGTATCCTTTTATTTTGCTATTCTCCCATGCGTCTCTCATTTAGAGTCCCAATAGGATGCCTTCCCCTCTAATCCTCCCATTTGTGTGTGTGTGTGTGTGTGTGTGTATATATGAGATTAACTAGGAAGGATCTCGAGATGAACAACTAGAAAAATCGAAGGGTAACAAATTACTTCCCCTGAAGTAAAGTAAAGATGTTCAGGCTATCAAACCACAAAAATAAATCCTTCCAAGTTTAAGAGACATCTTCAAGTATATGGGAGGACAGGTTTAGAAAGAAATGAAGCAGTTGATCCATTTAAAACAGTAGTAAGAAAAAAAGTGACTTACATCAAACCAGGTGAAATAGAAAAATAGTCTTTCTGTTCATTAGAGAATCAAAGAATTTGAAACAAGATACCTTTAAAAATATTTTCATTGGTTATTAGCTATGTAGAATTGGTGTGATGTAACTCACCCCTTAATGATAAAGTGGAGAGGAAAATAAAGTGAACAGCAGAGTGAAAAAGAAGAAGAAATCTATGCTTTTATAGAGTGTGCTCCCGAGTTGGTTTATGGTCTATTTGGGAAGATAGTAGACATGAAATAAATAACTTTTTAAAAGTAACAGAGAGAGTATGTAAATATCCATGAACCTCTACCTGGGGAGAACTGCCACAAATGGGCCACTGCAGGCAAATACTTATATTTTTATATACATTATTCATTCTGTTTTCTTTGGATGGCGTTAGGGTTTACTTCAGTTTTAGAGTTAATATAAAACATATTTGTACTAGAAGCATAGTAAAAGAGTTTTTAGTAACATAACATGTATGGTAGTAAAACTGGAATAAATATATTTATTAGTAACTAGTCAACACCCTTTCTCCAAACCTGCTGAATTAATTGACACTTCACAATTTTGTATTTGATAACAGTTTTCTGTCTTACTGTAGCTTAAACCTCCTTTCTGTTTTTAAGATATAAAAACATCTATCTACTCCCCCTATTTCCTATTTTCTTTTCAAGTTAAGGTTTCATTGAAATTTTTGCACCACTGTAGAGAAAGAAAAAATTTGAGAATCTAAATGAATTATAAATAAGGAAAGAAACAAATAGATTTGTTTTTTTCATTAGCCAGCTTCTGAAAATGTAGCAGGAGCTATGGTGAAAAGAGAGTTTCTGAAAATATAGACTTCTGAAAGACATGGCACTAAATCTGTTATTTAATGTTTTCTGTATAAAATGTGCCATATCTATTTTAGGATAAACCATAAAAAAGTTACTAATGCAATATAATCATTGAAGTTTGGCAATTTTCCTATAATTTAACCTAAAATCTATTATACTTTAATCCTAATGACTGAGATGAGAATAATAATTTTCTTACATGTTTCATAAATGTGAGGCATAAGCTTCTAAATAACCTATCAAATATAAATTGCATTGTAAGAAGTATAGCAGCAAATTTTCATCATTTTAAAAGCCTCATCTTGCATTTGCTTTATACATGTCTCAATATCTGTTTATATCCTAAGCCATGCAAGCTTTCTTTTACATAAGTTTGGAAAGGCTTACTTTTGTTTTAAGCATGATTTTAGACTCACCAGGTTGAACAGTAGCTATACCTCTACTAGCAATTATAGGCCTGTATCACCACACTCATTGTATGTGGTGCTGCCATTCTGACCTAGAGCTTCTTATATATTGAGCAAGCACTGTACTGACTGAGCTACAACTGTAATCCCATTTGAATTTCTAATGGTGGTTAATAATTGGCACTTAATTCATAGGAAATGAATTAAATTGGTGTATAGATAACAAAACATCCATATATTTTAGTTTTAAATGCTTAAGGACTGATGATGAAAAGAGAGAAAAATTAGAAACTAAATGCAAACTAGTTCATGTGTGTGATATTCACTTCTGTACTTTTTAACTATATTAAAATGCCACAAAAATGCTTCAATATAAAACTTGTTTCTAACTGTTATGACAGAGTTTAAGGTTTTTGAAAGTTTTTAAAATTTGTTTTGTGAGTGTATGTATGTATCTGGACCATTCCATGTCATGACACAGGTGCGGAGGTCAGATTACAAGTTGAAGGAGTTAGATCACCTATTGAGCAATCTTGTCAGCCTGAATTTAACTCTAAGATAGAGTGTTATTAGAGAACAAAATAGGTATGTGGTGGAAGTATTCTAAAATTATATCTTACTAATTTTGGTTACCCAGTTTCTAAAAATTACTTATTTAAAGGCAGGATTTTCATTCGCATCATTGTTTAAGGCTTACTAATTCTAAAAAGGTCATAAAAGATGGTCACATTTTTATAAGACATTGAAGCTTGACTTCTTTTTTAAAAATATATTTCATTAATTTATTCATATTATAATTTCTTAAAGAAAAGAATTTTATGAAAAGAATTATCTCTGAGAAACATCAAGAAGATTACGTCTTAGAGTTTACTTCTCCTTTTTTAATATATAAATCTTATTTTCAAAGAAAGTTTTCTGATATAAAGTGAGATATATGCAGAAGTAGCCATTCATATCACACAAAATAGACTTCAAATAAAAAACTGTCTATAAAGACAAGATAGGTAGTGATACAAAGACAAAAGTTTGAATTCAACAAGAAAATAGAACAATTATAGATATATACTCCATATCAAATCACTTAAATGTATAAACAAATACAGGCAGATCTGGTGACAAGGATTGGCAGCAATATGATAATAGTATAACGTTTAAATATGACTTATTAAAAATGAATGGGGCAGCGAGACAGAAAATTCAATATAAAAACATTTGACTGGAATAAGGTTGTAAGGAAATGCATCCACTTCACATATGCAAAACGTTCTAAAATGCACAAGGAATATTATTACTACAGAATACTGGTTGGGTAACAATGTAAGTCTTAAAACATATCAGAAGACCAAATTATTCTACATGTCTTTTTTTAAATAATGAAATGGAACTAGAAGATTGTCTTATGAAAACAGAAATACAAAAACATATAGAAATTAAATAACACATTATTGAACAAATATATAGTAAAATACTGAATCTAAAGGAAAAAATTAAAGCATCTCAAGATAAAGAAAAATAAAAACAGCATAATAAAAACTATGGGATTTACAAAAAAGCAATATCCAAATGAGATATTAAAATGATAAATGCCTATCTTGATTCACTTACAAGTGGATGTTAGCTGTTAAGTAAATAATAATCGAGTTACAATGCACAGACCCATAGAGGTTAGGTAAAGAGGAGGCCTCAGGGGAGAGGGCACACAAATCTCCATAGGAAGGGAAAATAGAATATATTTTGAGGGTGGACTAGGGGCAGATGTGGAAGAGTGGCAGGGAGCAGGTAGGGGTGGAAAGAGATGGAGGAAGACAGCTGGAATTTGGGAGTGCTTTTGAATGCTGTGGAAACATAGTGAAGTGGAAATTTCCTGGAATCTATGAAGGTAAGCCTAGTGAGGACTCCTAATAATGCAGGATATGGAATTTCAACTGCCATCCTTTGTAGGTAGGCAAGGCTTCCAGTGGTAGAACTTGGTTGCATTTGGTTGAGTGAGTTTTGGGCCAAGGGGGTCCCCATTATGATACAGAAACCACCCAGGCTAATTCTAGGACAGAGGGTCACTCTGTGAAAACTGACAAGACTGACACAGCTCATCCAAAGTAAAGAGGTTAAGCTGGAGCCTACATGGAGCCTTTACTCCTGCATTCTAGTTTTTGGTGCAGGAAGGTATTCTGAAAAGTACAGAAAGATAAAACTGGACACCATCTCAGCCACAAATACCTTGACCTACATCTGTCCAGCCTGCAAGAAGTTTTGGAGTAATAACGGCACAGAACTTGTGGGAGTGTCTAACCAATGTCTGATTTAACTTGAGGCCCTAGCCACGAAAGGGAGCTTGGATGGCCAGAAACCAGACACCGGATAACTAACAAACCTAGTATAGAACCCAACAAGACTGGCAAAATGGAAAGAGAGAGAGAGAGAGAGAGAGAGAGAGAGAGAGAGAGAGAGAGAGAGAGAGAGAGAAGGAGAGGAGGAGGAGAGAAGGAAAGATCAATGATACAATCCTAATGATATTTTGCTATACTCATAGATCATTGGTACTCAGACCAATTGACATCAAAGTGGCTTCCTCTGGCAGTTAATGGGAACAGAAAAAAAAAAAAAACAAAAAGAAAAAAAGAAAATGGACGATTTTCTTGATCAATTTCACTTGCCAAAGTTGAGTGAAGAACAGATAAACAAGCTAAATAGTCCCATTTCCCCTAGAGAAATAGAATCATAGATAGTCTCCCAACCAAAAACGCTCAGGGACAGATGGTTTCAGTGCAGAATTCTACCAGACCTTCAAGGGCGAGCTAATACCGATACTCTTCAAGCTACTCCAAAAGATAGAAATGGATGGAAAATTACCAAATTCATTCTATGAGGCCATAGTCTCATTGATACCTAAACCTCACAAAGACTCAACAAAGAAAGAGAATTTCAGATCAATTTTTCTTATGAATATCGATGCAAAAATAGTAAATAAAATACTTGCAAAACGAATACAAGAACACATCAAAGATATCATTCATCATGACCAAGTAGGCTTCATTCCAGGCATGCAGGGATGGTTTAATATACGGAAATCCATCAATGTAATCCACCATATAAACAAACTGAAAATAAAAAACCACATGATCATCTCTTTAGATGCAGAGAAAGCATTTGATAGAATCCAACACCCATTCATGTTTAAAGTTTTAGAGAGATCGGGGATACAAGGCACTTTCCTCAACATAATAAAGGCTATATACAGCAAGCCAATAGCCAAAATCAAAGTAAATGGTGAGATACTCAAGGAAATTCCTCTAAAATCGGGAACAAGGCAAGGCTGCCCACTCTCTCCATATCTCTTCAATATAGCACTCGAAGTTCTAGCCAGAGCAATAAGACAACAAAAGGAGATCAAGGGTATCCAAATGGGAAAGGAGGAAGTCAAATTATCCCTCTTTGCAGATGATATGATAGTGTACATAAGTGTCCCTCAAAATTCCACCAGAGAACTCCTACAGCTGATAAACACCTTCAGCAAATTAGCTGGATACAAAATTAACTCAAAAAAGTCTGTAGCCTTCCTATACACAAATGACAAGCTTGCAGAGGAAGAAATTAGGAAAACCACACCCTTCACATTAGCCACAAGCAATATAAAATATTTAGGAGTTACTCTAACTAAGCAAGTGAAGGACTTGTTTGAAAAAAATTTCAAAACTCTGAAGAAAGAGATTGAAGATGACCTGAGAAGATGGAATGATCTTCCTTGCTTATGGATCGGGAGAATTAACATAGTAAAAATGGCCATCCTACCAAAAGTAATCTACAGATTCAATGCAATCCCTATCAAAATACCTACACAATTTTTTAAAGACATTGAAAGTTCAATTCTGAACTTCATATGGAAAAATAAAAAACCCAGAATAGCTAAAACAATCTTGTACAATAAAAGGTGCTCCGGAGGAATCTCCATAGCTGATCTCAAACTGTACTATAAAGCAATAGTAGTTAAAACAGCTTGGTACTGGCACAGCAACAGGCTGGTTGATCAGTGGAATCGAATCGAAGACCCAGATATGAATCCACACACAGATGGTCACTTGATTTTCGACAAAGAAGCCAAATCCATTCGATGGAAAAAGGATAGCATCTTCAACAAATGGTGCTGGTCTAACTGGACGTCTATGTAAAAAAAAAAAAATGAAACTGGACCCATATTTGTCACCTTGCACAAAACTCAAATCCAAGTAGATTAAAGACCTCAGCATAAAACCAGAGACATTAAGTCACTTAAAAAAAAAAAAGTGGGGAAGAGCCTGGAACATATTGGCACAGGAGACAAAATCCTGAACAGAACACCAACGGCCCAGGCCTTAATGTCTACCATTAATAAATGGGACCTCATGAGGCTGAGAAGCTTCTGTAAGGCAGGAGACACTGTCAAGAGAACAAAGTGACAACCCACAGACTTGGAAAAGATCTTCACCAACCCTATATCTGACAAAGGTCTAATATCCAAAATATATAAAGAACTCAAGAAATTAAACACCACCAAACCAAATAACCCAATTGAGAAATGGGGCTTGGAACTAAACAAAGAATTCTCAACAGAGGAATATCAAATGGCTGAGAAACACTTAAAGAAATGCTCAACCTCCTTAGTCATCTGGGAAATGCAAATCAAAACAACTCTGAGATTCCATCTTTCACCATCAGAATGGCTAAGATCAAAAATTCAAGTGACACCACATGCTGGCGAGGATGTGGGGAGAGAGGAACACTCCTTCATTGCTGGTGGAAATGCAAACTAGTACAGCCACTTTGGAAATCTATCTGGTGCTATCTCAGAAAAATGGGAATAGGGCTTCCTCAAGACCCAGCTATTCCACTCCTTGGAATATACCCAGAAGATGCTCCAGCACACAACAAGAAAATTTGCTCAACCATGTTCATAGCAGCCTTATTCATAATAGCCAGAACATGAAACAGCCTAAGTGTCCAGAGTAGAAGAATGGATAAAGAAACTGTGGTACATATACACTATGGAATACCACTCAACTATTAAAAACAAGCAATTCCCGAAATTTGTGGATAAATGGATTGAGCTAGAAATGATCATAATGAGTGAGTTAACCCAGAAGCAGAAAGAATTAAATGGTATATACTCACTTATATCTGCATACTAGCCCAAGGGGCATGTCCCACCAAAGCCTTCACTTACCAGGAAACTGGGACAGAGGGGAGGACATCTTATTGGGACTCTAGATGAGAGAAGCATGGGAGAATAGCAAAGTAGAAGGATCCAGAGGGTCCTAGAAACCTACAAGTAGAACATTATGATAGGCAGATTTGGGCCCAGGGGTCCTGCTCAAACTAAGGCACCAGCCAAGGACAATACAGGAGGTAAACTTTAAACCCCTACCCAGATCTAGCCAATGGTCAGAACATTCTCCACAGTTGAGTGGAGAGTGGGATATGACTTTCTCACGTACTCTGGTGCCTCACATTTGACCATGTCCCCTGGAGGGGGATACCTGGTGGCACTCAGAGGAAGGACAGCAGGTTGCCAAGAAGAGACTTGATACCCTATGAGCATATACAGGGGGAGGTAATCCCCCTCAGGAACAGTCATAGGGAAGGGGAATAATGGGAAAATGGGAGGGAAGAATGGGAGGATACAAGGGATGGGATAACCATTGAGATGTAACAAGAATAAATTAAAAAAAAAACAAAAAAAGATAAAGATCTCTAATAACATCTCTACATCACAAAAAATTATTAAATCATACTAAATGCAATATTGGAAAAATGAATAAAATATTTTAATAAAATACACAAAGATACTAGAAAAGATCAATAAATATAAAAGTCTATTTCTGAAAACTTCAAAGAAATTTAACAAAATCAATGTGATGATGATTACTTTATAGTACTTAAAGAAACACAGGAAAACATGAAATAAAAGAGAAATTTTAATGTCTGCTTCAAAAATGAAAGAATAGGGGCCAGTCATGTGGAAAACTAGGTAAAGAGACTTGGAGGCCATGCCTCATAACTGAATTTAACTCTGGGGTCCATTTGTGGAAGGAGAGAATCAATTCCCACAAGAGGCTTTCTGAAATACACATGCACAGCACAGAACACACTCTACCACACACATGCAAACACAAACATACATATACTTAGTCAAATATAAATAAAACAAAGAATATATGAAGAAGAAAATTTTTCCTAAGATTTGAAAATCAATAACTGACATGCCTATGTAGATGGGGGGATTTCACAGGTGAATTCATTAGAGGAACAGCTGTCATCTCAGCAGAAACTCTGAAGTCAGTCCAGGAGAACATGGTCTGATGTATTACAAGTGTTGAAACAAAATACCTGTAAAGTTTATACCTATAAACAACTGATATGCTATCCAAAAAGGAAATAACATAAAAAAGAAACAACTGCATGTTCAAACAAAAATAAAACTTATGAGTCAACTTTTGAAAATGAGGTGAACATCTTTAGTACTATAAATTATAAAATATTAACTAAGTTAAAGAAGTCTATGATAGATAAATTGTTTTAAAGTGATAAAAAATATCCTCACACTATTCAAGCCATCTGTAGTTTACTGTGGTGCATGTGAAAAAATTATTATAATTTACAAGAAGTCATGATTCATAGGAAACCACAAAACTCAAAATAATCAAAGCAATAATGAGCAAAGAGAATCAAATTAGTAGAACCAAACTTCTTGATTTTAGACTATATTTTTTTATTATTTTATTTATTTATTTCTTCTTGTTACATCTCAACGGTTATCCCATCCCTTGTATCCTCCCATTCTTCTCCCCCCCCCATTTTCCCATTATTCCCCTCCCCTATTACTGTTCCTGAGGGGGACTTCCTCCCCCTGCTTATGCTCATAGGGTATCAAGTCTCTTCTTGGCAACCTGCTGCCCTTCCTCTGAGTGCCACCAGGTCTCCCCCTCCAGGGGACATGGTCAAATGTGAGGCACCAGAGTACGTGAGAAAGTCATATCACACTCTCCACTCAACTGTGGAGAATGTTCTGACCATTGGCTAGATCTGGGAAGGGGCTTAAAGTTTACCGCCTGTATTGTCCTTGGCTGGTGCCTTAGTTTGAGCGGGACCCCTGGGCCCAAATCTGCCTATCATAATGTTCTACTTGTAGGTTTCTAGGACCCTCTGGATCCTTCTACTTTGCTATTCTCCCATGCTTCTCTCATTTAGAGTCCCAATAGGATGTCCTCCCCCTCTGTCCCAGTTTCCTGGTAAGTGAAGGCTTTGGTGGGACATGCCCCTTGGGCTAGTATGCAGATATAAGTGAGTATATACCATTTGATTCTTTCGATTTCAGACTATATTACAAAGCTACATTAAGTAATAAAAATAGTACTGTACTGGTATAAAAAAAGGGTGAATGGGGTGGCTCACACTTTTAATCTCAGCACTCTAGAAGCTGAGGCAGGACAGCTCAAGGCCAGCCTTGGTTATATACTAAGTTCTAAGCTAGAGGCAGATACATACTGAGATCATGATTCCAAAAGAAATAGTATTTCATTGGCTTAAAATTCATACATGTAGACAAGTGAGGAAGAATAAGGAACCTGGAAATAAGTGCAGACCACTGTGATCAATTGGTCTCCACAAGCCCCTCAAGCATGCACAAAGGGGAAAGGATAACGTCTGCAACACATGATGCTGGAACTCACAGTCATGTGAACATATAAAGTTGAGCTCGGTGTTACATTCTGCACAGAAACAATGCAAAATGGAATGAGGACAAGACCTCTAAAGCAATTAACAAAAACAAAAGTATCAAACGAGGTAGCATCAAACTAAAAGGCTTGAGTACAGCAAGGAAACAGCCAACAATGAAAAAAAAAGACAAAAAAATAATGAAAAAACAAAACAAGATGCAAGTTTCTCAAATAACTAAACACAGAAACAGTTTTGATACAGCAGGTTGAGTTATGCATATTTATCCCATGGTAATAAAATTATTAACTTAAAGAAACGTGCTCCATTTCCCTACTCTATCATTTTCACTCTGATAAATGCTATGCACTCTATGTACAATTCAAAACATACAACCATATGTCCTGGCGTAGTATAAAGGTTCCTCTCTCTCTCTCTCTCTCTCTCTCTCTCTCTCTCTCTCTCTCTCTCTCTCTCTCTCTCTCTCTCTCTCTCTCTCACACACACACACACACACACACAGACACACACTCATCTTGCTGCTAAAATTTGCTCATTTACCTTTTATTTCAATTCATGGTGATTCATTTTTCTGACAATACAAACAGTCCTTGATATCAAAGAGTAGAAACCACAGGACAGTATAAATTACTTAGCATAAGAGACAGTCACTGGATCTTCCTCAGGAAAAAAAAATGTTATTAACTACTAAAGCCACTAAAGTGAATGAAAGGACATGTATCTTTTTGTAAAGAAAACAAAATGCATATTGTATGAGAAAGTCATTGTCTGATAACCAATACATTAACATGAATCAAAATAAGTCATTCTTTATGTTCACCTCTGTATAAGCACATTTGAAAACTACTTTACAGTAATGGAAAATGGGTAGTGTGTCTGCAACTTGATGTAAGAATTCTATCGTGATTTCCCTTTTATGATCTTCTGTAACAAAAATTGTCTAGATTGATTTTGATTCATCAAAGTGTATAGGGTATTACATTTTATTTTAGGTAATTCCACATCAAAGAGAAAATATACAAGCCTAGGAAGATCAGTGCATTTGCCACATAAGAATAAATTATTTAAAGGTTACAGCCAAATATATAAAGGTCAAATTACAGAAATGACTACAAAATGTGAGAAATGTATCTATGCTTTCCTTTCAAGGCTAGTGTTCGCTAGGAGAAATTTACCTTTTGTTTTGTATAAAATTAAATGGATGCCAGGGACACGTGTTTTCAAATAAAGAAGATAATTTTAAGCAATATCTAGTTTTACCAAGGTTAAGCATACAAACCAACCGGTCAGTTAGATATATAGAGTTTTCTTTCTTTCTTTTTCTTTTTTAAATTCAAGGCTAGATGAATCTCTCAGGCTTTGAGATGTAATCTTTCATTATGAGAAACCATGTTGTATTTCTATTTGTATACATTGATAAATAGGCAAAAAGATATAACTGCATGGATATAAGTAAATAAGTAAAGTAACACTTTATAATTTTGATAATTTACTTTCTTAATTAATGAACATTTGGAGATTACTTAACACGATCATAAACTATGAAACAAATTTCAACTATTGGAAAGATCTCTACTCTACATTGAACTGAAGCATAGCACAAAGTTATGGCCCTCTGCTTGCCTAGAAGTAAAGTTCCAATATCTTACTTTGGGAGGTCAAGTAAACAGAATATGCCTATTCAGCTCTTTCTAGTTTTATCTCAGTTGCATAGTGTAGCCTTAAATTAAAGTCACCCCTTTCTGAGTCTAACAAAATTCTGATGTCTACACTGTGGAAAGGCCTAGATACCTGACAGTTTCAGCCAGACACAGTGATGAGCAGTTGCCTTAGAGTACCCCATAAATTTACACAAGATTGCCAGGCCTGCTTTTTTAGCTTGACTTATCCTTCTGTTTCTGTTACTGCATGCTGATTCTAATAAATTCCTTATACATCAAATCTGTCTCACATTTCCTTCTTGAAAAAAAAAAAACTAATGATGACCATTTGGTACCTGTAGTGATCTGAGAAAGTAGGCAATTAGAAGGTGTTTTACAACAGTCATGTAGGGAAGAGGAGCTGGGGAACTTCAAGCACAAGGTGATTACTAAATTGTTTTTTTTTTTTAATTTACTAATAGTCATTAATAAGGTATATCAGAGGAACTCCCTAGAAAACATAGTGTACTTGATTTGTAATATTCATCAAGAAAATATCAGCTAAAAAGATAATTGGTTGCATTAAATATCACATTGTAAATCATCAGGTAATGCAAATAAAAGCCACAACAAAATGCAATATTTAAGCCACTAGCTTGGATATAATTAAAAAGATAGACAATAACAAATGCTTACGGGGATTTGAAAAATACTATATTCCTTTTACTCTGTTGAGAAAAATGTATAATGGTACATTCATATCAGAAAACAACTCCTTAAAATTATAGCCATAGTGATGTCAAGCATCAGTTAATGAATTAAAGATAAACTACATGGATATTGCATTAAGTAATAAAACAAAGCAGCTTCCTCTTGGATTAGTTCAAAGAAGAGCAAGGCCACTAGTAGATAAATAAATCTAATAAATTAAAGTATTTGTAGATAAACACTTATGTAAAAACTTTATTTATAATAGCTCAAAGTGGCAATTGTCTATCAAAATGGTCTTTAAATCTAATGAATATGAAAATAAAATAGCCTATGTTAATAGAACTGAAAATGGATGCAAATTAAAAGATATGAAAAACTGGAACATTGGTAAAATTTGAAAAAGGAATAGTAAATGAAAAAAGTCTGTCACAAGAATCATTTGATTATTCCACTGATGACTAACACCCACAATGAGCAAATCTAGAACCGTGGTGTTACTAGTTTGTTAAGAAAGAGACTAACGATGGCCCTGATATGTGTCCTTTTTTTCCCAAGTGAACAAAATTATTATAAAGTTAAATTATAATGAATCTTGTGTAAAACTATATGCAGTAAAATTACATTGAATGTAGATTTTTAAATTAGTACATTATATGGCATGTGACCATCATTTCAACAAAACTGCAAGAATTTTAACCTCATCATGTCTTGAGTACAGGGTCAAGGTTTGTCATTTAAAAAATGACAAAATTGGATTATTGAAGCTAAATGCAACTGATGCTCTACAAAAGAATCAAAAGGCTGAGGGATAGTAATTTATAACTGACAATGAAGGTGTGTGGAAAACAACTGATCTCTTTGACAATATGTACAAATGCAGAATCCTTAGGAGAATGCAAACTCCAGAAATAGAAGTAAACTCCCCAAGGATTCAAGGATAACCATATATTTGAATGTCAGTCTTTTATCCCAATACTTGCACATCTCCTATAATTCAAAATATAAGTTCTCTCTTCAGGTTTTAAAGGCCACAAAATCCACAATTTCATGGTACTTTTCTCACCCAGATAATTCATGGCATGCAATACTTAGTTTTTAAAGGAGTACCCAGACATTGAAGAGGCTATGCAATAATTCCTCCGCTGCAGTACTTACAGCCATCCTAGTTAAGCCGTGAGATTTACCAGATGTTATCACAACCAAAGAACTGAGAATGGGACAGCATGCCGTGTGAAAATTGTGGTAAACTGAAGAAGAAGAATCACCATATGACTTCTCTGGGTTTGTAAACAAGGCTATGTCATATACCAGTGTATTCAACTGGAAAACAGCTTCTAAAGTGCTACTGGCCTCTTATTCAAACACGATGGGTTTTCATAAGATGTTATCAGACCAATTTGTCATAAGTTAGGATATGTAAAGATCACTAAATTTTAAGGCTTGGTTAACCCAACAAAATTCCAATGTAAGATGGCAGTGATATGTTACATTGAGCTTATGTCGTAGTGGGTACAGGCAACCTGCTTGTTCAGACTGTGTGTAAACTGTCACTGTCCCACAAAATTATTCCCTCAGTTCATTTCTGTGGATACATTGGACAAGTCTATATTACTAGCTTATGGAAAAGAAATTGATCCAAGATTCATTTACACATAGCTTGCCTTAGTAATGTAGATACAAGAAAAAGTGGATGATAGATGAATTATAATCTATATTTTGAGAGATAATTGTAAAGGAGATTACTCCTAGTGGAAGGGCTTAAGGAGGTCCACATGTAATTATTTCATAGGAAACAATGTTTAAATAATAGACAATGGACAGTAGCAATCTTCCTCTACTTGATCAGAGTTCATTCCTTCTATCAATAAAGTGATATTTTCAGGTGTAACATTATAGTTTATAGTTCAATGAGTCTGGCTTGCCAGTGGTGAAAATGTAGAATTTACTGAAAAAGATGTTATAAAGAGTTGTAGTCTAGTGAGTGGTCAGTTGCCCAGAGGGAGAAAAAATGGTTAAGGGAAGGTGAATTTTGGCATATAGACATGGAAATAGACATTAAAAAGGATATCATGAAGTGTGAATTCTTGACACGTGTTAACACACAATAATTATTACCCTTCATGGACATGAAACTAAACAGAAAAAAGCAATTGATTTGCTAGGCCATTTTTGCTTAATAATGGCCCAATGCTGGCAGACTAGCTAAATGAACAGTGTAGCTACAGTGACAAGAAGAGTCTCTTCTATGTTTAGTTAAAGATGTGGACTCCCTTTGACCAAGATTGTTCTTTTCACTGGAACTAATGATTTCCCAAATTGTCACTAGCATTAATATGTTCTTGTCCCTTAAGAACTGCGAGTTACCACTTGTTGGCAAGTGAAGCATACTGGCTTCCTTTCATTGTGGTAAGTACTTTATTTTCATTGCTGATCCTTAGTCTGAGTACTACTTTGTTCTTACTCCATGCAAGGCTTCCACCAAAACCACTGTTCAAGGGTTTATATAGTGTTGAAAATCATGATTGCACATAATGTAGTTGCAGTCAAAAGATCTCTAGTCACAGTAATGGTGATACGAGATTGGACCCTTGATTACAGTATACATCAATCATAGTATGTATTTTCTAATCAGAAATCTTTACTCCCATATATTGGAACAGCTTGCTGAAGATGTTGATTCATAAGCTTAGAATCTTCAGGATGTTGTCTATGATCCAAGTAAAGAATTTTTATGTGAAGTTTTCTTTCTAGTATGCAAAAACTTGGGTACCAAGAAATGAAATCAACAGTTTCCATCTACTTGTCATTATGCTTACCAACCCACTGTGAGCTTATGTTTTCTCTAATTCTGCAACTCAGAACTCTGCATGTTTAGGTGCCCTTTTGTTAGAAAAGGACACAATTTCCAGACTAACATTCCCATTGCAATATACATCACAATGTTACATAAGCAAAAAGGTCACTTTGACAAGAGAAACAATCACTGACCTTGTAAGAAGCAATGTTACTTAAATAACAGGGACATACAGGAACTTGTGCAATCCAGGTGCTGCACAAGAATGCTTCTTCTGGCCTAAATGTAACTGTAAAGGGAAAAAGATGGCTACCCAGACATGAGAAGGACAGAGTGGCCAGACAATTAATGAAATAAAGGATGAAAGTTCAAGTTAATATTTTAATAAATCATAGGCTTCTTTAAAGTGAAATCAGAATAGAGAGTTGGCTAGCAACTATGATTGAGTATCTAATGTAGTAGTGGATTTATGGTTTGCCTTATTGTTCTTCTATAAAACGTCCCTAAAGCAAGGGACAGTCATTTGAACTTTCTAGATATTTCTCCAAATGAGTAAAGAAAAAAAAGTCTATGTGATTCTGATAAAGACTGAGATGTGACATCCAGATCCACTTTCAAGGAAGACATACTTACTGTTCAACCTTTCAGAGAGCCATTGAGCAAACTCCAACTGTTGGCCTCTGAAGGGTTTCAATCAGCTATATAAAACTTTCTCATCAGATGTCACATTCTTCTGAGATGATCCAATGTACCTCACTGAGCAAAACAGGAGTAAAAAACAGAGCCATTACAAACCTTCATGAGACACTAGGAAAGCCATTACCCCTAAGGTTCCTAAATCACAGTTCAAATTATCTCTCTGCCCTAATAAATGCCTCCTTCCTAAACTCTAACAGAAATTACCTTCAAAGAATCCAACCCAGAGCAATAAATTTCATATTATTTTCTCCAATTCAGACATGTACTTATAGCATTTAATGTTTGCATTATATTCCTTTCATTTAGTTTGATATTCTTCTAGACTATTAAAATGTCATGGTTAGTATAAATCAACCTTTGGAAACAATTTTTAATAACTAAAATGTTAGAGAACTAAACATTCCAATTTTCAAATTTTATTTTCTTTGATGCTGGGAGGTGCTACATTGAAAGTTATTTGATCGGCTCCTGAAAACAATATAACCTGACAAAATACCTGATATTTTGAGCATTCAGGGTTATAGAAGCTTTGGACCAGAAAGATTAACACTTGAGTTTTTGAATGGCTTTTTGTTATTTTCTACACCCTTCAATTTAATATTTTAAAATCACTTGAATAACGCAGGAACACTTACTGATTGTTGAACCTATTTTTGTATTTTTCTATACTGTTGATTTGGATACTTGAAAATATTTTAAAGCCATTAACCAAGGGAAAAATAACAGCTTTTGTATATTTAGGTATAATTGAAATGTGAGTATTTTTAGAGGTAAGGTGAAGTTAATGTGAATGATTATGCTCTCCCTAATCTTATCTTACTGTTTGTGACACACTTTCTTTAAGGAATGCATTTGCCAGATGAAAAGCATAGATGACCTATCCTAAAACATGCTCGTAACTGCTGCATCTGGAGCTGATGTGATCTTCCTGGTTACATTAGCATTCAAATGTTTGATAAATATCAACTGCCTGAGATTTTAAGCTTTATAAATTTACTTGGGTGATTGTGCACTTCCAGTCTTCTGCTCTTTATCATGCTTCTATGGCACTTCCATCAGAATTCCACCTCTAAGTAAAATTTTATGACAGAAAGGGAAGTTTCATCATATCACAGTCTGGCATTCTCAGATTTTCTGCCTAAATAACAATGGTAATTTTGAAATAATCCACAAGACATGCATTATTTTTGAAGGTAAGAACCCATATGTTTATCATTATAGACATTTTCATCAATAATGAGATATTACTTTTATGAGTCTATCATTTGATACTAATATTATAAAAGTTTAGGGGCTTGCATTCATATTGAGCATTATACTTTACAATTGAGCACTATACAAAGTATATATACATATGTAAACATCATCTGATAACAGAAGCAACATATGGTCATGATAGAGGTAATTATTTTAGCTTTGTAGGAAGTACTGGTACCAAGAGAAAAAATAAAATTAGTAAATGAAAAATGGTTGTTAACAAATACTGCATTGGTAAGTTTAATTTCTGATGCCATGATAAAACACTCTGGCCAAAATCAACTTAGTGGAAGAAAGACTATTTTACCTTCAGCTTCCAATCGATCATTCAAGGAAGTCAAGGCAGAAGTTCAAGCAGGATCCTGAAGAAAAGGCCATACTTAATTAGCTTTCATATGCTATCCAAGACAACCTGTCCTGGGAATTGTGGACCCACAGTGGGCTGGGCCACAGGTCCCTTTTGTCTGGAAAATGCTTCAGTTGAGAGAGATCCCATTCTCAGGTGACCCTAGGCTTTGTAAGATGGACAATTAAAGTTAACTAGGACAGTCTGTGAGAAGAAAGTGAGTGTAAAATATAAGAAAACTCTGTATTGTATCTTAGGGCTAGAGACAATCTTGGCAGAGCACCCCTCTTTCCTGCCTAGTAAAAATTCACTGCCTTTCCAGTTCACCAAGAAAAGAAAAGTATGTTCTCTTGGTTGGAGATGTTGGGCCTTGGTTATGAAACCTAACATCCAATCTGGGAGTCAGACAAGCTACATCAATTAGAAATGTGTAAATAGAAAGAGTGTCTCAGAGCTATAGACCTAAAACATGATTCTAGTGTTGCCAGGGCCAACAAGAAAGTGGTCCCTGTATAGGGCCATACCTGTGAAAGAAAGATTGCCTCTGCATGGTCTTAAACTCACGCCTCTCACCAATAACACAGCAACTGGAATTTTAGAAAACCTTCTGTAATTGTGACTACAGCAAGTTTTATCAAGAAACCATAACATTAGGTGCCCTGTTTTTATTTTGTTTAAAAGAAATAAAATAATTCTGTGTACCAAAGCAGAATAGTTATTGAAAGATGAATAGACAGCTGAGATAAAACAAATCAACTGTTATTGTAATACCTTACTTACTAAGATACTGATGTTAAACTCTTAAACTGTCAAGTTTGATTTTTGTCAGCAAAAATATTTAGTTGAGCATTACTGAGTGAACTCCTTGTGTTGCCTTAGTTTCAGCCAACATATCTGTTAGTTTCACAGACATATTGGGCCAATGTTTGAAATGGCCCATGTCAGAATCTGGCTGGCATGTGGTAATTTGTCACTCACTATACATATGAGAATCTGAGGGTATTGTTATGTTACGTGTTCTTCCTTAGCCACTTAAAATACATTTTTTCATTTTGTGCTCATTCTCATGACAATCTATATGTTTCCACATCAGCCTTCTCTATTCTCACATTCTAATATTCTTTCTGTTCTATAACTCTGAACAATATACTGAGTCATTCAAACTTGCTATGACTACACACATTTATCTTAAACTACATCTTTTTGTTTTGTTTTAAGTAAATTCATAAGGTACAACCTCCGAGCCACTGCCCAGTGGGTATATTTCCCTTACTTCAAACATTCAAGGTTATGCCAAGGTGAGGTTGCTATGGAATCACAGTCCATTTTCACTTTTCAATTCTAAAACCAAGCTTAGCTCCTGGAGAGATGCCTTGTGGGTGAAGAGCACAATCTGCTCTTCCAAAGAAACCAGATTTTGTTCCCAGCTCCTATATCTCTTGGCTCACAATCATCTGTAACTCCAGTTCCAGGATCTGGCATTGTTTTCTTACCACTGCAGACAACTACATGCACATGATACATATACTTCAGCACATAAAGTACATAGAAGATTGAGTAAATAAGGAAGTCTTTAAAACCAAGCTTATCACCATGCATGATGGAGCACACCTATAATACCATCACTTAGGGAGTCAGAAGTAGGTAGATCTCTGAGTTCAAGGTCAGCCTGGTCCACTAATTGAGTACCAGGACAGCCAAGGCTACACAGAGAAACTCTATCTGGAAAACTAAAAAATAAATAAATAAAACCAAGCCTATCTATGTATTGAGTTTGAGTTACTCAACTTGAGACACTCAGCTTGAAAACCCAAAAATAAATAAATAAAACCAAATCTGTCTTTAAATATGTGTCATGATAAAAATGTTATTTCTAATAGGATGAGACTTAACTTTGTCTCTGAAAGGCTAGTACGTTGTGTTTGACCACACAGCCCTAATAAGCCAATTAAAAAAACAAGTAATAGTATAAATCAGAAAATAGATTTATTTAATGTTTCTACATTGGGAAGAAAGACAACTAAATCCAATGACCTATAACTAATACTTACCCTCTGCTTCATCTTTCAGTATGCTGATATGAGGTTTATTTTTAAGTAGATAGTCATGGGTACTCATAACTTAGTAATTCCCATCAAGAACTTGTAAAGTCCACCAGGGCTTATGCTCCAATCTCTCCTGTAAGGTAGCCTGACAAGTTGTCTTAACTGTGTGAATTCTCTTTCTAGGTGACAAGCAATCTTCTGATTGACACCGCGCTTCACTGTTTTCCTACTGCCATTTTGAGTTCCCTGGGAGAAATTCCAATTATTTGGGATGGATTGTTTGTTTCTATTCTCTTCTTATCAAAGGAAGAGACATGAATGTCTATAAAACATCTTCATGCTTATCAGGATATATACTTGTTTGCTTTGGGTTCTTTGACCTGGGACTCCAAAGATATAATGGAAATATTGGACAGGAACCACAAATTAATTTTTTAAATCCCCAGAAACAGCATTTCATGTGATAAAATTGATAATTAGTAAATGGTTATTTTTATTTTTATTTTAATTTTTTCTATATTCATGTGTATTATCACACATATACAGTAAACTAACTATAGCAAGAAAAAAACACAAAAAAATCAGGAATTATATAAATGTTACATTCATAGTGTTTTGGCTATTTGTATTTGGCAACCTTGAAGAAAACATCTTTCCTATCTTGGTGCATCTAAAACTCTGAATGTAAATCAATATCTATCATATCTCTTCTCTATTAACTTAAAACATCTATTTAGACCTAAAAACATCTTAAACCCAAAACAACTAGGCATAATTGTAAAACTAAACTATCTGGTCTTCAACCAAATGAGACTTGAGAAGGAATAAAATTAATTACCTGAATATACAGGGAGTGCAGGTTAGTAACTTCCAGAATGAGAAGATGACAGAGACAGTTTGCTGCTTGAACAGCCATACAAAACTCTCTATAACATTGGAGCATCATCATCAGCCTTCTGATCCATTATATCTGACAGACATATCTGTGAAGTAGGAACTATTTGAGGATTGCTTACCCTGTGTTGGTACAAATGGTTGTTAAATTGATGTATTTATAAAGAATAGAAAATATATTTTTGAAAATAGTATGCTTTTCAAACTAGAGTAAATGAGACCTGAAGTAGAAAAGAAGTCATCAGGAAAAGACAGGCACAACTGAGAATTGTAATAGAGGAGAGGTGTACAGTTAGTGTCACTGACAGTTCCAGTATCTCACAGATGAGTGCAATAGCAATTAGGAAAAGAAGTAGTAACACTGATTGACCCAGTACTACAGTTGATTAATCCTGTATCCAAGAAGAGAGATTTTAAGAAGTGAAATGAAAGCAACTGCAAGGAGAGGGACACTGATAAATTACCACAATTAACCTTTCTGATAGCCCAAAGCAACTAGCACAGCATGATAAAATGTAGAACACAGAAGTTACAACAGGTGAGTGATACAAGCTTCAAGGGAGGATAGAGACTCCAGTATAGCTAAAGTCTCTCATATGTCTTCTGGCAAGGCAAAATCCACATTCTCTTAAAAAGGAAAAAGATGAATTTGTTTAAACTTTACACTAGCTAAATATATATTTCTCTGCACTTTGTTATGATTAACTTTGTCAGCTATGTAGGTTAGAAAATGCACCACCCTATAGACAAGTACATGGACACAATATATATTTTCTGGGGAATATTTAATGATTTAACTGAGCCAGGATAGAAAGACATGGAAGGACATAAGATAGGAGAGGAAGCCTCACTCAGGAATCTGGGTAAATCCTCTCACCATCAGCTAAGGAAGAATTGCAGTAAATTTAACAGTGGCTTAAGAACTTACTACCTTCCCAAGTATAAATTAAACATTATCTAAGAATCTCAGCATAAACCCCATTTAGAGGGAAAATACATACACCAAACTCCTTGTGCAATACAAATGACTCATGGTATTATCCTATCATATTTTAATTCTACCTTTGTAACCTGCTATTGTGTTCTTTCCTCAGTGTTCTGTAGCATAATCAGTTTTTACATTTTTCTGTTTATGCATTACGACTGGCTTACAAAACCTTTATAAAGATACAATTAGTTTGGAATGCCCAGATTCACTTACTTATTTTGCTTTGCTTTTAGAGGTACCATCTAGCCATGTAGCCTTGAGTAGTATCAAAATTATGATTCTCCAGCCCCAGTCTTTCAAGTGTCAAGATTAGATGCATGTACTACTAAGCCTACTTTACAATGATATTATACAGCCTACTTTACATTAGTTTCTAATTTCATTTTACTGTACTGTTTCAAGGAATTTGTCTGACTTTAGCTAAAATTTTCAAGACTGCTATATTCTGTCACTAAATATTAAAAAAATCTACAGAGTCTATAAACATAATTATTCTCTAAATTAGTTAATAGGATGCTTTTAGAGTTTATTTTTTCATGATTTCTCTGCATCAACTATAATTAACAAGAGGAATATGTAATGTAAAACAATACACCTAAAGTTGTTGACCTTTGCGCTTTCAGATATTGCTTTCTCTTTCTTCACAGTAGAATGATCCCTGATTATTCTTATTGTTCTTACTGAATATTCTGTTGTTTTTAATGCAACAAAACTTTTACCAAACTTCCAATATACGCCAACTTTCCATACTGCCACACTGTCTTCCATGTATAGAATACCTCTACTGCAATTAAAATTATTATATGTTATAGAGACAGCAATGCTTTAAAAAAGAATTATATTATTTGGATTTAGGATATAGCTTAGTGATTAAAGTACTTATCACCCAAGAAAGAGAACCAGAATTTTTATACCCAAAGCCTAAGTAAATGTTAGGTGGCATGGTGACTTGCCTATAGTTACAGCCCCAGAAGGTGTAATGAAGGATCTCTATTGTTAGCTGTCTAGAGAAAATGGACATATAATGGAGGTCTATGTTTCTTTGAGAGATCTATTCTTATTCTGAAGAAAAAGCTGGAAGTGCCATATCTTTCCACAGCTCCAGGGATTGACCTAACTGCTATGGTGAGGGACTGAAAAAAAGACAGGCACAGAAACTAAAGGACAGTCTGTATATATACAAGACTGGAATCAGGTGAGCTGCAGTTTCTATTGAATGGAGTAACTGCAGCACCCTAGAAGTTCAGAGGGTTTTTAATTCTATTCTATTCTATTCTACTATACTAATACTATACTATACTATACTATACTATACTATACTATACTATATTATATTATTATGTAACTGAACAGAGAGGTAGGACTGTTGCATGTAGTTTAATCAATAAGGTTGGATTATTATATATAGATGACAAAGGAGGCAGTGTTATTATATACAGCTAAACAAGGAGGCAGGTTTACCTAAACTGAGTAAGAACACTTGCTGTCATGATAGTGTCTTATGCCTCTGGAACTATAAACCAAAATGAACACTTTCCCTCAAAAGTCACTTTCGGTCATGGAGTTTTAGCACAACTGAATAGGGACTAAAATAGAAGTGGTACAGAAAATAGCAGTAATCTTAATATCCGTTTATTAAACAAAAGTCAAAATATTTTCCTTTACATTCCCAAGAACTTACATGGAAAAGCAAAACATGAAGGACCCTTCAAGTTTTTTTCAAATATATAACAAAGGACGATAATATGGCGAATAGGTAGAGATTATTTCAACAGTATGGTTTTAAAATCTGTTTTGTCCAGTAAAAAAGAATTGTGCTACATTTAACCATTGCTTTAAAATATAAGTAATATTTCTAAAAGATGAATATGAGAAACATGGCTCAATTTAAACACAATCCTGGCCTATGGCCAAGCTTGATACATTAGGGAAAGTAGAGAGATGAAAACTCCCATTAATTACTTACTTTATTATTTATTTAATTGGTTTGATTTGACTTTTCAGTATAAGCAAATTAAATGTAAAATTAATGTAAAATCAAAAGCCTAGCAAAAGTACATTTTTGCAGAATGTAATCTTTTTAAGATACCATAGTATAGTATGGAGATTATAGTTCACCTAGCATAAGTCCATTCATAAAGATAATTTTCAATAAATAAGTTCCAATTATGATTCTGTCTACTTGATATAGACTTGATTAAAATCCCAGAAGCCATGTGTAAAGGTGCTGTGGTCACACTTGCTTATAATGCCACTGATGTAAAAGCAGCGAAAGAAAGATCCCTGGAACTTGCTGACTAGTCAGTCTAGCCTAAATGGTCAGCTCCAGGCCAATGAGTTAATCTCAAAGAAGGTAGACAATGTTCCTGAAGATGTACCCAAAGTTTCCACTAGTTTCAATACATATATGCAAATGTACCCACACATGTTTATATTTACACACACACATACACACAGAAATTATAATGATATTGGAAATCAGTAATTATGTGTGTATATATATATGTGTCCTAATATATCAGAAGGGAATGTAATTTATACAAGTAATAACTTCTATTTACCAAAGTATAACATTTCAAAATGTTTTATTTGTTCTATATATAGTTAAGAGGATAAAACACAAGTGTTTTCATTTAATTATTTCAATATAGATCTATAATATAGACTATAACTCAGGTATGGTCAATATCAGGAGTTAATACACATATTTCAGCTCAAATATCAATAACTACAGAGATACATGAGTAACTAAGTTGTATGGTAGAAATATATGCCACAAGTCTAGTGATATTTGGTTAAATTATAAAATAGGGTAGCAATCCAGCATTATGAAATTATTCAAGATTGCATTATAAGAATATGGGCAAAATTCAGGGAGTGTACTAAGGAATGTAGAAATAGGACATAAATAAAAACATTACGTTTGGTTAAACATAGGCCAAGTTGCAAATAACTAGCGAAACAACTCCAAGGGCTTTGGATGTTTCCCAAATCTATCAAATGGCTTATGAAGAATTTTAAACAGAAAAGTAGCAAGGAAACTTGGGAAAATAGTGGATTAGTTAAAGTGAATATTCTTCAAGCAAGATGACTGGAGTTTAGAATCCCAGAATCTAAGTAAGTCTGAATGTCATACCAGGGATTTGTAATCACATTTCATCTGAGTATAGATGGGTAGTAGAGATAGGAGAATTACAAATGTGTACAGGCCAGTAGCCTGACATATAGAAGTAAACAAAAAAGAGATCTTGTCTCAAGTAGGGTTGAAGGTGAGAACAACACCAAAGGTTGCCCTCTGACCTCTAGATACATACTTCAGCATATGCACACCTTCACTAACAGGACCCTCACACATACAAAAATGAGTACACATACACACACACACACACACAGAGTGCATACACATTTTTTCAAAATAAAAAAAATGGTATGGCATTTTCAAATAATCAGAATTTCCCTGTGTATCAACATGTATTTTGGTGTATGAGCACACACAGCAGCATATAGTAAAGATTGAGACAGAGATAGGCATATCACCACTGAGTTCCTCTTCTCACTCTAGAATGGTTTTCTGAAGTCATTAACACTTGTGGTTTTAAGTACCAAAATTATAACTATGGTAAGGAAAGGTGACTTTTTTGTTGTTCTTCAAAGTTTTCAAGTTTCCCACGAGTAATCTGTATACTAGTTTATAAGTAAATTCTTTTTCTTAAATGAAAAAAGGATATATGTATGTATGTATATACAAATACACACACACACACACACACATATATATATATATATATGTATATGTATATATGGAGAGAGAGAGACTGAGCTTTATGTGCACAATTGCTATTTGCTTATTAAAAGTAATACTAATAAGGTGACTAAATCATCATACTGCGTGTTCATTGCTACAGTCTTGGTGGTGACCATAAGAAAAAGAAATAACTGGTGGAAGAGTGTATGTCAATTTGACTAGACACTATAGATATTAAGATAGTCTCAACATATAATTTGGTAGAAACAATTTTGGATGCTACAATCTATTTAACTGTTGACTGATGCAATAAATAAATGTCGGGACTCAGAAGCAGCAACTAGTTTCCAAAGAAATATAATAGTTATATTTTTGAATGATTTCGGTATAAGCAATATGAGACTGAAATAGTTATTCAGTAAGAAATTGGTTAAAGGATTGTAGAAAACAAGAAAAAAGATTGCCTTCAAATATAAATTTAAATTTAGGATTCCTGAATTCCTATAGATGGGACTATATAGGAACAAAGAGACCTGATACAGGAGAAAAAAAAACAATGACTCCAAAAATCAACGTATTTACAGTGCTATGAAATCCATGAAATGTTGAACAACATCAAATATAAAAAAAAAAATGCAGAAAAAACTAACAAATGAAAAGTTTGAACACAGACTTTTTATGTCATTATCTGGATTACTATTTATTAAATATTTAGACAAAAACTGTAGCTCAGTATTAGAATACTTACTTACCTAACATGCAGAAGGCCTTGGGTTCAATCCTCTGCATTATGGCAAACAAAAACATTGGCTTTGTTATTCTTAATCTGAAACTATTTATAGTAGTGTATTTGTTACTCTTCTACTGTTGTGCATAGGCACCACTAAGGAATTTATAAAAGAGTTTATTGGGGATTACAGTTGCACAGGGTAAGTCCATGACCACCATCATGGAGAACATGATGGCATGCAGACAGGAAGGCTTGACACTGGATCAGTAGTTGGTAGCTTATATCTGCTCCATGAGCAGGAGGCAAAGAGAGAGAGAGAGGGCGGGGTGGGGGAGGGAGAAAGAGAGAGAGATAACTGGGAATGTTGTAGACCTTTGAAACCTCAAATTCAACCCCCAATGGCACACCTCTTTCAACAAAGCAACACCTCATAATCCTTACCAAACAGCTCCACAACCTGGGACCCAAGCATATTTAGTTTATGGGGATCATTCTCAAACCACCATTTTAATGTAAGGTGTAATGGTGTTTCTAAATTACAACATTTTTTATACTAAAAAGTATGAATAATCACTTACATAAACACAATAAAATTACAAATGTGGATGCAGTGTAAATACTTTTGTTTAAATTCAGTCAGTTACTCTTTTGTCTATCAGTAGAAAAAAATCACCCCAGTTAACAATTCATGATTACAATTTAAATGAAAAGACTTGTATATCACTAATATTCTTTTTTTTTCTGAAAGTTTTCATATGTTATTTTGGGCATATTGAGATTTTCAAAATTATAATTTATCTTACAGAAGATTGCCCAGTTGAGATCCTTTAGAGTTATGGTTGCACAAATCATATGATGTATACTTAATCCACTGTTTTAAAAATTCATCTTTACATTTTGCAAATTTTATTTGCCTGTTTTGCGTTTTGCAGACAGAGTGAAACCCACATTTGCCTGGAACCTGGTCTGTAACTATATTTTGTCTCGAATTTCTGCTTCTGTTTCCATTTTGTAAGTGCTGATATTACAGGCGTGCACAATCACACTTGACTGAGAGCTTAGTAAAGGTGATTTTTGCTGGACTATTTTTACTGTAAGGTAGAATTTTTAAATTAATGAATATATTTAAATACTGTGCAAATACATTTTTCTCATCAAGGTTTCAAGCATGAATTTTAACATTCATTGATAATCTTTGACTGAAACAACTATTACTATTGGTGTGGGTTCTTTGATTGTTTGTTTTGTTTTTTGTTTTTGTTTTGTTTTTTTTTTGGTTTTTTTTGTTTGTTTGTTTGTTTTGTTTGTTTTTTTTTATTAATTTATTCTTGTTACATCTCAATGTTTATCCCATCCCTTGTATCCTCCCATTCCTCCCCCCCCCATTTTCCCATTATTCCCCTCCCCTATGACTGTTCCTGAGGGGGATTACCTCCCCCTGTATATGCTCATAGGGTATCAAGTCTCTTCTTGGCTACCTGCTGTCCTTCCTCTGAGTGCCACCACGTCTCCCCCTCCAGGGGACATGGTCAAATGTGAGGCACCAGAGTATGTGAGAAAGTCGTATCACACTCTCCACTCAACTGTGGAGAATATTCTGACCATTGGCTAGATCTGGGAAGGGGTTTAAAGTTTACCTCCTGTATTGTCCTTGGTGTGGGTTCTTTGAAAGCCATAGAACCTTTCTCAGTTCTTAGTGAGCTTAACTTGATGAGTTAGAGTGCTTATTAATCAATGATCAGCAAAGCCACCCAATACTAACATCTTTCAAATTTTTTGCCTCACTCTCAAGACAAGACGGTGAGTGAATGCAAAGAATTTAATAAGGAAAAGCAAGAAGTAACTGGGACAGTGGAAGGAGATGACTACTTCCGGGATGCCTTGTTTAGTAGCTTGTCATGAGACTTAAGCCTCACTTAAGCCTAAGACTTATTAGGTTTGATAATTTTTTAGTACATCACAGGCTGAGCTAGCTAATAAGTCATCTACATACTTTAATCAAAATTAATAATAAAAATAATAATAAATAGTGATTCACCCAATCAAGGAATCTGTCACATGTCATAGTCACCTTCAACCTCTCTCTCTATTTATTGAGTCACTGTATTTATTGCTTAAATATAATAATTTTAAATTGCATGTGTGTCTGAGTGTGGGTGTTTGAAAGAGCAGTGTTCTCAGAAGCCAGTAAAGGACATCATATATCTCTTTAGAGCTGGAGCTACAGGTAGTTGTTAGCTCCCTAATGTAAGTGCTATGAACTGCAGGTGCTCTTAAAGTGCTCTTAACTGCTAAGCCATTTCACTATCCACTATTGAGTCACTTTCTATGTGATTATCACATGACCTACCAAAATCTTGTCCTTACTTCCTACAAGGAGCCAGCTACTCTCTCACTACAATAGTTTCCAAGTAATGATATTATTCTTCCATTTCGTTATATACTTATAAGAATAAATTTTATATTTTAATTTACATATATATCCATTCATTTAAAAAGACCCATAGATGTAAATTCTCCTCTAAGAAATATAATCCATTATTTAATTATTTGTTTTGATTCTCAAATTATCTAATATTTGGCTGATGTAAGCCACTTAAGATTGATTTCTTTACTCTGATTAGATGTTCCTAGTGAGTCTCTAATCCATCCTTTACTCTGTGTCATAGCACAATGTTCTAAGTATATCACGACCTTTTATTCTTGGCTCAGCAACCAGACATTCTTCTAAGCAGTTCTTATTCCTTTCAGTAAAGTATAACAGTTAGGCAACTATTGTATGACTTAAGGTGTGATCATTTCTGGGAAATCTTTGTGTCTTGACTTAATACTTGTTACTATGAAATATACATACACATGCATGCCCATAATTATATCTAGAAATTGCATCCATCTATATTAAAAACTCTGTTAATAACTAAATTTCTAATTTTTGGTCATATTAGTGACTTACCAACATGTAATAGATAACATGGATCTGATCTAGATTTTGCTAGTGATTTTTTCTTTGTGATTAGAATCTTTTTCCACATAGCGAATATCAAATATCCAGTTAAGCAATGTTCACTGCCTTTCCCTATCCCAGCTAAGTCTAACAAGTAAAACTTGACAGTAAGAATTCCATGATTAATTCTAATTTTATCATTATCTTTAGGTCCAGTAGCTATTCTCAAACACATTGAAGAAACATGATTGTGATCCCTGAAATAATATATTGTATTAACTTTTTTTGGCATATACTTGTTTTAGTAAGGCAACACACATGTGTGTACAGCTGCCTTTATTGCCCAATACTATTGTTTGTAGCGTTAGGAAATTAAATAAACTTACTTCTTTGTAGATTATTGTACACAATCTACTAAACTTTTGTTCTCTTATCCTCTTTTTGGTATTGCCATGAGCAATATGAGATTTTTTCAGCACATGCATTCATTTCTTACAAAATATATGGACTAGTCATTCTTTGCTTGCTAAATGGCAGTAACATAATGTCATAAATATTTGTAATATAGCACATATAATTAACTCATACTCATGCCATGTGCCTAAAAGAACTCTTTGGAAAAAGTATGTCTGCTAAACAGAATAACTCTGAAAACTAGACTTCAAGACTTTCCATCTCATCCTAAGATTATATGACCATCTCTATTCTTGGGAGGAAATATGCAGAATATACACTTCTTCTTGAGGTCTCATTACATAGTGGCATGTATCACTACCACATGCATTTCAATTGTAAAGTATATAATAAGTACATGGGAAAGTAAACTGTAATGAAAAAAAAATACCTGCAATGTATAAAGCAAAACCTGATCTGAACAGTAGAAGACTACTATAGTACATACTCTGAGCAGAACAAGAGTTTATTTCCAACCTACAGGCAGAATGCTTTTAGTTTTCTCTTGAGGAAGAACATAAAAGTATTCTACATGGTCAAGTAAAATGCAAACATTTATGACTCATAATCAAAAATCTTTATTATAGGAGACAATGTGCTAAGTCTAAATCAATTATTGATTTCTTTTGATGAAAATTTATAACCAGAAATGTTTTGTGTTCCATATTCAGTCTTTATGCCCTGGTATAGCCATTTGAAATAAATATTACTACTTAGAAAATACAAGAAGTGCAGGAGCAAATAGCATACCTTTTTGTACTTACTCTCCATGCTCTGTTTTGGAACCATCTCTTGACAGCTTCTTGTGTAATTATTATTGTGACAATAATAAAAAAAACATGTGGCATTTGTGTTTCTGTATCTGGGTTATCTCACTTAGTAAAACATTTTCCATTTCCATCCATTTACATGTAAATTTCACCTTTTTTCATGGTTGAATAAAATTCTATTGTGTATATGTACCACAATTTCATTATCCATTTATCAGTTGATAGGCATCAAAGTTTCTCCCATATCCTAGTCATTATGAACAGAACAGCAATGAACACGGCTGAACAAATATTTCTCTAGCTGGATGTCCAATCTTTTGTGTATATGCCAAGGACTGGTGTACATGTATGATGTGGCAGATATATTTATTTTTTTTAGAATTCCCCATGCTGATTTCCATAGTGATCGCACTAATTTGCTATCCTACAAATAGTGAATGAGGGTTCTCCCTTTCCTTCAAATTGTAGGCAGTGTCTGACAAAATAGGGGTGCAAGAAAGAACATTTTGAATTGGTCTGTATTTGCTCAGGAGTTAAGACCAACAACTGAAAACTACAGCCTAATTGAATTAAAAAAGCTTCTGTTCAAGAAGCTTCTTCCTTCAGCACTCTGCACCCACACTGCTGTGGGAATAAATAAGAACACACAGCCAGACATATGCAGAGAGTGAGAGAGCTTGGAACACTCAGTCCTAAATAGTATGTATCCTTCAAATCACTCCCCTCAGGGCTGAGGGAAGAATGTAAGAACTAGAGGGGGATGGAGGACATCAAGGAAACAAGGCCTTCTAAATCAACATAATCAACACACATATGAACACACACATCTTTAGGCACCATGTATATGGCCTATATGGGTCTACATCATCTAAAGTTTTGGAGCTTAAAGGATAAGTGGAAACATTCCCCTGTTCCTAACCCAGAAGCAATATACAATTGATAACCACTTGAAAATAAAAATTTCCTTTCCTCTAAGGGAGTCTCACTGGGAAATCATATCATTTTTAAGGGTAGGTTGTAATGCCCTGCAGGAGATTTCATCACATTATTTTTATTTATATATTTTCTTCTCTTTTTACAATACAGGCCCTCTACATGTAGATTGTGTCTTTCAGTTTAATGTTTTTGTGGGAGCTCAGAATGTGTGAACCAGTGGGTATCTTCTGCCATTTCATTAGCTCTTTTCCTTGTGTTTTGTCCAAATCTTATGTGTTACATTTTGTTTTATCTTATATTATTTTATTTAATTATTATTACATAGAATCATGTTTGCTTTCTAATGAGAGATGTAAAGAGAGTGGATCTGGATGGGAAGGGAGGAACAGAAAAGTTGGGAAGAGTAGACGGAGAGGAAACCATAGTCAGGATATATTATGTACCAAAAAACCTAATTTTCAATAAAAAAGAACCTAATGGTTCTGTACAGCAATAGAAATAACAAAGTAAAGAGAGAGCATAGATAGTGACAAGAAATCTTTACCAATTAAGCATCCAATAAGGATAAATAAAATATACAAAAGCTCAGAAAAAAAACCTAGCCAAATGGATAAACTACCATTAAAAAGAGCTCTGTGTTCAAACAGAGTTATTTTTTTAATTTTTAAGGGCTGTGGAAGATTTATTGCACAATATAAAATTAGACAGTACAGTAAACTTGATAGTAAACGACCTTTGTAAACAAGAGGTTTTGACAGAGAAGAGTTGCACAACAGAAGGGGATTCAAAACTCATTTGAAGACATTCAATGTTGAGTGATGGAAACTGAAAAACTTAAAGACTAAAAATTCTCAGATCTACCCAGATCTAGCCAATGGACAGAACATTCTCCACAGTTGAGTGGAGAGTGGGGTATGACTTTCACACGTACTCTGGTGCCTCATATTTGACCATGTCCCCTGGATGGGGAGACCTGGTGGCACATCAGAGCAAGGATAGCAGGTTACCAAGAAGAGACTTGATACCCTATGAGCATATACAGGGGGAGGAAATCCCCCTCAGTCACAGTCATAGGGGAAGGGAGTAGGGGAAAATGGGAGGGAGGGAGGAATGGGAGAATACAAGGGTGGGATAACCATTGAGATGTAATATGAATAAATTAATAAAAAATTAAATAGAAAAATCTCACAAAGCAATAAGCAGGATGCTTGTGAATTTTATGGTCAATCAAAAAATAAAATAAAAATTCTCCAATGAAATAGATATGTAGAAAATAAATTTTCCAAAAATAGATTTTTACATATACATTTATATTATTATACATAAATACAATAAACTACTTACAGCAAGGAGAACCATGAAACAATCAGGAATTATATAAATGTTACATTCATAGTGTTTTGGCTATTTGTATTTGGCAGTCTTGAAGAAAATATCTTTCCTATCTAGGTGCACCTAAAATTCTGAATGTAAATCAATATCTATCATATCTCATCATTATCAACTTAAAACATTTCTCTAGACCTAAGAACATCTTGACCCCTAAACAACTAAGCTTCACTGTAAAGCTAAACTACCTGGTCTTCAACACAATTGTGGTTTTTGAGAAGGAATAAAATTGATTACTTGAGTATACAGGAAGTGCATACTAGCAGCTTCCAAAATGAAAAAGACAACAGAGAAAGTTTGCTACCTGAATAGTCACACAAAACTCTCTATAACATTGGAGCATCATCTTCAGCCTTCTGGCCCAATATATCTAACAGACGTATTTGTGAGGCAGCAACTATGGAGAACTTGCTTACCCTGTCTTAGCAGAGTTTGGCCATCAACTCTGCCTGCATCCAAGCTTGCCCTTTTTTAGGCAGAATTCTGTCTGTGGTAGAAATGATGACATTTTGTCAAGTAGCTTGTTTGCCACATTTGAGGCCATCTCTATAAAAATGTTCATTAATGCTCATCATCTTCTTTGAGATAGGCTGCATGTTGCCAGGAGTTAACCTGTCTCATTGTCAATGAATCTTCAAAATAATAAAAACATCTTTAAAAACTATATTCTGTATATCCCTGAGGCTTTTGAAGACCTTATCAAACTATTTTACCTTATTTTTCTATAGAATAATATCTATGTGTTAGACCTAGGATGTATATTCATATGATAAAAATAGACTAGTAATTGATATGACAATGATTTGATCAACTAACAATTGACTTGTATAACTTACTTATCCTAAACAACTTGCAGTAGGACTTTCAAAGTTTGGCAAGTAAACTTTGTATTATAATTGAGTTGCATGGGTACAATAACGCATATTAGAATATTAGAATATATATATGCATTTATATACACACATATATATAATATATATAATGTGTGTGAATAATAATAATAAATTTGAATTATACACTTACATATCTAAAATTAAACTTAATTTGCATCTATATACAAAATTCTATACCAGTGAATTGAAAATAGCCTTGTGAGTAATAATTAAGGCCTTAAATTGAGGAGTACATTCTTCTTCTTCTTTTTTTTTTTTTTTTTTTTTTTTTGCTCTTTTTAAAAAATATTTTATTAATTTATTCATATTACATCTCAATTGTTATCCCATCCCTTGTATCCTCCCATTCTTCCCTCTCTCCTGCTTCCCACCTACTCCCCTCCCCTATGGTTTGCTTTTTTTTTTTATTCTGAAAATTAGCTTTATTTGGAGACGACTTGATCTCAAATCGCTAGACCTCTCATCTTGGGAGGCAAACATGAGGCACAGTCATAGAGGAGGGGAGTAAGGGGAAAATGGGAGGGAGGGAAGAATGGGAGGATACAAGGGATGGGATAACCATTGAGATGTAACAAGAATAAATTAATAAAAATTAAATTAAATTAAATTTTAAAAAAAGAATTTAAAAAAAAGAAAAAAGCCTGCTTTTCCCACCGTTGCCAATGATGAAACTGTGACTCCTCTTGAATAATGTGGGTTTTAACAGAATGAGGAGTACATTCAATAATCTACTTTTTGTCCTATCATCCCTATATATTTCTATATTCCCAATTCTTTCTTTTCAACCCCTATCTTCATACCTAAGAAAGAAAGATAAAGAAATAGAGAGACATCCCTGAGTCCAACCTCCTTTTCTCTTTAATTATGACCAATAATAACTTATAACTAATCCCCAATGACACTAAACATCTATCGCCCAAGAAAACAACCAAAAACCTACCTAACGTCCCTTAAGGGAAATGGGGTGTCATTCTCTTAAGATTTCTTCTGGCTGATTTGGGATGAATAATTCCTTTACAGGGACCCAAATAAAATTGGGGAAAATGAGAGTTTAAAAAGAATAAATATAAATTACTGAGTATTATCAAAAACAGTTCTACATTCTTAGCAATTAGGGAAAGGCAAATTAAAACTACTTTGAGTTTCGTCTTACTCCAGTCAGAATGACTAAGATTAAAAAGACAACAAACCTCCAGTTTTATTTTCTTAGGTCATATTATATTTGTGGACAAGGTATATGTTCCATTTAACAGATTTACCAGGATGTTTTTGTTCTTATAAACCTGAAGATATAACATGACTTAAAATTTTAAAATAGTTTTGGAGAGATGAATCTGCAGTAAAGAGAACTTACTGCTCTCACAGAAGAGTTGGGGTTTGTTCCCAGGTCTTGCATGGTTTATCACAACCATCTGTAACTCCACTTTCAGGTGATGCAGTGCCCTCTTCTTGTTTCCTAGGGCACTGGTCACACACATATGGTATATATATATATATATATATATATATATATATATATATATATATATATATATATATATATATATATATACCATACATATACATATATATGTATATATACATATACATATATACAGATATAACACGTGCACACAAAATTAAAAACAAATTAAAAAACAACTCCTAAAATATAAACTGTTGGTCTTATTTATGCCATACTCTCAAAAGCTACCCAGCTTCTTACTACTTAGTTTCCCTCTTATTTCATTTTATTTTCATGTGTATGGTGTATACTTGCATAATATGTGTGTTCATGAACTTGTAAATGCAGTAGTGTGCACCCATCCAAGCATGTAGAGGCCAAGGGAGGTCATAGGATATTTTTTCTGTTGCTTTGTCTTCCCCATTCTCCTGAGACATGGTTATTCACTGAAATTTTACACTAAGGGTTGTTTTGGATACATTGGCAGCCAGTAAGTCACAGTAATCCTCCTGTCTCTTATACTCCTCAGTGGTGAGATTAAGGAAGTGCAAGGACACACCCAGCATTTTACCATGGGTTCTGGGGATCAAAACTCAGGTCCTCATGCTCAGGCAGCCAGCATTGGCTCTGACTCACTAAGCCATTTCCCCAGCTTCTATTTGGTTATGCTAACTTCTGGGTATCAAAAGTAATAATAATAGACTTTTCACTAAATGAAATCTCTCATTTGCATTGTTTCTTGAGTTTTGTGTATTGTATCTATCTCTCAGTTTGTAATTTCTTGCACTATCAAAATATGATGTTATTCTCTGTTCTTCGAGATGATTACTTTAGCTGATATTAATTTGAAGTTCTGCAATCATTATCATGATGCGCAAAAATTAATTCTTAGAAAACTCATCCACACATGACCATTTCAAGAATTTGGATGGTGACCTACTATTTATTTGTTCTCGCTTGAAGGAATATTTTTAGTTTTTTTCAGCCATTTTCTCAAAACATTTAATATATGGTATGTATTGCCATTTGATTCTGATTTACATTATTTAAAATGTAAATAGATTATTTTATTTATTACATATATTTTACATTTACGATCTGATATTTCCTTAAATTGAAAAAATCTTAGTGTTCTTTTACATTCTCACTTGTAAGTCATTCAATAATTTGTAGACTCATTTATTTTATGTAACAATGTAGCAACCGTCAATTGATATTTTCATTACTTTTCTTGGGACTGTATATTCTTTAAATATCTGATCTAATTCTTATGTTGCAATTGAGATCTTATTGAATATTTTGCCACTATACAATATAAGTTACCTCACTTTCACTTTCCTAATACAATTTATTAGCCCTTTTCTGTCTTGTATTTATTGTATTCTAGGTGACATTACAGGATACACTGCCTCCTGGGAGTTCAATACAATTGCAGATGATCATGATAACAACAAATATAAGGTGGCATGGGGTTTTGGCTTATTGTTTCTAAGTAGAAACCCAGGATGACATGGGCACATTGTTTGTACTTTCAGTATTGCTTTCAGAATAGCCAAGGTAATATGGCCTCAAATGCATTTGCTTTTCAAGCTCTCACAGTAACATGCCATTGTGAAAAAAATCACATGATCACAGGTCAGGAAATTGGCTCTCCTATAAACCAACACATTCCTTATGATGTGCACTTAAGAAACAGCCCTGGTGATTATTAAAGTACTTTCTTTTACTAGTTAATTCATTTGTAAAACTCAAATTGCCACCTTTTCTTACACATAAGGATGCTGGCACAATTAAATGTAAGGATAACTAAATGTAAGCACTCAGTTAATAGCAACAAATATCAAATTTGAAAAAAATCAGAAAAAGAGTATTGTTAAATGCTGTATATTGTTTAATAAGGTACTGATTTATTATTGCTAAGACAAAAATTCAGCTTTCTTTCTATTCAGTATCAAAGACATTACAAATATTATATTTATATACAAACATAAATGCATAAAATGCACATCTTTATGTCTATATAATATATAAGCATATAATATATAGTTTGGAAAGAATCCTTGAGATAACAAATATTAAGGTTAATATTGGGAAAAATCAAAATACAGTGACGTTTAATTCTATCGCACAGTAATGATATGAGAAAAGTGCACTCAGATAAACACAAGCATGTGGACCAACAGCAGCATTCCTCCAATTCAATTTGGAGTACAAACTTGTACAGGCAGTTTGGAAATCAATATTATGGTACCTCAGAGATCTGGGAATTGATCTACCTCAAGACCCAGCTATACCACTCTTGGGCACTCCTAACACGTAACTTCTATTGGGAGAGGGAATGATAAGAATGCATTCAATATTCTCACTTTTCAGGGACTTATTTGAGGGCTTGAGGATTCTGTTTAGTCTGTCTTAGAGTATGCTCTAAGCTGAGGTCAGTACACATGTTTCTTATCTAAGGACAATTAATAATAAAATTACCTGAGGATTCTGCTGCTGTTCCAGAGGACCTGTAATACAGAAATGTAAAGCAGTTATCACTTGGAACCATTTGTTTCAGAAATAAAGAAAAGTAAAACATACACCTAATTTCCTGGCTTTTCAGGGGTTACTAAAGAATTAAATTATATATTTTTGTTTTATGATATAGACAAGTCTTGGAATATCCTGAATGTTTGGGGGATACAGAGAATAACAAAACAAAGTGAACAACAAAAATTCCAACAAACAAGCAACAACAAAACACCAGTATATTGCTGTTCCTAAATGCCCACAGTACAAAAAAAAAAAAAAAAAAAAAAAAAAAAAAAAAAAAAAAAAAAAAAAAAAAAAAAGATTTCAATAAATTTCAATTGTTCTACTCTAAGAAGGAAAGAAACTGGAGCATACAAACTTTTGGGCTTTAGAATAAGTGTTTTCCCAAAGGACCAGATTTTATCACCCCCATTCTGGTCATCAAATGGAATTTGAATACTCTGGGTGCCCAGATCTCAGGCATCAAAAGCAAAAAGAATGGAAAGCAAGAAATAGCTGAAAAGCATGATTCTTCTTCTGAGAACTGGTGGTATGATTGGCTGGCCTCTGAGGGAACAAAATATTACAAACACACAAAAATTACCATAGACAAGTTGAAGGATTACTTTCATCACAGAATATTGACTAGAATCCTTGAAATCTCTAACTAGGTTGATTCATAAAGGTTTTCCTCTATATGAAGCCAGTCGACCTGTGAGTGTTAACATCTTTTTTGCAAATGTGAAGATACAATACAAAGTTACAGGAACTAAAGAAAAAGAGATTTATCCTGTGGGGGGAAAAAGTGGGAGATACACAAAATTGATTTAACAAAGGATTCAAGAAAATCTTCATAAGAATGTTGGGAAAAAGCTTAAGGAAATATACATAATATGAAATTTCATCAAAGTTACAAAAATACAACAGTAAAATATCTGTTTGCTGAAGAAGAAAACAAAATATTCTTTAGATGGAGCTAATAATAAACAATATGAAGCAAGGAAAAGAATAATAAAAACAAAGAAGTCATTTAAATTGTCATATAAAAAAAAAGGAAGAAAGAAATAAAGAATGGAAGGAAGATAATGAAAATAAATGAAATAAATAGATAAATAAGGAAATCCAAAAAGGCTTAGAGACAGGAATAGAACTAACTCCTGCAGTGTCATCTGACACTCACAAAAGCAGAATAGCATGCTTGCACGCACACACACACACACAAGCATGCACATACATCCACATACATGTGCACATGCACATGCACACATAACCAAACACACTTATGTAATAATTTTTTTTAATGACAAATTTCGGGTGGGATGTTCTCCCCTTCCATTCACTGGGAATTCCACCTGGCTATAGGAGGTGCCAACTTCACGTTCCTTAACATATGTTGCTTGAAGTTTCAGCCAAGGTTACCCCCAGAGTCTCCCAGGAGCCGTTGCTGTCCCAGGGATACCTCCACCAATTTCTATTCTCTCTTCCAATTTTAATCTCTCTCACCTTCCTCCTCTCCCTGCCCATCTGATGCCCACCTCTGTTACTCTATCCATTCCCTCTTCTACTCAGTTTTCTCCCTCCATCTACTTCAGATGTCTATTGCATTTTCTGTTTTGTATAAGATTCAAGCATCTTCTCTGGGGCTTTACTTGGCATTTTTGGATCTGTGGATTGTAGTATGGTTATCCTGTACTACATGGCTGATGTCCACTTATAAGTGAGTAGATATAAAGTATGTCTTTCTGGGTCTGGGTAGGGTCTGTCTCTGACTTTGCTACCTTCTTCTGGGTCACTTATACTACCTGGGCTGCTTTGTCCCTTGTTAGTGAGAGAGGATAGGTTTAATCCTGCTGTGATTTGAGATGCCAGGATAGATTGATACAATTTGTGGGCCTCTTCTTTCCTGGTAGGAAGGAGAGGGGGAAATAAAAGAAAGGAGTGTGGTGGTGGGGCTGGAAGGAGAGGACTGAGGGGCTGGGATCAGGCAGAAAATTGATTAAATAAGTGAGAAAAAATAAAACATGAAAATGTAATATTTTAAAAATATCATCAGTATCCATCATGGTTTAAATGAGAAATATTCCCCCAAAAATTTGGGTTTTAAAATATGTGGTACCAAACTGATGATACCATGTTCAGGATATTATGGAACCTTTAAGAACTTCAGCCTTGCTGGAGCAAGTGTATGACAGGAGGTGAGTTTTGAGATTTTATAGCCTTGTTCATTTACAGTTAGTTCACACTCCACTGTTGAGAGTGGAATATAACTGCTATTATGGGGAAAAGGCATAAAGCTCACTCAAAAAAAAATAAAGGCAGGGCTACAATATGGCCCAGAAATATCACTCCTGAAGATTTCACATGTAGCAGTTACAATATTACTCCATTTCCTTTAATAAAAATGCATTAATAAGATGGGTGTGGCAGTGCACACCTGTAACCCCAGCACTCAGGGAAGCAGGAGCAGGCAGATCTTTATGAGTTCAAAGTCAGCCTGGTCTACCAAGTGAGTCCAGGACAGTGAAAGCTACAACAGAGAAACCCTGTCTTGAAACAAAAGCATTAACATTCTTTCGAGATTTTTTTTCAATGTCTCAATATAGTTCTAAACATAAATATTAAGTGTCAAGGATTAATATCAGTGTTCTCCATCTGTTGTTTCCTACAAAATTACTCACATATTGACTCAAAATAGGTGCACTTAACATCTTGAAATTTTACATTAGAATTTGTTTGAAATATAGGAAAATTGTAACCAGATGTTAAAAATAAGATTTTAATTTTTAATGTATATTATTGAAAGATAATAAATTTGAATTTATAGATCAAACTTTAATGATACACTTGTGTACAACGTATCTTTAGTTTCAGTGAAGCACTCTATTCCAGGATTTTACACACATACACACCATTTTTATTCATCTTTAAATGTTATTTTATCTTTTTGCCAAAGTGATTTTGCTGTATATGTGCTACATGCATGCAGAGCCCATAGAGGCCACAAGAGGGCAACTTAACTTCTGAACTGGAAATGTAAATATAAGCAAGTGTGATGTAACCACCAAATAGACCACTCTATAAATAAAATACAACTGAGAACCAAATGGCCAGGCTGTCTCTTAGAAATAGAGAGGAGCAGACTGGTGAGAAAGCAAGCACATTGTATATGTGAGTCTTTGAACTGATGGGAGCTGTTTCTGTTAATCAAGAACTAGATGCACTTTGCTCCCTTCATATTATCAGGGTTGGAGAACTGGGGACTTTCATGACAAACAGAAACCCACCTTACAAGGTTTCTGAGAAATGTTGAAATTAGGTTCTGTTTACTGGTTAATAATCTTTCTGTTTACCCAATAAAAATATGGCCTGCATTGGGCTGAGACAATCTTAAGATGGTGTCACCTAACAGTGAACTAGCTTGTAGAATCTTTAAACTCAACTCTAAACTCTACAAGACCAGTAAATGATTTTACCTCCAGTCCCTCTGTTCACCCTTCTAAGTGTTCCTTCATTATCTTTTGTTGAAATGTCTTATAGAAATTAAAGTTTAACCTTGGGGCATTACTGTAAGCAACAGAGAATGACCTAGTTTAGAGAAACTAAATATGTTCAGAAATATAATCTATTTCTATAGGAGTGTGGCTACATTTAGTATGAATATGGAAATGGAAAGCATAAAGCCACCAAGGTGGCTCAGACAGAAAAAGTATGTGTCCGAAAGCCTGAATACTCAACTTCCATCCCTAGGCTCCACAGAGTGGAAGGAGGGAACTAACTCTTGCAAGCTGTGCTTTGACTTTCACATAAATAAAAAATAAGTAAATGTAACAAACCTTTTACATATTGAAAGCATATATAACAATTCCTTACCAAACACTTGAGTTTTCCTTATATATCCACAGATTTTTTTTTTATTAATTTATTCTTGTTACATTTCAATGTTTATCCCATCCCTTGTATCCTCCCATTCCTCCCCCCCCCATTTTCCCATTATTCCCCTCCCCTATGACTGTTCCTGAGGGGGATTATGTCCCCCTATATATTCTCATAGGGTATCAAGTCTCTTCTTGGCTACTTGCTGTCCTTCCTCTGAGTGCCACCAGGTCTCCCCCTCCAGGGGACATGGTCAAATGTGAGGCACCAGAGTACGTGAGAAAGTCATATCACACTCTCCACTCAACTGTGGAGAATATTCTGACCATTGGCTAGATCTGGGAAGGGGTTTAAAGTTTACCTCCTGTATTGGCCTTGGCTGGTGCCTTAGTTTGAGCGGGACCCCTGGGCCCAAATCTGCCTATCATATTGTTCCACTTGTAGATTTCTAGGACCCTCTGGATCCTTTTATTTTGCTGTTCTCCCATGCGTCTCTCATTTAGAGTCCCAATAGGATGCCTTCCCCTCTGTCCCAGTTTCCTGGTAAGTGAATGCTTTCGTGGGACATGCCCCTTGGGCTAGTATGCAGATATAAGTGAGTATATACTATTTGATTCTTTCTGCTTCTGGGTTAACTCACTCATTATGATCATTTCTAGCTCAATCCATTTATCCACAAATTTCGGGAATTCCTTGTTTTTAATAGCTGAGTAGTATTCCATAGCAGCCTTATTCATAATAGCCAGAACATGGAAACAGCCTAAGTGTCCCTCAGTAGAAGAGTGGATAAAGAAACTGTGGTACATATACATATATCCACAGATTTTAAAAGACATTTTTTCGAAAGAATTCTGATGTCATATTGGTTTACACTTGGAAAAAAGGGGAAAATATGGGCATGTCAATTCAGTATTGCAAAATGGTAAAAAAGCAATGCAAAAATTGTAAGAAAATAATGTCTTGTTCACTTTTAAACTTTTAAAAATAAATTTACAAGGTCGTGTATGGATAAATGAAGTGAATATTACCAGATCTTGACTATTGTTTTCATATTTTGATGACATACTTAAATTTACTTCCTAGAAATTTATACTTACATTTGGGATATGGAAATAAATGTTTCTTTCTATCTAATAAGATTAATAGTTTGTATTTCCCCATTAAAATCTATATGTTGTTAAAATATGTGTACAATCCAGAAATTCCATTGTCATGCTTTGAGGATATTTCATTAGAATAAAGCCGTAATCTTTCCAGATATTTCTGGAAATATTCTGTGTGTTTAAAAGTTCTTGATAATTCATTTCTCAATGTAGATAGATATGTTCTGGTAGTAACAGAATTCATTACCATCTAAAATTGGCTTTATTATTTAAAATATAAGATTTTGTTGTCTGTAACAAGCAGACTTTTGTAAAAAAAGAAGAAAAGAAATGATCCTCCTTGCTTTAGTAATGTTTGAATTCACTCTACTTGAAAATATGATAAATGATTTCTCATTTCAGCAAAAGAAGATGTTAGATGAAAGTTAGGAGTTAATTTACAGCTTTCTTCAAGAATTTATGAAGATTGGAAAACAGACTAACAGTACTTAACAGGAATTGTTTACTTCTCTACTCACTATTGATTAAATAAACAGTCTCCATAACTTTAATAATATTTTGACATATATCTAAATATAAATCTATTAAATACTTTATAACATCATTTAATATTAATGTTTCATATATGTGATCTGCTCCTCAAATAAGGTCTAGAGTTCAAGCTGTTTGTGTAAGTAAGAAGTTAAGTTTCTAAAATGACTATATTAAATAGCTTTTCCGGAAGAAAAAAATGTAATAAAATAACTAGAGATATCATTTTTAAAGATTTTCTTTATTATTCTATATAATTTTCTAATCATATATAATAAATCATGTAAATGTAAAATATTAATCACTGAGTGTTTTCTTTTTTTTTAATTAATTTATTCTTGTTACATCTCAATGTTTATCCCATCCTTTGTATCCTCCCATTCCTCCCCCCCCATTTTCCCATTATTCCCCTCCCCTATGACTGTTCCTGAGGGGGATTACCTCCCCCTGTATATTCTCATAGGGTATCAATTCTCTTCTTGGCTACCTGCTGTCCTTCCTCTGAGTGCCACCAGGTCTCCCCCTCCAGGGGACATGGTCAAATGTGAGGCACCATAGTACGTGAGAAAGTCATATCACACTCTCCACTCAACTGTGGAGAATATTCTGACCATTGGCTAGATCTGGGAAGGGGTTTAAAGTTTACCACCTGTATTGTCCTTGGCTGGTGCCTTAGTTTGAGCGGGACCCCTGGGCCCAAATCTGCCTGTCCTATTGTTCTACTTGTAGGTTTCTAGGACCCTCTGTATCCTTTTATTTTGCTATTCTCCCATGTGTCTCTCATTTAGAGTTCCAATAGGATGAGTGTTTTCAAAACTGAATTTTATCTAAATATTTGAACCATGAGTTGAAAAGCCTGGAGCATGTGTTGCAGAGCATCTTTGAACAAACAATTTTAAATAAAGACTTAGTCTAGTTCTTTGATGACTTCATTATCCAGTCAAATCTTCAGACCCAGAAAGCATATTATAGAAAAAAACTATTGTAGCTCAATATATGACATATAGAACTTGGACTTTTTGGTGAAATTATAATAAATATCTTTAATTCAATAGCGTTTGCCTCGGGCCTAGGGAGTTCTATAAGAGAAAAATCAAGCACCTTATACTGTTTATTTTTGAGCTATAATTTTCTCATCCTTGATACTAAGTGAAAGGATCTTTTTGATAGATATTATTTTCCATAAATCGTCAATACATCTATGGTACACATAGAAGCTTTCTTTGAGGTCTATTATGTTGTATAAATTCTCTGTATAAATTTAAAATTATAATTAAAGTCAAGGCTTAATTTTTTCCTTCTCTTATAACACTTACATTTTGTTGTAAACCAAAGAACCAAGAGTAAAGCTTATATTGCTTTCCTTGATTTTCAATTGTAGTAACATGATTTTATCTGTGTTCACAAAGAACATGGAATAATCAGTGACACTTCACTAGAACATCATGGATGCAAATAGTAATATAGTAGGCAACTTAAATTGTGAGTCAAGTTTAAATTCTTTCTTTTATGTGAATATTAGCTGCAGGATTTGAGTCTCCATTAATGGAGCAGGATTTTTCAAATCAGTTGAAAAATGTTCTCATATACCAGATATATAGTAACATCTACACTAAGAAGTAAAAGACTTTAAAGCAACAGCAGATTCTTATAAATTAATCATTGAAGCCAAATCAAGGCCTGAATTTGTATTTCTGTAACAATCAGTTAAATAAGAGAAGGGAAAGTGGCTTTGGTGGTTAAAAATTAGTATTTCTGTAAAAGACAAATTGATCTACTGTTTTATGACAATCTTTTTCAAAATACCAATGACATTCTTTATGAAAATAAAGAAAACTTAATACATTAGAAGAACTACTAAACTCTGAATAGGCAATAGCAATAAGATTAGAGTTAACAGGCTCAGCAATAACTAGAGTTAAACACATCACAATTCCTGGTTTCAAAATACGCTCTAAGTACAGTGCCCACATAAAAACTGACACACAGACCAATATAACAAACTACAGAGCCAAGGTATAGTTCCACAAATTTTATTTACAACTAATTCTCTCTCTCTCTCTCTCTCTCTCTCTCTCTCTCTCTCTCTCTCTCTCTCTCTCTCTCTCTGTGTGTGTGTGTGTGTGTGTGTGTGTGTGTGTGTGTGTGTGTGTGTGTTTGTGTATACATGCTCCTTTACTCACTTTCCCAGAAATCAACTGTTGCCTCTTTGTTTTGGAGTAATACTCTGGAAAATTTCCCCTTTTGCACATCAACTTGTCCACTGATATTGCCATTATTCGAGTCTATTACAAAGCAAGTTTCCTAGTATTCTGGATTTATATTTCTGCTGCTCTTCTGTGATGTTCTCTGAACTATAGATGCAGGAGCATTGATACAGATCTATCCTTTGGGGTTTGGCTCTCCATGATATGTTCATTTCTGTGTTTTGTTTAGTTGCAGCTTATTGTGATGGTCTCCATTTGCTTTGCTTTATGTAGAAATTTCTTTTTTTATTTGTTTGCTTTTGGTAACAGTGTATCTCTGCGCAGTCTGAGCAACCATGGAACTCATTCTGTAGAACAAACTGGCCTTGAACTCAGAAATGCACTTGCCTCTGCTTCCAGAGTGCTAGAAATAAAAGTATGTGCCACCATGCCTGGCTATAGAAGCTACTTTGATGAATTGTGGTATCTATACTTATCTGTGGGTATAGGTCAGACTTAGAATGTAATATGAATAAGTGACAGAAGTATTGATTTTTCTTTTCTTAAGACTTTATTATCTTTATTTTATATGTATAAGTGATTTTGCAGTTAGTGCAGTACATATATGCAGTACTGTTTAAGTCCAGTAAAGACTGCTAGATTTTCTGAAACTTGAGTTACAGATGTTATGAATTGTCCTGTGGGTGTTGAGAAGGGATCCCAGATCCCCTGAAGAGCAAAACATACTCTTAAACCCTGAGTCTTCTCTCCATCCCCCAAGCAACTACTTTTTAGTAATGGTACTAAGAATACAAATTAGCAAAATGGCATTATTTTCAGCAAATGGAGTTGTGGAAACAGTTATCATTATCCAGGAAGAAAAAATCAGCCTAATATTCAGACATATGAAATTATTCATTATTCCTTATGGGACAGAAAACTAAACCCGAAATATATTTAAATGTGATACTTAAAACTAGAGAAATATTAGAACATGGAGAGATGAACTTCATGATAGTCATCTGGGAAATGGATTTTTTTATATGCTCTCAAAGAGAATGTCAACAAAGGGGAAAATAGAAGGGACTAAAGCAAGCTAAAAAGCTTCTCTGTACAGCAAAGGAAACAGTTGGGTAAAGATATAACCTGAGAGGGAGACTATTTGGATGCTCTACACTAAAAAGGCAGTTACTAGTCAAAATTTATGCAAGTCACTTCATGATACCAAAACAAATAACCTAATTCAAAGAACATCCACCTGATTAGGGACATAAAGTTTGATGGTATATTTCCCCAAGTCAAAAACAGACCTGAGACTACCACGAAATTAAAAAGAAATGATAGGATCATTCACCAAGTCTTCTATGAGATTGTGGCCTTGTCGACATCTTGAATTTGAACTTCTTTTAGAATCATAAAAAGACAAACATCCCTTATTCTAATCCACCAAGTTTATAGTACTTTCATACATAACCCCTAGGAAACTAGTATACTATTTTAGAATTTTTCATTGCAGAAAAAATATCTCCACACTTATCTTCTCATGGGCCATAGAATATACAAAGTTGATTATGAGTTAAGAGTTGTGTGAAACTCGCAATTTTCACTCTGTAAATATCTTAACATGGGCATGTTCTCATTCTTGAAAAATATTTGAAGTGAGAATGTAAGTTCTTCACCAGTTTATAAATCTGTGATAACATGATTTTTTTTCCTCAACAATAAACAATTTATTTTCATGCTCTGCTCAAATAGTTCTAGACTGAGTAAAGGTTGAACCAACTTCCATTTTCCTCTGGATTGCCAAGGTTACTTGGACCCTTTGTCTAGATTTTTCTTTCTTTTTTCTTCCTTCCTTCCTTCCTTTCTTTCTTTTTCTTTTTTTTCATAAATGCTTTAAAAATGCAATTTACTCTAGTACAAAGAGCTGGCCAGAGAGTGCTGCTATAATGAAAGTTTAAAAAAATGAAAGTAACTTATTAGATCCATCTTATTATTGTACAAAAACATCCTGAAAGTAAATGGATTAAACCATCTATACCTGTCTTATAATTACTGTTTGTCAGGAATCCAAATGAGATCATTTGATTGTTTGCTTTCTCAAGTTTGTAGAATGCTACAGGCTCAAGTAGAAATGATCTTCTTCATCTTTCGTGCATACAGTTGATAGCACAATTCAGTTTCTCATAGAATGTGAGATTGAAGCTAGCTTTTACAAATTGTTGGCCAGATGCCATTTTTATTTCTTTGCCATGGGGGCTTCTTTTCAGAAACTTTCACATGTAAACTTGTTTTATCATTAATTGAAACAGCAATAGTATCAACAAAAAGAGCTTGAATAAGATTAAAGATACAGACAGCACTTGTGTTTGAATCACACAACTGACATCCTTCATTTTTTCATATTCTACTAACTATATTAAAAACAGACATTAAGTCCTGCGTTCATTTAAAAAGAACAGATTTCACAACGTAAGCATAGTCCAAAAAGGACCAAGCCAGAATATGTCTACTCTGTTATTGCAAGTTCAAATGATTAATCTTCCCAATATTATTAATTATACTGTATATATTCATAGATATAATAAATAAAACTGAGCCAAACTTGAGGACACACATCCCAACACATGAGATGTAGAGGCAGGTATATAAAGAGTTTGAGGTTACTCAGATTTTTTATCAAAACAAAACAAAATCCATTTAAATGCAACATAGAATTTTTCATTATAAGCTGAATAAATCATAATCTTATAAAACTATTTTTCCAAAAATAGTCATTTCCATAAATTGTAAAAGAACAAATTACAATGAATAAGAATCTCAAGCTAGAATGTTGGCAAATTCACATGTCAAATGTAAAATTGTAACCAATTGCTTTATTATTTTGTATTGGATATGAGTAAAATGTTTGAAATTATCAGGCACATAAGGATATAACTCTTCAGCAAGTTACTAGTGTATGAGCTGAAAGTTGTTAAAAATGGCAACATTCCTATTTTCTTATTTACAGGATGGCTGCCCTAATGGTTGTATATCACTTCTATGAGTCTTATCTTATATAGAAGATATTTAAGGTGCATATATTTTAACTACTGGATATTCTATATCTTGCACTATTTTAGAATGATTACTTGTTTTATAGTGAAAGCAGTGGGAGAAAGAATAGAGAGGAAGTTATTTAGAATGGAAGTTGGAGTCTAGCACTGCTGATAATAGAACAAATGCTAGGCAGACAAAGAAGTATCACTGTGGTCAAGCAAAAAACAGAAACAAAACAAAAAAAGTCATTAGCTAGGTAATGATTTCTGCCCATACACTAAAATTGTAAAACCCAAGTGGGCATTATGTTCTTTCTATATTCTCAGTATGGTGCTGGAGGTAGAGAGAAGCAATCCTTAGAATAAAGATACAGATACTGTCCTAGTCCATAAAGTGAAGAGGTATTGAAGAAGACAAGATGTCAATTCTGAAGCTATACATACATACATACTTACATACATGCATACACACAAGCACACACATCCACTATCTTAAAACTATACACATATATGTGCAAAGTACAGGATGCATTATTTCTGACCTTATGCATAAGGAATAATTTTGCAGAAGAGAGATATGAATGTGTGAAACTTCAGGAAATGATACACATACATGTTCAGAGCTTGTCAGTATCTGATACTGGGAATAAACATGGGGTTTTCTTGCTGTAAGTAAAATAAGTTCCACTAAATTATTTGCATATACTAAATTGATCTACCATAATAAAATGATTAAGGCTAAACAATGTTTTTTTATTTATTGGTATTTTAATATTATTAATGATTCTATGTTGCAATGCATATCTCTATTGAGTTTTATGTATTTATCTATTATGGTGCAAGCATGGAAGTCATAGATGATGGGAGGCATTTCTTTCCTCCCATCATGTGTGTTCTGGTAAACAAATTCAGGATGTCAAACATGATGGCAAGTGACTTCATACAGCAAGCCATCTTGCTGGCCATAGTGATTCATTTAACATTAAATCATATATAACCATACTAGGGAATTGAGAAGAGTATTACAAATGTATGTTATCTGTATATACTATGACAGCAAGTTACTACAAAATGTTTAAAAGTTGATAATTTTTAAACTACCTCTTCCAAAAATACTAAAATTATTGATGAAGTTGGATATGTTTGAGACAAATTATTACCATTATCCTGGGGGGTGATGTTTTGATTTTAGCTTAGCTGGTATTTTAAACACATGCAACTAATAACTTTGCTAAAAATATAATTAATATGTAAAAATAAAATGTAACATTCTTTAAGAATTAAAACACTTCAATTTTTGTTTCCATATATATGTTAGTATTTGAGACCTTCATACATACATATAATGTATTTTGATCAAGTAAACACCCTAGGTTTTACCTTCCAACTCCTTCTTTGTCCCCCTCCCACTTTTTCTTCACAAGTTTGTATGCTCATTTTTTGAATTCACTAAGTCCAGTCAGTACTGCCAGTATAGTCATCTAGTGAAGCATGATGACCTCATCCCTGAGTAATATGTATTTTCCCACCCCTAGTAGACACCAATTGCCAATATCTTCTCAAATAAAAGTGGAAATCCATGAACCTCCTGTCTGTCTATGCTGATATTTGAATGGTCTTGATGTTGTGCATGTTTTGTGCACGCAGTCACAGCCACTGTGAGTTCATATTTGCAATGGACCCATTGTGTCTGAGAAACGTTGTTTCACTGATTACATCCACACCTTCTTGCTCTTAGAATACTTCTGCCCCTCTTCCAAAATGATGTCTTAGCCATCATGGAAGAAATGAAATATAGTTATCTTTTTTTTTAGGATTTATTCATTCTTTTTTTTTTATTAATTTATTCTTGTTACATCTCAATGTTTGTCCCATCCCTTGTATCCTCCCATTCCTACCCCCATTTTCCCATTATTCCCCTCCCCTATGACTGTTCCTGAGGGGGATTACCTCCCCCTATATATTCTCATAGTGTATCAAGTCTCTTCTTGGCTACCTGCTGTCCTTCCTCTGAGTTACTTAGACCTGAGTATTGCAGTCTTTTATTCTATGTATACTGACCAGTTCTGGAGTGTTTAGAAGTCAAGAACCCAATTTGAAACCAGAAATAAAAAGCCCCTTGTTAAAAGAGTGTATAAAGATTAATTTTAAAACCTTGATACTTAGTAACATTACAGAGTTAATATATCGCATTTACCATATATTTATGTTTATTTTTTTTACCTGCCTTGAACTTTATTACTTTTCTACATTGTTTGATAGCCCTCAAGTTGAAAGTAGTAGACAAGCAGTTTGACTATACTTTTTATTTATTGCAGCATGATTCAGAATAGCCGAGGTATAGAACTACCCTAAGCAGTCATCAACAGATGAATGGATAAAAACATGGCACACACACATATATAGTGTTTGATATGCTTTTCTTAGCTATGAGGAAAAGTGAACTTATGCCATTTCTAGAAAATGTAAGGAAGTAAAGTAATGTCATGGTGTTTAATAAAACATGCCAAATTCAAAAGACAAAACCACATTTTCTTTAGTGCAACACAGCCAAAGCTAAAGGAAAATAAAGAAGAAAGAAGAAAAATTAAACAAAACAGGGAAATATCAGGGATATGATAGAGTATTGAAAAATGGAGGCATGCCAGTATAAAAAAGAATGTTGTATTAATGAAAATGATCAATGTACATATGAATGTATAGAAAAGTCATAATGAACTCTATTACCTTATATAATTAATGTATGCTAAGATTTCAGTATATTATTTAAAATACAAAGGGAATAAGTGAAAATCATGCTAACATTAGGCAAGATGTTTATAAAATATGTGAGGATCATAAGATTGTATAAAAAATCAACAAAATGAAATGTTTTATGAACCATTGGCCACTTCATAATCTGTTAAATTTAGAAAATAAATTAGTGGCATCTTTAACCTTGCACCTTTTGATTAAAAATCTACCTTTGTATAGATTTGTCTTCTCCTTGTGAGAGAGGACATACATTATTTGTCTCTATGTGTCTACCTCATTTTACGTAATATACCAACATTCAGTTTCATCTATTTCACTGCAAATGACAATAATTTTTAACCCATCAGTATCTGTCAGGAGAAGCTTTAACTCCAAATATAACCTAATACACAGTCATAGAATGGACATTTCAGTTTCTGAACGCAGTTGCAGCAAAATTTCAGGTTTTCCTAACACTTACAGTTTTCAACTTATTTACATTCTAAGTGCTGGTCACATTTTAGTTCTTTCATTAGATTCTTTTGTATTGTGACAAAATATTATAAACAATAGTAATTTAAGGAAAAACGTATATTTTGGCCAAAAGGACAAGAGTCCATAATGGCAGGGAGACATAGTAGCAAATGACAGGTATGGCAGCAGAAACAGAAAGCTGAAAGATCACATTCTTTTACCACAAACATGAAACAGAGAGAAAGAGATCAGTGTGGACTGTGGTTATATCTTCTCAAAAATTTCCCTAGCGATATACTTTTTCCGTAATGACTATACTTCTTAAACTGCCCCCAAACAATTCCAGCTGGGAACTGTGTTCAAATACATGAGCCTATATCATATATTTCTCATTCAAAGTACTACATTCTAGTCTCTAATCCCCATTGATCGTGGTCACATGATCTTGCAAAACCCGTTAATTCCCACTTCCAAAATACCTATTCTGATTAATATTTGTATTGCTGTCTATACGTCCAAAGTCTCTTCTGAGACTCAAATAAATGTTTTAACAGTAACCTATGTAAAATAAAAAGCAAGTCCCTTAACTCTAAAATATGTCAGAGAATATACACTGGGGCTCTAAAGGGGAAGAATGGAAACATTGTGAGGAAATACTATACAAAAGCAAGACTGAATCACAGAGGTCTAGATACTCAATGCTCTAGATTCATATGTCCTGCCAAAAGGCTTAGATATCTCTAGCTTTTCTACTTGCAACATTCCCCTCTTGGCTGGTTGCACTCCCTGTAACATTCGTTGTCAGATATCTCATGGCTCTGCTCTCTCCATCACCTTAGGGTTTCTACTGTAACACAGGTTTCACTTTCTCAATTTCATTCAATGGTCTCACAGCTTCTTGTCTCCCTAAAGCCTTCCCACAGACATTTCCATGCTACATGCTTTCCAGTGTCAATGGCTCTAAAACTGTGAAAAAATAATCCACAACCTCTTTGCCTTTTCTGTCTTTACTCCCCTAATTCCTTCACCACCTAGGTAACACTGCCAAGTTAAGATGTATGCTTGGTATGGACATTGCTCTTTTTGAATCACAATAGCAGCAGAGTTTATTATTGTTGTTGTTGTTGATTTAATTGATTTCTAGGAACAGAAAGTATCTCATATGGTTTTTCAAAAGTTGGAAGCTTAGCTGACTGGGGTACTGCATTCAGCTGGCCCTTCTTTTTGTTCTGGTGAAAACAAGTCTCTCCTTAATAGCACTACTTAGCTTAACACTTATATCCCCACTTTCCAGCAAATACCCTGGCTGTACCATTAAGCTTTCTAGTGCTCTTTGTTCTCCAAACTGTACACTTGCTCTTCGTCATAATAGACCTGCATAATGGTTATCAGTAATACTCATATCACATATTCAACCTTATGCAATCTTGAAATTTCCTCTGCCAAAGAAATTAGCCCACTGCTTTTTAGATTTAGTATCATTTAAATTCACAGAACAATGGCAGAAGGGTCACCAGATCCTTTGTTAAAGTATCACAAAAGTGGCCTCTAGCCCAGTTTGTTAATATTGTTTCCCTCGGAAGCCACTTGAGCCAGGCCTCCACAGTCTGTATCATACCTAGTTCTATTGTTTTAAGACTCCTAATAAAATACCCCATTAAGCTCTGCTTACACAAGTAAGCTGTTTTGCTAGTGCAAAGTTGTAGTCTTCCATATTACTCCAAAAGTATTATGGTTAGGTTCTTCACAGTAACAGCCCATTCTCTAGCACCAACTTCCACATTAGTTAGTTTTCTGTTGTGTGACAAAATATCATGACCCAATGTGACTTATGTAAAAGAAAGATTGTTTTTGGATTATGCTTCCAAAGGATTAAGAGTCTATTATGGTGGGGCAGAGGCATGGGAGTAAGCAACAGGCACAGCAGTCTGATTTAGACAATGAAAAGATTTTTTTCTTTTTTTTTTTTTTTTACTATTTAACAGTAAGCATGATGAAGAGAGTGAGCTTGAAGAGGGGCAGTGATGTAATTCTTCCACCAAGGACATATTATCTCCCTAAACAGCAGCACCAACTTAGTACCATGTGTTCAAGTTACTGAGGCCATAGGGAACTTTTTTTTAATTTAAACTACCACAGGTCAATTACATCTTAACTAAGAAACTTGATTGAATGTATGTTTTCTTTCTTTCTTTCTTTCTTTCTTTCTTTTTTTTTTTTTTTGATACTTAGTAATTTTATTTTTTTAAACACATTTTTATTGAAAAATAAAATAATTCATATTACATCTCATTTTCTATCCCATCCCTTGCATCCTCCCATTCCTCCCTCCCTCCCACTTTCACCCCAATCCCCCTTCCCTATGACTGTGACTGAGGGGGACCTCCTCCCCCTGAACATGGTGCTAGGGTATCAAGTCTCTTCTTGGTAGTCTGCTATCCTTCCTCCGAGTGCCATTGGGCCTCCCCAAAAAAGGGACATGGCCAAATATGGGGCACCGAATGTATGTTTTCTAAGACAAAAGTTTAGAATTAATAGTTGATACACTGTTTGACCTCTGAAAATGAGAAATTATATGGTGTTCTCTTTTTCCCTTCTGCCTAAATTTACATGTAGAAATATATCTGTCAGAAACTTAAAGACTTATCTTTCTAAAATTCATATACTCTTCCATATAATTACCAATCTTACTCTAATTTGAGAAAAACTATCATTTAGAAAACCATAGCCATGTTTTATTGTGAGCTTCTAAATAATTAAGCATTAATATATGATGGATGTGGTGGAAAGAATTATAAACATTAAAATAAGCAATACCTGTTTATACAACACCCAGCTTTGCGAACTAAGTTATTTAAAAGGTTTAATTTTTAAATTTTATTTTGTTTTTAATTATGTGTGTATATATACATATGGGAAGAGGAATCGCAGACACCATAAGGGAGTGACAGATCCTATGAGTTGATGTTAAAAGCAGTTGGGAACCATCCGGTGTGGTTTCTGTTAACTGAATGTGGATCTTTTGCCAAGGATATATATGCTCTTAACTGCTGAATACTATCTTCAGCCCCAAAATATTTTATATTGGAATGTTTTCTTATGAAAACAATGTTTACAATACTGAGGTCACAGACATTATTATTACTAATATCATATCTATAGTTTTTCAAAGTTAATTCTATTTTTGCCACTAATCAAACTGAGGGATAGTCAATAATTATACTTCAGCTGAATGTTAATGATATATATATAACATAGTCATCTGAAGATAAAGATATTTTATTTTTCCAAATATATGCAAAGATCATTAACTTATGTTTCATCTATAATTCATTCTTTCTCTAGGATTTTCTAATTCAGTAATGACATTTACTTCTTCCAAGAATGTTCATTTATGTCATCTAATTAATTAACTTCACTATGTCCTTTGGGTAGCTTGAGCATTTTTTCTACTTATTTTTTTTTATTAATTTATTCTTGTTACATCTTAATGGTTATCCCATCCCTTGTATCCTCCCATTCTTCCCTCCCTCCCATTTTCCCCTTATTCCCCTCCCCTATGACTCGAGCATTTTATTTCAATAACTAGCATCAATAAATAGCATCTTTGTCATCATGCTATAACCATATTTCTACCTTAACTAGTTCTCCACATTTTCAAGGTTTAAATACATATTTTAAATTCGTGTTTTAAAATTACATACATAAAAAGCTGATGAGATGTCTCAGTGGCTAAGAGCACTTGCTTCTCTTCCAGAGTATCACAACTTAGATCCTAGCACATGTATTTGTGTGGCTATCACATGCAACTCCAGATTCAAGGAACGCACATACAATGTGGAATATATACATATAATAAAATATATCTAAACTATTACAATAACTAACTGTATATATAATTTTGGATGCATTGCTCAAAGGCACCTTGCCAAAGCCAATGGAAATATTTTCCATCATTTTTTGAGACAAAATTAAAAATGTTTAAATGAGTTTAATGAGATAATTTTATTATTATTTCATACATGTTTTTCTTCTAGTCTGAAAATTTATCTCCAATCTTTAACAACACTGACCTTCAAAATCTGAAAATCACCAGTCATGTTCTCCCTGGCATAGTGTCCTCCATTTCAACTTAAACTATTTATATTTCAAACTCCAATTCAAGTTTAAATTCATCAAGGGAAGACTCCCCAATAAATTCCTTGACTAATCAGATAAAGTTCCTCAATGTATCAGTGTGTGTCCAATTAAGGAAACAAGTTATAAAACTTTAAGATAAGCTAAAAGAATAAACAGAAGGAGCAGATATATGTGGATTACAAACAACAGGAAATTGCCGCTGTAACTATAGAGCTGCACTAAAGTCTCTAAAAGTAATAGTATTACCAGATGTAAGGAGTAGGAGTCACCAAATAAATCCTTGAATCACAGAGGCAGAAGCTGCCCACTTCAAACTAGAGCCAGGGAACAAACAGATCCACTGTAAATAGAGCCACCAGAAACAGACATAGGAGAAACATCTTGATCTGTCTTTGGCTTTGACACTTCAATCTCTTGCCAATGTTCACAAAAGAGCTATATGACAAAAGGGCCTATAGGAGATTATTGGTAGTCTCCTCTATTTTCATATAAAACAGAAAACAAGGAGAAAAGGCATATGAGAGTATTTAACCAACATATCTAATTTTATGCTCCAAAACAATCTCTAATCTCAGAACTCCTTGAGATGTTTTCTTACTAAAATATAGATTTGTTAGAAAAGTAAATGAATATGTTCTTAGGATTGTACCACTTATGCCTCTCACTGCCCTCAATAAATGTGTTAAATGAATATGTTGTAAAGTAAGTTAACTTGGATTAGCAAGATGTCTCAACAGATAAAGGTTCTTGGCACCAAGCTTGATAACCAGAGTTTTATTGCCAAAACTCTCATAATGGAAGGAGAAAAACAACTCCTGTAAGTTTTCCTCTGACCGTCAAATGTGTACTGTGGCACATGTGTGCACACAGACACATATATAAACAAATGTGAAAATACTGGAGATATGCTTGTATCTTCTCTGGAAATTCTAGAAGACACAATTCATATCATACTTCCTATTCCTTTGGCTCTTACAAAGAGCTACAGGAAAGTAAGGAATGCAGAGAATACAAGAAATAGTCTTTGCCAGAAAAGAGCACACCAAGTGGTTATCTAATAACAAATGAGTAGCCCTGAAACCATTTACATGGATGGAGTAGGTTGTGTTTATATATTTAGATATAAACAAAGATAAACACACACATGTATACATGCACACATAACAGCAAAAATAATTAAACAAAAAGAGGTCATGAATTTTTTTAAAAGTGAAAGTGTATGGGCAAGTAGTTAGGTGTAAGCTAAGAATGGGAAAACTCTTAGTGCTCTATGTTCTTTTTCTGTAAAGAGATACCATGACAATGGAAACTCTTATACCAGAAAATATTTCATTTGAAGCTCGCTTAGAGTTTCGGAGGTTCAGTCTATTTTCATTATGGCAGGGAGCAAAGTAGCATGCATGGTGCTGGAGCAGCAGTTGAGAGCTATATCCTGATCTGCCGGGAGAAAGAGGGAAAAACAGAGAGGGAGATAGAGATTTGGCCTGGCTTGGCTTTTTCATATTTCCTCAAAAAATACCATACCTCTTAGTCCTTCTAATCCTTTCAAATAGCACCACTTCCTGGTGATAAAACATTCAAATATATGAACTTATGGGTGCCATTCTTATTCAAGCCACCACAGGGAAATGATATATTTTAAGCTCAAAAGTAAAAAAAAGAAATTTAAATTATTAAAAATTGTCACATCTTCTTTGGTGATTAAAGAAATTCATATGAATGTAATGTAATTTTAAAAATAGCTCCCAGAGTTATGTAAAAGTTCCCCATTTATAAGTTGTTAATTTACATAACATCAGTCACTGAATGTTGATACATTTAAACAAGATAGAAAGACATAATATATATGTTGTAGTAAAGGCTTATTTCTATTTATTTCCCCAGAAAATTACCCCAGAGTTTAGTGTCTTAAAACTGTACACATGGGGGCCAGAGAGATGGCTCAGAGGTTAAGGGCACTGTCTGCTCTTTAAGAGGTCCTGAGTTCAATTCCTAGCAACCATATGGTGGCTCACAACCATCTGTAATGAGATCTAATGCCCTCTTCTGGCATGTAGGTGTACATGCAGGCAGAGCACGATATACATAGTAATAAATTCATTAATTAATTTAAAAAATTGTACACATTATTTTATCTGAGCAGTACAGAGCTCTGGCTTAGGTACTACCAGACTGTAAACAAGGTATCAGCCAGCATTGTGACCTCATATGAAACCTTTACTTTGGCTAATTCCCAAGCCTACTGCACAATTTATGCCTAGAATATAGGAGTCAAGATGCAGATCACTGTGGCATCAGTTCATCTTAGCTTTTCACTTTCTTGCTAGGTATTGGATAGAAATTGATACCAATTCCTTGGGCTTCTCTATGGTATCTTGATTTCTTAGAGTAGTCAGGAGAGGAAAAGCCAGGAAGAAGGAGGAAAAGAGGATGAGAAGAAGGAGAAAAGGAGTGGAGAGAGAAAGTGAGCAAAGAGGAGGAGGAAAAGAGAGGAAAAAGAGAGGAGAAAGGGAAAAGAGGAGAGGAGAAAAAAAGAAGGAGGGGGTGAGGGTCACTTTTTTCCCATATTATATAGTTTTAAATACCAAATTTAGCACATATATAAATAAAGGATATCATTCAATAATGGCCTAAGTACTAGATGCAAGATTATTGGGAATCATTGCAGAAGACTGTTTTGACAAGAATTAAATGAGAGCAAATATATAAGTTGGTTATGGATGTGGTTTAGTGGCAGAATGCTTGCCTTAGCTATATGATACATGGGTTCAATTCCCAGAAGAATATGCAAAAATTGTAAAGTTGTTTAAATTTTCTTTTTTAATTATTTAATTTATTCAGATTACATGTTATCCCCTCACTTTTTTTCATCCCATTCCTCCATCTATCCCTTGCTCTTTCACCCTATTCCCATCCTCTAGGTCTGTGACGGAAGAGGACCTCCTCCCCCACCGTATGGTCACAGCCTATCAAGTCCCATCTTGGTAGCTTGCCTACCATTCTGAGTGCCACCAGGCTTTCCAACCAAGGGGAAGTGGTCAAACAGGGGGTACCAGAGTTCATGTCAGAGTCAGACTTCACTCTCCACACAACTGTGGGGAATGTCCTGTCCATTGGCTAGATCTAAGTAGGGGCTCTAGGTTTTCCTGCATGTATTGTCCTTAGTTGCTGCAGTAGCCTGAGCAGAACTTTTGGGTTCAGATTCACCCATCATGATGTTCTTCTTGTAGGTAGTTGTTGAAATTTTCTAATTGTCTAGTTGTGGCTTATTTTACCTAGTAAATAACTAGTACTTTCAGTCTTAATTTTTTTTTGAGACAGGGTCTCTCTGTGTAGCCTTGGCTGTCCTGGACTCGCTTTGTAGTCCAGGCTGGCCTCGAACTCACAGCGATCTGCCTGCCTCTGCCTCCCGAGTGCTGGGATTAAAGGCGTGCGCCACCACGCCCAGCTTCAGTCTTAATTTTTAAAGAGTAAATTTTCCATTCATGGAAAGACAAAAGCTAAGAATATGAACTAGAATTTCTCTCTATTTTTTCTCTAGTAATTCCCACTTTATCTGTCTTCTGGCATTCATACCATGACACATTTTAAGATGGAAAACTGTGTTTAACGTTTTGAAACAAAATAAACATGAATAAGTTAATACAGTATAGTTGGCAAGTGTTACTCTTGTTAGTAATGATATGTTTTTTGTTTTTTATGATATGTATTTTACTTTTGAGTATCCCCTTATGGCTCATTAGGTTATGAGTTATGTATTTTTCACACAATGAAAGAAAATTAAATTTAAACACTTTATAGGTGACGTACCTTATATTTATTCTTCTTCAACCTAGATAGAAATGACTTCAGATACTACTTCACCCTTAAAGAAGCAAATGGTGCTAATAAAGATCAATGTTTATCTAATTCATAAATATACTCCATAACATGTGTATATATTATAAAACAAGAATAAGAAGCATAAATTTTCAAAATGATCTTTAATTCTTTTACTTTCTTCATAATTAAAAGTGTCACTGTCCAACAAAGGAATGGGAGTAAATCATTTATTATGTCAAAATGTTCCTACCTTGTAGATAAAGAATTAACAACGTGTAATGCTTTCATATATCTAGTATAGACAAAACATTTTTGTGTGTCAGATGTAAGAGTGACCATTCCCAAAGTAAGAGAATAACAAGGCAAAAACACATGAGATTATAAATTCAATAAAAATCATAGATGGGAGTGAATTTGAAATAATCCGTGTGAGAAAAATAGAGACCACTACACTGATGGTGCTAATTAAATATGTAAGAGTTCTTTAATTTTGGCTGGTGACAAAGAGCGTGCTAATGTCTGAGTCTCTTGGTACCAAAGCTCAGGAGTACTGCAGATAGATAGATAGATAGATAGATAGATAGATAGATAGATAGATAGATAAATAAGATTGTGTGTGTTTGTGTATGCAAAAATTACAATTACATCAATGTTAGATGAGACTCAGTATAACAATGCAACATTTGTTAAAAGAATACAGTAGTTATCTCTATTGGTCTCCTTATGGAGCTCCTGTCCTCTCTAGGTCCTTCTATCCCCCACCTCTTTCAAAATACTCCTTATGCTCTACCTAATGTTTGGCTGTGAGCTCCACAAGAAGACAAACAGAACGAACAAATCTGGGCCCAAGGGGGGCTGCAGGGAGGGATCCACCAACCAAGGATCAGGCATGGAGCCGATAGGCAGATCAGTCTCCATGTAGGTCACCGAGTATGGGGACCAAGAATTATCTCTAACATGAACTCTGTTGCCTGCTTTTTTATCACTTCCCTCAGGCAAGGTGGCCTGTCAGGCCACAGAGCAATAGGATGCAGACAGTATTGAAGAGATTTGATTATCTAGGATCAGTTGGTAAGGGAAGAGGGCTTTCTCTTTCTGAGTACTATGGGATGAGGATGGGGGAGGTGGACTGGGAAAAGACAAGAGGGGGCTACAATCAGTATGTAAATTGAATAAGCTAATATTTAAAAGAGCATAATAGCTGTTACAGATACAACATGACCATTTTGGATATCTTTTTTAGTTATTTTAGACATTATTTTGGTTAATACATCTATACTGTCATCAGATTCACTGAACTCCCAAATGTGATGTTAAGGCATTTGTGGCTGTGGAAAGTAGAGGTCCAAGAATTTTGTCTAGGCAGACACAAAATTCAATCAAGACAAGCTGGAATTATTTTAGTCACTTCAAATTCAATTAAATAGATGGATTCAATGAGTTTTATAAACTGTATTAATTGAGTGAACAAACCAAAATTTTAATTCTAGAAACTGCTGAGATACTTATTTAGTGAAGTAGTTAACTTGAAGTTTAAAATGTGGAACACATTTTAGACTTTGTTGTCTTTGACTGAACTATGCATTGTCTTATTTAATACTAATTATTAGATGCCACACATCTCCCTTATATATAAATTTCACAACTTAAAATATGACAATAGCCTATAATGGAAAAGTGTGCTTGGGGAAATAGCAGAACAAAGCAAAAGATGACCAATGGATCAAATTACTTCATAGAAGAAATACCATCACCAAAGGTCGAAGTAAGTCGAAGTAGAAGAGTTAAAAAAAGAAACAGAAACATGTATAAAAAAGTAATTTTTACTCTATTTGCCTAGAATCATTTCTATTTACCTTCTCTCAGAACATGTTCAAATTCCATATATTACAGTAATCAATATGCTATTGTAAATTTCCTTTAAAACTGAAGAATTTGTGTCTTAGACATTATTCTGTTCAACTATTTCCATAGACAGGCAGAGAGCTAGACATATGATAGATTCATACATGAGAAAGAGAGAGAGAGAGAGAGAGAGAGAGAGAGAGAGAGAGAGAGAGAGACAGACAGACAGACAGACAGACAGACAGACAGACAGACAAACAGACAGACAGATGGACAAAAAGGCAGACCTAGGAATTTAACTTTTAAAAGATGAAGGAACACAGATTTCATATGAGATATTTCCAACTTTTCCCCAGCAACACTCTGTAGGTAGTAGAAGAAAAAGAGGAGGGCAACAATTTTCAAATTTGTCATTCGGTTTATAAAACAATATTTTGTTTCTTTACTGATGCTTTGTCAGGAATTACATAGACAAACCAAAAAGTGAAAAACAAACAATAATGCAATATAAAAAGAATGTCACACATGATAAAAATTAAACGCAACATTTTAGTCATGCTTCTTTACTACTGTGCATGCAATTTTCTTTTCAGCCTTGAGAGTTACTTGAGCTTTTCTGCAGGAAGACCACTATGACATGAAAACACTCAGTTCATCATTTCTAAAGTCCCTTCCTGCTTTCTGAAAAGCATCATTGTGTTACACCCATATAAATAGAATGAAAATATTAAATAATCATTGTATCATACCATAACCCTGTGGCTATGATGTTTTAACTGCCTTTGAAGTGCCACAACCTCAATTTGTCCAACTTAAATTAATATTTTCTACCATAAAGCTACCCTTTTTTGTAAAGGAAAGACACCAGCCTCTCCCAAGTTGGCAATTATTTTTATTGTGTCTCTACTTGCTCTGCTCACCATTATTCTAATCAATCAGGAAGCTCTGTTAATTAAAATCCTTAAATAGCTCTTGAATTTATCTTCTTATCCTCACTGCTGACATTGCAGTTCAGATCACAGCCATGACTTACTAAGATATTTGCATAATTATTTATTGAGACCCTAGGCTTGTTATATTCTCCAGAAAGTTCTGAAACAAGGAAGAAGCTGTAACACTCATAATTTCAAGTGTACCTAGTTACATAAATTCCATATTTTTGTACTTTTTTCCTTTCTTTCTAATTCTACTCCTTTCTCTTCTTGTCCCCTTGTCACCCTCTATCCCACACACATCTGTAATCCTAACTATACTTCAGTGTACATCATAAAGATATAATCCCTGCAAAAGCTTCTTTGATATGCTTAGGTTGTCTAAGAGCCCTAATGAGGTGCTTACCCTATAGGTGCTTAATCCTTTCCCTTTCAAGAATGAGTTTTTGAGTGACTAAAAGGAATTTTTATTTTAGTATTCACTTCTCTGTCACCAACAAATTTCCTGGTTCACTGTAGGCATGTGGAAAATGTTCAACAGATACTGTCAAGGATATCAATTCCAGATTTAAATATGGTGATGTATGGTAAATATCTGCATGAAATTTATTTTCTGATATTTTCAGCATTTAAATGGCAAAATTTTAGGTGCAAATTATTTGTAACTTATTTTTTGTTAAATAGCAAGAGAAGAGCTTGGTATCAATTAATATTACATTAACTGCTTATTAAAATAATGTCTTATTTCATCGTATCACAGCAGACGCTGAAGCAAAAGGTTACTAAACTCCCATCTCTAAATGATGTGACATGATCCTTGGATCCTTAGCCATTTAGTCATTCAGGTGACCTTCCACGTGACACATTGAAAACCTAAAATCTAAGATTAAACCTTACTTTGCTCTGAGTTTACAATGAATGCTCAACTTTCAAGTCTAGTTGCTTTCAAGAGGGAAGATTATATTGTGGGCAGAGCACTGAGAGTCATATGGAAGAGTGGGGAGAGCATCTCCACAAGGAAACCAACAAGCCAATAAATGAAGACCCAGGTTTGGAGAATGGGATGCAAAGACTGATGCACCAACTAAGGACCATGCATAAAGAGAACATAGATCCCCTGTTCAGATGTAGCCAAAGGGCCGCTCAGTCTCCATGTGGGTCACCTAATATGCAGAGTAGGGGCTATCTCTGACATAGACTGATCAGTTCTTTCTAGCCGGGCAGCCTTGCAGGACTGCAAAGGAAGAAGATGCAAGCAGTCCTAATGAAGGGTCAGATGGTGGGGAGGAGACCTCCCCATTTCAGGGACTAGGGGAGAGGAATAGTGGAAAAGAGGGAGGGGGTGGGACTGGGAGGAGAAAAGAGAGTGGGTTATAATCGAGAAGTAATGTGAATAAATTATAAAAAATAAACCTTAAAAAGATTATATTCTGCTAAATTCAGATATTTGTAAAAAATATTATTTTAACATGTATATATATTTACTAATAAATTTCCATAGACTAAAACTGTACCACTTTTTCCTTTTATTTATTTTGTTGAAATTTATACTATATTTTAATTATTTGAGAATTTTATGCATGCATACAACAGATTTTTATTATATCCACTCAGTAGTTCACTCCTAAGCCCTTCCAGATATATCATCACACCCCCTAACTTACTGTCAGTATTTTTCATAACCCCACCCCCAATTCAATTAGTATTTATGGATAAGGGGCCATCTACTAGAATATTGTAGTCTTACAGACCACAGTCTTAAAGAAAGGTGACCCTCTCTCAACCTCCTCCACTAAGAATGGGAACTCCTGAGCATCTCCTGAATTCATCAACATTTTTAAATTGAAAAGTGAGTTAATAAATAAGAAAAAAACTATATGTAATTTGAAAAACTTCATTTTAAAGATCTCCCTCTTCTAAATGAAGTGTCATGATCATTAGATCCTTAGTCATTTCAGTTTTTCTTTCAGGTTGAAACACATGAAATAAATAAATTTACTCATATTGATTCTGCTTTGGGGCCAATCTGTATGAGAAATCAAACAACGTGATCCATTTTTACAAGGAAACTATTTAATATCAAGGGTAATGAAAAATGCCAAGATTACCTAGAACACCAAAAGTTTTGAAGAGAAAGCCTACTATACATTACAGGCACTCAGAATCTCACTCCAAGAGGCACCTGACACAAGCCCCTTATCTAGCTACTTGGAGCAACATAGACAAAAATATTTATTTATCTTATTTATTTCTTTTTAAAAGGAATGAGTTGTGTTTTAGGTGAACAATTCTTAAATGATTAGCTTGTATTACTTAATTAGTTGAGCAAATCATGGTAATGTCAAATACTAGTCTATTTTTATCACAATAATATATATCTTAGGTCTAACAGATACATATGATTCTATAGATATACAACGTAAAATAGTAAGATGAGGCCTTCAAAAGCCTCAGAGACCTAAAAAAAAAATATGACATTTAAAGCTGTTTTTAATATTCGAAAGATTCTTTGACAACAAGACAGATTAATTCCTGGCAACACCCAGCCTACCTCAAAGAAGATGATAGGCATCAAAGAAACTCCTTATGGAAATGGCTTCAAATGTGGCAGCCACAGGGCAAAATGTCCTCATTTCTGCCACAGTCAGAATTCTGCCTAAAAAAGGGCAAGCTTGGATGCAGGCAGGTGAGGGTCAAACTCTGCCAAGACAGGGTAAGCAAGTTCTCAATAGTTCCTGCCTCACAAATATGTCTGCCAGATGATGCTGAAGATGAAGCCCCAAAGTTAGAGCATGTTGGGTAACTGTTCAGGCAGTAAATTGTCTCTGTCATATTCTCATTTTATAAGCTGCTAACCTGCACTTCCAGTTCACTCAGGTACTTAATTTTCTTACTTCTCAAGTCTCTGACAGTGTTGAAGACCAGAAAGTTTAGTCTTACAAGGAAACTTAGTTGTTCAGGAGTTAAGATGTTTTTAGGTCTAGATAGATGTTTTAAATTGATAGAGATAAGATATGATTGAAATGGATTTTCATTCAGAACTTTAGACTCAATAAGATAGGAAAGATGTTTACTTCAAGTTTGCCAAATATGAATAGCCAAATCACTATGAATGTAACAGTTATATAATTCCTGATTGTCTCGTGGTTTTTCCTGTTGTACGTAGTTTGTTTTATTTATGTGTAGTAATATAAATATATATTAAAAAGAATTTTAATAATAAAATGACTTGAAACAATGTTTAAATGATTGCACTAGGTTGGTTCTGCATAAAATTTAATCTTCTAATAAAAGAATGAAATACAAAGTAGTTTCATTTAAATGACATTGCTACTGAGGCCCAACTATACTAGGTGTCTTGGCCATCCCATATGACAAATGCCTGGCAAAACTTGGATTTAAACTTGAGACATCTACTTTTAATGTTTGAACTCTGTATCATCAAACTTCATTCCTCTCAGTTATGCATTCAGATAAAGGTAGAAATGTGAATCTGAAAATGTATGTACATGTGACTAAGATGTAAATATGGATGGATATATAAATGAATACAGCTATATGCCACTACCTCTATTTTAAGTATAAAATAGTGATTATATGCTGTGTCACTTTTTAAATGTGCTTTTATTTGAAAACTTCCTTCCCTCAATATCTTGCATCACTAACTAGGTTTCTTCTTGCCTTTTTAAAAAACTGTTTTCTACAGGAGGATAATTGCTTCTTGTACCATAATCAACAACACTTCTCTGAAATAACTAAAAAGACCTGAGGGACAGATTTATAGTCAGGAACCTTAGGTGTTAAAATACACTCGGAACTTCAATTGAGCTTTAACATTAGAGCCCTAGGGAATGGATACACCTTATCAGTTTTCTTTGCTTTCCTTTCCTGCTTGTTCTTAATAAATGGCAAGGATTCTATAAGTATGTGCCCAAAGCAACTTCAAAAATATTGCAAAAGAGAGGCATATTTTAACCTCATATTTTCATTGTTAAATTAAAGTGAAAAAAAAAAAAACAAGCTAAAATTGCCAAAGGCAACATAACTACCCATAACACCAAGATTGCACGGGAATATGTAATTTTATAATAATAAAAGATTCCTTTACATATAAGAATGATATTTTCCTTTGAGATAGGTTACTGGAGCATTAAAGAGTAAATACAGCCACAAAAGTCAGATCAATAATCAGTTACATGAGAAATAATGATTGTAACAGTGAAGTCAGATGTTTGATAAGAGAGGATTGGCATTTATCTTTGTATGAAAGGAAGCACGCAGCCTATGCGAGATCTCATTCTCTCTGTGCGTCATTGAAAAGAAAATAAAAGGAAATTAAAGCAGGGAGGTATAATCAAAATAAGAGATACTAAAAGATCCCATTGGTACAAGTTAAATGACAGTAGAAAATATTCTTTATGGGCAGTGTTACATTTTCCTACCTCGTGGTCTTTAAAATTAAAGCTAAAAGAATACCTGTTGAGAATAGTAGCTCTTACTCAGAAAATTCAGTTCTAGCTATGAAAAGAAATCATTTTGATGAAGTCATGTAAATAAGAAATCAAAGGGGTCTGCTTCTGCATTAACTATGGTGAAGCAAGTGAATATCAGGTTCATATGTGTAATTATTTCAAAGAGTAAAACCTTATAAGATCAAAGAGCAATCTAGTGCAACCACTTTGGAAATCTATCTGGTGCTATCTCAGAAAAATGGGAATAGGACTACCTCAAGACCCAGCTATTCCACTCCTTGGAATATACCCAGAAGATGCTCTAGCACACAACAAGAAAATTTGCTCAACCATGTTCATAGCAGCCTTATTCATAATAGCCAGAATATGGAAACAGCCTAAGTGTCCCTCAGTAAAGAATGGATAAAGAAACTGTGGTACATATACACTATGGAATACTACTCAACTATTCCCTCAGCTAAGGAATTCCCAAAATTTGTGGACAAATGAATGGAACTAGGAATGATCATAATGAGTGAGCTAATCCACAAGCAGAAAGACTCAAATAGTATATACTCACTTATATCTGGACAGTAGGCCAGGGGGCATATCTCATGAAAGTCTTCACTTACCAGGAAAATGGGACAGTGGTGAAGACATCCCAAGGTGGGAGAAATATAGGAGGTAGGGAAAAGATGGATCCAGAGGGTCCTAGAAACCTACAAGAAGAACACTATGATGGGCAGATCTGGGCCCAGGGGTTCTGCTCGATCTATGGAGCCAATCAAGGACAGTAAGTGCAGTCATCATCAAACCACTACCCAGACCTAGCCAAGGGACAGGACATTCTCCACAGTTAAGTGGAGAGTGGAGACTGACTTTCACACGACCTCTGGTGCCCCTTATTTGGCCATGTCCCCTTGATGGGGAGGCCCGATGGCACTCAGAGGAAGGATAGCAGACTACCAAGAAAAAACTTGATACCCTAGCATCATATTCAAGGGGAGGAGTTCCCCTTCAGTCACAGCCATAGGGAAGGGAAATGGGGTGAAAGCAGGAGGGAGGGAGGAATGGGAGGATGCATAGGATGGGATAGCAATTGAGATGTAATATGAATGATTTTATTTTTCAATTTAAAAAAAAGAAAAAAAAGGAAAAAAAGAGTGGAATAGCTATATTTTGCATGTCTACAAAAGCAATTTCTGAGTCAAAGTGGAAAATAGAGGGAAAAAAACACATGTAGAAAGAAAGCACTGTAAAAAGGAAAAGGAGAAAGATTTTGCTGATAGTAACTTCACTGGCTATATACCTGTAAATCTAGTGTTGCTGTTGAACTTTAGTTCAATCAGTATCATGAAATGAGTTCCAAATTAGTTTACTTGTAATTGAAGAGAAATAATAAAATTTCTAAGACTGATTCTATTTTGGAGACAAATTTTTTTAACAAACAGAAATGAAAACTAGAATCACTTGGTATATAATTGTCCTGTGTTGTTCTTTAGGAGGAGAAAATTGGGTTATGAATAAGAAGAGATATATGGAGACATATAATATACATACCTAAGGTGGCTTTAGAACCCATATAAACTATAGAAACAGAATAGTAACATGTACAAATTATTGAACTAACAAGAATGAAATCTAAGTCATGATATTTATTTAAAATATAAATTAGCATAATATTTTCTTTTTAAAATATATTTTGTGTAGTGGTGTTTCACTTGTATGTATGTTTGAGGGTTTCAGATCTCCTGGAACTGGAGTCACATACTGTTGAAAGCTGCCCTATGGGAGTTAGGATTCAAGCCTATGTCCTTTGAAAAAACAACACTGCTCTTAACAGCTGAGCCATCTCTCAAGCCCCAGCATATGTTTCCCATATAGTTGAAAATGTTTAGGAAAGACTTTGAGAAAACAGGACTGGCTACTAAAACCAGATACTAATATAACATATTTTATAAAAGGAATGGAAGTTTAATTGTTTTTATACTGTAACATTTCCAAAATAATAAAGTCTAATTTTGCAGATTAATTCTTGCCCATTCACACCACCTTATGAGTGTCTATTGTCTTTAAGTAAATCCATATAGTCCTACTTCACTGTACAGCCTATAAATAGTAACAGAAGCAATTATGACAAGCTATATTTCTGGAGCATGTGAATGAGCTGGTCCTGCAGAATTAAAACTACATGATCTCCAGGACATAGGGCAACAACAGGACATTAAAGAGGAATCCAGGTGAGGATTGATAGAGTAGCAGAAACCAGAGGACTCAAATCAGACAGGTGACTCAATGCAATGAACATTTGCAAGTAAAACTGTTTGGGGGAAAGGGTATACTGTGTGACACACCATGTTCACCACAGCTTCCATGGAAAGATGTTTCATTTTTGTTTTTTGTTTGTATTTTTATTTCCTTTTGGGAGGATTCCAAGGGCAGAGGACAGACAACAAGGGTTGGGAAGATGAATGAAACTGAAGTCCATGATGTGAAATTCACAAAGAAACAATGAAATGGTTTTTTAAGAACTATGTTTTTATTATTAGTGATATTTAAAACAATTTTGTCTTAAGAAATAGCATTTCATATTTAGAATAACAAAAAGAAAAATTGAATATATAGAAGGCTTGGTTTCTTCAAGCCTTGACACCATCACTTTCTGTGAGAGTTTGCACCAAATGCTTGATTAAATTTGAGATTTTGCAGGTTTTTATTCTCTACTGTGGTAGTAATATCTTCTTCTGGCCCTACTATATGATGAGTAATTTAAAAATAAAAAATATGGTAAGTAGGAATTTTAAAGCTAAAAAATTACCCAGAATATGGTATTTGCCTACATACTTTCTTTCCTTCCTGGGAAACATCAGAGACCAAAACAATAACATAATAGTCTTGGGTAAGTATAATTAATGAAGCAAAGAAGAATAGTATTTCTTCAAACAAAAAGAAACTAAATAAAACTACTTCAACAATAGCAATAACTGTGGCCTAGAGCTCTTTTAAATTGTAAAGCAACTCTTGTTAACCTAATTAACACAATGGGACTTTTATTGGCCCAAAAGAAATTCCAAGGGATAAAAGTTTGAGAATACATGGACATGTGCTGGATGTTTTTCATAGAATTGTTCTTGAGGGCATATTTAGAGAATCGAAAGTGTTATAATTTATTGTGAAGAATACTTATACAAGCACAGTAGAGTCAAAAACTTGATAAATAACATGTTATTTTTTATATTTCTAATCCTTATTAAAATGAAATATTTTTGCTTGTCTTATAAAAGTCATTAACTTTTATATTTTCACTATTAATACTTTTTCTTTCTAAGCTTACAGTATTCTTGGATGATTTTTTTATCAATGATTATCATTTACACACAAATTCCCTAATGTCCAAGCTGTAGTGTCTTGATGAATATTCTACAGTATAGTTTATTATATGTAATGTTGCAAGATAATAATCATATAGAAATCTTTCTGTGTACTGCTGAATTGTCACACATTGCCAGTGCTATGGAATATGAAGTTTTTACTACAAATAGAACTTTTCAAGTTCAAATGGGCTTAATATGGTCAATTGTCATTTTTTTCTCTTGAAATAACAGGGTTAATATTTGATAGAAATATTTCTTGAAAAAGAAAACTGCAGAATTGCTGTCACATCAAAAATCAACTTAGACGCTATTAAAATTATATTTAACATAGCTGCCATATCCAAGCTTCTATTTTCCAGTTGTCTACACACAGATGTGGATCTAAAGGAGGAAATGTGTGACTTTCATCTTGTCTTGATTATTTTACGTTGATTACAAATTATATAGATGGGAGGACTGTGAAGTAGAGTGTAATGAAAGCCAAGAAAAGAAGGCAAGAGCAGTTCAGTTCCTCAGTTAACCAATTTTGGAATTAGAAAGAGGTGCATAAATTAGAATTTCTCAACTTATTAAATATGTGCACTCTGACAATTTGGCTTCTCTTTTGCTTCCAGGATGCTATAGGGATTATTAATATACATATATTGTTAAACTATTATGTAATTTAGGCAAAAATGTAAAGTCTTTGTCAAGCTCTTGTAAATGTAGTAAATATTCAAGTATAGTTCATCCATTGTTATTAACTTCTTTCATAACAAGCTCTCACTGAAATTTTAGCAGCTGTGAGTTTACTTTTATTATCTTCATTATCATGGCCATTATATAGGCTAGAAATATAACTTAGTTGTAGTCATTCCTTAGTATGTCCAAGGCCCTCAGAAATATCTGTAGCATGTTTAAGGCCCCATAGAGCCAGAAATTTAAAAATTGAAGAAAATGAAACAAGTACAAGGTCAATTCTCAATCTTAGATAAATTTCACTCCCTTCTTCTTTGACCCAGTTCATGATTAGGGCAAAGGAAAACATTTAGTGAAATATTTCATCCACTGTACTGGAAGGTGAAACTTCAGGCTGAACAGGATGGAAAAAAAATGGGACTGACATGTTCCCTTTCAGAAATAGAATGTCCATTAATATGTAGAAATGTGAAACAGACTTAAAGTATACCATATAGAAAAATCCAATCTTATTTCACTGATTATGGGCGTGGTTTCTTGTCTGTAGATAATGTATTCTTGCTTCTTATTTGCCCCAGCCTTTCATTGACATATAGTGTGAAGTGTGGACTTGGCCAAAACATTGGTAATTAAGTTTCATTTTGCTTAATTATCTAAGCCCCACACTTCTGATGAGTGAAAATACTTCTGAGAAATATAATCCATTATAGAAAGAGTATATAGTGTTTTCTTGGTTTCCGTTTTTAAGGTAGGGGAGGCAGGTCCCTTTAACAGCATCTGTTACATAAGCACATTCTTTTTAGGAAGAATTTTGCGTGAATCACAAGATTCTTGCCAGAAACTAAGGCCGGCTCAGAGACTCAAGTGCTCGGAAGACAGGTTTGTTGGTGATCGTTCAGTAAGGAAGAATTAAGAAGTATAAGGGGCTTTCTCTCCAGTAATCCCTAATGATATTAGACCCTCTTTTAGTCTCTATCATTCTTTTAACCCCCAGTAATGTGCTCTCTTACTATTTTTCAGAATTGCGACCTTGGCAACGATCCTGGCCAAGGTAGTGATAGCTACCTCAGGCCGGAGTTCGAAAAGCCAAGGTCTGCGCAACGAATTGGCCTAGCATGGAAAGGACAGAAATCAACATGGATGACACATTTCGTCGTGTAAAAGTCTATATCATGATGGAAGATGAGCAATGGGTAAACATAGGCTCAGGACAAATTTCATCCAAATACATCGAGCGGCTGGAGGGCGTGTGCCTCCTTGTCCACTCCGAATCCGATGACTCATTGATTATGGAGTACAAGATACATCCTAATGTGCCATATCAGAAACAACAAGGGGATTTAATCCTTTGGTCTGAAGCTAAGAACCACGGTATTGCAATACATTTCCTGGAACCAAATGGCTGTCAAGAAATATGGGAAGATATCTGCCAAGTGCAAGGTAAAGATCCAAGTGTACTCGTTACACAAGAAATTACTAATAATTTAGAAAGTTTTGAAGAATTGCCACAGATGTGGAATTTGGTTCAGATGCCAAACTGTGAACTCAGTACACTTGAAAACATTGCAGATTTAATTGCTTTTGTCAAACATGCGCCACGCCACAGGGGGAGGCTGGCCCTGATCTTGGAAAATGAAAATTACATTAAAAAATTGCTACAGCTGTTCAACACTTGTGAAAACCAGAAGAACATAGAGGGCTTACACTATTTGCATAACATCATTAGAGGTATCCTATTTCTCAACAATACAAGTTTGTTTAAGATCATGTTTTCTGATGAATGTATCATGGATGTGGTAGGATGCCTTGAGTATGACCCTCATTTGGATCAGCCAAAACGACACAGAGAATTCTTGACACAAAATGCTAAATTCAAAGAGGTTTTTCCAATAACCCATACCAAACTTCGGCAAAAAATACACCAGACCTACAGAATGCAATACATTCATGACATTCTGTTGCCAACACCATCCATATTCGAAAAGCATCTCCTTTCTGATCTGTCAACTTTTATTTTTTTCAATAAAATGGAAATAATTACCATGCTTCAAGAAGATGAATATTTTTTGTTTGATGTTTTTGCTCAATTAAAAGATAAAACTGTAAGTGATGAGAGACGGTGTGAGTTATTATTATTTTTCAAGGAATTCTGTACATTTGCTAAGACATTGCATTCTTACAAGAAAGATTCATTACTGAAAATGCTGATTAAGCTAGGGATCATGAGTGCTCTGAAAGTTGTAGTACACATGCATGATTGCCAAATAAAAGTAACTGCTCTGGACATATTTACTTGCCTAGTAGAATATAATCCACGGCTAGTCCGACTGTATGCAATGGAAGAAACTCAGGAAAGTATAAATGATGATGACCTTCTCATTAATGTAATGATTGAACAAATGATCTGTGATTCTGATCCTGAATTTTCACGTGACACCAGCTTGACATCAGTTTTTCGTCTTCTTCTTGATCCAGAAAATATGCGTGTAACATATAATGGATGTGAAAAAAGTGAATTTCTGAATTTCTTCTATACACATTGCATGAGTAACCTGATAGCACCAATATTGTCTACCACAGTACAAAAACATAGCAACGATAATAGGACAAGCATCTGTCCTGATAATTATCAAAATGCACAAGTGCGTGCAACAGTTGTAGAGCTACTTACGTTTTGTGTACAATACCACACAAGTTTCATTAAAAATTACATTTTGAGCAACAACTTGCTCACCAAAGTCTTGGTGCTGATGAGTTCAAAGCACACTTTTCTGATTTTGTGTGCTGTCCGGTTTATGAGAAAGATGATTGGCCTTAAAGATGAAATTTACAATCTTTATATAATTAAGAAAAATCTCTTTGAACCAGTTGTAAATGCTTTTATCCGTAATGGAAGTCGGTATAACTTGTTAAATTCAGCTATTATTGAGCTATTTGAATTTATAAGAGTGGAAAACATAAAGTCTCTTATTGCAAACATTGTGGAAAAATTTTTTATTGCTTTTGAGTCAGTTGAGTATGTTTATACATTTAAAGGGTTGAAAATTAAATATGAAGAGGAGAAGGAGAGGGAAAGTAAAATAAGAAGAAATTTACATAATATTATATACCAGAAGATATATTGCAGACGTATTAAACTTGTGGAGGTAAAAGTCAGGGAAGAAATGTGTTCTACAGAAAATACAGAGCAACAAGCTATTCTACCAATGAGAAGTGACTTTTCAAGTCTTTATGATATGTTTATGAAAATTAAAGAGGCCAGTGAAAATGAAATAGAACATGTAAAAAGAAAATCATCTGAAGCCTTTGAATGTTCTTCATCTCATTTTGATATTTTTGCTAATGAAATGAGTACGTCACACTGTAGCAGCAAGATTTCTCTGGTAGATTACCCAGACGATGATGATGGTGACAATGATGATGATCTTTATAGTAACAATGAAAAAGAAGATGAAGATGAAGAACCTCCGAAAAAAAAACCTAATCTTAGTTCATAAAATCGTATGAGACCATCAATCTGGTTCAATAAATTTCTATAAATATCACAAACTGAATAATCTAAATAAAAATCTTTTTCATATGGACTTGTAGATATGGTAGAATAAAGGAGCAAATATGATGAATAAGAGACCTCAATTTTATATAAAGAAACCTCCCATAATGTAGATGTACAGTATAAAATAACTTCTTATCAAGAACATCTTACTTTAGCAGAACGGTTTGGGAGGAGGAAACAGTTTGTTAAAAAGTAATGCAATGTTTACTAAAGTCTTTATATTAGAAGCAACTACAAAGGTTTTATTGCAAAGCCTACTTTTAAAAAGGGGGGTCTACAATAAACAATGGCATTTTTTCCATAAATTGATGATTTTTTAAAGTGTCTTTTTTTCATGGAAGACAAAATCAATATTAAAATAAAATAGAGACTTTTCAACATTCTATGAAGATTTAGCAGAACTTCCACGTTATAAATAATAGGAAAATGTCATTCAGTGCAAATTGGTGCATAATTTATAAATAAAATGCTGGATCCTAAAGAAGCTGTTGTTAATGTACTTCTTTTTAGATAAGAAATATAAATCAGTGCCAATAAAGTACTATTCCCACTGTGTTTTTTCCCTAGGATCTCCTGAGGATATAACAAGATGCATCAAATATCCAGTTTGTGAAAGTTATTTCTTCATTCTTTAATGAAGATTTGTCCTTTTCCCTAGAGTAGTAGGCATATAATAGGATATACATATTTCTTTCTAGTTGCTGTAACAAACTAACAAAAAAACTTAACAAAGGAAAATTTAATTTGGTCTTACAGTATGAGAGGAATACATTGCATTCTGGTGGGAAATGTATGGGAGTAGACTGTTTAATGGTGGGAGGAATCTAAAGCATCCTATCACATGGCACCCACAATCAACAAGCATCTAGATGAATTTTGATGCTCAATTCAATTTCTCTTTTTATTTAGTGTAGTACATCAGCCATAGGTATCGTGTATATATATCAAGGCGGGTCTTCCAACCTCAATTATCCCAGTCTATACACTGATTCATAAATATGCCAAGAAGTTTGTCTCCTAAGTATATACTCTGTTAATTTTTAATTATCACTAATTAACCCATTGTCTACTTAAAACACAAGCAAATGACTTTTAAGTCATAGCATTCCACTATCTCATACAAAACTGCAAAATGTGTTCAGTCTAATTGTAAAACACCCCATAGTCTTTAATGGATTCATCATGGCTCAAAAGTGTAAGGACAGAGACTTCTGAGACCCAGAAATTCTCTTAACTGTGATGTGTCATGCCATAAAATAAAAAAGGCATATTATTAACTTTTTGTGGTGATAAAGCACATGACAAAAATCAATTTATGAAGGTTAGAGAAATGGTTCAGCAGCTAGGATTTTAATTTATAGAACCCACATCACAGCTAAAAAGCATGTATAAGTCCACTTCCATGAGACATGTTGCCATTTTCTGGCCTGCACAGTCACTTCATGTATGTGTTAGTCATACAGACAGACAAAACTTCCATACAAATAAAATAAAAATATATATATATATTTTTTAAAGAAATCAACTCATGGAAGAAATAGTTCCTTTTGGTTTATGGTTCCAGGAGGAAAAGCCCATAAGTGGTAGAGGAGGCATTGCAGCAAATGGCCAGAGATGAAAGCTGGTAAACACACACATATATATATGAAAGAGGAAAAAGAAGACAAGAGAGAGAACTATAAGGAGAATCTATAAACTTTCAAAGCCAAACCACAGTGATGTGTCTTCTTTAGCAAGGCTTTACTTTCTAAAGATTCCATCACCTTCCCAAACAGTGCCACTAACCATGGGTCAAGAGTTCAAATTCTTGGGTCAATGCAAGGACAGTTTTCATTTAAACCATATTTTGCCCCTGTTCCCCTTAGGCCTCTAGCTGTATCATGATGCTGTTGTGTGACAAACTTTTCCTGGAGAGATGAAATATACATGTCTAGTCACCCAGATAAGGAACCCATGAAAGACCAAAGTAGAGATACTACTAGAGTCCAACTTGATTAACCAATGATTTTTATTCAGGTTATTCACAGGAATGTGAGTGAGGTATTACTTAACGGAACAAAATGACTCAAAGACAGCTGTATCAACAAGGCCCATCCTAGGAGGGATGACAGCTCACATAACATGGAAATCTGGGGAGCATTCCACAGCCTGCATGCAACATAAGTTTGGAGAGTCTCTCCACGTAAATTAATTAGTTCAAATCTCTTTCAGGCAGCTTTACTGGTTTTAGCTTCTTCCAGGCAGCTGACCTGATGTCAGAGACTTCTTTGCAGCCTGTCTTGTCTGAGAGTGATGCTTAACAGAATTTTTTGTTTACGATTTTTATTCCTTATAAAAATTAAATCTTGGTGACCAATTCCCCTACCTCTTTCATTCTTCCCTAGTGCCCCTCCTCATCTCCCCTAAATCCACCCCTCCTCCATTTCCCTTCAAAAACAAGAGTAGGCCTCACTGGGATACAAACTGAACAAAACAAATTATAATAAGGCTAGGCACAAATCCTCATACCAAGGCTGGGCAAAGCAACTCAGTAGGAGGAAAAGGGACTAGAACACAGGCAAGAGAGTCAGGGATATGAACAAAGCCTTCTGTGTTAACACAGAGCATGGATATCAATGTAGTCTCTAGCAGGAACACAGAACAAGCATATCCAAAGAGCTATGAGCTGCATCTCAATCAACAGAAATCAACATGGCTTCAGGTGGCAGCACAGACCACAGATTTTCCCATGGCCTTCACAGTGGTAACATGGACCACAGACAATAACACAGCCCTCAGGCACAAAGTGCACAATGGCCATCATCATGGCTCATGCAGAGGTGGCCTGTGCTTCCACCTGAGGCCATGTTGATGTCTCATGGCCCATGCTACAATGAGGGCCATGTTGAAGTCCTTGGTCCTACTGCAGCTAGAGGCCATGTGGATATTGGCAGTCCACGTTACAGTTGAAGGCCTTGTGGATGTCTGATAACTGTGCTGCTACCATTAATACATGTTGAGGTCAATCAAAGGGCTATGCTGCCACCAGGAGCCATGTTGATGTCCTGTGATCCATGCTGCAACTGGGAGGCATGCTGGAGTCCTTGGTTTCGATGCAGCTGAAGACCATGTTACAACCAAAGGCCATATGGATGTCTGTTGTGTGTGCTGTTCCCTAAAGACATATGAGGTCAAAGGACCATGCTGTCACCAGGAGCCATGTTGCTGTGTGTGCCCTGAGCTGCTTCCTGGGGCCATGTTGTGTCTGAGGTCTGTGCTGCTGCCAGGATCCATGCTGATATCATTAGCCCTTCTGCAGCCAGAATGCAGTGCTGAAGTCTATGGCCCATGTTACCACCAAAGGCTATGGAGAAGTCTATTGTCTGTGGTACCACTTGAAGCCATGTTGATGTTTGTCAGTCATGCTGCCATCAGAAAGCATGTGGAAGTCCATGATCCATGCTACTGCTGACTATAAAAGGCAAGGAAGCTTCTTTTGCAGTGGTGTCAGTGATCACAGATTCACAAGTGAGAAAGAAAGACAAAGAAGGCTTCTGTGGCAAACACTCTTCCCTAACCCACACTACTTCCAAAAGAAATAGTCTAGAAATCATTAAAGATAACTATTTAATATTATAATAGGAATGGAGTATCATTTGGTATATCCCAAGAGTGGTATATCTGGTTTGTGTATGTTGCACATTCATTTTCATTGAATTCTAGAATGTCTTTATATTTTTTTATTTATGCCTTTTCTGTGCAGTCATTCAATAGAGAGTTGCTCAGTTTCAATGAGTTTGTAGCCTTTCTGTTGTAAGTCATGTTGGCTTGATAGAACACAGGGTGTTGTTTCAATTTTCTTTTCTCTGTTGACACTTGCTTTGTGACTATGTGATAAATTTTGGACGATGTTCTGAGAAGCTCTATCCTTTTGTGTTTGGGTGAAATGTTCTGTGGATATTTCTTAGGTATATTTGATTTTTAACATCTGCAACTTCCAGTATTTGTCTTTTAGTTCTTGGCTAGATGAGATATCCATTGTTGAGAGTGTTGTTGTCTCCCACTGTTAATATGTGAGGTTAGATGTATGATTTAAGCTTTAGTAATGTTTCTTTATAAATATGGGTGCCCTTGTATTTGTGGTATAAATATTCAGAATTGAGACACCATCTTTGTGGATTTTTCCTTTGATGAGATTAAAGTGTCCTTCCCCATCTCTTTTGATTAATTTTGGTTGAAAGTATATTTTATTGAATATTACAGTGGTTATTCCAGCTTACTTCTTGGGTCCATTTGCTTGGAAGACACTTGTCTAAACTTTTACTCTGAGTTAATATCTATCTTTGATGTTGACGTGCATTTCTTGTATGCAGCACAATGGTGAATCATGTTTTTGTATCCATTTTGTTAGGCTGTGTGTTTCTATTGGGGAATTGAGTTCATTGATATGGAGAGATTTCAATGACAATTATTTTTTAATTAATTTCTTTACTTTACATCCCAACTGCAACTTCCCCTCCCTCCTCTCCTCTCAGTCTCTCAACATCTCACTTCCTCCACTCCTCCTTTTCTCCTCAGAAAATGGAAAGCCTCCTATGGATATCAATAGGCTTTGGCATATTAAGTTACAGTAGGACTAGATGCATCTTCTTCTATTATGGCTATATACAGCAGCCCAGTTGGGGGAAAGGGATCCAAATACAAGAAATTGCAAAAGAGACAGCCCTTGCTCCTGTTTTTAGGATTCCCACATGAGGACAAAACTGTACATCTGTTTTATATTTGCGTGGAGCCTAGTTACTTCTCATGTGTTTCCTCTGAATGGCAACTCAGCCTCTCTGTATCACTATAGACCCAGGTTAGTTGACCTTCTATGTTTTCTTGTGATGTCCTTGACCTCTCTGGCTACTTCAAACCATCTTCACCCTCTTCCAAAATACTCCCAAATGTTTCACCAAATGTTTGGCTGTGAGTCTTTCATCTGATTCCATCAGTTGCTGGGTAAAGCTTCTCAGATAATAGTTATGTTAAACACCTTTCTGAAAGTTTAGTAGACTTTTCATTAATTGTGTCAGGGGTGGGCTTTCTTTCATGGCATCAATTTCAAGCTGGACGAGTCACTGTTTAACTTTTTCCTCAATTTCTGCTCCATCTTTATCACTGCACCTCCTGTAGGCCTGACAAATTGTGAGTCTAATGTTTTGTGGTTGGGTTGGTGTCAGAGTCCCACTATTGGAGGACTTTTCTGTTTATTGGAGATGTCTATTTCATGTTCCATATCCCCCATTTCTAGGAACCTTAGCTAGGGTCACATTCATAGATTCCTGGGAGTTTCCATTGTGCTAGGTTTCTAGCTTGTCCCAGAGATGGCCCCCACAGATTCCATTTCTTTCTCCCAGTGCCCTCTCCCTCCATCCTCCCTCCACTAGATCCCTCTTTTTCTCCTCCCCGTCACCTCCCGTACCCATTTTCTTGCCTCCATCCACTCCAAGTGTCTATTCTGTTTCCCTTACTCAGTGATATTCAAGCATCCCTACTTGGACCCTCCTTGTTATTTAGGTTCTTTGGGGCTGTGGATTGTACTATGGTTATTCTGTACTTTATGGCTCATATACACTTATAAATGAATACATACCATGTTTGGCTTTCTGGGTCTCAGCAATCTCACTCAGGATGATATTTCTCTAGTTCCATTGATCTAGTTGCAAATTTTATGATGCCATTGTTTTTAATAGCTGAGGAGTATTCCGTTGGGTAAATGTACCAGTTTCTCTATCCATTCTTTGTCTTGAGAGCTACCTAGGTTGTTTCCGGATTCTGGATATTACAAACAAAGCTGCTATGAACATAGTTGAGCAAATGTCCTTGTTGTATGGTGGAGCATCTTTTGGGTATACGCCCAGGAGTGGCTCTTGAGGTAGGGCTACTCCCTGTTTTCTGAGAAAGAACCAGATTTATTTCAAAAGTGGTTGTACAAGTTTGCACACCCACTAGCAATGGAGGAATTCCCCCTCCCTTTCTCCACATCCTCAACAGGTGGGTATAAAATGGAATCTCAGAGTCATTTTGATTTTGATTTCCCTGATGACTAAGGATGTTGAACATGTCTTTGAGTGCTTCTCAGCATTTAGAGATTCTTCTGTTCAAAATTCTCTGTTTAGATCTGTACCACATTTTTAGTTGGGTTCTTCAGTTTGCTGATGTCTAGTTTTCTGAGTTCTTTACATAGTTTTCATATCAGTCCTTTGTTGGAGGTAGAATAGGTTAAAACCTTTTCTCATTATGCAGGCTGCTGTTTTGTCTTTTTGATTTTTTTTTTTTTTTTTTTTTTTTTTTTTTTTTTTTTTTTTTTTGCCTTACAGGAGCTTTTCAGTTCTGTGAGGTCCCATTTATTATTGATCTTAGTGCCTGAGCTGTTGGTGTTCTGTTCAGGAAGATGTCTTCTATGTTAATGCATTCAAGGCTATTTCCCACTTTCTCTTCTCTCAGATTTAGTGTAGCTAGTTTTATGTTGAGGTCTTTGACCAAACATGGATTTTAGTTTTATGCAGGGTAATAGATATGGATCTATTTACATTACTCTACATCCTGATGTCGAGATAGACCAGCACCATTTGTTGAAGATGCTTTCTTTTTTCATTGTATTGTTTTGGCTTCTTTGTCAAAAATCAAGTGTCCATAGGTTTGTGGGTCTTCCATTCAATTCCATTGATCATCCTGTCTGTTTTTATGCCAATAGCATTCTATTTTTATTATTATTGCTCTGCAGTACAGCTTGAAATCAGCACTAGGGATATCTCCAGAAGTTCTTTTATTCTGCAGGGTAGTTTTAGCTATCCTGTTTTTTGTTTGTTTGTTTTTGTTTTTCTATACGAAGTTAGGTATTATTCTTTCAAGTATTGCAAAGAATTGTGCTGGAATGTTAATGAGAACTGCATTGAATCTGTAGATTGCTTTAAAAAGATGGACATTTTTCTATGTTAATCCTACCTATCTATAAACATGAGAGATCTTTCCATGTTTGGATATCTTCTGCAATTTCTTTCTTTACAGATTTGAAGCTCTTGTCATACAGGTCTTTCACTTTCTTGAGTACAGTTGCATCAAGATATTTTATATTATTTCTGGCTATTATGAAGGGTATTATTTCACAAATTTCTTTCTCAGTTAATTTGTCATTTGTGTACATGAGGGCTTCTGATTTTTTAAAGTTAATTTTGTATCCAGCCACTTTGCTGAGGGAGTTTACCAGCTGTAGAAGCTCCCTGGTAGAGCTTCTTATGTCAAGATCATTTACTTTGAACAATGTATTGATTTCATGTCTTGCATCTTCTACAGCTGAGATTCTTTCTTCCATCTCAAGTATTTTGTTGGTGATGCTAGCATCTGTAGTTACTGTTCTCTTACGTAGGTTCCCCATCTCCAGTATTCCCTCAGTTTGTGTTTTCATCATTGCTACTATTTCTATTATCAGGTATTGAGCAGTTTTATTCATTTCCTTCTCCTATTTGATTGTAGTTTACTATACATCTTTAAAAGATTTATTCATTTCTTCTTTAAAGGCCTCTACAATCTTCATAAGCTTGGGTTTAAGGCCATATTCTTGTGCTTCAGCTCTGTAAGGATATCCATGGCTTTCTGTAGTAGGCTACCGTGGCTTTAGTGGTGTCATTTTCACTGATTGTTGTTGACTGTGTTCTTCTGAAGACTTTAGACATATGGGTTTTGTGATTATTATAGGTTTAGATGCTGGTTTCTGAGTTTATCTTTATTTGATAGGTGTTTTTGGACATTTTCCCTTGGTTTTTATTTTCTCTATGTTTTATGGCCTGAGTGGCCTAAGGTTCTTGTGACTAGACAGTCTTCAGGTATAATGGGGTGCCTCTTCTGGGTTTTTGTGCCCTGTGTAATCTCAGGGGATTTGGATGCTAACATTGCCACTGGAGTCTCTAGTGTGAGTGTGGTCTGAGGACCCTAATGACAGAAGACCTGCAGGAAACCAGACAAAGTTGTTGGCTGTAAAGTGGAGTCTGTGTGTTGGACTGAAGTTTACGGCTATTAAGTATGTTTTATGAGGATATGACAGTCAAGGGCTTGGGACATGGTCTTCACTGGTTGTCCCTGGTCCTAGCAGGCCTCAATGAAGGCAGACAGAGTTTTGGGTCAGGAAATGGAGAAGAGAGTTTGAGGTGCCATTTACCACTGTTAGGTGTGCTTTCAAGGGAGTTGGTGGGCAGGGTCTTTAAGGGAGGGGGGATGGGGCTTACCTAGTGTCTCTGGTGCCAGCATGTACCTGGAAGGTAGGCAGAGTACTGGGACAGGGGTTGGAGCAGAGGATGTGGGTTAAAATTTACCTCTGTTGCATGCATTTTCAGTGGAATTTGACCAACGATTGTCAAATCTTGTTATTGGTGGTTGTGGTAGCTCTGTGTGTGTGTGTGTGTGTGTGTGTGTGTGTGTGTGTGTGTGTGTGTGTTAGAGAGGGGGGAGTTTCTGGTTTTGCTGATATGGAGTTATTTATTGCCTCCGCTTTCTGTGGGTGTAGTTAACCTCCTTGGGTTGGAGTTTTCTTCTTGTACATTCTGTACATTCTGTAGGGATGTACAAGATGTATCCATTCTGTGGATAGATATTGTTTAAATTTAATTTTTAAATGAAACATCTTGTTTCTATATCTATGGTGATTACAAATTTTGTTGGGTATAGTATTCTGGGCTTGCTTCTGTGGTCTCTTCAGGGCATCTGCTTGATTCAAGAGAAATAATTAATCTTGAGCAAACTGAGCTGTAAGAGAAGCAGCCTCTGGTTACAAGATTACCACCATTAGCTTTCCCTGTAGCCATCAAGAGTCTTAGATATGAAAATGCTCAGTGCTTCAATTGTGGCAAATTTGGTCATTTGAAATGAAAATGTGCCCCAGATGCTAAAAGCCACAGATGCTGTGGTAAACTGTATCATTGGACTAGTAGATGCAGGTCGAAGATGGGCATATGAGGTAACTTCTTGCCATAAGGAAGTGGATTTGGTGCCTAGGTCAAAGTTCAGCAGCTAAAAGTGCAAGCCATTCCAGACAAGAGTAACTGAGAGTGACCAGGTTATAGAAGGACTGTTGATCAAAAATAGCATTTGGTTTGTTTATAATCTATTTAAAGAAAGCAACAATAAGTCTCATTAATGTTAGATAGAAAAGCATTTTATTTTTACCAAAGGGGGAAATTGATTAGGAGTTTTTTTATTCAATTAGGTTGTGTAAACAAGGAGGTAGAGCATAAAATCCCAATAAAATACCTTTTGAAAGTATGCGAACACTTGTTTATCTATTTTACTTGATAAATCAGAGGATAACATGGAGGATACTAGCCTCATATCCACTTCTTGTTGCAATTATTCCTTTACTGAAACAAGTTCCTGTTTGGTCACTATTTCAGCCACAGATGGATTTATAATTACACAGAACAGATGGCAGCAAGCAGTATATTTTGCTATGGACAATCATAACTTCTGTGTGATAAGCTTAAAGACTTCAACATTTCCTCTAGACCATTAACTGTTTTCAGGGAATCTCAATATTCATATGGTGGACCCCACTCACCAAGCAGGCATGCCATTCCATGCCTGCTGGTCATATCTTTATCCAAATGCAGGAAGGAGAAAGAACAAACTGGAAGTAGAAGGATGCTATACACTCTAAAAATCTTCCTACTGTAACATACCTTAGCAAGGATCTACTTCTTAAAGGTACAACAGCCTCCACAAACATTGACACTAACTGGGAACCACGTGTTCAACTGCATGAGTTTATAGGGTGCATTTCATATTTAAACACACAAAATCACATTCTTCCATCATAAGTGACACTGAGAAAACATTTGCATCTCAGAGGGAATAAATTGGGTATGAGGAAAGGAAATATCAGTCTAAAACAAGACAGCATCAACAGCTACAACAACAACAACACAGTAAGAGAAATATTGCATCATGCAGCTTCATGTTGTACAGCTGACTCTTGTGATATAATTATTTGGGTTCCTAAGGTCTTGTTTAACTGTGCTCCCCTCTATTACTTGAAATACATTGTGATGGCTCTTCATCTACATCAAGAACTATCTAAAATCTAAATTTGGAGGGCACACCTGTGAGGGATTTTAACTTAATTTGAAGTAGGTAGAGCCACACTTTCCTTTAATCCAGATCTTAATGCAAGAAGACATACCTTTAATCTGGGCCACACCTGCTGCAAGCCTATGTAAGAACATGAAAGAAAGAAGCTTTTGTTGTTTGTCTGCTTGCCCTTCCTGTGGTGATTTGAATAGGAATGTCGCCCATAGATTTATGTGATTGAATGCTTGGCCACAAGGAATGTCATTATTAGGAGGTCTGGCCATGTTGAAATAGGTGTGGCCTTGTTGGAGGAAGTGTTTCACTGTGAAGGTGAGCTTTGAGGTCTTCTAAGGTCAAGTCTGGCCAGTGTGACGCAGTCCCCTTCTGTTGCCTGCAGATCAATATATACAATTCTCATTTCTTCGCCAGCACCATCTTTCTTTCCACTGCTATGTTTCCTACCATGATATTAATGAGCTAAACTCTCTGAAACTGTAAGCCAACCTCAATTAAATGTTTTCTTTTATAAGAGTTGCCGTAGTCATGGTTTCTCTTCACAGCAGTAAAACCCTATCTAAGACACTTGTCTTGCTACCAAGTCCATTACTTGCATATACTGAAGAACAGCTTAGATATTCAGTCATCCATTGTTAGATTAGCTGGACTGTAGGCCATAAGTCACACACACATACAGACACATATATATTAAGTTCTGTTACTGTAAGTAACCCTGACTAATACACAGATTATATACTCTTAATACAACAATTATTTCATCAAATATGAAATCAATTAACCTGTTGGCATGACTTTGTGGGACTTAATGACACCTTTACAGAAGATCCAACACAGCAGCAAAAGAATCTGCATGCTTACACTTCTTACACTATATAGTTAAATATTTCAGTGAGATTATTCACATTGTGACTGAATGCCAAAAAGTATATGTTATTTTTACCTCCTTTCTAGACCACCACGGCAAGAGTTATCCATTATACAAATCTATATTGTGATGTTTGGAATGAGAATGACATCCATAAGCTCAAATATTTAAATGTTTGGTCTCCAGTTGGTGGAACTGTTTGGGAAGGATTAGAAGGTGTGGCCTTTTATAGGAGGTTTGTCCCTGGGGTGGGCTTTGATGTTTCAAAAGCTCAGGCCAGGCTTAGTTCCACTCTTTCTGCTTCCTACTTGCAAATCAAGATGTAAGCTTGCAGCTACTGTTCTAAAACCATGCATGCATGTGTGCTGCCATGATCCCATCATGATGATCATGGAATAATCCTCTGAAACTATAAGCAATTCCCCCCAAAACTCTTACTTCAATAAGTTGCTTTGATCATATTGTCCCTTCACAGCAATAGAAAATTAACTGAGACATATACATAGACTTTTACTTTCTAAAAAAATCTGTATATGAACTTTTCTCTTGTTCTGAAAGTGTACACCATTCCTTGATGGGTTATCTTTAAAATTGTATCATGGAGTAAATTTCTGTATGATATTATTGCTGTTTCTACTTTTATCAGGTAGTTTTAATCTAATAAATATAGGCACTACAGAGGAAGAAAAATATTTACATTCCTTCCTTTGGTTTTGCCCAGTGAGTTTGTAAAAAAAATACTTAAAAGGTATATGTATAATATGAAGTAGAAATAAATGAAGTCTACATAATATAAAGAATAATAAAAGATGGACATTGTGTTGATCTGTACAATATGAGATTTGTTACCTCTCTCTCTCTATGTGGTGTGTGTGTGTGTGTATGTGTGTGTGTGTGTGTGTCTAAATTAATGAAAAAAAAAGCCCATTAATTTGGAAGAGAGCAAAGAGAGGCATATGGGGGTCTTTGAGGTAAGGAAAGAGAAATTAATTTTATTAACCTTTAAAAATAAAAGAAATAGTTTTAAAATACCTTGAAAGAATTTATTGTAATTATTTTTGGCATTTAAATGGGCATTTTAATAAGTTATTAATTATATGAAAAGAAGAGTTAGAAATGACTCCATGTTAACCAAAACTGCAAGAAAGATATTTTTAGAAAAAAATGTCATCTGGCCTCACCAAAGATTAGGCTCTAAGACACAAAGACTTCCTGTAATTTTAGTAACTGAGTGACTTTCTGAGTATACCAAAGAGTGGAGAATGGTGTAACAGAGAAGACTAAAGTGTCATATTCATGGAGAGAGCCCTGTATGATAGTGTGAGCTCTGACATTTGTTACTTCAATGAATATTTCCAAGGTATTTTTCATACAGCTTCACTTATTTTTCCACTAGCAACACTACTCCATTTTGATTTAAAATTTAGAAAATTTAATTAAAATTGCCAAGAATATATGTAGCATCCAAGAAACAGTTTTTATTAAGCCTCTCTAAGAGCAGCAATAGCAACAGTAAAATCATATCTAAGTGGATGATGGTTAAAGCTAGTTATAACCACTCATCCCACTGAGAATGCTCACAAATCACTAAACCTGCATTCTACATAAAACTGAAATGAATAAGGAAGTTCAAATGTATTGAGTTCAATGATCTTAGCAGAGTCTACATGTATGTATTGTCTGTCCTGTTGGAACACAACTGAAACAAAACTGTGGAAGGAGAAAAATCAATATACATGGATAGAATGCTTCTCACTTAACAATGCTAACTTGAAATATAATTTATATCCAACTTTAAAAAGCTTGAAATTATATATCTTATACTTCGGAAGTGGGTCACTAGCTGTGCACCAGATAATCATTTCTAGGTTTCCATTGGATTATTTCATGTTTGTTTCCTTGTGTTTCATTGTAAGTTATTCTATCTATTCAAGTTTACCTTTGAATTCTGGTTAGGTTATGACATTCCACCTTACATAGACAAAATTTAATTAGTACATCCTCCCTTAAACAATAAAGCAAATGATTTTCTATCTGTCACCTCTATATAATACTACATGTGATGGCTGTTTTCATACATCTGACAGGTTAACTTATTTTTATGGCAACATTTGAAATTTCTAAATTGTTTGAACTTGAAACAAACCAAATTTAAGATATATTACTCTCTCTTCTACCAAAAATTGAACCATTATGTGAAACTACTTAGATAAAACTACTTTTTTTTGCTCAGTAACTGAGGCAGCACTCTAGAAATGAAAAAAAAATCTTGATTTCTACTCATACTATTAAATTTTGGCTCTAGAACTATGAAAGAAAAAGTAAAATTGGTATATTAATATTTCCACTTACAGTAAATTTTATATTATCATATTATTAAAATACTCTGGATCAAATAAAATATGAATTAAAACAAAAATGCATTATTCTATGTATACAAAGTTATAAAACCTTACAACACATAGTAGTGAAAGGAATGTGCTGTACTTTTATCACACTGTATTTTTTAAGTATATATGTGAGTCTTAACTGTAAGAATCTATGATTACTTGGGAGATAGGCTTCTGGGCATGATCATAAAGAAGGATGGTCATCATTGGATTGTTTGAGGCAGGACAATGCATCCACTGTGAGTGGCAATATTTCCTGTTTTGATCCTGGACTATAGAAATAGAGAGTGGGAGCCATGAAGCCATATGGCTTCATCATCTGCTTCCAAATTGTGGATGTGATGTGACCATGTATTTCAGGTTCATGCTACTTGACTTCATGCTACTTGACTTACACACAAATGTGAACTGTAGCTTGAAAAGTGACCCAGAATGAAGCCTTTTTCACTTAATTTGCTTGTGAAAATCATCTTTAAAGATAAAACACAGGCTTTAACTCACTCTATAACCCTGTCTGGCCTGGAACTCTGTATGTAGGACAGGCTGATCTCAGACTTACAGATATCCACTGCTTCTAACTCCTCAGAGATGGAATTAAAGGCATGTACTACCATGCCTACCACATCCCTTTATTTTATTTCAACAACAGGAAACAAAAGTAAAACAGAATACACATAATTAATATATAACTTTTATTTGTACATTATTATTTTGATAGTTTTCCATTAAAATATTCAAAATAAAAAGGGTTAAATATACACTGATATCATTACATCAATGTTTGGATCACAAGTTCTGAAAGCAACTGAAGTGTCCAAAATCAAATGATTATAGTTACATATAGTAGTGTAGTATAAAATGTACATCCATAAAGCTACTTAAAATGAGTCTTTATCTTGGTTTCAGAGAAGGTCCCAGATTTGAAAGTGGTTGTGTATTTATGTAGGTCACATAAAGAAGTTATATGAAGAAAAAAATTTTGCGTGAGACAGCCCACATCTGATATCATAAGCAGTGTTAAAATTGAAGTTAAATAAAGCTATTTTCTTTTTGAAATATGGGCAGCAGTTTTCTGGTACTTACTCTGATCTCACAAGTAAACTTACCTCTTGGAGTGGGAGTGGAGAAACATGGTACTTTTCATTGCTGGCTTAGTGAGTGAGATGTTATTTAAGGAAATCAACCAGAGATTTTGAAATGTGCTTTCTGAAGTTTTGGAAACACAGTATCCTGGTGTTTGATTACTGTCTGAAATTCTAAAAAATTATAGGAAATTATACATAGAGAAAAATTGTCATAATGTGAGCAATGTGCATTCCAATCTATGGAACGAGAAGGTTTGGAGTATGATTTCTACAATTATGTTGATATAGTCTCAAGAGTAATAGTAAGAAAATAACAGGGGGTCGTATTAACAAAGTAGCTGCCGAAATGAGAGATGGGCTACGGTCTCAGAGTAATAAAGGAACCTAAAATCCAGTACACTTGTGGATGGATTTCTCAGTAGTCCTTAAAATCATCCTGTGAGAGAATAAGCTATTGTGAAAAACTTCAGAATAATGAGTGTACTAAAGAAGCCTAGACTCTGAATATCATCTCTTAGAATTTTCAGAAACCAAAGGGAGGAAAAAGAAAGAAAGAAAGAACAGTGAGAGAACAGAGATTGGAGGAGGGAATGTCTGTGTTTTGTTTTGTTTTTGTTTGTTTGTTTGTTTTTTCAACTGATTTCCTACTTGAAACAGAATCAAGCTAAACTAATAGAACATTTCAATGGTTCATTGCATTAAAAAAATTCATTATACAAAGTATATGGATATATTATTTTTCAGACATGTCCAACCTCAGGGCTACATATTCCATCACAAAAAAATAGTAAACTTATTTAAAAGATTAAATAAGAGTTTTTGTTGCACTAATTTGTGTAATCTATTATGTAGTTCTTTATCTTAAACATTGTAGATGACCATGTTATATCACACTGCCAAAAGGCTGGACATATATTATCTGAAAATATTTGAAAAATATCATTCCTGTTATGAAACACAAAAGAAAAGCTCAAGCATATTTGAAGGCACTGTGGTAGTGCTTGCATAATACTAACTTATAATTATTCAATGCCCCTTAATGAATAAGGATAGAATAAATATATATACCTAAGAATTTTCTCAAAAATATCCTTAAATTTTTTAATTAAAATTATCTGGCTCAGAAGGATGATGGCTTTTATTTAGTGTATGCACATGTGTATGTATGTGTTCACATGTGTTTATTGTCCACATGCCACAGAAGTCAGAAGACAATTTGTTGAAATCTCCATCCATCATGTAGCATACAGAAACTGTATTCAGGTCATCATAGTTGATACATTTCTCAATCTCCTCCCAAGAAAACCTCACAGTTTAAAGAAAAAAATCTTTGAAGTTGGGAGGGAAGGATGTAGGTAGGAATATGAATCATATGTATTTTTTATTAAAAGTCAATTCATCCCTAAAGGAAACTATCAGTGAAAAAGCTAATAGGAAGTGTAGGCTGTAATGAGAATAAAGACAAAAAAGAGGTAACATAATCTAGCCTTGGTTCCTATAAAATTAATCTTTGCATCATGTGCTTCCACAGCACAGGTTTTATAGAATGCTTCTGCCCTTAAGGTATTGACCATAGAAATAAAAATTTTGTTTAAGACTTTTCTTTATTTGTTCTTCAGTATCCATTTGTTATTGTTCAAAAAATTAAACAGTGCATTCTAGATACTTTGAGAAATTTCAGGAATATGTAAAGTAGATAGGACCACATCGATGAATAAATTTAAACAGAAGGAACATACCACTTAAAGAGAAACCATCAAATAGGTTTGTTTAGATCCCTCTTTAAGTCTTCTTTCCACATCATGGAAATAATCATGAATGACATTATTTTTTCTGTCCTATAAAATAGCAAGTGAAAATAAAACCATTAACATTTAGAAGTTTAATTATTGGAAGTTATATGATGATTTTTACTTATTTATTGAAAAGTGTTTTTACAACTTCTTAACAGTTAAAAATCTGCATGCCATCTTTCTACTTACTGAACATTATTCTAATATATTTTATACTTAAACACAGTATATTTAATATTTATTGTTATTGATAGAAATTTTTAAAGATAGAAGTAAATCAAACAAATGACTCATAGTTCTCTTTTGCATATTGGAGAATGTTGTAAAATATTAACCTCACTTTATTTCTTTTTTAAAAAAGAATTGTACTTTTTTGGTATTTATTAATGTTAAAGCTCTATTAAGATGTATGTTAACTTATCTTTAGGGTAGTATATGGTTTCTCAAAGGAAGTGGGTCTCAACCTTCCTAATGCTATGACTGTGTACTACAGTTCTTCAGGTTATAAATTTATTTTCTTTGTTATTCCATAAATGTAATTTGCTACTGTTATAAATTATAACACAAATATTTGTCTTTTCTGATTGTCTTTAGGGATTACAACCCACAGTTTAACAACCATAGCTCTAAGATATTGTTTTTTTTTTTTTGTTTTTTTTTTTTTTTTTTTCTTTTTTTTTTTTTTTTTTTTTTGAATTTTTTTTTATTTTCTTTTTTTATTTTTTTTATTAATTTATTCTTGTTACATCTTAATGTTTATCCCATCCCTTGTATCCTCCCATTCCTCCCCCCCCCCATTTTCCCATTATTCCCCTCCCCTATGACTGTTCCTGAGGGGGATTACGTCCCCCTATATATTCTCATAGGGTATCAAGTCTCTTCTTGGCTACTTGCTGTCCTTCCTCTGAGTGCCACCAGGTCTCCCCCTCCAGGGGACATGGTCAAATGTGAGGCACCAGAGTATGTGAGAAAGTCGTATCACACTCTCCACTCAACTGTGGAGAATATTCTGACCATTGGCTAGATCTGGGAAGGGGTTTTAAAGTTTACCTCCTGTATTGTCCTTGGCTGGTGCCTTAGTTTGAGCGGGACCCCTGGGCCCAAATCTGCCTATCATATTGCTCTACTTGTAGATTTCTAGGACCCTCTGGATCCTATTATTTTGCTGTTCTCCCATGCGTCTCTCATTTAGAGTCCCAATAGGATGCCTTCCCCTCTGTCCCAGTTTCCTGGTAAGTGAAGGCTTTTGTGGGACATGCCCCTTGGGCTAGTATGCAGATATAAGTGAGTATATACCATTTGATTCTTTCTGCTTCTGGGTTAACTCACTCATTATGATCATTTCTAGCTCAATCCATTATCCACAAATTTCGGGAATTCCTTGTTTTTAATAGCTGAGTAGTATTCCATAGTGTAAATGTACCACAGTTTCTTTATCCACTCTTCTACTGAGGGACACTTAGGCTGTTTCCATGTTCTGGCTATTATGAATAAGGCTGCTATGAACATGGTTGAGCAAATTTTCTTGTTGTGTGCTGGAGCATCTTCTGGGTATATTCCAAGGAGTGGAATAGCTGGGTCTTGAGGAAGCCCTATTCCCATTTTTCTGAGATAGCACCAGATAGATTTCCAAAGTGGCTGTACTAGTTTGCATTCCCACCAGCAATGAAGGAGTGTTCCTCTCTCCCCACATCCTCGCCAGCATGTGGTGTCGCTTGAATTTTTGATCTTAGCCATTCTGATGGGTGTAAGATGGAATCTCAGAGTTGTTTTGATTTGCATTTCCCTGATGACTAAGGAGGTTGAGCATTTCTTTAAGTGTTTCTCAGCCATTTGATACTCCTCTGTTGAGAATTCTCTGTTTAGTTCTGAGCCCCATTTCTCAATTGGGTTATTCGGTTTGGTGGTGTTTAATTTCTTGAGTTCTTTATATATTTTGGATATTAGACCTTTGTCAGATGTAGGGTTGGTGAAGATTTTTTCCCAGTCTGTAGGCTGTCGCTTTGTTCTCTTGACAGTGTCTCCTGCCTTACAGAAGCTTCTCAGCCTCATGAGGTCCCATTTATTAATGGTTGACATTAAGGCCTGGGCCGTTGGTGTTCTGTTCAGGAAGTTGTCTCCTGTGCCAATATGTTCCAGGCTCTTTCCCACTTTTTCTTCTAAGTGGCTTAGTGTCTCTGGTTTTATGTTGAGGTCTTTAATCCACTTGGATTTGAGTTTTGTGCAAGGTGACAAATATATTGTAAAGCCCCTGGAAGTTATTTTTTGAGTAACATATTCAATAACTTTGTCTTAACAATTGTGCTTCAGTGTGACTTCATAAAACTGAAAAAGAGGCTAAGAATTTGAGATAAATAGGGTAGGGAAGAATTGGAAGAGGTGGAGGGAGTAAAACATGATGTAATTTTATTGGCTTAAATAACAATAATGAGTGCAAATAAAGTGACAACAGAATTATCATCTGGAATATTTCCTTTGAATCAGCTGTTCTTTCCTCTTATAATTTTCTAGACTATTGAATTAAATATTTGCCATGTGGTCATGCAACCTTCTTAAATGGAAAGTAATTCTATAATATCATATTCTCCATTTATAAAACACATTTTTATGTTTTCAGTTCAAATTTTGATGTTTGTTTCATACCGATGGATGTAAATCAATAAAATGTAAAAATTTGTCTGTGGACTTATTCTCGTTAGACTGAGAAGGAAGAATTAATTAGTATACTATCAAACACTATAAAATGTGTAATTATTTAAAACTGTTTTTTGAAATTATCCACCCTAATGGAATAAGATGTAATGCAAAGTATATATAATATCTAACACCAAATAACATTATTTTTCATCATTGAATAATGTCTTAGTCTAGGTTCTATTGCTGTGAAGAGACACCATGACCAAAACAACACATAAAGAAAATTATTTAATTAGAGCTGTCTTATAGTTCAGAGGTTTGGTTCATTATCTTCATGGTGGGAAGCATGGTGGCACACAGGCAGACATGATTTTTAAGAGGTAGCTGAGAGTTCTTTAATCTGCAAGCTGCAGGAAAATAGGGCAGCACTGGGCCAAGTTTAAATATGTGAAACCTCAAATCCCAAGCCCAGTGACACTCTTTCTCCAAAAAGCATACACTTAATTCAACAAGGCCACATCCCCTATGAGTCTATTGTGGAAATTTTTATTCAAGACACCACAGTTAGTGTGAAATAATGCTTTTATAAGATGAAATAAGAATGGAGTATAATGAGGAGGATGATAACATCTTTGTCCAAAGTTTATATTATGACCAGTGTGGTGACTAGGTAGGTAAAAGTGATTGCTACTAAACCTGATGACATGAGTTGGATCCCAAGGAACTTCAGAGTCTAAGGAGAGATTTGACTCCTGCAAGTTGTCCTCTTACTTCCAACATGGCACATACTCACCCACACTTAGACACAAACAAATTTTTTAAATCAAGCAAATAAATAATTGTAATGAAAAGCTTATAGCACATCAGAAAGAAACCACAGAAAATAAAACCTTGAAACTTAACCAGTATAACTCAAAAGTTTCCTAAGGGATTTCTTTCTAAATATGTTTGTCACTAGTATATAGTAAGGGTACTAATATTTATATGTCTTGCTACTTTGCTGAATTAATTTTGTGTCCTGCTATTTTTGTTTGTTTTTACCAGGTTTAAGAGTTTTTGGCACAATCTTCCAGGTCATTTATGTATTAGAGGCATATCATCAGCAAATAAGGATTTTTTTTTTACTTCTACCTGTCTTACTTATATCCTTTTTATTTATTTACCTTGCCTCCCTGCTTTAGATAGAACTTCAAGAACTATATTGAAAGGAGTTACCAAACATTTTTGGCTTGTTCCTGAATTCAGTGGAAATGCTTTGATATTTTTCTCCATTTAGCATGATAATACACATGAGCAGCTTGTTGTTTGTTGCATTTATTGTGTTAAAATCTGTCCCATTTATCTCTGGATTCTCTAGAGCTTTTATTATGAAGAAATGCTGGATCAGCTGGTCTGGCATCTATGGTCTCTTAGGGTTTGCTGGCTCTCTGTCCAGGCCCTTCTGGCTTTTATGGTCTCTGCTGAGAAGTCGAGTGAAATTCTGATAGGTTTGCCATTAAATGTCATTTGGCCCTTTTCTCTCACCACTTTAGAAAAATTTTTGTTTGTTCTGTATATTTTGTGTTTTGAGTGTTATGTGACGGGAGGATTTTCTTTTCTAGTCTACTCTATTTGGTGTTCTGTAGGCCTCATGTGTGTTTATAGGCACCTTACGTTTGGGAAATTTTCTTCTATGATTTGGTTGAAAATATTTTTGGGGCCTTAGAGTTGGGCTTCTTCCCTTTCCTCAATGCCTATTATTTCTCAGGTTTCGTCTTTTCATGGTGTCCTTGATTTCTTGGATGTTTTGTGTCAGGAATTTTTCAGATTTAGCATTTTCTTTGATGGTTGCTTTAAGGCTTATGGTTGTATCTTCCAGACCCTAGATTTGTTCCTCCATCTCTTGGATTCTGTTAGAGAAACTCACCTCTGTGTTATTTACTTTCTTCACTAAGCATTCTCTTTCCTGTTTTTCTTCTCTCCAGGTCTTTATCATTGTTTCCATTTTCATCTTCAGATCTTGAACTGTTTTATTGATTTGCTTCAAGTGATTGGTTGAATTTTCCTGGATTACTTCTAGTGACTCTCGATAGGCCTCTTTTGTGTCTTCTACCTGTTTGGCTACTTCTTCCTGCATTTGTTTTGGATTTTATTTGTTTCCTTCATTATCATATTCATTACTAGGGATTTGAGGTCTTTTTCTTGTATTTCACTTGTGCTTGAGTTCTCCAGGTTGCTTTCTTTGTGATAGTTGGGATGTGGAGATGCCATATTGTTTTGGGTTTTGTTGCTCATGTTTCTACGCTGGCCTTTAGTCATCTTGATGTGTCTAATGTTGGGAGGCACCTTCTGAGGTCCTTCACTGGTTGTTGAGAGCAATTTGTTCGTGAGCAATTGTAGGTCAAGGTCCTTTGCCTGTGATGGTCAGGGAACTATTCCCTGAGAGAGGCAGACACACTGGTTTTGGCTCCTGAAGACTTTACTTCACACTCTGGGTTCCACACTCGGTCAGCCGAGGTAGGTGCTGGTGCTCTGCAGCTCCAATATCAGTTTGGGATAGAATATATAGAGCCAGTTTTCCTATGTTTGGCTGTGCTTTGAATATACTTCCCTTGGGCCCTGGGGCTTTGGTTCCTAGGCTCAGATCACCCTAGAGTGGCTGAACCCCTGGTGGCTTCTAGAAGTTGTTTAGGTTTCTGCCTGCTCCAACCAGATATTGGGGCCTTGGTTCTGCCTGCCAAGGATGGAGCACCTACTGCCTTTTGATTGTTGTTTGTTGGCTAGATATTTGCTCTATCTCCTCGGACTTGCCCAGTCACTCCCAAGAGTGTGAGAATCCCAGCCAGGCTGTGGAAACTGGCTAGGCTGGGACAGTTGTGACCAGTTGCACCAGGGTAGTCCTCTGGTACTAGCTGTTTGGTTTCTGGCCAACCCTGCTCAGAGGACTGTTGCCATCCTTGACTCTTGGCAGCCTCTCTGGTCTCAGATCATGCCATTGTGGCTGTGTACCCCTAATTTCAGCAGCTTGCAACTTCCAGGTGGGTTCCGGACAGGCTCTGGGGGCTGGATTGCCTTCTGTAGAGTTTCTTTCTCAGAACATGCAGCAGTTGTGGACTGTACCTACCGCTTACTGAGTACCTGAATGGCACCTAGGCCTTCTGTCGGCTTGTGTGGGGTGAGTGTGGGGGTCAGAAATCCTAATCCACTTGTTCCATGTAGATTTCCCTAGTCCAGGGTGTTTGAAACACCCTTGCTACAAATTTAGTCCCAAATACTGAGTTCATCCACCAGGCAAGTCCACTGCACTTTCTTCTCAGGGTGCACAAGCGGCTGGGACCATACCCACCGCTGACTGTGTGTCCGGATGTCACCTTGGCTTTCGATGGGCTTGTGGGGGTTAGGTGGGGCATCGGAAGCTCCAATCTACCTGTTCCCTGCAGATTTCCCTAGTCCAGGGGGTTTGAAGCACCCCTGCCACAAATTCAGTCCTAAATACTGAGTTTTCCTGCCAAGAAAGGGCACCCACCGCTCAGTGCTGGTCACTTACAATCTGGGTCCTGTCCGGGCACTGGGGAACTCGTCTGTCATCCTTCCTGGGGTGCTGGAAGACCAGAGGTCTGACTAACCTGTGGTCAGCATCATGTGGGTCTCTCTCCACCAGTTATCCACATCACCCATGGCCTGTGGGTCCAGTTAGCATCTGTGGTCTCTTCCCTGCATGTCAGGCAGCATGGGTGTTCGTCGCCACTATCTGGGCACTCTCTAAAGTCCCATTTTTGCTTTGATGAGAGTTTGAGTTCAAAGACAGAATTATTTAAGACAATGAAAAAATTCTAGGATAATGCTTAAGTTCCTTATCTTAATGATTGCATAAATATTTTATATATTTCAAAATTTATCAAGTAATGCCTATTTAAATATGTGCAGTATATTACACATCAATATTGCTATTATATACATGCAAATTTTCATATTACCAAAAATGGAGTATTATGAATCTCAGAAGTATAAATTTAATGTAAGCTTTGTGGAAAAAAAGGCATGATAATGGAAGGAACCTGAGGGGTTAGGAGTTCCACAATGAGACCATCAAGCACAGTGGATCTGGACCCATGGGAGGCTCCACAAACTGATACACCAACCAAGAACATTACAAGAAGAGGCATAGAACCCCTTCTCAGATGTAGGCAAAGGACAGCTCATTCTCCACGTTTGCTTGGGCTTGGGGGGCAAAGAGAGCAAGGACTGCTTCTGACATGAACTCTGGGGCCTGTGATTTGATCACCTCCCCTGGCGGAGAAGCTTTGTGAGGACACAGAAGCAGCGGGTGCAAACTACCAAGATGAGACATGGTAGGCTGAAGACAGATGGTGTGGGAGGAGGGTTCCCCCTGTCAGAGGTCTACGGGAGGGGAATAGGGCAGAAGAGGGAGGGTAGGAACGGGAAGATAAGAGTAAAGGGGTAACAATTGGATGTAATGTGAATAAATTATAATAAATTAAAAAATTTAAAGGAATGATGATGCTTGAACTCTAAACTATATGTTTGTGATAGGTGCAGTGTGTGTGTGTGTGTGTGTGTGTGTGTGTGTGTGTGTGTGTGTGCACGAGTACGCGCACCCACACACATGTGCATTTGTGCACAAATGCTTAGGTTTGGAAGGGAAGTACATATTCTTTTATCAGTAATTCTAAATACTATGGAGTAATTTTTGGTCATATTGCATAAGTAACTACACCCCTTATCTAAGATCCTCCTTAACTAAGGCCTAAGAAAGTTTTAAAGCAGCTCTCTACTTCATAAATCCAAATGAATTGTAGTCAACTTAATTCATTTTACTTCTCAATGAAAGAAACAGATTTACTACTAAATATGAATGGTGGTCTTAGTCCATCATAGTATCAGTGAAACTGTTCTTTGGGCAATAGTCTTTATACTGTTGTCCATTTAAGCATTAATTGTCAACATGATTGTGGCAGTTTGATTTAGAATGGTCCCTATAGTCTCATATTTAAATGTTTGGGTCCCAGTAAATAAAACTGTTTAGGAATAATTAAGAGGATATTTTTTGAGGAGGTGTACTGGAGGGTTTCAAAAGCCCACACAAACTCTCTACTCCTGGCCTGAAGATCCAGGTATAAACTCTTAGCTACTGATCAGGTGCAATGCTCCTAGCCATGATGATCATGGAATAACCCTCTGAAATAGAAATTTCTCCCAACCAAATACTCTTAAAAGTAATATTCCTAGGTAAGAGTGTCTTTTTACAACAGTAGAAAATTAACTGAAACACTGACATCCTAGAATCACCTGAAAAGAGTCTCAATTGAGTACAGCCTTTATCAGGTTAGTCTGTGGAATTGCCTTTATTGTAAGACAAATTACCTTTATTGGCTTGATTAGCGTAAGAGGGTGGCACCATTTTCTGAGCAATGGGCCTGGCCTGTATACCTAAGCTAGCTAGCTAAGGGCGGTCATATTGTTTCTACTTTAAACTTCTTGAGATTCTGACTTAATGTGCCCTCAGTGATAGACTGCAATCTCAAAATGTAAGTTAGAAAACCCTTTTTTCCCCCTAAGTTGCTTTTTGTCAGAATTTTTATCACAGCAGTAAAATCAAACCAGAATAACTTTACAAAAAGATTAACTTTTATATTAAGCCAAAGAATTTTAAGTTGTATTGTTTTAGCATAGAGTTTACCTGACAATGAGTTTTCCCTTGGTATTTCACTTTGAACACTTTCAAGACTTTGAAGGGAAAAAAGAAAAGAGAAGGAAGTACTATAAAAATCCCCATGCTGTTTCTTTCCTTATTCTTCACAAATTAATATTTTGCTCCCTCCTTTAGTTTTTTCTATCCTTGCTGTTGAAAATATTTTCTCTTTTAAAAGTGTAATTCTCCTCATCAAATAAGTTGAGAAGAAATGGAAATTGAAGAAAATATGAAATGTGTTCCTTTAAAATTTTATATGGCAATTGGGTAGTGGTGGCATACACCTTTACTCCTAGCATTCAGAGAAGCAGAGGGAAGCATATTTTTTGCCAGCCTGGTCTAAAAAGCAAGTCGAGGACAGCCAAGTCTACACAGAGAAACCTTGTCTTAAAGAGACCAAAAATGAAAATTAAATGGCAATGTATTCTGAAGTACTTAAATCAACATTTTAAAAAATAACCTTGTCATTTTAATTTTTCTTTTTTGAATTGCTATTAGAATTTTATTTCATTTTATTTTTAATTTTAATTTTATTAACTTATTCAGATTCTAACTCAATTGTTATTCCACCACTTGTATCCTCCTGTTCTGTTCCTCCCTCCCTCCCACTTTCACCCTATTTTGCTCCTCTAGGTCTAAGACCAAGGGGGACCTCCTCCCTGACTATATGGTCATAGGCTATCAAGTCTCATCTTGGTAGCCTGTTTATTCTTACTTTGAGTGCCATCAGATCTCCAAGGGGAAGTGGTCAAATATGGGCCACCAGAGTTCATGTCAGAGTCAGTTGCCGCTCTCACAAAACTCTGGAGAATGTCCTGTCCATTGGCTAGATCAGAGTAGGGGTTCTATGTTTACTCCTTGTATTGTCCTTGATTAGTGCAATAATTTGAGCAGACACCCCTGGGCCCCAATACACCCACCAAGGTGTCCTTCTTGTAGGTTTCTAGGACCCTCTTGGTCCCTCTATTTCCCTGTCTCCTATTTCTCTTACCTAAAGTCTCAGTAGGATGTCCTCACATCTATCCAGATCTTCTGGTAAGTGAAGACATTTGTGAGGCATGCCTTTTGGGCTAGTACCCAATTATAAGTGAGTATATACCATGTGAGTCCTTCTGCTCCTGGGTTAATTCAGTATGATCATTTCTAGTTCCATCCATTTGTCCACAAATTTCAGGATTTCCTTGTTTTTAATAGCTGAGTAGTATTCCATAGTGTAAATGTACCACAGTTTCTTTATCTATTCTTCAACTGAGGGACATTTAGGCTGTTTCCATGTTCTGGCTATTGTGAATAAGGCTGCTATGAATGTGGTTGAACATATGTCCTTGTTGTGTGCTGCAGCATTTTCTGGGTATATTCCAAAGAGTGGAATAGCTGGGTTTTAAGGATGCTCTATTCCCAGTTTTCTGAGATAGTGCCAGATAGATTTCCAAAGTGGTTGTACATGTTTTCATTCCCACCAGCAACGAAGAAGTGTTCCTCTTTCTTCACATCCTCGTCAGCATGAGGTGTCAATTGAATTTTGGTCTTAGCCATTCTGATGAGTATAAGATGGAATCTCAGAGTCGTTTTGATTTGCATTTCCCTGATGACTAAAGATGTTGAGCATTTCTTTAAGTATTTCTCCACCATTCAATATTCCTCTGTTGAGAATTCTCCGATTAGTTCTGAGCCTCCTTTCTCAATTGGGTTATTTGATTTGCTGGTATTCAATTTCTTGAGTTCTTTATATATTTTGGATATTAGACCTTTGTCAGATTTAGGGTTGGGGAAGATCTTTTCCCAGGCTGTAGGCTGTCACTTTGTTCTGCTGACACTGTCTCCTACCTTACAGAAGCTTCTCAGCCTCATGAGGTCCCATTTATTAATTGTTGACCTTAAGGCCTGGGCTGTTGGTGTTCTGTTTAGAAAGTTTTCTCCTGTGCCAATGTATTCCAGGCTCTTCCCCACTTTTTCTACTAACCAATTTAGTATCTCTGAATTTATGTTGAGGTTTTAAATCCACTTGGACTTGAGTTTTGTGCATGGTGACAAATGTGGGTCCAATTGCAATTTTCTCCATGTAGAAATCCAGTTAGACCAGAACCATTTTTTAAAGATACTATCCTTTTTCCATTGAATAGATTTGGATTCTTTGTCAAAAATCAAGTAATTATATGTCTGTGCATTTGTTTCTGAGTCTTTGATTTGATTCCATTGATCAAGCAGCCTATTGCTGTGCCAGTAACATGCTATTTTAAATACTATTGCTCTATAGTACAGCTTGAGATCAGGTATGGAGATTCTTCTGGAGGCTCTTTTATTGTATAGGATTGTTTTAGCTATTCTGGGTTTTTTTGTTTTTCCATATGAAGTTGAGAACTGATCTTTCAGTGTCTTTTAAAAAATGTGTAGGTATTTTGATACAGATTGCATTGAATCTGTAAATTGCTTTGCGTAAGATGGTCATTTTTACTATGTTAATTCTTCCGATCCATGAACAAAAGAGATCCTTCCAAATTCTGATGTCCTCTTCAATCTCTTTCTTCAGAGATTTAAAGTTTTTTTTTTCCAACAAATCCTTCACTTGTTTAGTTAGAGTTACTCTTAGATAGTTTATATTGCTTGTGGCTAATGTGAGGGGTGTAGTTTTCCTAATTTCTTCCTCTGCATGCTTGTCATTTATATATAGTAAGGCTACTGACTTTTTTGAGTTCATTTTGTATCCAGCCAATTTGCTGAAGGTGCTTATCAGCTATATGAGTTCTCTGGTGGAATTTTGGTGGTCACTTATATACACTATCATATCATCTGCAAAGAGCGATAATTTGACTTCCTCCTTTCCCGTTTGAATCCCCTTGATCTCCTTTCAATGTCTTATTGCTTTGGCTAAAACTTTAAGAACTATTTTGAAGAGATATGGAGAAAGTGGGCAGCCTTGTCTGGTCCCTGATTTTAAAGAAATTTCCTTGAGTATCTCTCCATTTAATTTGATGTTGGCTGTTGACTTGCTGTATACAGTCTTTATTATGTTTAGGTATGTGCCTTGTATTCCCAATCTCTCCAAAACTTTAAATATGAATAGGTTCTGGATTTTGTCAAATGCTTTTTCTGTATCTAAGGAGATGATCATGTGTGTTTTTTTTTCAGTTTGTTTATATGTTGAATTACATTGATGGATTTCCATACATTAAAACTTCCCTGTATGCCTGGAATGAAGCCTACCTGGTCATGGTGAAGCATATCTTTGATATGTTCTTGTATTCATTTTGCGAGTATTTTATTGAGTATTTTTGCGTCAATGTTCATAAGATAAATTGTTCTGAAATTCTCTTTCTTTTTGAGCTTTTGTGGGGTTTAGGTATCAATGTGACTGTGGCCACATAGAATGAAATTGGTAATGTTCTATCCATTTCTATCTTTTGGAATAGCTTGAAGAGTATTGGTATTAGCTCGTCTTTGAAAGTCTGGTAGAATTCTGCACTGAAACCATCTGGCCTTGGGCTTTTTTTAGTTGGGAGACTAACGATGACTTCTTCTATTTCTATAGGATTAATAGGTCTATTTAATTTGTTTATCTCATCTTGATTCAATTTTGGCAAGTGGAATCGATCAAGAAAATTCTCCACTTCCCTTAGATTTTCAAATTTTGTGGCATATATGCCTTCAAAGTAGGATCTGATGATTCTTTGTATTTCTTCGGTGTCTGTTATTATGTCTCCCTTTTCATCTCTGATTTTGTTTATTTGGATAGTGTTTCTCTGTCTTTTAGTTAGATTGGCTAACTATCTTGTTCTATCTTGTTAATTTTCTCAAAGAACTAGATCTTGGTTTTGTTGATTCTTTGTATTGTTCTCTTTGTTTCTAATTTATTGATTTCAACCTTGAGTTTGATTATTTCCAGACATCTACTCCTCTTGGGTGTTTTTCCTTCATTTTTTCCCTAGGGGTCCCAGATATGTCATTAAGTTGCTTATGTGGGATGTTTCCATTTTCTTTTTAAAGGCATTTAGTGCTATGAGTTTTCCTCTTAGTATTACCCTCAATGTGTCCCATAAATTTGGGTATGTTGTTCCTTCATTTTCACTGAATTTCAGGAAGTCCTTAATTTCTTTTTTCATTTCTTCCCTGACCCAGATGTCATTAAGTAGGGAGTTCTTTAGTTTCCATTTGTGTGTAGGCTTTTGTTATTTCTGTTGTTGTTGAAATCTAGCCTTAGACGATGATGATCTAATAGAATGAAAGGTATTATTTCAATCTTCTTTTATCTGTTGAGGTTTGCTTTGTGACCTACTATGTGATCAATTTTGAAGAAGGTTCCATGGGGTGCTGAGAAGGAGGTATAAGCCTTTGTGTTTGGGTGAAAAGTTCTGTAATTATCTGTTAGATCCATTTGGTTCATGGTGTTGGTTAATGATGTCATTTCTCAGCTTAGTTTCTGTTTCAATGACTTATCCTTCAATGAAAGTGGGGTGTTGAAATCTCCCACTATTAATGTGTGGGGATTGATGTGTGGTTTAAACTTTTATAGTAGTTCTTTTAGTTGTTCTTTAACAAATGTGGATGCCATTGTATTTTAAACATAGATCTCCTGGGTGTCGGATTTTGTCAAATGATTTTTTAACATCTAAGGAGATGTTCATGTGGCTTTTTTTATTCAGTTTGTTTATATGTTGGATTACTTTGATAGATTTCTGTATATTGAACCATCCTTGCATGTCTAGGTAGAGCCTACTTGGTCATGGTGAACAATATCTTTGATGTGTTCTTGGATTCAGTTTGCAACCATTTTAATGAGTAGTTTTACATCAGTGTTTATAAGAGAAATTGGTCTGAAGTTCTATTTCTTTGTTGTGTCTTTGTGAGGTTTAGGTATCAAGGTGATTGTGGCTTTATAGAATGAGTTTGATAATGCTCCTTCCATTTCTATTTTGTGGAGTAGTATGAAGAGTATCAAAATTAGCTCTTTTTTGAAGGTCTGGTAAAATTCTGCACTTAAACCATCTGACCCTGGGCTTTTTTTGGTTGGGAGACTTTTGATGACTTCTTCTATTTCTCTAAGAGAAATAGACTATTTAATTTATTTACCTGATCTTGATTCAATGTTGGCAAGTGGAATATTTCAATAAAAATGTCCATTTCCTTTAGAATTTCAAAATTTGCTGTATGTAGGCTTTTATTTATTTATCTTTGTCCTTTTCTTTTTAAAAATTTTTTATTAATTTATTCATATTACACCTCGATGGTTATCCCATCCCTTGTATCCTCCCATTCCTCCCTCCCTCCCATTTTCCCCTTACTCCCCTCCCCTATGACTCTTATGATAGGCAAATATGGGCCCAGGGGTCCCGCTCAAACTATGGCACCAGCCAAGGACAATACAGGCCGTAAACTTCAAACCCCTACCCAGATCTAGCTGATGGACAGGACATACTTCACAGTTGAGTGGAGAGTGGGGTCTGACTTTCACATGTACTCTGGTGCCTCACATTTGACCATGTCCCCTGGAGGGAGAGACCTGGTGGCACTCAAAGGAAGGATAGCAGGCCACCAAGAAGAGACTTGATACCCTATGAGCATATAATGGGGAGGAGGTAATCCCCCTCAGTATATAGGCTTTTAAAGTAAGACCTGATGAATTCTTTGGATTTCTTCAGTGTCTGTTGTTATATATCTCCCTTTTCCTTATGATTTTGTTTATTTGGATAGTGTTTCTCTGCCTATTAGTTAGTTTGGTTAAGTGTTTGTCTATTCTGTTGATTTTCTCAAAGAACCAGCTCTTGGTTTTGTTGATTCATTGAATTATTCTCTGTTTCTAATTTATTGATTTCAGCATTGAGTTTAATTATTTCCAGTCATCTATTCCTCTTGGGTGTTTCTGCTTCTTTTTTCTTTTTTTTTTTTATTAATTTATTCTTGTTACATCTCAAAGTTTATCCCATCCCTTGTATCCTCCCATTCCTCCCCCCCCATTTTCCCATTATTACCCTCCCCTATGACTGTTCCTGAGGGGGATTATGTCCCCCTGTATATTCTCATAGGGTATCAAGTGTCTTCTTGGCTACTTGCTGTCCTTCCTTGAGTGCCACCCAGTCACTCCCTCCAGGGGACATGGTCAAATGTGAGGCACCAGAGTACGTGAGAAAGTCGTATCACACTCTCCACGCAACTGTGGAGAATATTCTGACCATTGGCTAGATCTGGGAAGGGGTTTAAAGTTTACCTCCTGTATTGTCCTTGGCTGGTGCCTTAGTTTGAGCGGGACCCCTGGGCCAAAATCTGCCTATCATATTGTTCTACTTGTAGATTTCTAGGACCATCTGTATCCTTTTCTTTTGCTATTCTCCCATGCGTCTCTCATTTAGAGTCCCAATAGGATGCCTTCCCCTCTGTCCCAGTTTCCTGGTAAGTGAAGGCTTTCGTGGGACATGCCCCTTGGGCTAGTATGCAGATATAAGTGAGTATATACCATTTGATTCTTTCTGCTTCTGGGTTAACTCACTCATTATGATCATTTCTAGCTCAATCCATTTATCCACAAATTTCGGGAATTCCTTGTTTTTAATAGCTGAGTAGTATTCCATCGTGTATATGTACCACAGTTTCTTTATCCACTCTTCTATTGAGGGACACTTAGGCTGTTTCCATGTTCTGGCTATTATGAATAAGGCTGCTATGAACATGGTTGAGCAAATTTTCTTGTTGTGTGCTGGAGCACCTTCTGGGTATATTCCAAGGAGTGGAATAGCTGGGTCTTGAGGAAGCCCTATTCCCATTTTTCTGAGATAGCACCAGATAGATTTCCAAAGTGGCTGTACTAGTTTGCATTCCCACCAGCAATGAAGGAGTGTTCCTCTCTCCCCACATCCTCACCAGCATGTGGTGTCGCTTGAGTTTTTGATCTTAGCCATTCTGGTGGGTGTAAGATGGAATCTCAGAGTTGTTTTGATTTGCATTTCCCTGATGACCAAGGAGGTTGAGCATTTCTTTAAGTGTTTCTCAGCCATTTGATACTCCTCTGTTGAGAATTCTCTGTTTAGTTCCAAGCCCCATTTCTCAATTGGGTTATTCGGTTTGGTGGTGTTTAATTTCTAGAGTTCTTTATATATTTTGGATATTAGACCTTTGTCAGATGTAGGGTTGGTGAAGATTTTTTCCCAGTCTGTAGGCTGTCGCTTTATTCTCTTGACAGTGTCTCCTGCCTTACAGAAGCTTCTCAGCCTCATGAGGTCCCATTTATTAATGGTTGACATTAAGGCCTGGGCCGTTGGTGTTCTGTTTAGGAAGTTGTCTGCTGTGCCAATATGTTCCAGGCTCTTTCCCACTTTTTCTTCTAAGTGGCTTAGTGTCTCTGGTTTTATGTTGAGGTCTTTAATCCACTTGGATTTGAGTTTTGTTCAAGGTGACAAATATGGGTCCAGTTTTATTTTTTTACACATAGACCTCCAGTTAGACAGGCACCATTTCTTGAAGATGCTATCCTTTTTCCATTGAATGGATTTGGCTTCTTTGTCAAAAATCAAGTAACCATATGTGTGTGGATTCATATCTGGGTCTTCGATTCGATTCCACTGATCAACCACCCTGTTCTTGTGCCAGTACAATGCTGTTTTAATTACTATTGCTTTATAGTACAGTTTGAGATCAGGTATGGAGATTCCTCCAGAGCACCTTTTATTATACAAGATTGTTTTAGCTATTCTGGGTTTTTTGTTTTTCCATATGAAGTTCAGAATTGAACTTTCAATGTCTTTAAAAATTTGTGTAGGTATTTTGATAGGGATTGCATTGAATCTGTAGATTGCTTTTGGTAGGATGGCCAATTTTACTATGATAATTCTCTCGATCCATGAGCAAGGAAGATCATGCCATCTTCTCAGGTCATCTTCAATCTCTTTCTTCAGAGTTTTGAAATTTTTTTCAAACAAGTCCTTCACTTGCTTAGTTAGGGTAACTCCTAGATATTTTATATTGCTTGTGGCTAATGTGAAGGGTGTGGTTCTCCTAATTTCTTCCTCTGCAAGCTTGTCATTTGTGTATAGGAAGGCTACAGACTTTTTTGAGTTAATTTTGTATCCAGCCAATTTGCTGAAGGTGTTTATCAGCTGTAGGAGTTCTCTGGTGGAATTTTGAGGGACACTTATGTACACTATCATATCATCTGCAAAGAGGGATAATTTGACTTCCTCCTTTCCCATTTGGATACCCTTGATCTCCTTTTGTTGTCTTATTGCTCTGGCTAGAACTTCGAGTACTATATTGAAGAGATATGGAGAGAGTGGGCAGCCTTGCCTTGTTCCCGATTTTAGAGGAATTTCCTTGAGTATCTCATCATTTACTTTGATTTTGGCTATTGGCTTGCTGTATATAGCCTTTATTATGTTGAGGAAAGTGCCTTGTATCCCCGATCTCTCTAAAACTTTAAACATGAATGGGTGTTGAATTTTATCAAATGCTTTCTCTGCATCCAAGGAGATGATCATGTGGTTTTTTATTTTCAGTTTGTTTATATGGTGGATTACATTGATGGATTTCCGTATATTAAACCATCCCTGCATGCCTGGAATGAAGCCTACTTGGTCATGATGAATGATATCTTTGATGTGTTCCTGTATTCGTTTTGCAAGTATTTTATTTAGTATTTTTGGGTCTATGTTCATAAGAGAAATTGGTCTGAAATTCTCTTTCTTTGTTGAGTCTTTGTGAGGTTTAGGTATCAATGAGACTATGGCCTCATAGAATGAATTTGGTAATTTTCCATCCATTTCTATCTTTTGGAGTAGCTTGAAGAATCGGTATTAGCTCGCCTTTAAAGGTCTGGTAGAATTCTGCACTGAAACCATCTGTCCCTGGGTGTTTTTTGGTTGGGAGACCATCGATGATTGCTTCTATTTCTGTAGGGGAAATGGGACTATTTAGCTTGTTTATCTGTTCTTCATTCAACTTTGGCAAGTGAAATTGTTCAAGAAAATCGTCCATTTCCCTTAGATTTTCAAATTTTGTGGCATATATGCCTTCATAGTAGGATCTTATGATTCTTTGAATTTCTTCAGTGTCTGTTGTTATGTCTCCCTTTTCATTTCTGATTTTGTTGATTTCAATACTGTCTCTCTGCCTTTTAGTTAGTTTGGCTAATGGTCTGTCTATCTTGTTGATTTTCTCAAAGAACCAGCTTTTGGTTTTGTTGATTCTTTGGACTGTTTTCTTAGTTTCTAACTTGTTAATTTCAGCCCTGAGTTTGATTATTTCCTGGCATCTACTCCTCTTGGGTGTTTCTGCTTCTTTTTTTCCTAGGGCTTCCAGTTGTGTTGGTAAGATGCTTATGTGCGATGTTTCCAATTTCTTTTTAAAGGCACTTAGTGCTATGAATTTCTTTCTTTATTTCTTCCCTGACCCAGGTGTCATTTAGCAGAGAGTTGTTTAGTTTCCACAAACGTGTAGGCTTTTTGTTATTTCTGTTGTTGTTGAATTGCAGCCTAAGAGCATGGTGATCTGATAGGATACAAGGTATTATTTCAATCCTCTTGTATCTATTGAGGCTTGCTTTGTGACCTACGATGTGATCAATTTTGGAGACGGTTCCATGGGGTGCAGAGAAGAAGGTGTATTCTTTCTTGTTTGGGTGAAAGGTTCTATAGATATCTGTTAGATCCATTTGACCCATGACATTGGTTAATGATATTATTTCTCGGTTTAGTTTCTGTTTCAATGACTTATCCTTCCGTGAGAGTGGGGTGTTGAAGTCCCCCACTATTATTGTGTGGGGATCGATGTGTGGTTTAAGCTTTTTTAGGAGATCTTTTACAAGGGTGGGTGCCCTTGTATTGGGAGCATAGATGTTCAGAATTGTGATGTCATCTTGGTTGACTTTACCTTTGATGAGTATGAAGTGTCCCTCCTCATCCCTTTTGATTAATTTTGGTTCAAAGTATATTTTGTTCGATACAAAAATGGCTACGCCTGCTTGCTTCTTGTGACCATTTGCTTGGAATATTTTTTTCCAACCTTTTACCCTGAGGTAATGCCTTTCATTATGGGTGAGATGTGTTTCTTGAATGCAGAAGAATGTTGGATCTTGTTTATGTACCCATTCAGCTAGTCTGTGTCTTTTTATTGGAGAATTGAGGCCATTGATGTTGAGAGATATTAATGACCAGTGACTGTTAAGAGTCTTAATTTTGATGTTGTTTCCAGTTGAGCGTTTGTGTAGTTGTGTTTTTGCCATGGGATAGTTATCTATTTCCTGGGTAGTTTTGGTTGTAGCTTGACCCTTTGGGATGGAGTTTTCCTTCTAGTACCTTCTGTAAAGCTGGGTTTGTGGATAGGTACTGTTTGAATTTGTTTTTGTCATGGAATATTTTGTTTTCTCCATCAATGGTTATTGATAATTTTGCTGGGTAAAGTAGTCTGGCCTGGCATCTGTGGTCTCTTAGGGTTTGCAGGATCTCTGTCCAGGCCCTTCTGGCTTTTATGGTCTCTGCTGAGAAGTCGGGTGTAATTCTGATAGGTTTACCATTAAATGTTATTTGGCCCTTTTCCCTTGCAGCTTTTAATATTTTTTCTTTGTTCTGCATGTTTTGTGTTTTGATTATTATGTGGCGGGCAGTTTTTCTTTTCTGGTCAATTCTATTTGGTGTTCTGTAGGCCTCTTGTATGTTTATAGGCATTTCTTTCTTTAGATTGGGGAAATTTTCTTCTATGATTTTGTTGAAAATAGTTTCTGGGCCCTGGAGTCTGATGTCTTCTCTTTCTTCAATGCCTATTATCCGCAGATTTCTTCTTTTCATGGTGTCCTTAATTTCTTGGATGTTTTGTGTCAGGAGTTTTCCAGATTTGGCATTTTCTTTAACGGTTGATTCAATATCTGTGATTGTATCTTCTAGACCTGAAATTCTTTCTTCCATCTCTTGGATTCTGTTAGAAAAGCTCACCTCTGTGTTGCTCGCGTTCTTCTCTGAGGTCTCACGTTCTCGTTTTTCTTCTGTCTGTGTGTTTATCATTGAATCCATTTTCATTTTCAGATCTTGAACTGATTTTTTGATTTCTTTCATCTGATTTTTTGTATATTCCTGAGTTTCTTCCATTGCCTCTTTATAGGTCTTCAGAGCTTGAACCATTTTATTTATTTCTTTCATCTGGTTGTTTGCATTTTCCTGCAATTTTTCCAGTTCCACTCTATGTGCTTCTTTTATGTCTCTCACCTGTTTGTCTGCGTCTTCCTGCATTTGATTACGAATTTTATTTGTTTCCTCCATTATCATCCTCATTACTAAGGATTTGAGGTCATTTTCTTGTATTTCCGTTGTATTTGAGTTCTCTGGGTTGTTTTCTTTGGGATAGCTGGAAACTGGAGACGCCATGTTGTTTTGGGGTTTTTTGCGTATGCTTTTCCGTTGTCCATTAGACATCTTGCCGTCTTTGTTTTTGTTGGGTAGCTTCCAGAGTTGAATGGAGGGTGTCTGATGATAGATTCACTTGTTTTCTCACGATTTCCCTAGGCTGGGAGCTCAAAGCTTCACTGGTGTGAATGTTAGGAGGTTAGCCCTGTTGTTCTGGCCTCTCACAGCCAGTGATCCTCAGCCCCCCTCTGCTGTGGATCCTGCAATTGATCTGGGTCTCTGAATGAGCGTTGGGTCAGGCCCAGGTATCCACAGCCTTCTGTGTTCCCTGCCAAGTCCAGCCAGGAGCACTGGGACCAAACCACGGGCTGAACTCAGCTAGATTCTCAGGGCCTGAACCGTCTGCCAAGCTCAGCTAGGGATTCTGGGCCCAAAATGCACACAGGGTCCAGCCAGAATTTTTGGGCTGGGACTACGCACCAAGCTCCACTAGGGCCTTTTGGCCCAAAGTGCGTGCTGTGGTCAGTTATTGACTCAGGGCCCGAACTGACCACCAATCTCAGCCAGGAATTCTGGATTCAAACTGCACACTGTGTCCAACCAGAGTCTTAGAGCTGGTGGAACCGAGAGCTCTGTCCAGCCTGCGCCACAGCAGGAGAACTGCGGCTGCTCTGAGTTAGCACCAGTGGTGGAACAAGTGCTCCGCCCAGACTGTGTCACCGCAGGGGAGCTGCCACTGAGCTGAGGTGGCGCCTAGGGTGGAACTGAGCACGTCACCAAGCCTGCGCCACAGCAGGAGAACTGCGGCTGCTCTGAGTTAGCGCCAATGGTGGAATCAAGTGCTCTGCCCAGACTGTGTCACTGCTGGGGAGCTGCCACTGAGCTGAGGTGGCGCCTAGGGTGGAACTGAGTGCTCAGCCAGGCCTGCGCCACAGCAGGAGAACTGCAGCTGCTCTGAGTTAGCGCCTGTGGTGAAACCAAGTGCTCCGCCCAGACTGTGTCACCGCAGGGGAGCTGCCGCTGAGCTGAAGTGCTGCCTAGTGTGGAGCTGCGTGCTCAACTAAGCCTGCGCCACAGCAGGGGAGCTGTGGCCGGAGCTGAGTTAGTGCCTCAGGCAGAATTGCTTGCTGGGCCAGGCCAGTACCCAGGACTCTGGGGCCGAACTGTCTGCCGAGTCCAGTCTGGGTCCAAAGGCTCCACACGACCCAAATCCTGCCCCGAGTCCCCTCTCCCGCTGCAACTCCCACCAGCCACCACACCAATCACCTCCACCAGAAGGCTATGAGCTGCAAACCTCAGCCGCCGCTGCTGGTGCCGCTGGTGCTGCTGCCTCTGCCACTGCCGCTCCGATCAGAGAAAAACCACGCTCCTCCCGTGTGCAGGGGCATGCAGGTCCTCTGCACCCTGGTCCCTCTGAACCATAGAGCACTCCCGCTGCTGTGATGTTCGGACCTCGGTGTTCCTGGCTCAGAAATCTGTGCAATTCCCTGAATTGTTCACTGGAGCCTCCAAACACGGTCCACACTGCTCGCCACCATCTTGGATCCTCCTGCTTCTTTTTTCTAGGGCTTCCAGATGTGTCATTAAGTTGCCTGTATGAGATGTTTCCAATCTCTTTATGCAGGCACTTAATTCTATGTACTTTCCTCTTAGCACAGCTTTCTATATGTCTCGTGAATTTGGGTATGTTGTACCTCATTTTCTTTGAAGTTTAGGAAGTCCCTAATTTTTTTCTTTATTTCTTCTGTGACACAATTATCATTGAGTATAGAATTGTTCAGTTTCCAATTGTGTAGAGGCTTCTTCTTTTTCTGTTGTTGTTGAGGTCCAGGTTTAGTCCACAGTGGGATGATAGGACACAAGGCATTATTTCTATCTTCTTGTATCTGTTGAGGCTTACCTTGTGATCTACTGTATGGAAAACTTTGGAGAAAGTTCTGTGAGGTGCTGAAAAGAAGGTATAATCTTTTGTGTTTTGAAAAGTTCTGTAGATATTTGGTCCATTAGTTTCATGATATTAATTAGTGTCATTATTTACCAGTTTATCTTCTGTTTCATTGCCCTATCCTTTGGTGAAAGGGGGTACAGAAATCTCCCATTACTAATATGTGGGGATCAATGTGTGGTTTAAGCTATATTAAATATACTTTTACAAATGTGTCTCTTTTTGTATTTGGGGCATGGATGTTCAGAATGGTGATGTCATATCAGTTGAATTTTCCTTTGATGTGTATGAACCTTCTCTGGGTTTTTTTCTCTGACAGACTGTTTGCACTTTTCTGAATTTCTTTGTGTGATTTCTCCATTTCTTCTCTATAAGGCTCTGCTATGGCCTCTCTCAGGTCCTCAATCTGTTTGGTGGTATCTTCCTGTATTTGTTTACAGATTTTATTAGTTTTGCCTTTATCATCCTCATTATGAAGTATTTGAGGTCATTTTCTTGTGTTTCAGTTGTGTTTGAGTTTTCAGGGCTGATTGCTTTGAGATAACTGGGTTCTGGAGATGCCGTATTAGTTTGGCTTTTGTTGTTTGTGTTTTTACACTGGCCTTTAATCATCTTTATGTATCTGGCATTGGGTAGAAATTTCTGATGTCCTTCACTGCCTGTTGATAGCAGTTCAAAGGTGAGTGGCTATAGGTTGAGACCTGAGGGGATCTGGGAACCCTTCCATGGATCAAGCCATTGACCTGGGTTCAGATCATGGAACCTTCCCTGGATTGGCGAGGTGACTGAAGTCTGATCCATTTGTGCTTTACACTGTTAGGTATCCTCTGGACTCTAAGACCAAGACACTATTGTCTTGTGGCCCACAGTTTGTCTGAAACACAGGGCATGGGTGCTGCTTGCCAGCTAGTATATGGCTAGCTAGGCTTTGGAGCCTGTTCCTGTGCCTGCTTGAACCTGGGAACTCTCCATAGATTGGCCAGGTGATCTGAGGTCAGATCCATCTGTGCTCGACATCTTTGTGCCTCCCCTGGGCTAGCAGACCCAGACGTTGTTGCTCTGCAGCCCACAGTTCAGTCTTACTTCATAAGACAAAACTAACATGTTGCTTTTAATAACAATCAACTGCAAGCACACAAAGAATCTCAGGAATACAGTGATAAAAACAAATGATATTGTTTATGCAAATATGGTAATCTGAAAACATTCACAGACAGGTGTACATCAAGGAAGGCTAGTTTGGTGTGCTAAATAATGGATTCTATCTTTAACTTTCCTCCCTTGCAAATATTCTTTAACTGTATCAACAGCACATAGTAATTAATCTGTATTTCATTTTTTAAAAATCTTATTTGGCCAATAAAACATTAACTAATGTGACATGAAATATGCTTGAACTTTGAACTATTCTATCATAGTTTCTTCACTTTTCTTAATCTGTTCACAAGAAGAAGAAGAACAAGTACAAGAAGAACAAGAACAAGAACAAGAACAAGAACAAGAACAAGAACAAGAACAAGAACAAGAACAAGAACAAGAACAAGAACAAGAACAAGAAGAAATCCCTGTATATCAACTGTCTTTTCTACTTGGTTTCACACTGATATAGGTAAAATATACTTATATGTTTTCTACTTACATAAACAACTACTAATGACTAGCTGAGCCTTTCCTAAGTTTGTAAAAACACTAAGCCACTGAGACATTTACAATTTTATCATTAAACATTATTGTAGTGATAGTTAACTAATATAATTATTCCTAAATGAAAGTTGGGAGAAATGTGAAACACAAAAGATAATAATTTGTAAATACACTGGAAATTCAAGATTTTTAGATTTATAAATTATGTTTCATTAGTACATTCATGTAAGTATGATGGATTTAGCATACTTGAAGTTTTGCATATATTTGTTTATTTGAAATTATTTTCTAAAGGGAAATGATTTTGTCATAGTTTTTGATATGTGTCAACACTCTACCCACTTCCCATTAACACATTAAGTAGTCAGATATTGTTGAAATAAACTAGATAGTCTAAAACAGTAATCTATAATTGCTATCAGGATCATTGGTGTTCATATATGTAAAATAAATTGAAACATTTTACTTTTGTCATCATGATTATACTCAGCAGCTTTTGTTTCTTAGCTATATCTATGAGAACCAAAATACTTTGAAAATATTACTGATTGAATCTGAAATTGTATTACTATTTTAATCAGATTCAGAACACACTAGGTATATAATATACCTTCATATAATTTAACACAAATCAGTAGATAATGCTAAAATTTTTATTTTATTTTTATTTTCTGTGTTTCAATTCAAATCCAAAGTGATATCTTTACCATATAACATATTATGTGTGATAAATATACGATATTTTGATTTCTGAATGAAAATAAGCCATAAAAAGAGTAATAACAGTCAGTTTTTTATGTTAACATGTTATGCATATTTGTATAAATACTGTTTTTTTTTTTGCATTGATTCACATCAAGACTACATTGTTATCACATAATTTTAAAAAATTTCTCAGAAATATAAATTACAACAGTTTGTTGTGTATATATATTTTACCTCAAATTATTTTGTTTTATTTCAACAACACAATTAGTAAATCATTTACAATTTTAAAATGTAATATCTTTTAAAAATATATTTTAGGGAGGGATTCCAAGATGGCATCGACCAGTATGCACCATAGCTGATCTACTCCGAGGAGACCAGAGACGTGAATGGAGCCACACACTCCTGGATTTTGAGAACTGTAGGTGAGTGGGGCCCCAAACTCTGCAGACTGCCAGTGGGTCTAACCCCGGAACAAGCAACAGCCCGGAGGTGCTAAACGCACTCCCCAAACTCTGAAATGGAATTCACAACCAAGCTGCTTCTGGCACATAAAACTTAAACTCACCATTTGGGGAGGGGATTTTCCGGAGCCCCCAACTGGAGGAGTCTCAGCGAATAGAGTGAAACTACCATTGAACCTCTCCATCCAAACCATGCCAAACTGCGGAGGTCACCTGCCTAGCCCAAGTGGAAACACAGGTGGTGGGACTCACCAAAAACAGCTAGAGCTGGCATGTAGCTCGCGGTCCGCATCCTGGGCCCAATCTGAACCCAGACACAAAGGATTGACCTTGCAAACAGGGGCAGTTGGAAACCAATGTGGACTGCTCCCACAGCCCAGTGGGACCGCCCACGTTATCGGGAGACATGGGTCTTGCTGGAGGCATCTAACTGCAGACCTAAAGTGAGCTGGGAACATTCTGGCTTTCACTGGCAGAAAGAGAAGATACAAGGGATTCCCGCCAGCAGTCTGAATCGCCATTGTCGCCAGCCGCCCGCCCAGGCTTCCGGCACTGACCCGGCACTCCCCAAACAACAGAACCTAGCTGGGTCCATTCTTGCAGGCGCGACAGGGCCTCCAATGATACAGGGAGCTGTGGGCCATGCTTGCAGGGCCTAACTGCTGGCCTAAAGTGAGCTGGGAGTATCCTGGCTTTCACTGGTGGAAAGAGAAGATACAGGGGATTCCCGCCAGCGGTCTGTATCACCATTGTTGCCAGCTGCCCACCTGGGCTGCCAGCACTGACCTGGCACTCCCCAAACAACAGAACCTAGCTGGGTCCATTCTTGTGGGTGCTACAGGACCTCCATGATACAGGGAGCTGTGGGTCATGCTTGCAGGGTCTAACTGCTGATCTAAAGCAATCTGGGAGTGTCCTGGCTTACAGGGGCATGGAAATTGCTGCCTCCTTGGATACTGCCTGTGGCCTGAAACCATATTGTCTTAGGCCCACCAGGCACTGATCCTGTAATCTCCAACAGGCATATCCTACCTGGGTCAGCTTTTGCAGACCCAGGAAGAACTCCCAATTTCATGGGAGAGGCTGGATGCTCCTACAGAGTATAGAGGCAGAGCTAAAAGACTGCTGCAGCCCAGAAGATCTGATCCAGCTGGGGTCTTGGCTACAAAGCAGCAGGAAGGACAGGCAGCTGGGATTAACCTACACAACCAGAGAGCTTGTGTGCTGACCTTACTCTAGAGCCCCAAACTGCTTATCTGAATTACAGCAGTAAGGTGAAAAGGCCCAAACAGAAACCTACTTTGCACGACTCAGCCTAGAGCCTAAGGTGTTGAGAAAAATCTCCAGGAGTAGAACCTGAATCAACTGCCTAGTCCAGGGAAATACTCCCTGATCCCCACAGGCAAGGGCGCCCTACCTATAATCAGGCATCAACTACCCACTCTCAAACAGGGAAGGTCACTACAAACCACCTCCAACACCAGAGTCACCAAAATGACAAGAGGACAGCGAAAGAATGCTCACAAAAACCAAAACAGAAGATGCACTACCACACAACAGGGACATATGCTCAACCATGTTCATAGCTGTGTTATTCATAATAGCCAGAACATGGAAACAGCCTAAGTGTCCAGCAGTAGAAGAATGGATAAAGAAACTGTGGTACATTAACACTATGGAATACTACTCAGCTATTAAAAACAAGGAATTTCTGAAATTTGTGGACAAATGCATTGAACTAGAAATTATCATAATGAGTGAGTTCACCCAGAAAAAAAAGAGTTAAATGGTATATACTCACTTATATTGAGACACTAGTCCAAGGGGTACGTCCCCATAAAAAACTTTACCTACCAGGAAAGTGAGTAAGAGGGGAGGACATCCTATTGAGACTTTAGGTGTGAGAAGCCTGGGAGAATAAGGAAATAGAAGGATCAAGAGGGTCCTGGAAAAATACAGGCTGGTCTGGGCCCTGGGGTCCTCCTCAAACTATGGCACCAGCCACAGAAAATACTTCGAACCCCTACCCAGACTGGCCAATGGACAGGACAATCTCCACCGTTAAGTGGAGAAGGAGATCTGACTTTCACACGTACTCTGGTGCCCCATATTTGACCATGTCCCTTGGATGGGGATGCCTGGTGGCACTCAGAGGAAGGGTAGCAGGCTACCAAGAAGAGACTCGATACCCTATGAGCATATACAGGGGGAGGAGGTCCCCCTCAGTCACAGACATAGGGGAGAGGAACAGGGCGTGAAGCGGGAGGGAGGGAGGAATGGGAGGATACAAGAGGTGGGCTAACAGCTGAGATGTGATATGAATAAATTAATAATAAAAAAAGGAAAAAATATATTTAAGGTTTTTTAGATAGGGTTTCTCTGTGTCGCCCTGTCTGTCCTGGACTCCCCTTGTAGGTCAGGCTGGCCTCAAACTCACAGAAATCCACCTGCCTGTGCCTCCTGAGTCCTGGGATTAAAGGGCTGTACCATCACACTTGGCTAAAAATAGTTTGCTTAAATCTTTGGTCTAGAGAGATGTTTTATGTTGATACTGACAAGAGGTGATCGAGATTAGTTTACACTACAAATTTTAGAGTCACCAAGATAGGAAAGATATTTTCTTCAAGGCTGTCATATACAAATAGCAGAAACACTAAGAATGTAACATTTATGTAATTCCTGATTCTTTCATGGTTCTTCTTGCTATAGGTAGTTTATTGTATATATATGTAATAATATAAAAAATAAAAAATGTCAAAAAAAGAAATTAATATATGGTATTCTGAACATTTTCCATCCTCACCATCTCCTCGCACATCGTGCATCCATTCCATACCCACACAATTTTGTGACGTCATTAAAAAATCCCCTGTGTCTCATTAGCTCTGTCTGTACATTCTTAGGAGTATATACTGGATCCTATTAGATGTCTGGCAGTAAGTGGTAGTTGTAGGTTCCCTCTGAGACCGATGACCTCACTAATTTTGAGTAGTTGGCTAAGTTTCTAGTAGCAAGCATGATTTCTCTCTTATTGACTGAATCTCCAACCCAATTAGAAGGCTGTTAATTGCCAGAAAATTATGCATACCACTACTGCATCCTTAAGGTTATAGTGTTGTGCTGGTCATTCTTGTTGCATTACATGTGGTGTATGTTGTTCATGTAGTTCAAAACTGTATAGGATTGCTAGTTTCATTGATGGAAGCTTTCTGTACATACTGTGGTATCATGAAAGCTAGCTATCTGGGAGGAGGAGGAATTTAAGTCAGTTCCAGGTCAGGCTTCTCAAATCCCTGTAGTGTATTGTGTCTTCAGCTACAAGGACTTACCTCCTGCCTTTTGTGGGAAACAAGGCACAATATCCTGAAATGGGTTTTGTTTTGTTTTGTTAATTCTTTGTTTTTTTTTTTTCCAACAAGATAGAGTCTCACCATTTATGGCTGACTAGGAACTAACTATGTATAAGAGGCTGACCTTGACACAAACAGATAGAGATCCACCTAGTTTTCTTCTGCAGTGCTATTATTGTTATTGTTATTATTACTATTATTATTATTATTATTATTATTATTATTATTATTATTATTAGCAGCAGCAGCAACATTGCATGTGTAAAATTTTAATCTATTATGTATTTATGTGTCTGTGTGTTTATATTTGTTCTTATATTAAAATTATTTATTCACTTAATATCCCAATGTCAGCCCCCTCCCTCCTATCCACTCAGTCTGACCCTCTCACCCTCTTCCCACATTTCCTCTCCCCTTCTCTGCAAAAACACACTATGGCACATCAAGTCACCCCAGGACTAAGTGCATCCTTTTCCACTGAGGTCAGAAAAGGTAGCCCAGTTAAGGGAAAGTGATATAAATGCAGACGATGGAGTACATGTCAGAGACAACCCCAGTTAACTTGCTAAAGGACTCACAAGAAGACCAAGCTCCCTGTCAGTTACATATGTGGGGAGCGGGTGGGGGTCTAGGGCAAGCCCATGCATGCTCTTGGTTGGTGTTTCATTCTCTGTGAGTCTTCAGTTAGTTGACTTTGTTGTCTTGGGTCTTCATGGGGAGTCTTTGTTCCCCTCTGGGACCTTCTATCCTTCCCCACCTCTTCCACAAGACTCCCCAAGGGGCAGATACTACTAAAGCCAGTTTGTAGGTGTGTTCTTTGGGGGTATATTATACAAGATTATAGTAAACATACTGCAATCAAAGACTATTTGAAGGATGCAACTAAGTAATAATAGTTCAGATATTAATGCTACAGTGTTACATGTTCTGCTCAGAGATATCTAAATCATCTTAAAATTTGGAAAGCTTTTGATCAACAGTTTTCCACCCTTTGGGGGTCACATGTCAGATATCCTACATATCAGATACTTACATTATGATTCATAACAGTAGAAAAATTGCAGTTGAGAAGTAGAAAAGAAATAATTTTATGGATGGGATTCACCACGATATGAGGAACTATATTAAAGGGTCACAACATTAGGAAGGTTGAAGACCACTACTTTCTTTGGTTCTATGTTTTTATCCTTTTTTTCTTTTTTTATTAATTTATTCATATTACATCTTGATTGTTAGCCCTTCCCCTGTTTCCTCCCATTCTTCCCTCCCTCCCACTTCTCCCCTTCTCCCCTCCCCTATGTCTGTGATTGAGGGAGACCTCCTCCCCCTATATATGCTCTTAGAATATCAAGTCTCTTCTTGGTAACTGGCTAACCTTCCTCTGAGTGCCACCAGGTCTCCCCATCCAGGGGACGTGGTCAGAAAAGGGGCACCAGAGTTCGTGTGAGAGTCAGATCTCACTCTCCACTCAACCATGGAGAATATCCTGTTCGTTGGCTAGGTCTTGGTAGGGGTTTGAAGCTTACTGCCTAATTTCTTCTTGGCTGGTGCCTTAGTTTGAGGAGGACCCCAGGATCCAGATCTGCCTGTCATAAAGTTCTTCTTGTAGGTTTCCAGGACCCTGTGGGTCCTACTATTTCCCCATTCCTCCATGCTACTCTTGCCTAAAGTCTCAATAGGATGTCCTCTCCTCTGACCCACTTTCTTGGTAAGTAAAGATTTTCATGGTACATATCCCTTGGACTAGTGTTTTGATATAAATGACTACATACCGTTTGTCTCTTTTTGCTTCTGGGTGAACTCACTCATGATAATTTCAAGATCAATCCATTTGTCCACAAATTTCAGGAATTCCTTGTTTTTAATAGCTGAGTAGTATTCAATAGTGTAAATGTACCAGAGTTTCTTAGTCCATTCTTCTACTGAGGGACACATAGGCTGTTTCCATGTTCTGGCAATTATGTATAAATCAGCTATGAACATGGTTGAGCATATGTCCCTGTTGTGTGGTAGGGCATTTTCTGGGTATATTCCAAGAAGTGGGATGGCTGGGTCTTGAGGAAGCCCTATTCCCATTTTTCTGAGAAAGCTCCAGATAGATTTCCAAAGTGGTTGTACTAGTTTGCATTCCCACCAGCATAAAGGAATATTCCTCTCTCTCCACATCCTCGCCAACATGTGGTGTCATTTGAATTGTTTTTCTTTTTTCTTTTTTTTTTTTTATTAATTTATTCTTGTTACATCTCAATGTTTATCCCATCCCTTGTATCCTCCCATTCCTCCCACCCACCCCCGCCATTTTCCCATTATTCCCCTCCCCTATGACTGTTCCTGAGGGGGATTTCCTCCCCCTGTATATTCTCATAGGGTATCAAGTTTCTTCTTGGCTACCTGCTGTCCTTCCTCTGAGTGCCACCAGTTCTCCCCCTCCAGGGGACATGGTCAAATGTGAGGCACCAGAGTACGTGAGAAAGTCATATCACACTCTCCACTCAACTGTGGAGAATATTCTGACCATTGACTAGATCTGGGAAGGGGTTTAAAGTTTACCTCCTGTATTGTCCTTGGCTGGTGCCTTAGTTTGAGCGGGACCCCTGGGCCCAAATCTGCCTATCATATTGTTCTACTTGTAGATTTCTAGGACCATCTGTATCCTTTTCTTTTGCTATTCTCCCATGCGTCTCTCATTTAGAGTCCCAATAGGATGCCCTCCCCTCTGTCCCAGTTTCCTGGTAAGTGAAGGCTTTCGTGGGACATGCCCCTTGGGCTAGTATGCAGATATAAGTGAGTATATACCATTTGATTCTTTCTGCTTCTGGGTTAACTCACTCATTATGATCATTTCTAGCTCAAACCATTTATCCACAAATTTCAGGAATTCCTTGTTTTTAATAGTTGAGTAGTATTCCGTAGTGTATATGTACCACAGTTTCTTTATCCACTCTTCTACTGAGGGACACTTAGGCTGTTTCCATGTTCTGGCTATTATGAGTAAGGCTGCTATGAACATGGTTGAGCAAATTTTCTTGTTGTGTGCTGGAGCATTTTTAATCTTAGTCATTCTGATGGGTGTAAGATGGAATCTCAGTGTCATTTTGATTTGCATTTCTCTGATGACTAACGAGGACGAGCATTTCTTTAAGTGTTTCTCGGCCATTTGATATTCCTCTGTTGAGAATTCTCTGTTAAGTTCCAAGCCCCATTTCGCAATTGGGTTGTTTGGTTTTGTGGTGTTTAATTTCTTGAGTTCTTTATATATTTTGGATATTAGGCCTTTGTCAGATGAAGGGTTGGTGAAGATCTTTTCCCATTCTGTAGGCTTTCGCTTTGTTCTCTTGACAGTGTCACCTGCCTTACAGAAGCTTCTCAGCCTCATGAGGTCCCATTTATTAATTGTTGACATTAAGGCCTGGGCTGTTGCTGTACTGTTCAGGAAGTTTTCTCCTGTGCCTATGTGTCCCAGGCTCTTCCCCACTTTTTCCTCTAACTGAATTGATGTCTCTGGTTTTAAGTTGAGGTCTTTAATCCATTTGGACTTGAGTTTTGTGCATGGTGACAAATAAGGGTCTAATTGCACTTTTCTACATGTAGACATCCAGTTAGACCATCACCAATTGTTGAAGATGCTATCATTTTTCCATTGAATAGATTTGGCTTCTTTGTCAAAAATCAAGTGAGCAAATGTGTGTGTATTCATCTCTGGGTCTTCAATTTGATTCCATTAATCCACCAGTCTATTGCTTTGCCAGTACCATGCTGTTTTAATTACTGTTACTCTGAAGTACAGCTTGAGATCAGGTATGGAGATTACTCCATTTTTACTATGTTGATTCTCCCGATCCATGAACAAGGTAAATCCCTCCATCTTCTGATGTCATCTTCAATCCCTTTCTTCAGAGGTTTGAAGTTTTTTTCGAATAAGTCCTTCACTTGCTTGGTTAGAGTTACTCCTAGATATTTTATATTGTTTGTGGCTATCGTGAAGGGAGTAGTTTTCCTAATTTCTTCCTCTGTCTGTTTGTCATTTGTATACGGGAAAGCTACTCACTTTTTTGTATCCTGCCAATTTGTTGAAGGTGTTTATCAGCTGTAGGAGTTCTCTGGTGGAATTTTGGGGGTCACTTATATACACTATCATATCATCTGCAAATAGGGATAATTTGACTTCTTCCTTTCCCATTTGCATCTCCTTGACCCCTTTTGCTGTCTTATTGCTCTGGCTAGAAATTCAAGAACTATATTGAAGAGATATGGGGACAGAGGGCAGCCTTGTCTGGTTCCCGATTTTAGAGGGATTTCCTTGTGTATCTCTCCATTTAATTTAATGTTGGCTATTGGTTTGCTGTATATAGCCTTTATTATGTTTAGATAAGTGCCTTGTATTCCCGATCTCTCCAGAACTTTAAACATAAATGGGTGTTGGATTTTGTCAAATGCTTTTTCTGCATCTAAAGAGATGATCATGTTGTTTTTCTCTTTCAGTTTGTTTATATGGTGGATTACATTGATGGATTTCCATATGTTAAACCGTCCCTGCATGCCTGGAATGAAGCCTACCTGGTCATGGTGAATGATGTCTTTGATATGCTGTTGTATTCACTTTGTGAGTATTTTGTTGAATATTTTTGCACCAATGTTCATTAGAGAAATTGGTCTGAAATTCTCTTTTTTTCTTGGGTCTTTCTGGGGTTTAGGTATCAATGTGACTGTGGCCTCATAGAAGAAATTTGGTAATATTCCGTCCATTTCTATCTTTCAGAATAGCTTGAATGGTATCGGTATTAGCTCCTCTTTGAAGGACTGGTAGAATTCTGCTCTGAAACCATCTGGCCCTGGGCTTTTTTTGGTTGGGAGACTATCAATGGTTGCTTCTATTTCTATAGGTGAAATAAGGCTATTTAATTTGTTTATCTGTTCTTGGTTCAATTTTGGCAAATGGAATCGGTCAAAAAATTTGTCCATTTCCCTTGAATTTTCGAATTTTGTGGCATAAATGCCTTTAAAGCAGGTTTTTATGATTCTTTGTATTTCTTCGGTGTCTGTTGTTATGTCTCCCTTTTCATTTCTGAATTTGTTTATTTGGATAGTGTTTCTCTGTCTTTTAGTTAGATTGGCTAACGGTTTGTCTATCTTGTTAATTTTCTCAAAGAACCAGCTCTTGGTTTCGTTGATTCTTTGGATTGTTCTCTTTGTTTCTTATTTATTGATTTCAGCTCTGAGTTTGATTATGTATAGGCATCTATTCCTCTTGGGTGTTTCTGCTTCTTTTTTTGTAGAGCTTCCAGATGTGTTGCTATGTTGTTTATGTGGGATGATTCCATTTTCTTTTTTTTTTTTTATTTTTCCACATTTTTTTGAAAAATAAAATAATTCATATTACATCTCATTTTCTATCCCATCCCATACATCCTCCCATTCCTCCCTCCCTCCCACTTTCACCCCAATCCCCCTTCCCTATGACTGTGACCAAGGGGGACCTTCTACCCCTGAATATGGTGCTAGGGTATCAAGTCCCTTCTTGGTAGTCCACTATCCTTCCTCTGAGTGCCATTGGGCCTCCCCTTCAAAGGGACATGGCCAAATATGGGGCACCAGAGATCCTGTGAAAGTCAGTCCCCGGTCTCCACTTAACTGTGGAGAATGTTCTGTCCCTTGGTTAGATCTGGGTAGGGGTTTGATGATGGCTGCACGTTTTGTCCTTGGATGGTGCCTTTGATCAAGCAGAACTCCTGGGCTCAGATCCAACCATCATAATGTTCCTCTTGTAGGTTTCTAGGACCCTCTGGATCCACCTACTTCCCTATCCCCTATATTTTTCTCACCTAGAGTCTCAATAGGATATTCTCACCTCTATTCCACTTTCCTGGTAGGTGCAGATTTTCATGGGACCTTCCCCTTGGGCTAGTGTCCAGTTATAAGTGAGTATATACCATTTGAGTCTCTCTGCTTCAGGGTTAGCTCACTCATTATGATCATTTCTAGTTCAATCCATTTGTCCACAAATTTTGGGAATTCTTTGTTTTTAATAGCTGAGTAGTATTCCATAGTGTATATGTACCACAGTTTCTTTATCCATTCTTCTATTGAGGGACACTTAGGCTGTTTCCATGTTCTGGCTATTATGAATAAGGCTGCTATGAACATGGTTGGGCAAATTTTCTTGTTGTGTGCTGGAGCATCTTCTGGGTATATTCCAAGGAGTGGAATAGCTGGGTCTTGAGGAAGCCCTATTTCCATTTTTCTAAGGTAGCACCAGATAGATTTCCAAAGTGGCTGTACTAGTTTGCATTCCCACCAGCAATGAAGGAATGTTCCTCTCTCACCACATCCTCGCCAGCATGTGGTGTCACTTAAATTTTTGATCTTAGCCATTCTGATGGTGAAAGATGGAATCTCAGAGTTGTTTTGATTTGCATTTCCCTGATGACTAAGGAGGTTGAGCATTTCTTTAAGTGTTTCTCAGCCATTTGATACTCCTCTGTTGAGAATTCTCTGTTTAGTTCCAAGCCCCATTTCTCAATTGGGTTATTCGGTTTGGTGGTGTTTAATTTCTCGAGTTCTTTATATATTTTGGATATTTGACCTTTGTCAGATGTAGGGTTGGTGAAGATTTTTTCCCAGTCTGTAGGCTGTTGCTTTGTTCTCTTGACAGTGTCTCCTGCCTTACAGAAGCTTCTCAGCCTCATGAGGTCCCATTTATTAATGGTTGACATTAAGGCCTGGGCCGTTGGTGTTCTGTTTAGGAAGTTGTCTCCTGTGCCAATATGTTCCAGGCTCTTCCCCACTTTTTCCTCTAAGTGGCTTAGTGTCTCTGGTTTTATGTTGAGGTCTTTAATCCACTTGGATATGAGTTTTGTGCAAGGTGACAAATATGGGTCCAGTTTCATTTTTTTACACATAGACCTCCAGTTAGACCAGCACCATTTGTTGAAGATGCTATTCTTTTTCCATTGAATGGATTTGGCTTCTTTGTCAAAAATCAAGTGACCATATGTGTGTGGATTCATATCTGGGTCTTTGATTCGATTCCACTGATCAACCAGCCTGTTGCTGTGCCAGTACCATGCTGTTTTAATTACTATTGCTTTATAGTACAGTTTGAGATCAGCTATGGAGATTCCTCCGGAGCACCTTTTATTGTACAAGATTGTTTTAGCTATTCTGGGTTTTTTGTTTTTCCATATAAAGTTGAGAATTAACCTTTCAATGTCTTTAAAAAATTGTGTAGGTATTTTGATAGGGATTGCATTGAATCTGTAAATTGCTTTTGGTAAAATGGCCATTTTTACTATGTTGATTCTCCCAATCCACGAACAAGGGAGATCCCTCCATCTTCTCAAGTCACCTTCAATCTCTTTCTTTAGGGACTCAAAGTTTTCTTCAAACAAGTCTTTCACTTGCTTGGTTAGCGTCACTCCTATATATTTTAAATTGCTTGTGGCTAACGTGAAGGGTTTAGATTTCCTAATTTCTTCCTCTGTACGATTGTCATTTGTATATAGGAAGGCTACTGATTTTTTTGAGTTAATTTTGTAACCAGCCAGTTTGCTGAACGTGCTTATCAACTGAAGGAGTTCTCTGGTGGAAATTTGGGGGTCATTTATGTACACTATCATATCATCTGCAAATAGGGATAGTTTGGCTTCTTCCTTTCCCATTTGGATCCCCTTGATCTCCTTGTGTTGTCTTATTGCTCTGGCTAGGACTTCAAGAACTATATTGAAGAGATATGGAGAAAGTGGGCAGCCTTGTCTGGTCCCTGATTTCAGAGGAATTTCCTTGAGTATCTCTCCAATTAATTTGATGTTGGCTATTGGCTTGCTGTATATAGCCTTTATTATGTTTAGATAAGTGCCCTGTATCCCCGGTCTCTCCAACACTTTAAACATGAATGGGTGTTGGATTTTGTCAAATGCTTTTTCTGCATCTAAAGAGATGATCATGTGGGTTTTTTTCTTTAGTTTGTTTCTATGGTGGATTACATTGATGGATTTCTGTATATTAAACCATCCCTGCACGCCTGGAATGAAGCCTACCTGGTCATGATGAATGATATCTTTGATATGTTCTTGTATTTGTTTTGCGAGTATTTTATTGAGTATCTTTGCGTCTATGTTCATAAGAGAAATCAGTCTGAAGTTCTCTTTTTTTGTTGGGTCTTTGTGAGGTTTACGTATCAACGTGACTGTGGTCTCATAGAAAGAATTTGGTAATGTTCCATCCAATTCTATCTTTTGGAGTAGCTTGAAGAGTATCGGTATTAGCTCCTCTTTGAAGGTCTGATCGAATTCTGCACTGAAACCATCTGGCCCTGGGCTTTTTTGGTTGGGAGACTATCAATGATTGCTTCTATTTCTACAGGAGAAATAGGCCTATTTAATTTGTTTATCTGATCTTGATTCAGTTTTGGCAAGTGGAATCAATCAAGAAAAATGTCCATTTCTCTTAGATTTTCAAATTTTGTGGCATATATGCCTTTAAATTAGGATCTCATGATTGTTTGTATTTCTTCGGTGTCTGTTATGACTCCCTTTTCATTTCTGATTTTGTTGATTTGGATACTGTTCCTCTGCCTTTTAGTTAGTTTGGCTAACGGTTTGTCTATTTTGTTGACTTTCTCAAAAAACCAGCTCGTGGTTTTGTTGATTCTTGGAATTGTTCTTTTTGTTTCTAATTTATTTATTTCAGCCCTGAGTTTGATTATTTCCAGACGTCTACTCCTCTTGGGTGATTCTGCTTCTTTCTTTTCTAGGGCTTCCAGTTGTTTTGTTAAGTTGTTTATGTGGGATGTTTCCAATTTCTTTTTAAAGGCACTTAGTGCTATGAATTTTCCTCTTAGCACTGCTTTCAATGTGTCCCACAAATTTGAGTATGTTGTTCCATCATTTTCATTGAATTTCAGGAAGTCTTTTATTTCTTCCTTTATTTCTTCCATGACCCATGTGTCATTAAGTAGAAAGTTGTTTAGTTTCCATGTGTGAGTAGGCTTTTTGTTATTTCTGTTGTTGTTGAAGTCCAGCCTTAGACCATGGTGATCTGATAAGATACAAGGTATTATTTCAATATTCTTGTATCTGTTGAGGCTTGCTTTGTGACCTACTATGTGATCAATTTTGGAAAAGGTTCCATGGGGTGTTGAGAAGAAAGTATACTCTTTTGTGTTTGGGTGGAAAGTTCTGTACACATCTGTTGGATCCATTTGATTCATGGCATTGGTTAGTGATTTTATTTCTTGGCTTAGTTTCTGTTTCAAAGACCTATCCTTCAATGAAAGTGGAGTGTTGAAGTCGCCCACTATTAATGTGTTGGAATCAATGAGTGGTTTAAGCTTTGTTAATAGTTCTTTTACAAATGTGGGTGCCCTTGTATTTGGAGCATAGATGTTCAGAATTGTGATGTCATCTTGGTTTATTTTACCCTTGATGAGTATGAAGTGTCCTTCCTCGTCTCTTTTGATTAATTTTGGTTGAAAGTCTATTTTGTTGAATATTAGGATGGCTACCCCTGCTTGCTTCCTGTGACCATTAGCTTGGAATATTTTTGCCCAGCCTTTTACCCTGAGGCAATGTCTGTCCTTGTGGGTGAGATGTGTTTCTTGGATGCAGAAGAATGTTGGGTCTTGTTTATGCAACCATTCTGTTAGTCTATGTCTTTTTATTGAAGAATTGAGACCGTTGATGTTCAGAGATATTAATGACCAATGACTGTTAAGTCCTTTCATTTTGATGTTTGTTTAAGTTGAGGGTTTGTGAGGTTGTGATTTTGCGATGGTGTAGTTATCTATTTCCTGTGTAGTTTTGGTTATAACTCATTCCTGTGTGGTGGAGTTTCCTTCTAGTAGCTTCTGTAATGCTGGATTTGTGGATAGGTATTGGTTGAATTTGTTCCTGTCATGGAATATTTTGTTTTCTCCATCTACGGTTATTGATAGTTTTGCTGGGTACAGTAGTCTAGCCTGGCATCTGTGGTTTCTTAGGGTTTGCAGGACCTCTGTCCACGCCCTTCTGGCTTTCATGGTCTCAGCTGAGAAGTTGGGAGTAATTCTGATAGGTTTGCCACTGTATGTTACTCTGTATATTTCCCTTGCAGCTTTTAAAATTTTTTCTTTAGTCTGTATATTTTGTGTTTTGATTATTATGGTGGGAAGATTTTCTTTTCTGGTCTATTCTATTTGGTGTTCTATAGGCCTCTTGTATGTTCATATGCATCTCCTTCATCAGATTGGGAAAATTTTCTTGTATAATTTGGTTGAAGATATTTTCTGGGCCATGGAGTCAGGCGTCTTCTTTATCCTTAATGCCTATTATTCTCAGGTTTCTTCTTTTTGTGGTGTCCTTGATTTCTTGGATGTTCTGTGTTAGGAACTTTTCTGATTTAGTATTTTCCTTGATGGTTGATTCGAGTTCTACAATTGTATCTTCAAGTCCCGAAATTCCTTCCTCTGTTTCCTGGATTCTGTTTGAGAAGGCCATCTCTTTGTTGGCTGCTTTCTTCTCTCTGGTCTCTCGATCACATTTTTCTTCTGTGTGTTCCTTTATCATAGATTCCGTTTTTGACTTCAGATCTTGAAATGTTTTTTTTTTTTTTATTTCCTTCATCTGTCTGTTTGTATTTTCCTGAAATTCTTCCAGTGCCTTTCTATATGACTCTTTTATGTCCTCCACCTGCTTGGTTGCCTCCTCCCGCAGTTGTTTATAGATTTCATTCCTTTCTTCCATTATCATCTTCCTTACTAAGGACTTGAGGTCATTTTCTTGTATTTCAATTGTTTTTGGGTTCTCCAGGTTGCTTTCATTTTGATTGTTGGGATCTGGAGATTCCATACTGTTTTGGTTTTTGTTTGTATTCTTTCGCTGTCCTCTTGTCATTTTGGTGTCTCTGATGTTGGGAGGTAGCTTCTGGTAACCTTCACTGGTTGAGAGTGGATAGTTGGTGAATGATTATTGGTCACATGCTCTTGCTTGTAGGGATCAGGTAGTTTTCCTCCTGACACCAGCGGGTGACCTAGTTTCCACTTCTAGAGACTTTGCACTACACCTTAGGCTCTGGGCTGGGTCAGCAGAAGTAGGCTTCTGACTGGTTCCTTTCACATTAGTTTTGTGATTCAGGCCTGCTGTTACGGGGTCTCAGATCGAGGCTGGCAAGCTCTGATTGGGCAAGATGTTCTCAGTTGTCTGCACTACCCACAGCTCTGTAGCTCATACCTCGCCCAGCTCAGACCCACTGAGCTAAATGCGCCTTCAAACCAGCATATAAACACCTGTGGGGTGTCCAGCCTTTCCCGAGGGCGTGGGAGATCCTGCCGAGGCTGTGTGTAGTGTCCACACTAAGTTCTAACTGCTGGGATCTGCAGACTTAGGTAGGCCCTGCGCTCTGTTCCAATATGGGCCCGGTATGGCCCCGCTGGCTGCACGCTGCTATCTCTGAGCTAGATGGACCCAAGCAGCTCAGTAACCGGCACTCTGTTCCAAAGTATGCCTGGTTTGGCTCCACGGGTTGTGTGCTCTCTCTCTGAGCTAGGCGGACACAAGCAGCTCAGTAACCTGTGCACTGTTCCAAAGTGGGGAGGGTATGGTGCCGCCGGCTGGGCGCCACTCTCTCTGAGCTAGGCAGTCACAAGCAGCTCAGTTTCCTGCGTTTTGTTCCAAAGTGTGCCTGCTTTGGCGCCACGGGTTGTGCACACTCTCTCTGAGCAAGGCAGACCCAAGAAGCTCAATATCCCATGCACTGTTCCAAAGTGGGCAAGGTATGGCGCCGCTCTCTCTGAGCTAGGTGGGCCCAGTTGCCTGTGTTTCTATGCGGCGTGGGGGTCCTCAGCAGATTTGCGTGGGGCAGGTGGCTGGGACCAAGGGCAGCTTCCCCTGTTTCCCTGTAACTTCCACAAGCCCGGGGCTCCAGTACCAACCTGCACTCTGAACTCGGGCTTTATCTACCAGCTGCAGCCCGCAGGTGGGTTCCGTCCGAGCATCCAGAGAGTGGGTTCAGGGCCTGTGTGAATTGAAACTTGACTCGGGGCCGGGCCCGCCAGTGGTCTGCACCATGCGGGAACCAACTCACCTAAAGTTCCCAGGATTTAACAGTCTGGCTCCATTCAAGTCCCTGGTCTCCGTGCAGTTGATCAGATACAGTGCTTGCCGGGTGCCGCCATCTTGAGAATCCTCTCCATTTTCTTTTTAAAGGCACTTAATGCTATAAATTTTCCTCTTAGCACTGCTTTCAATGTGTCCCACAAATTTGGGTATGTTGTTCCATCATTTTCATTGAATTTCAGGAAGTTTTTTATTTCTTCCCTTATTTCTTCCATGAGCCATGTGTCATTAAGTAAAAAGTTGTTTAGTTTCCATGTGTTAGAATACTTTTTGTTATTTCTCTTGTTGTTGAAGTCCAGCCTTAGACCATGGTGATCTGATGAGATACAAGGTATTATTTCAATCTTCTTGTATCTGTTGAGGTTTGCTTCATGACCATCTATGTGATCAATTTTAGAGAATGTTCCATGGGGTGCTGAGAAAAAGGTATGCTCCTTAGCATTTGGGTGGAAAGTTCTGTAGATATCTGTTAGATCCATTTGCTTCATGACATTGGTTAATGAGGTTATTTCCCAGCTTAGTTTTTGAATCAAAGACCTATCCTTGAGTGAAAGTGGGGTGTTGAAATCTCCCACTATTAATGTGTGGGTATCGATGAGTGGTTCAAGCTTTGTTAATAAGTCTTTTACAAATGTGGGAGCCCTTGTATTCGGAGCATATATGTTCAAAATCGTGATGTCTTCTTGGTTGACTTTGCCTTTGATGAGTACAAAGTGTCCATCCTCATCTCTTTTGATTAATTTTGGTTGAAAGTCTATTTTATTAGATATTAGAATGGCTACCCCAGCTTATTTCTTGTGACCATTTGCTTGGAATATTTTTCCCCAGCCTTTTACTCTGAGGCAATGTTTGTCCTTGTGGTTGAGATGTGTTTCTTGAATCCAGAAGAATGCTGGGTCATGTTTATGCATCCACTCCGTTAGTCTGTGTCTTTTTATTGGAGAATTGAGACCATTGATATTGAGAGATATTAATGACCAATGATTGGTAAGTCCCTTCATTTTTGGTATTTGTAACAGTCAAGATTTTGTGAGGTTGTGATTTTGCAATGGTATAGTTACCTATTTTCTATGTAGTTTTGGTTGTATTTTGACCAGTTGGGGTGGAGTTTTCCTTCTAGTAACTTCTGTAAAGCCGGATTTGTGGCTAGGTACTGTTTGAATTTGTTTTTTCATGGAATATCTTGTCTTCTCCGTCAATGCTTATTGATAATTTTGCTGGATATAGTAGTTTTGCCTGATATCTGTGTTCTCTTAGGGTTTGCAGCACCTCTGTCCAGGCCCTTCTGGCTTTCATGGTCTCTGCTGAGAAGTCAGGAGTAATTCTGATAGGTTTGCCTTCATATGGTACTCGGCGTTTTTCTCTTGCCACTTTCAATATTTTTTTCTTGTTCTGTATATTTTGTGTTGTTATTATTATGTGGCGGGAAGATTTTCTTTTCAGGTCTATTCTATTTGGTGTTCTGTAGGCCTCTTGTATGCTCGTATGCATCTCCTTCTTCAAATTGGGGAAATTTTCTTCCATTATTCGACTAAAGATAGGTTCTGGGCTGTGGAGTTGACTATCTTCTCTTTCCTCTATCCCAATTATTCTCAAGTTTTGTCTTTTCATGTTGTCTTTTAATTATTGTATGGTCTGTATCAGGAATTTTTCAGATTTAGCATTTCCCTGAATGGTTGTTTCCAGTTCTGCGATTGTATCTTCAAGTCCCAATATTCGTTCTTCCATTTCTTGCAATCTGTTAGATAAGGCCACCTCTGAGATGCTTGCTTTCTTCTTTGATGCCTCTTGATCACATTTTCCTTCTGTGTGTTCCTGCATCCTAGACTCCATTTTTACCTTCATGTATTGGACTGTTTTAATGATTTCCATCATCTGGTTATTTATATTTTTCTAAAATTCTTCAAGTGCCTCTTTATGTGACTCTTTTAACTCTTCAGCCCTCTTGTTTGCCTCCTCCTGCATTTGTTTACAGATTTTATTTGTTTCTTCCATTATCATCTTCTTTACTAAGGACTTGAGGTCATTTTCTTGCCTATCCATTGCTGTTACGTTCTCTAGGTTGTTTTCATTGGGAATGTTGGGATCCGGAGATGCCAAACTGTTTTGGTTTTTGATAGCATTCTTTCGCTGTCCTCTTCTCATTTTGATGGCTCTGATGTTGGAAGGTATCTTGTAGTGACCTTCGCTGGTTGAGAGTGGTTAATTGATGACTGATTATAGGTCAGGTGCTCTTGCCTGTGGGGATCAGGGAGTATTTCCGTGGAAGAGGTAGGTTTCACTCCTGGTGATTTTCCCCTGCACCGTGGGCTCCAGGCTGAGCCAGCCAAAGTAGATATCTGTTTGGACTTTACTGCTGTAATTCAGATCAGCAGTTTTGGGACCTAGAATAAGGTCTGCACACAAACATCCTGGTTGAGTAGGTTGATCCCTCCTGCCTGTCCTTCCTGTGGTTTTGTAGTCAAGACCCCAGGTAGATCAGATCTTCTGGAGGTGTAGCTGTCTTTTAGCTCTCTCTCTATACCCTGTAGCAGTGCCCAACCTCTCCCAGAACTATATGCCTGGAGGGACCTAGGTCGCTCCTGGTCAGCAATTAGACACTGCAAGCAAGACCCTCTTTTCATCTCCTGATAAAGTGAGAGTGCCTGCCTTGCTCAGGCCAGAATCCTCAGCTGGGCTCTCTCATTTGGGGAGCAGGGAGCACAGGGCCAGCCCAGCTGGGTTCTCTTGTTCGGGGAGCAGAGAGTGCAGGGCTGGTGCCTTGCGGCTGGGCGGTTAGTAAGACTAGGGTTGCAGAGCTCTGGCAGTCGCCCGCGGAACCAGATCTTCCTGCCGGGCTATGTTGGTCCACTCACGCTCTAGGTCAGCAATTAGACACTGCAAACACGACTCATCCACGTCTCATCTCCCGATAATATGAGAGTGCCTTCTTTGCTCGGGCCAGGATCCCCAGCTGGGCTCTCTCGTTCGGGTAGCAGGGAGCACAGGGCCAGCCCTGCTGGGCTCTCTCATTTGGGGAGCAGGGAGCGCAGGGCCAGTGCCTTGTGGCTGGGTGGTTAGTAAGACTAGGGTTGCAGAGTTCTGGCAGTCACCCATGGAACCAGATCTTCCCGCTGGGCTATGATGGTCCACTCACACTCTAGGTCAGCAATTAGACACTGTAAACACGACCCACCCACGTCTCATCTCTCGATAATGTGAGAGCGCCTGCCTTGCTCGGGCCAGGATCCCAAGCTGGGTTCTCTCGTTCGGGGAGCGGGGAGCGCAGGGCCAGTGCCTTGCGGCTGGGTAGGAACAATAGGGTTGCAGAGCTCTGGCAGAAGCCCACAGAACCAGGTCTTCCTGCAGGGCTAAGAAGTTCAGCTATCGCTCTAGGCAAGACCCACGTCTCCCGATAGGTCTGTGGAAGCAGTTCAAGCTGATTTCTCACTGCCGCTGTTTGCAGGCTCAATCCGCTGTGATTGGTGTTAGGTTGGGCCCCGGATGGCCAGCGTGCTGCAGTCCCACTTTAGCTGTCTCTGTTGGGTCCCATCACCTGTGTTTCCACTCCACCTAGGCGGGTATCATCCGCAGTTTGGGGTGGTGTGGAAGGAGGAATCCTAGGGCAGATTCACCCTCTTCACTGAGACTCCTCTGGTTGGGGACTCTGGAAAATCCCCTCCCCAAACAGTGAGTCTGTGCTTTATATACAGGCTGCAGTTTGCATGTGGATTCCGTTTCAGAGTTTGGGGAGTGCGTTTAGCACCTCCGGGATGTTGCTTGACCCAGAGGGGTAGGCCCCCTGTTTGGTCTGCAGCCTTTGGGGCCCCACTCACCTACAGTTCTCAAAGTCCAGCAATATGTTGCTCCACTTATGTCTCTGGTCTCCTCGGAGTAGATCAGGTACGTGGCTTAATGGTCGGCACCATCTTGGAATCCCCAAAATACCTGTGTTTTTATCCTTATATAACTCTTCAAGTACAATAGCAACAGATTTTTATATCTATAAAATATTTTCTTTTTAGTGTTTTTCTAACAAAATTTTTACTGATACTGTGCATAAATATTATTCACATTTCTATTATAATACAAAAAGTAGGTGTATAATTCAGAAGTATATCAGTTGATTGGCATACAAGGTCCTAATTTCTTTTTGGTCCTACATAAAATTTGGTAGGTCTAATGGTTACATATTTGCTATCTGATATGATAATATTTGTAACATTCAATATTTTTCAACTTGAAAGGATTTTTCAACTTGCAAGCCAGAATGTGCTTCCAAAAGTGCTGCTAGATCAGGCTAAATGAAAATTAAGTTAATGCACCCTAAGTTTGTGTAGTACCATCCCATGGGCTGGTATTCAAGACTGGATAAAAGAGGATAAAAGAGCTTTCTAGGCATGACAGGGATTCTGTATTAGTGGCATCTCACCAATATACTTGCCTAAATATGACCTGCATAATGATTGCACCAGCCAAAATACCAACAAGGATGGAGAAAATTTCAGAGGACCTCATCCTTAGACGAAGAACTGTTGGTAGTCAAAAGCTTCTGAAGGAAAGAGAACCAGTTTTCTCCACAGAAGAGCTCCCTGATATGTTATCTAATACCAAGTGGTCAGTTCTAAACACAGGTACATACAAGCAAGAATAAATTATTTAAACCTAAATACCCAAAGGACTGTATAATTTATTACAGAGATACGCAAAGCCTGAAGTTTAATCCCCAACAGTGTGTGTGTGTGTGTGTTTGTGTGTGTGTGTGTGCACGCACCTGCCTGTGAGTGTATGTGTGTGTGTGTGTGTTTTTCTGTGTATGTATTGTATGTGTGTCCAATTTATACAAATGGGAAACAAATAATTGAAACAAGCTATTTTTCTATAGTGAATATAAACATGTTTTTGTTTTGATCCCAAGTGTGGGATGTGAAACAGATTTTTTTGTGAAGACGTGCAGTGTTTTTCCACTGGAAGCAGACTTGTGAGAGGACACATGGTGTTTGTCCACTAGAAGTCTTTTGCAAGGACATGGTCTTTGCCAATTGATAAACATCCTAGTATGAACTCTGAGGCTTGGCTTTTTGGTTTTGGCATCACTTTCCATCATTTGGCTGTTCATTGCTCTCCTTCAAGATGTTCCTAGAGAGAAATACTCCACAGAACACTTTAAGGTTCCTATTTCCTGCTGCTGTGGTTGTAGTGGCTTTTGCTAAATTGCTCGTTTTCTGTTTAACCAGCCTGCTGGAATTCTCATGGTGAAGAGTGGAATTTGCCCAAGAAAGTGAGTCTAAAAAGGTCTACTCCTATCCCCCTTAATCTCTTTTCACTCCTGTCTAGGGTGGGTGGGTTGAAAGGGAAGGATAAGTATTAAAGAATCCTAAATGAAATAGGTTTGTAAAAGACCAAAACCTACATTTTCTTTAGTCACTGGGCATTTTTCTTATTACTCTCTCAGTTCATAAAACAAATACGTGCTTACCACTATTTTTATAGAAATATTACCTCATTATCAGCCTATTCTATATCATGGATTTGAAATAATTCTCTGTATACTTTTAAGAGGTCAAAAAGAGCTATATAAGGGGCATATTAAAGAGATATAATGTGAACCTATCTTTGTGATTTTCCCTTATTTACAAATTTGGCTTCATTTTTGTGATTTGCTCTTGATGGCATTTGTGCAATAGCTCTACAGAATATGCACACATTCTGGTAATACCAAGATAATAAGAATACATTGAAATATAAACTTCAATTTATTTTCCCTGCCTCAAATTCATCCAACCATACTTTAACATGACACAATTTAAGCAACTTCTTAATTCAGTTTTGCTTTGGTTATTTTCTTATATAAAAGTTTAAAAAACAATAATAATGAAGACAAATATACCAAGGTTCTTGATGTAATATATAATGGGATTGTTTTTTCTTATTTTTAAGTCTTGAAAATATAAGGAGTAAAATGTAATAATCAGCACCAATGTAGTGTTCACAGTTATGTAAAGAAATTGAGCTAATAGGGACCGACATGAAAAGATTAGGTTATTATTTGTCTGTATAATCAGTGATAAAAATAGTGATCTCTTCAAATACCTGAACTCTTAATCCCATAGGTTGTGGCAATGAAATTTTTACGATTATGAAAAGTCACTGCTAATGAATGTAAAGATGACATGGAAATGTTGACAAGGGAACTACTCATAGAAGTCTTGCCATTAATCTAATCAATGGACAACAGGGATGGATAGGTTAAAGATGATACAGATTGACTTACATTAGTAAGTTGAAGTTCCAAATGGTGTTCAATGATTTTGATTATCATATCTCTATCAGTGAAATGTAAAGAACAGTAAGATTTCATAAGATAGATCTATATCTATGGCTATGTTATTTCCAAGTATATGCTGTTAAACTAGATATTTGCTGATTAGTTTGGAAAAATGGTTTGATTTTGTAATCACCACAATTAAGAGAAAGGAATCTTTTTAAGTCACATATACAATTATTCCAGTATGTAATATATAAACTTAAATAAAAATTATATTTTAACTGATTTTGAAAATAAACAATATTAAAGAATTTTCTTCTTCAAGTATCTAACAATAATTTATAAATTACAATTGTATGAGTTTGTGATTTAAATAATCAACTTGATCAACTGATTGAGTGAATGAGTGATTAACAAGTTCTCTTGTAATTCAGGCTGGCCTAGATGACACTGAACTTCTGATTTTTTAGCCTAGTAAGTATGTTCCACCCCACCAGGTTTATGTGGTGCTAGAAATAAAATCCTGGGCTTTATTCAAAATATGAAAGCATTTCACCAGCCAACCAACCTTCCTAGCTCTCGGGTTTATTTGTGTTTGTGTACTCATGTGGACAACTGTTCTATTGAAGTGAAAGCACAAGTGTAGTTTATCTTGAATCAAATTTTATTTATATTGTGCATCTTATTAGGTCAGAGTATTACTTTCTATAAACTGGTATTATTGTATTCATTATTATAAGGACAAATTTGAATTAAAACATCACACATAGAATAAATCAATACAGTACATCTATTAACCATATTTTCCCAATTGCTCAATATTTTATTTATTATTTACCTAAGTCATTCTGTAGCTTGCAACTTTATAAGTTTATAGCAGTGATGTTAAAGTGTAGGTATAATGACACAAATGGCAAACACACAAAGTAAGAAACAAATATATTTAATTGTATTAAATATTCATTTTACTTAAGTCTTCGCTAATTTAAAATTTCTGAGGAAAATGTAAATTTAAATCCATTAAATTCAACTAAAATGAAATTGTTATAACATCAAAAGTACTTCATAAATATCTACCTGGTGAAACAACAAAAAATCGGGATAAACCCTATTAATTATCATTCAGAAGGACAAATAGAGTCTGGAGGTGGGTAAAAAGGGAAAAAGCTCCTGTTCCCATGAGCCCCAATGGGAGACCATCAAGGCTGGCAGATATGGACCCAGGGGGCCTGCATAAACTGGTACACCAACTCAGGACAATGCATACAGAGAACCTAGACCCCTTGTTCAGGAATAGCCTATGGACAACTCTTCTCCAAGGTTGGGGGAGTGGGAAGAGGAGACTGCCTCTGACATGAACTCCAGTGCCACCAATTTGATCCCTTCCCCTTGGTGTCCCAACCTTGTGGGTACACAGAGGAAAGGGATGCAGGCTATCCTGATGAGACCTGATATGCGGTGGTCATATGGTGGGGAAGTATGGTCCCTCCTATCAGAGGGGTAGGAGAGGGGAATAGGGCAGAAAAGGGAGAGAGAGGGTGGGAATGAGAAGATACTATGAGTGAGGGGATAACAATAGGGATATAATATGAATAAATTATAATAAATAAAAAGAAAGAAAAAAAGAGACAAGACAGGAGCCTACCATAGATGTCCTCTGAAAAACTCTACCCAGCAGGGAATTGAAGAAAATGCTGAGACACATAGCCAAACTTTGAGCAGAGCACAGGGAGACTTATGGAAGAGTAGAGAGATAGAAGGACCCAAAAGAGATAGGAGCTCCACAAGAAGACCAATAGAACCAACAAATCTGGGCCCGGGGGCGGGGAGGGGGGAGAGCATGCAGATACTGATATACCAACCAAGGATGAGCATGATGAGGACCTAGACTCCCTGCTCAGATGTAGTTGATAGGCAGCACAGTCTCCTTGTGGACCCCATAATATAGGGAGTCGGGTCTGCCTCTGACATGGACCCTGTTGCCCACTTGTTGGTCACTTCTCCTGGTAGAGATGCCTTGCCATCTCTACCAGGAGAGATGCAAGCAGTTCAGATGAGATTTGATAGGCTAGGGTAAGTTGGTAAGGCAGGAGGGATCTCCCTTTCTGAGGACTAGGTGATGGTGGCAGTGAAGAAGAGGGATGTAGAGTGGGTCTGGGAAGATATGAGAGAGGAGGCCACAATCTGGATGTAAAGTAATGACTTTTAAAATATCAGTATCAAACAATATAATTATTTCACTAACTATGTGCTTGCAACTAATAAGAATAATTTATATGATGTAATATAAATAATGTATACCTCGTAAAATATCTATCCATGAATCTGTATAACTTATTTGTTACTAAATTAAAATATTATAACTAGACTAAATGTGGTGTCTTATTTTCACATTAATATCCTTCTTGGAATAATTACAGATGCTTTTATGGCTTTCTTATGTATTAGAGCATTTTAAAGTGTAAATCTAAACTGTTTAACATTCAAAATCATATAATAGCACACATAATCTGAAATTGAAGGTTTAATAAAGAATTTGAAAAAGATGTTTCACTTAAAGTAAAATTTGAAAAAGGTAAGATGTAGTAGTTAGAAGATGTCTTGATTAATCAGGCAGAGTAAGAGGTTGGCAGTCTGTCAGATTCTGACAACGATGAATTGGGCTGCAGCTCTATTACAAATTCATATTTGGACACAGCTCTAGATATTTCACCAAGACAACCCATACTAGAGTAATGACAGGTATAAAAACAACATGTCACTAGACTCAATCTTGCAATCTGTTTAGAAAAAATACAACCTGAAATCTTTTCAGTTGGGTGAATAATGGTGTGAGATGGTGTTATGCTGTCCATTGATTAGATTAATGGCAAGACTTCTATGAGTAGTCCCCTTGTCAACGTAATCTTCTGAAGAGGTTTTAGTTGATCTGTATGATCTTTTTGAAATATATTTTTAAATCATATGAAATCTTAATATCATATGACTATCACTTTTATTGAAAGGCTGCACATATTACTGACTACTAAAGTGCCTTAGAGTCTTCTACATATTTCCCATTGTGAGAAACAGACATTGGTTAATATCATGATCTGGTCTATGATAAAATTTCCATTAAACTGAATTTCATATTGTATCTTCTAGTTTTATCAATGCTGATAACTTACAAATGAAGATTTCTAGATGCTGAAATAAAATAAAGACTTTTAGTTTCATCTAAGTAAAATTATGTTGATAACAGAATGTAAGACTTCTAAAGACAAAATCATACACACAAGTATTTCTTGAGACTACTGCATTTCAAGTATTCTATTGATTTTAGTATTGTCTTAATTAAAAGAATTGAAATCCATTATGTGCTGTACATTCTTGTACTGACAGGGGACAACTGTTAATTAGAAAAGCTTAAATGTTGCTGTAACCAAGCAAAACTTAAATGTCATGAAAGAATCAATTGTAAAATCAATTGAAAACTGTTACATCACAAAAGGACAGATATTTCAGGAATACCCAAAAGGATATTTAGTTTGCCCTGGAGGTTACAATGAGAGATTTTGAAAATGACATATATACACACTGGATTTGAAACATGAATGTAAAATTATTTGATTCAGGTAAATAGTTGAAGAATGAAAGGAACATCATGAGTTCAAATGTTTTAAAATTCATAGCCACATGTAAAGATTATAGATGGGAGTTTATTTCCATATTTGTTTTCATTTGCAATAACAATTAAAACAATTTTCAATTAAGTAATATGAAAGATACAATGGTTATACACACATTGTCTTAATAAGGGTTACAACTGCTGTGATGAAACCATGACCAAAAGCAAGTTGAGGAGTAAAGAGTTTATTTGGCTCTTTTTTTTAACTTAAGTAATTTATTCAGATTACATCTCAATTGTTATGCCCCCACTTGTGTCTTCCCTTTCTTCTCTCACTCCTTCTTTCATGCTATTCCCCTCCCCTAGGTCTGTGACAGAAGGGGACCTCCTCCCCCTCCATATGATCACAGCCTATCAGGTGTCATCCTGGTAGCCTTGCTTACCCTTCCTCTGGGTACCACCAGGTCTCACCACCAAGGGGAAGTGGTCAAATAGGGGTCACGAGAGTTCATGTCAATTCCACATCTTAGTTCACCACTTAGGAAGTAAGGACAGAAACTCATACAGGGCAGGAAACTTGAGGCAGCAGCTGATGTAAAAATAATGAAGGAGAGCTATTTACTGGCTTTAATCAGCCTGCTTTTTTTTCATAGAGCAATAGACTATATCTGCATACTAGCCCAAGGGGCATGTCCCATGAAAGTCTTCACTAACCAGGAAACTGGGATAGATGGGAGGACATCCTATTGGGAATCTAGGTGAGAGAAGCATGGGAGAATGGCAAAATTGAAGGATCCAGAGGATCCTAGAAACCTACAAGAACAATATGATAGGCAGATTTGGGCCCAGAGAGGTCCCGCTCAAACTATGGCACCAGCCAAGGACAATATAGGCCATAAACTTTAAACGCCTACCCAGATCTAGCCAATGGACAGGACATTCTCCACAGATGAGTGGAGAGTGGGGTCAGGTCTGACATTCACACGAACTCTGGTGCCCCATATTTGACCAAGTCCCCTGAATGGGTGACCTGGGGGCACTCAGAGGAAGGATAGCAGGCTACCAGAAGAGACTTGTTATACTATGAGCATATACAGGGGGAGGAAGTCCCCCTCAGTCACAATCATAGGGGAGAGGGGTAAGGGGAAAATGGGAGGGAGAGAGGAATGGGAGGATACAAGGGAGGGGATAACCATTGAGATGTAATATGAATAAATTAATTTTAAGAATAAAAAAATAAAAAGACCGCCAGTACCATCCACAGTAGGCTGGTCCCTCTCCCATCAATTGCTCATTAAGAAATTGCCCTACATCCAGATCTTATGGAGACAGTTTCTCAATTGAGTTTCCCTTATGTTAGATAATTTTAGCTTCTGTCAACTTCAACAAAGCCACACCTATTCCAATAAAGACACACCTCCAACAATGTCACCCTCTATGAGCCTATGGGCCCATTTTAATTCAAGCTATCAATCATACCAATAGTTAAAACTTTTCCCAAATAGATTTCTCATGAAATAGTGGTTTATACTCTGATAAGTTATGAAAGAAAAAATTTGCAAGGCACTTTAGTAGTCAGTAATATGTGCAGCCTTTCAATAAAAGTGATAGTCATATGATATTAAGATTTCACATGATTTAAAAATATATTTCAAAAAGATCATACAGATCAACTAAAACCTCTTCAGAAGATGATGACAAGTGGATGTTCTTCTAGGTCTAGGTTTGTTTGTTTGTGAGTCCCAGACGTCGTTCCCATAACCCAGGTTATACTGCTCCTGTAATCATCTTTTGATATGAGAGAATGATCCTGTTTCACTTCAAAGGTAGAGCCAAGTTTTATTTCTATTTCCTCAGCAATAGAATCTGATGAGAAGTAATATTTTATTAGTTGTGGTGTTATTACCCATTAAGTAGTCCCTTCAAGCCTTGGGGTATTTTTACTAAGGTAACTCACTAGCTTATAAGTGACCAAAGTCACATGAGAATTTTAATGCTTCTTTCTATGAAAATATTCAGTAATATCTAATATATTTAGTCCTTCTTTCCACCTTCATGATACTTTACAATATTTGACATTTCATTGCAATATATTTGCGCTTACTATAAAGAAATTTCCATGGGGCAAACCTATGTATTTTTTAAATTTTTTTATTAATTTATTCTTGTTACATCTCAATATTTATCCCATCCCTTGTATCCTCCCATTCTTCCCTCCCTCCCATTTTTCCATTATTCCCCTCTCCTGAGGGGGATTACCTCCCCCTGTATATGCTCATAGGGTATCAAGTCTCTTCTCGGTAACCTGCTGTCCTTCCTCTGAGTGCCACCAGGTATCCCCCTCCAGGGGACATGGTCAAATGTGAGGCACCAGAGTACGTGAGAAAGTCATATCCCACTCTCCACTCAAGTGTGAAGACTGTTCTGACCATTGGATTGATCTGGGTTGGGGTTTAAAGTTTACCTCTTGTATTGTCCTTGGATGGTGCCTTATTTGAGCAGGACCCCTGGGCCCAAATCTGCCTATCATAATATTCTACTTGTAGGTTTCTAGGACCCTCTGGATCCTTCTACTTTGCCATTCTCCCATGCTTCTCTCATCTAGAGTCCCAATAGGATGTCATCCCCGCTGTCCCAGTTTCCTGGTAAGTGAAGGCTTTCGTGGGACATGCCCCTTGGGCTAGTATGCAGATATAAGTGAGTATATACCATTTAAGTCTTTCTGCTTCTGGATTAACTCACTCATTATGATCATTTCTAGCTTAATCCATTTATCCACAAATTTCGGGAATTCCTTGTTTTTAATAGCTGAGAAGTATTCCATAGTGTATATGTACCACAATTTCTTGATCCATTCTTCTATTGATGGACACTTAGGCTGTTTCCATGTTCTGGCTATTATGAATAAGGCTGCTATGAACATGGTTGAGCAAATTTTCTTTTTGTGTGCTGGAGCATCTTCTGGGTATATTCCAAAGAGTGGAATAGCTGGGTCTTGAGGAAGCCCTCTTCCCATTTTTCTGAGATAGCACCAGATAGATTTCCAAAGGGGCTGTACTAGTTTGCATTCCCACCAGCAACAGGCTGGTTGATCAGTGGAATCAAATCGAAGACCCAGATATGAATCTTTACACATATGGTCACTTGATTTTTGACAAAGAAGCCAAATCCATTCAATGGAAAAAGGACAGCATCTTCAATAAATGGTGCTAGTCTAACTGGAGGTCTATGTGTAAAAAAATGCAACTGGACCCATATTTGTCACCTTGCACAAAACTCAAATCCAAGTGGATTAAATACCTCAACATAAAACCAGAGACACTAAGTCACTTAGAAGAAAAAGTGGGGAAGAGCCTGGAACACATTGGCACAGGAGACAACTTCCTGAACAGAACACCAACAGCTCAGGACTTAATGTCAGCAATTAATAAATGGGACCTCATGAGGCTGAGAAGCTTCTGTAAGGCTGGAGACACTGTCAAGAGAACAAAGCGACAGCCTACAGACTGGGAAAATATCTTCACCAACCCTACATCTGAAAAAGGTCTAATATCCAAAATATATAAAGAACTCAAGAAATTAAACACCACCAAACCAAATAACCCAATTGAGAAATGGGGCTTGGAATTAAACAGAGAATTCCCAACAGAGGAATATCAAATGGCTGAGAAACACTTAAAGAAATGCTCAACCTCCTTAGTCATCTGGGAAATGCAAATCAAAACAACTCTGAGATTCCATCTTTCACCATCAGAATGGCTAAGATCAAAAATTCAAGTGACACCACATGCTGGCGAGGATGTGGGGAGAGAGGAACACTCCTTCATTGCTGGTGGAAATGCAAACTAGTACAGCCACTTTGGAAATCTATCTGGTGCTATCTCAGAAAAATGGGAATAGGGCTTCCTCAAGACCCAGCTATTCCACTCCTTGGAATATACCCAAATTATATTTTAAAATAACACATGTAAAACCCTTTCACAATAGTTGTACTACAAAGATTTGAATAAGAATGTTGCTCATTCGCCAGAGGCTCAGATATTTGAATAGTTGGTCCCCAGTTGATGATGTTTAGGAGATATAGCCTTGCTGGAGAAAAGATGTCATGCAAGGCAGGCATTAATATTAAAAGCCAAGGTCAGACTTCCTCCAGTTTACTCTTTGTGCTTCATGCTTTCAGTTTAAGAAGTGAGCTTTCACCTTTCTGCTGTTACTATGCCCGCTGCTTTTTACTATGCCTCTCTGACATGATGGACTGTTATCCCACTGTAAGTTTCAGCCTAAATAAGCTCTTTCTTCCTTAAGTTGCTATGTGGTTTCAATAAGAATGCCCCTCCCCCACAGACTAGTGTTTGAAAGCTTGGCCCATAGGGAGTGGCACTATTGGGAGGTGTGGCCTTGTTTGAGTAAGTCTGACTTTGCTATAAGAACTGTGTCACTGTGGAGGCCAACTTTGAGGACTCAGATGCTGAAGCCAGGTCCAGTGTGACTATCTCTCTTGCCGCTGTCTTTGGATCTGGATGTAGAACTCTCAGCTACCTCTCCAGTCTCATCTGCCTGCATGCCACCATGCTTTCCTCCTTGATAATAATGAACTGAACCTCTGAAGTGTAAGCCATTTCCAACTAAATGTGCCCTTTTAAGAGTTGACATGGTCCTTGTGTCTCTTCACAGCAATAAAAATCCTAAGACAATTCCCTTAGTCTATTTTATCTTATTTATCATAGCCATGGAATTTATGTGAAAGAAGTAAGGCAAAGTATGGTGTTTGAATAATTTTATTAGCATTTACAGAATTCAAGGAATTAATAACATTGACATATTTGCTTATCTTCCCAAATATCTACTAAAATATGCATTTTCAAACATAGCAAAAAGATCATTAACTTACATAGAATGCTCATAATTTGAACTCAAAAATTGTTTGGATATTTGCGAGATTCCCTCCTATGAGCTGAAGAGAACCAAGAGGAAAGAAAGAAAATGCATTTCTTTTATCAAGTATTGACAAAATCTGTCTTTTGTTTTTTTATTTTTCTCAAGAAGCTGCAAATGGCTTATTTTTATCTCCTGTAATCCACACAGTAGTAACTGAATTATTTGATTTAATAGTCTTTTTAATTAAACATTACTATTTCATTTTTCCATTATTACAAAGTAAGACATAACACCGAACCATTTTTCCTATTTTTTTCAAAATGTTGTTATTTCATTTAATTTTTATGTGTTTCAGCTATATCCTCTAAATATATTGTGGGTTAACACAGCAATCCTGTATTGCCTGTTCCCCATTTAAACATATGTTTAATCTAACTTGGAGTATAGAACCTTTTGATTAAATGTACTAACACAATATACACAATTTAAATGCTAAGACAAAAATCATAATATTTTACCTATCATGTCTTTTGCATAAGAAATGTCTCCACAGGCTCAAGTATTTGAACACTTAGTTCTAATTTGGTGGTAATATTTAAGGAGGTGGTATGTTCTTGTTGGAGGAAATGCATCATTGGGGTGGGCTTTGTGAATTCATAGCCTGGTTTTACTTCTATAGCCCAATTGCACATCCACTTCACTCCCTGTGCTTCCTGTTTGCATTGAAGATGTGATTTCTCAGATTGTTACTCCCACCATTTGCTTCTCCCAAAATTATGGGATCTCCCTCTCAAACCATAAGCCAAAATAAACTCCTTTTTATATAAGTTGCTTTGGGTCATGGTGTTTTGTCATCACTGTGATGACTAGTTCTGTATCAACCTGACACAAGCTATAGGCATCTCAGAGGAAAGAGTCCCAATTAAGAAAATGCCTCCATAATATGCAGCTGTAAGGCATTTTCTTTATTAGTGATTGGTGTGGGAGGGCCAGAAAGGCCCATCCCATTATGGGTGGTGCCATCCTAGGCTGGTTGTCCTCGATTCTATATGAAAGCAAGCTGCACAACCCATGAGGAGCAAACCAGTAAGCAGCACCCCACCATGGCCTCTGCATCAGCTCTGCCTCCAAGTTTCTGGTCTGTTTGAGTTATTGTCCTGGCTTCCTTCAATGATAAACTATTATGTGGAAGTATGAGCCAAAAAAATCCCTTTACTCCCTAAGTAGCTTTGGCCATCATGTTTTATTGTAGTAATTGTAACACTAAATAAGACATAGAAAAATAACTAAAACAATCTGATGTTGAGATATTTTTCATTTCTGGTAATATTAGTAAATCTTTTTCCCTTTTTATTATTATATTTATTTTTAACATATACATTTATACTATGACACATAAATAAACTACATACAGAAGGAAGAACCACAAAACAATCAGGAATGAAATTACTGTTACATTCATAGTGATTTGGCTATTTGTATTAGGAAAACTTGAAGTAAACCTCTTGCCTATCTTGTTGAGTCTAAAATTCTGAATGAAAATCAATATCTATCATATGTCATCTCCATTAAGTTAAAACATCTATATAGATCTAACAAAAAATCTTAATCCCTAACCAGCTAAGCCTAATTGTAAGACTAAACTATCTGGTCTTCAGCCTCATCAGAGACTTGAGAAGGTTAGCAGATTCCAAAATAAAACTATGACAGAGATACTTTACTGCATGAATGGTCACCCAATATAACTGACAGACATATTTGCGAGGTAGGAACTATTGAGGACTTGCTTACTCTGTCTTGGCATATTTTGGCCATTGACTCTGCCTGCATGCAAGCTTGCCCATTTTTAGGAAGAATTCTGTCTGTGACTGGCTAAGATCCGAATGTCTGTGCATAGACAGGCTTCATGTTGGTCACAGAATCCCTGAGTTATTAGATGCCATTCTTTCTATGACATGAATGAAGATTTGCAGATGTCTTACTTCTGCGCATACAAAGAGCAGAGAACAAGCCTCAATTGTTCTGTGCATCCCCACATGTGGATTCCTTTGAGCTAGAGTTCCAAGCAGTTTTAAGCTGATAAATTTTCTTGCTTGAAACCCAACTCAGATCTTCTGAATGAGGAGCAAGTGTTCATAACTACTGAAAGATATCTCAAGCCCCCATTTGGAGTTTCCTATGGAAATTTAAAGTTTTCTATTTGTAGAAATGGCTTGATTATTTAGTTTAGGTTCATTAGCAACAGGATATTTCAATGCCTTTTTAATATATGACTGATGTTGCTGTTAGGCAGATATCTCTTTAAATGCTACTGAAGACAAAATATATTTTAATATTATCAAGAAGGAAACAAACTTATTAGAAAATATTAAATGATGTACATACTGTGGTTTTATTTTAAACTAATTTCAATTAAAACTTATTTTCTTAGTTTAATATTTTTCAAATAGCTTATGTTCTTGAATTGTTATAGTAAAACTGAGAAGCTTGTGGTATGACAATATACATCTTGTAGGCAATTAGTGTCTTTTATATTGGTATTGCTCAAAATGTGTAAATCTAGTTTCTAGTTAGCATTTTGTACTGTTTATAAATTGCAGAAGTTCTTTTATCTTTGCATCAATTTATACTTGTAGCTAGTAGTAGCATTAATTGGATTATAAATAATTTTGTTTTGATTATTTCTTTCTACTAATAGTAAATGTATTTTACTTAATTTTGTAATTATTTATAAATACATAATGACATGATTTATGCATCTTCTTGAGTATGTACAAATAATTCTTGTTAGCTTGTAAATATTAACTAAACCCCACACATACAGAAGTAGTTTATAAGAGGGATACTAAGAAAAATTGAATGATTGCTCACAATATACTAATGGGTTTCTTTTAATTTTTATCTCCTTTAACACTGTGTCCACTCTTACAAAGTACTTCTTTGAAACGTGAGGAGACAAAGAAAATTTGACTAATAATAATAATAATAAAACCTTGGGTTAACTATACTATCAGTGTTCTAAATAATATAAATTCAGAATATACTAAGGGAATCAATAGATTATAATATACTGATCAAAACTATATTCAAATATTTTAGTATAAATGGAGCTTAATGTTTTGTAAATTTTTTATTTAAACTTTGGAGTTCATATGGTCTATGTCTGATCTACTCAGGCAGTCATACAAAAGTCTGAGTACATGCTTCTGTTCTGAAGTATATATCTTTTTAAAAAATCAAAAAATTGGTACAATTTACTTTTTCCTATGATTGTTCATCACCACATAAGAAAGTATATATACACACACCTGCATTTCTCAAAAAAATTGAATTGACATTACACTTTATAGCATAATTATTTTGGAGTTGTTCAATTGTATTTCCAATTTAATTGTATATAACTAGCAGTTGACAAATATTTCAATAAATATTAACTAAGTTACCTGTGTATTAAGTAAAAAATAAAGTCAGGACACATGGGTCTAAGGAATAATTTTGATTCAAATAGAGAAATGTATATATGATATCACAGATAATCTGAGTTGATTCATATCTTCTTTGTAACATATGATTGGCTAAATTCTTTAGGTTCAATTCACCAAATGTCTGCTTTGAAACCGATGAATTTTAACTGGAAACCAGTTATTCAACTTTAAGGTACATCTTACCTCTCGAAAGAATATTAGGAATCATCCTACTAGCAATGTAGGATCTCTAAGAGAAGGAAAAGAACAAGAGTATTTCCATGATAGTTGTCATTTCTACCTAGCAGGCTCTAGTAAAAAGGGAAGGTAATAGAGGGAGTAGAGGGAGGATGCTCATCTAAAGCTGTATTAATATTTATGTGTATGTTTGTTTGTCTCCATGTATTCTGATATATATATATATATATAATCTGTAGAAGCCAAAAGAAGGTATTTGATCACTTGTAACTGGAATTAAAAGTGATTTTGAGTGACCATGTGCATGCTGAGAATCGAACTGGGTCCATTGTAAGAGTCATAAGTGCTCATAACCACCGAGACATCTCTCCAGCCCAAAGTTATTAGGTTCATAGATGGACTGCATATTTGAAAGTTAAAATCTGAATCTGTTTAGAGGATATTTCTACTTAATTCACTTTCAAATTGTGTTTGAAAAGTATTTCTGTTACTACTTTTAATATGACAAGAATAATGTATTATATTTTCTCATGTAATTTCTGGGTATTCTGAAGATATATCAAGCAACCATCATACGCTCATATAATTAATGCCTGAGTTGAGTCAGTTTACAGAAAGTATGGCCTGTGGATGGCAAGAAGCTCTTGGCTGCATTCCTAGTATTCTGTTACAATTTCTGATGAGGTGATGAAGGGGAAAGCTTTTACATTATAATTTTGAAATATATTTCTTTAGGGATGTTTGGAAGTGGATCAATGGATTAAAGTCATTAGATGACATATTATATCCTTCTGGAGACTACAATGAAGGTCAAACCTAATTTTTAAAAATTTCCCTGAAATACCTGAATCTACTCAAAATAAACTCAAATAAATTGAGAGTAATACTTTTAAAGACTACCAATATAGTAAAAATTTGAAATTCAGTGTAATTCATATACTATCATTTATTCAACATCAGGAAAAGACATTCTCAATTCATTTCCCAAGTATTAGCATGATGTCAGTACTTTTGCAAATGTTTTTGTCTAAATCCAAAACATGAGACTGAATTCATGAATGTAATTCTTCCAATAATATCTCAATACTTCATGAAGTAATACCTAATATTTGACTATTTTGAGTGACAGTGGTTAGAATTTGCTTGAAATTCAATGCTTACTTTATCATATTTTATACTTATGTGTATGTCTGTACAGAGGTGCCGACAGAGGCTAAAAGAGAGAAACTAGGTCCCTTGGAGATGGATTTTCAGATGGTTGTTAGCTGCCCCATGTGGACACTGGGGACTGAATATAAGTCATCTAGAAGAGCTCTTAATCAGTATTCAAGTTTTAGAATGTTTTACAAAATCCTCATTTATCCTATAGAACCTATGATTTTAAATTTTTTGAGTTGGTTTTGTTTCAAAAACATTTAAAAAAATAAAAGGAGTATTATCAGGCACATACATATACATTTAGAAGGTAGAATCAATTCACATGCATTTCAGTTTATTTAATTCTACATAAAGTTGTAATTTTGTATGTTTTGTGTCTGGCATATTTCACTTATTATAATGTTTTTTTTTCTAGTCCCATGTAAATAGCAAATGACAAGAGAAAATATGGTGTGAGGAATTTTATACTGATTTTTTTTCTAAAAGAGTAGATTTTAGGAATGATGACCATTCACAAAAAAGCAAAACAGTAGCTATGATGACTTTCCTGATTTGCAATGATTATGTGCATCTGATATTACCTTGTGTATCTTAAAGACTTGCAGCAATTATTAAAATACCAGAATGAGCCATCCAGATAACCAAATATATTTTTATAAGGAATTGAACTTTTTATTGTTTTCAGTTATGCATATGTGTCTCTGTGTGGGTATGTTTACATGTTCCCTTAGGAATGGTAGTGAGCTACCTGATGTAGGTGCTGGGAACTGAACTTGGGTCCTCTATAAAAGAGCAGTACATGCACTTAATAATGGAGCTCTCTCTCTAACCACCACCCTTCTTCTTTATGTTTTCTTAAGACAGAGTTTTGCTCTGCAGCCCAAGATAATCTTGTCTAGAAGCAATTCTGACAGGGAGTGAATGAGCAGCAGCAGAAATAACAGACATTTGTTACATATCAGGTATTCATTCGCTGTCACCAATATATTTAAGGAGATCAGCTAAATTTTCATTTAGTTTTGAAGAGGAATCCTAACATATAATAAAATGTAACATTCAAAATGTAAACATTTTATATTTATTCTGACCTAGTTACTCAGTTTCTTCAAAAAATAAGAAACTCTCTAGAGAAATGGCTCAGAGATTAAACAAACCCAGAGGACGTGAGTTCAATTCCCATCATCTGCATGGTCCTTAACCACCATACGCAAGTCCAGTTCCAGAGAATCTAATTCTTTATTCTGGTCTCCACAGACACCAGGCACCAGGCATACAAGTAATATATATGCAGTTAAAACACCAACACACATAAAATAAATCAAATAAAACTTTAATTTATTTTAAAAATGCTATGAAAAATAGGAAATAGTATATCTTCACTCTATAGTAATGACTGAAGTTAATGTATAAAAGGGATAAACAAAAAGTTTGGTAGCAAGACTGCACATTTGAGAATTCTTATAGGAGTCACTATGTGTATAATACATATATGAGACTCACAAAGAATTTAAATAATTTTTAAAGTTATGCCAGTACTATTATCAGATTAGTATCCTAAGCAAGCAAATCTTTTATAACAGACCAAGTAGTTTAGTCTTACAATGAAGCTTAGTTGTTTAGGGGTTAAGATGTTTTTAAGTCTAGATAGATGTTTCAACTTGATAATAACAAGATGTTATGGAGATTGATTTACAATCAGAATTTTAGATGCACCAAGATAGGAAAGATGTTTTCTTCAAGGCTGTCAAATACAAATAGACAAAACACTACGAATGTGACATTTATATAATTCCTGATTGTTTCATGATTCTTCTTGATATAGGTAGTTTATTGTATATAGTGTAATAATATAAATGGATATGTAAAAAAGAAAATATTTAATTAAGAAAAAAAGAGAAAAAACAATTACATTTTAAAACATCATAGAGTTCATAAGGAGAATAATACATCCTATGTCATATTTGTCCCAGCTGTATTATCTGCACACAGTGTTCATTTCCAGAGTCATCATAACTCACATGGACTTTTAATTATTGCATGAGTCAAATGCAGTCTAACAGTGGATTTGTACATCATAGTCACTCACAAAGACAGAGGAAAGCTTCATTCAAAATGTTTTCTTGATCTAACAGAATGATGCATTGTAAGAAACAATTCAGTGGCTGATAAATATTCCATTTAGAGTAGAAGCACATTGTAGTGGAAGTAAACATGTTTTTATTTTGATCCCAAGTATGGGATGGGGAACAGACTTGTGAGAGAACAGGTGATGTTTATCCAGTTAGAAGTCGAACCACCTCACTGCGGGGCTTGGTTTTTGTCAGCTGAAACACATCCTAGTACAGACTCTGAGAGGATGTGTGTGTGTGTGTATGCATATATATGTATATATATATGTGTGTGTATATATATGTATATATCTATGTGTGTATACACACACACACACACACACACACACACACACACAGGCCCAAAATAGGAGAGGGGACTTTTCAGATCTTGGTACTGTTTGACTTTTCACTGCTCCAGTTTGAGACCTCCTAGAGAGGTCTCCAGTGAAGGCATCGAAGCTCCCCACTTGGGCTGCAGCCCAGTTCCAGCAACAACTTTGGTGAAATTGCTGGCCTGCTGAAATCCTGCCAATTACGCCAGGGGAATTGCTCCCAGGAACTGAATTCTACAAGGTCTACTTCCCCTGTTCCCATAAATCTCCTTTCTCTCCTGTCTAGGGTAGGTGGGTTTGGAGGGAGGTATAAGCATTTAAAGAACCCCAAATAAAGTAGGTTTGGGAAAGGTGAAGCCTACAAAACATCTCCTTTGTTTATTTTTATTTGAATAATAGTAGTTACAAAGCTATCCCCAACGTTGAATACCATGGCGTAATAACAACTTAACATATGCCTCAATGAAAGTGAACTGCGTGCCATCAACCTTAAAAGCTGACTTATTTTCTCATGGAAGTGGATAACAAACTGCTTTTATTTTTAAAAGGATAGATAATTTAAGTTGGACTACAAAAAGTTTAATTGTCTGTGTGGGTGGTATGATTTTATATACCTAAAAGCCTGAAGACAAAAGGTGTCAGAACAATTAAAAGGATTCAGTGAAGTCAAAGGAGAGAAATCTACATGAAAAATATTAATAGTTATGTACATTAAGTAACTAATCAAACAAATATATAAAACATTAAAATATTATTGAAATAATAATTATTTTCTAGCCAGATTCTTCAGAAATCCAAAAGGTCGCCAATATTGACAAATATGTGAAGAAAAACCTCTTAATATTGTGGATGGGGAGGTAAATTCATATAACCATCATATAAAATCATGAAGTTTCCTCACTGCATTACAAACAGAAATGTTGTATATTATAGTAATGCCCTTACTGAATTTATACCTAAAGAAATAAAGTCAGTATATCAAGGATACAACTAAATTTTGTATTCAATATGGTATTAGTCACAACTGCTAATGTATGGAATCAGCATACATTTCTCTTGGTGGATAAAGAGATGTGGCACAGATTGCTAATGGAATCATATTATTTACCAAAGTTATACACAATACCCCTTCTCTCTCTCTCTCTCTCTCTCTCTCTCTCTCTCTCTCTCTCTCTCTCTCTCTCTCTCTCTCTCTCTCAATATCTATCTATCTATCTGTCTCTCTTTCTGTCTCTCTGTCTCTCTGTCTCTGTCTCTGTCTCTGTCTCTGTCTCTCTCTCTGTCTCTCTCTCTGTCTCTCTCTCTCTGTGTGTGTGTGTGTGTGTGTGTCTGTGTGTCTGTGTGAATCTTAAAGGAAGTTTACTCACGGCCTGTCAGTGTTCTGTACAAAAACCATAGACAAAACAGAACTCTGGTACAGGGCATGAGAAGCATTTGTGTGGTTGATGAAGGTAGTCCAAATGACTCTCCAAACAATATAGACTATTGATGTAGCCCTTTGTTGCATTTCAGAGGTTAAAGGTAAGCCACCATAGCTGAAGACACTGCACATTTTGAACACACTTAAAACAAAAGCTGGATCTAACCTGAAAGCCTCATTCCTATGATCTAGTTATTATCTTTAAAAAATACTATGCAAGCTGCCAAGGAAGGGATACAATTAATAGTTTTGCAACACTTATGAACTTTCAAACCACGATAATCAGCATGGAAGGTATCCATAAATTTGCAGTAAACAACACTCACGTGTTGGTGGTAATTAACTGCTCTCAAGTTGAACTTAAGGCCCATTAAACAGGAGGGAAATCATGCCTATTAGAAGAAACCAACTGCTCAGGGCTAGTGAGATAACAGACTTTAGAAAAGCATCTATTCTTTGACTGAGGGACACTTAGGCTGTTTCCATGTTCTGGCTATTAAGAATAAGGTTGCTATGAATATGGTTGAGCAGATGTCCTTGTTGTGTGCTGGAGCATCTTCTGGGTATATTCCAAGGAGTGGAATAGCTGGGTCTTGAGGTTCTGCTACAGACCTAGGGGAGGGAAATAGGGTTAAAGAGAGAGGGAGGGAGGAACGGGAGGATATAAGCAAGGGGACAACAATTAAGATGTAATATTGATAAATTAATAATAAAAATATAAAAAAGAAAATCATCTATTATTGCCACTTTGCTAGACTGGCAACTTTACTATTTCTTACTACATTCTAAATCTAACTTTTATACTCACAGATCATTGTAGCTACCATCCTCATCAAAGAAACTTCTACTTACATATATGAAAAATATCACAGAGAACTGCAACTGGACACAATACAGAGATCAGTGGACTATGGGGAGCCTGGCCACAGTTGATGAACACACATCACAGCCCCTCCATCAGTGACTCAGAAAATATTGCAGATGAGGGAACAGAAAGATTTTATGAGCCAGAATACAAGGCTGTGAAGTAGGCTTTCCCAAAAATGACTGCATTATCAAAACTATAAGAGTGTCAATATTTATAGACAGGCTAATATGGTGGAGGAAAAGAGTCATAGGGTACCACCCTTAGATAAAGCACTATAGGAAACTATTGATTAGTAGAAGAGGGAGAATTTGCCTTTCCCAGGGGTGGCCCTCCTTATTGATTATCAAATACAAACTCATCAGCCCCGAATCTATACTTACACAAACAACAAAAACAGAATCAGCAGATCATATTATATATTTTGACACATATATGTGTTTGTGAGTATATGTAACAATATTCAAATAAAAAGGTATTGATTTCAGATTGGTATTATGGAACAGATTAGAAGAAGAAAGGCAGAAATGTCACTCTTATCAATTAAAGTATTAAAAAATAATATTATTAGAAACATGCACATTTACTATACGTCCTTCTGTAAATAAATGATAAATAGCAAAAAATCATGCACTCTCAGAAGTGTATATGATTATCATTCAACTCTATTCATTCCAATGACTTGTCTAAAAGTAAGCATTTAAATGTAGATATAATAGCAAGAATTAATTCATTTAAAATCCCATGAATACTAATTTATGACAGTATACATGTTTATAAAATTATTATCATAAGACCATTTACCTAAACAAGCAAGAAAAATGTTAGAGTTAGCAACTATCTTCACCTTTCCTACTGTGAGAGACTATGTCTAGTGTTAAGTTTTCTTATGCATTGTCTATTCTGTATACAACAGGAGTTGAAAATCTGAAAACTATTATTTGAGGAAGTCAAGACAATTGCTCATTGATATTTCTTTAGCTCTTTTCCACTTGTGCATATTTTGCAAGGGAGGTTTATTCACTCTTCATACAGATTACTTTTCTATTAAGTATATATAAAAAATCTTGAAAAAAGTACATTAAAACAGATATGTATTCTTATGAAAATAACTTATATTAGGGTGATTGTACACTGAACTCTAAGAAATTTCAAAGTAAAATGTAACAATATACATCTTGTACAGTATTCAATAGAGATTTCATGTAGTTAATATAGTTATTGTATTCCAACTAAATTAAGCTTTTTTGTTATTTATATTGAAAATTTGTGTATCTACTTTGATTAATAGTGTCCAAGTGTTAACTTGGCAAGTTGTGTTTTACCTAGTAATAACTTGAAAGAGAAAGAGTTAAAGTCAGTATATTAGAGCATGGATTATATTTCCATTCTTACATTCTTGATAAACACCTAATTAAAATCATAGATATATATTTGCTATCTAATTTGTGTTAAAATTAGAAAAAAGTCTGTGTCTATATCTCACATCACTGTGATATATATTAACTTAGTGACATAATTTCCAAATAATACATTTCTCTGTTTTAAAAAAGGTATGATGTGTTATTTAGTTTAAAACAAAAAGTTTTGATAAAGTTTGCAATGTTACCAGACAGAATTGATATAAATCTCTTTCAACCTTCATATACTTTTATCACATTTAACTAAATGTATTAGAAGGGGCTGGAGAGGTGGCTCAACAGTTAAGATCACTGTCTGCTCTTCAAAAGAACTGGGGTTTTATTTCTTGCATCTACAAGGCAACTCACAACCATGTGTAACTCCATTGGCAACAGACCTCTGTGTGGTACAAGAGTATGTGTGTGTCTGTGTCTGTGTGTGTGTGTGCCTAAAAATAATCAAAATATAATGTTAAATAAATATATCCATATCATATTTAAATAATGTTTTATTTTAATCAATCTCTAGATCAATAAAGTATATATCAATAAGAACATGGAAAAATACAGTAATGAATGATTTGCCTTAGGAATATTAAGTAGTTTTTTAATCAGAAGATAATCTGCAAGACAAATATTTTTGTATCAAAATGTTGGGAACATGCTATGCCATAAATAAAATTTATAAGAATTATCATAAGGAAAAAATCTCATACCAAAATGTGGCTTTATGGGTTTTGCATTCCACAGAGTGGAATGTACTCATTTCTCCTTACTTTTCTTTCCTAGGCCAAGTAGAGTAGATCATCCATCAAAAGGACTCTGAACTGTGGAGAAAGATAGGTTTTGAGAATTGATTTGATGCTTCTTTTCCTGCCTTGTCTTTTTCTTTATTTTCGTGTAGTAGATATTTTACAGCATAAAATACAATACTCATTATTCTAAAGTTTATAATACAATACCATATGTGTGTGGGTTAAAATTTCATAGAAAAATCTCAAATTTCACCTAAAAGACTAGACTTTGTGTGGGTTTATAAATCTGTTTGGCCAATTCATCTACCATACTGCAGCCAAATATCCTGCAACACTGTCCCATACAGAATGTCAGGAAAAAACTGAAGTGGAGAGGATGGACTTAAAAATCGCCTACAATTGCTAATCACAAGTCACACCAAGAACTAGTAAAATCACAACCAAAAACATCAACAGATGGTAGTACTGAGAATACTTGATTGTTAAAATTATCTAACATGTATTTTAAACAAGCCAGTATAAAAATGCTTCATAATGTATGTAAAGCTTAGGGGCAAGCAAAAGAAATATAGGACATATAAAGGATACAAATCTATTTTTATGTCAATAATGGTGCAAATTAATTGAGAAAGTCACTATATGATCTCAACCATGGAATATAGGTAGAAAAGTAAAGTATCTAAATGAGAAACTAACTAAAGTCCAGTCACTTGAAAACTGTTTTCATCTGGTCTAAGGAAAAAGCCTGTTAGCTCTAAGTGACTCAGACCAGGAGAGAATTAATAACCTGTAACAAACATATTATAGAAAAGTATATATATTATAAATAAAATAATGCCAATAATTTGACAAAATAAAAAATAACATTTCTATATATAAGTAGGACTAGCAGAATTTTACTTGCAGGCTCTAAATCAACATAAAAAGTCAAAGTAGACCAAGGAAAAACATCTCCGAGCTTATATCACTTTCTATTATCATTCAAAGAAACATAAACTTTGTCTTAAACAAAGTAATAGAAAAGGCTTATTATACTATATAAGTTTTTCATTTCAAATTTTTTACAGTAAAAGTAAAATCAGTTTATTTTTTAAACATTTTTATTAATTTTATTTATTACATATGAGTGCTTTATCTGCAAAAAAGGGTATCAGATTACATTATAGATGGTTGTGAGCCACCATGTGGTTGTTGGGAATTGAACTCAGGACCTCTGGAAGATCAGGTGGTGCTCTTAACCACCAAGCCCCCAGTTTATTTACAGAAAGCAAAATAAGTTGAATCATTAAAACAAATGCCTTAACACCAAAATATGTATTTAATTATTTTAATTATTTAAATATTTATATTTAATTAATATATTTTACTTAATACATTAAATAGGAAATATATAAATATATACTTAATATGCTATATAGCACGTATTAAAAGATGACCTAATTGCTCATATATTTTAATAGACTCAGTCATGAATAGATTATGGAGGGTGTATGAGAAGAAAGATAATTTTGTCTTAGAAAGAATTAATCCAAACCCTATTCTCTGTCAATTATTAGAGAGTTCCTACGGCATTCTGTTAAAATCACTTACATCTATATGTGTAGGAATGAGTGTGTGTAGAGGCCAAGAAAGGGGATCATGCAATGTGAGTGTAGGGCGAGGCAGGTGGGAACATTATGGGAAGTGAGAAAAATACTGGAATACTTGTGATAGGAAAGTAGGTTTATGTGAGGATAGAGTTCAGAGAAGTGGAGGAGAGTAAGGAGTATAGAGGAAGGGTTAACAAAAACTGCATATACATGCAAATTCCATAGGGAAACCTATTACTTTATATGTTAACTAAAATATAATTAAACATGCCTATATACATATATGCACACATGTTTAAACAAGATGTTTTCAAAACATTAGCAAATGATGTCCTATTTAGTTCTCTAAAATAAAAATAGGGCAGTACATTGACTTATAAGTCAAAAATGTTATAAAATCAGAAAATTCACAGTTAAAGAGAAATGGGGGAGGGAGAATAGGGCACAGAACATGTCAATTTCACTTCATAGGGCACCCCTGTTCCTCCAACAGCAATGCTCACCAAACCTCTCCCACATTCATGTTAAGATGCCTCTTTTAATAATCATCGGTAGCTAAAATGTACAAACTTAAAATTTCATGCCTTGACAAAAGTGCCAGAAAGAAGTAACTGAAGAACAAAATACCTATTTGGGAATGAAGTTTCTGTACATTGTGTCAAGGAAGAATTATTAGAGTAACTCAATTCTTCATGGTAAGATTTTTCATATTATATCATGATAGACCAAAAAGCAGTGTGGGAGGTGTAGGATTTGACCTTTTAAAAACTTACATTATTTGGGGTTCTTTAATGCTTATACCTCTCTTCCAATCCACCTACCCTGGATAGGAAAGAATAGAGGTTAATAGGAAAAGGAGAAGTAGACCTTTTTAGACACAGCTCCTTGGTGCGATTCCACTCTTCATTATCAGGATTCCAGCAGATCCATTAAAATAGCAAACTAGAAACTCAGCAAAAGAGACCACAACCACAGCAGCTAGAACCCAGTGCAGCAGCCAAAACCCAGAACCTCGAAGCTTTCTCGGGAGCATTTCTCTCTAGGAGCATATTGAACTGAAGCAATGAACATCTAAGTGATATGAAGCAATGAGAAAGGTGACTGATGTTTGTTATTTGGACTATTTATACTCTCCCATAGTTCATACAGGATGTTGTGCAACTAGCAAAGACCATGCCCCCACAAAAATCAGTTCCTTTTCTAGCAAACAAACATCATAAAACTGTTTCCAGTGGACAAACTTCACAAGCCCTCACACAAGTCTGCTTTACATCACACACTTGGGATCAAAACAAAAACATATTTACATCCATGACATGGAGGGAGGAACAGAGAGACAAAAGAGGGTGAAATCATGCTTCAAATGTCTAATCCTCAGAACCTACTTCTGTAAGCTAGGTTCTGCCATCAAAATTTCCACAAGAATCTAAAATAATGCTCCTAACTAGGGACTAAACTTTTGTAATATGGATGTGTATCATTCCAGATGCAAAACACAGCTGTATATATCAACATCATGTGTTATACCATAAATACAAATTTTCCAGTTGACTTTTAAAAATAATTTAAAAATATTTAATTTATCTTTTTATTTGTACATATCTGTGAAGGTATCTCATATGTTTATAAGTGCAGAAAAAGACCAGAAAATATTGTGATATGTTCTGGAGCTGAAGTTGCAAGCATTTGTATACCACCATTGAACATACCGGGAACAGGATCCTTTGGAAGAGCAACAAGACAATATTCTCTGCATAATTGACAAGGGCATTTTCTCACCCAGTGGCTACCTTGCCACATATGAAACCTTTTATGCTCTTTGAAGTAGAATGAGGATGCTGCCAGAAGCAAGCCCGTATCATTGCCAAAAGTGCCTCAATTAATAAAAATTTTAAATGCCACATTCGCTAGATCTCTGAGGTTTTTGAAAACAAACTATCTTATCTGAATTGCTTGTTTCTTGCTATTTCTTTTTAAATTAATTTATTCAGATTACATCTCCACTGTATCCTCTTGTTCCTCCCCCATCCCTTTTTTCCCCTATTCCCCTCCCTCCCCTAGGTCTGTAAGTGAAGCGGACCTCCTCCCCCACCGTATGGTCACAGCCTATCTAGTCTCATCCTGGTAGCCTGCTTGCCCTTCCTCTGGGTGCCATCAGACCTCCCCACTAAGAGGAAGTGGTCAAATAAGAAGCACCAGAGTTCTTCATGTCAGAGTCAGTCCTCACTCTCCACACAACTGTGGGAAATGTCCTGTCCATTGGCTAGATATGAATAGGTGTTCAATGTTTACTGCATGTATTATCTTTGGTTGGTGCAGTAGCTTGAGCAAATCACCCTGGGTCCAGATCTGCCTGTAATGATGTTCTTCTTTTAGGTTTCTAAGACCCTCTAGATCCTTCTATTTCCCTATTCTCCCATACTTCTCTCACTTAGATTCCCAATAGAAAGTCCCCTAATCAGAACTCCAACAGCCTAGGCCTTAAGGTCAACAATTAATAAATGGAACCTCATGAGGTTGAGAAGTTTGTGTAAGGTAGAAGACACTGTCAACAGAACAAAGCAAAATTAAGGAGGAAGTCAAATTATCCCTATTTGCAGATGATATGATAGTGTACATAAGTGACCCTCAAAATTCCACCAGAGAACTCCTACAGCTGACAAACACCTTCAGCAAATTGGCTGGATACAAAATTAACTCAAAAAAGTCAGTAGCCTTTCTATATACAAATGACAAGCTTGCAGAGGAAGAAATTAGGAAAACAACACCCTTGACATTAGCCACAAGCAATATAAAATATCTAGGAGTTACTCTAACTAAGCAAGTGAAGGACTTATTTGAAAAAAATTTCAAAACTTTGAAGAAAGAGTTTGAAGATGACATGAGAAGATGGAATGATCTTCCTTGCTCATGGATTGGGAGAATTAACATAGTAAAAATGGCCATCCTACCAAAAGTAATCTACAGATTCAATGCAATCCCTATCAAAATACCTACACAATTTTTTAAAGACATTGAAAGTTCAATTCTGAACTTCATATGGAAAAACAAAAAAACCCAGAATAGCTAAAACAATCTTGTACAATAAAAGGTGCTCTGGAGGAATCTCCATAGCTGATCTCAAACTGTACTATAAAGCAATAGTAATTAAAACAGCATGGTACTGGCACAGCAACAGGCTGGTTGATCAGTGGAATCGAATCAAAGACCCAGATGTGAATCCACACACATATGGTCACTTGATTTTCGACAAAGAAGCCAAATCCATTCAATGGAAAAAGGATAGCATCTTCAACAAATGGTGCTGGTCTAACTGGTGGTCTATGTGTAAAAAAATGAAACTGGACCCATATTTGTCACCTTGCACAAAACTCATATCCAAGTGGATTAAAGACCTCAACATAAAACCAGAGACACTAAGTCACTTAGAGGAAAAAGTGGGAAAGAGCCTGGAACATATTGGCACAGGAGACAACTTCCTAAACAGAACACCAACGGCCCAGGCCTTAATGTCAACCATTAATAAATGGGACCTCATGAGGCTGAGAAGCTTCTGTAAGGCAGGAGACACGGTCAAGAGAACAAAGCAACAGCCTACAGACTGGGAAAAAATCTTCACCAACCCTACATCTGACAAAGGTCTAATATCCAAAATATATAAAGAACTCGAGAAATTAAACACCACCAAACCGAATAACCCAATTGAGAAATGGGGCTTGGAACTAAACAGAGAATTCTCAACAGAGGAGTATCAAATGGCTGAGAAACACTTAAAGAAATGCTCAACCTCCTTAGTCATCAGGGAAATGCAAATCAAAACAACTCTGAGATTCCATCTTACACCCATCAGAATGGCTAAGATCAAAAATTTAAGCGACACCACATGCTGGCGAGGATGTGGGGAGAGAGGAACACTCCTTCATTGCTGGTGGAAATGCAAACTAGTACAGCCACTTTGGAAATCTATCTGGTGCTATCTCAGAAAAATGGGAATAGGGCTTCCTCAAGACCCAGCTATTCCACTCCTTGGAATATACCCAGAAGATGCTCTAGCACACAACAAGAAAATTTGCTCAACCATGTTCATAGCAGCCTTATTCATAATAGCCAGAACATGGAAACAGCCTAAGTGTCCCTCAGTAGAAGAATGGATAAAGAAACTGTGGTACATAAAGTCTGTTCTTAACACTCTATACCATTTTGTCACACTCCTAGTAAACATCCCAGCAGATACTTGCACTTTACAGCTTTCTTTGGCTCCAGTTCCTTCCTCCTGATTGTCCTTGGACCTCCACCTATGGCTGAATTCTCTGACTGAATCACTGAACTCCTTCTCCATGTCTATCAGGAAGTCCAGCCCTATTCTCTCCCCTGCTCATCAATTGGCTGTAAGACGCTTTGTTGACATATCAGGGGGAAATTGGGGAGCAACATTTAGACAGGAAATCAGAATTTAAACTACACAATAACCTTATGCCTACAGGCATTTAAGCAGTAATAACCAGACATGAAAAAATAAAATGAAAGTCATCACATTGAAGTTGGGCAAGGGCAACCAACAGAAGAAAAAGAGCCCAAGAGAAGACAGAAGAAATTAGAGGCTGATTTCTTCATACACTCAGGAATCACATAAAAACATTAAAACGAAAGCCATAATATGTAGTGGATGTAAATATGTTTTTGTTTTGGTGCCAAGTGTGGGATATGAAAGAGACTTGCATGAAGGTGTGCAGTATTTGTCCACTGGAAACAGATTTGTGAAAAAAAAAAACATGTTTGTCCACTAGAAGAGGACATTTCCTCACTTTTTTTTATCAGATGTTTGAATTTCCTGTATTGAAAATGCTCTGTTTAGATCTGTAACCAATTTTCTTTTTTTTTCTTTTTTTTTTTATTTATTAATTTATTCTTGTTACATCTCAATGTTTATCCCATCCCTTGTATCCTCCCATTCCTCCCCCCCCCCATTTTCCCATTATTCCCCTCCCCTATGAATTTTCAATTGGATTATTTTGTTTGTTTAATTTTGTTATCTAGTTTCTTGAGTTCTATATATATTTAGGGTATAAATAGTCCTCTATTAGATATGGAGTTGGTAAAAATCTTCCAATTCTATAGACTGCCACTTTCTATGAATGATATTGCTGTTTACTTACAGAAACTTTGCAGTTTTATGAGGTGTCATTTATTAATTTATGTTCTTCATGCCTGTGCTAATGGTTTTTTGTTGAGAAAGTTGTCTCCTATGTCTATGTGTTCAAGTCTATTCTCTACTTCCTCTTCTATCAGGTTTAATTTATGTAGTTTCATGTCAAGGTTTTTGATCCATTTAGAGTTCAGTTTTGTGTAGAGTGATAAGTATTAATCTATTTGGATTCTTCTAAATGCTGACATCAGTTTGCCCAGAGCCATTTTTATTTTTATTTATTTATTGTGTGTGTGTATGTGTGTGTGTGTGTGCTTGTTTGCTTTTTTGAGACAGGGTTTCTCTGTGTAGCCTTAGATGTCCTAGACTCACCTTGCAGACTAGGTTGGCCTCAGACTCACAGAGATTCACGTGCCTCTGCCTCCCTGTGTGCTGCCATTATAGTATGTGCCTACATACCCACCTACCATTTTTTAAAGATGCTGTCCTTTTTCAAATGTGAATTTATGGCTTCTTTATCAAAAATTAAGTGTCCATAAGTGTATGGACTTATTTATGGCTCTTCAGTTCAGTTTCATTGATCAGCATGTGTGTTTATATGTCAATAGCATGTGGTTTTTATTACTATGGCTCTGTAGTAGAACTTGAAATTGGTAATGGCTGTGCCTGCAGCCCCAGAGAGAGACTGGAGAATCAGAGAAAGAAGAAGGCTGCTGATATTTTCCCATACACACACACACACCCCAGATGCTCCTGTTTGCTGTAGATGCAGTGTGATGAGAAGTCATCAGAGATATTCTGAAACAAAGATTGGACTTGCCCCAAGGAACCCGACAACCCTAAACGGCGGGAAAACTAAGTTCCTGTTCCCTACTAACTTTCTTTCTCCCTTGCTTGATGTTAGAGTGTGGAAAAGGATTGGGGTGGAGTATGGCGAAAGAGATTTAAAGAACGCAAAAATAAAAATAGTTGTTTAAAAGTATGCTAACACAGTAACTTTTTCCTTTCCAATTTGTATACACTTGATCTCCTTCAGTTGTCATATTACTCTAGCTAAGATTTCAAGTACTATATTGAGTAGACATGGAGAGAATATTCATCTTTTCTTGTTCTTGATCTTGGTGGAATTTCTTTAAATGACTTCTCATATAAGTTGATATTGGCTATGGTCTTGCTACGTGCTGCCTTCTTCCAAGCACTGTTATAATCAAGAAATGTTTGATTTGGTCAAAGATCTTTTCTGTGTCTAATAGATGGCCATTTGGCTCTAGTCCTTCAGTTTGTTTATACGGTGGGCTATATTTCCTAATTTTCATATATTAAACCATTCATGCAGCACTGGAATGAAGCTTACTTGATCATGGTGGATGACCTTTTGATGGATTTTTGGATTCTATTTACAAATACTACATTGAGAATATTTTCATCTATGCTCACCAGAGAAAGTGGTTTGTAATTCTATTTTGGGGTCTTTAGGTAGTTTGGGTATCAGAGTAACTGTGGCCTCATAAAATGAATTGAAAATGTTCTTTTTTTCTTTTTTTCTTTTTCTTTTTTCTTTTCTTTTTTTTTTTTTTTTTTTTTTTTTTTTTTTTTTTTTTTGGTTTTTCAAGGCAGGGTTTCTCTGTGTAGCCTTGGCTGTCCTGGACTCGCTTTGTAGACCAGGCTGGCCTCAAACTCACAGCGATCCACCTGCCTCTACCTCCCGAGTGCTGGGATTAAAGGCATGCGCCACCACTGCCTGGCTTTGAAAATGTTCTTTTTCTTTCTATTTTGTGAAATAATTTGAATAGTATTGACATTTACTCTTCTTTGAATATCTGGTAGAATTCTGTACTCAAGCCATGTGGCCTTGCTTTATTTGTTTTGTTTGGGTAGGGAAATAAAATTTTAATGACTTCTTTTATTTCTTAAGTGTTTTTAGGACTTTTAAATTGCTTGCCTTGAACTAAATTTGCTAAGTGGTTAGTACTCTAAACATTATCCATTTCTCTTATATTTTTAATCTGGTAGAGTATAGACTTTTACAGTGTATCATTATGACTCTCTGGATTTCTTCAGTTCCTGTCCTCATGTCCCCCTTTTCATTTCTGATTTTTAAAATTTGGATATTTTCTTGTCACTTATTCATTTGGATAAAGGTTGTCAATCTTATTGCTTTTATCAAATGACTAACTTTTGTTTCATTGATTCTCTGTTGTTGGAGGTAGTGGTAGTAATGTTTCTATTTTATTGATTTTTAGCCCCAAGTTTGATTATTTCTTGTTGTCTACTACTTTTATGTGTTATTTCTTCTTTTTGTTCTAGATCTTTCAAATGTGTGATTAACTTGATAATTTGAGATCTCGCTGACTTTTTTGATGTAGGCACTGATACTATGAACTTGCCTTTTTAAAATTTTACTTTTAATTAATACATTCACTTTACATTGTGATCATACCCCCCACCTCCTCTCCTCCAGGTCCCTCCTTCCTACCCTCTTCCTATTATCCTCCCTTTGTCCTCAGAAAAGGGGAGATTCCACCACCAACCTACCCCAGCCCATCAAGTCTCATTAGGACTGAGTTCCTCATTGTTTGTTGTGGCTAGGCAACGCATCACCTTAGGGGAAGTGATCAAAAGCAGCCAGCAGAGTCCATGTCATAGAAAACAACTGTTTAATTTACATGGGGACCCACATGAAAACCAAATAGCCCATCAGTTATATATGTGTAGGGGCTTGCTTCGTATAACTGCCTTCATTGTGTTCAATGAGTTTAGGTATGTTGTATACTCACTTACATTCAACTGTTGAAAATGTTTAATTTCTATTAACTTAAATCACCTATCTTTATCTAAAAAGACCTTATCTCCTTACCAAGTGAACTTGATTGTAAAACTAAACTATCTGGTCTTCAATCCCCCCTCAGAGACTTGAAGAATACAACTTAAATGCCTGAGTGAACTTGTAGTGCAGGTTAGCAGCTTCCAAATGAAAAAATGACTGAGACAGTTTATTGCCTGAACACTCACCCAACACTCTCTATAACGTTGGAGCCTCCTTTTTGGCCATCTAGGCCAATATCTCTGCCATACTTATTTGTGAAGCAAGAACTATTGAGGACGTGCTTACCCTGTCTTGGCAGAGTTTAGCCATCAACTCTGCCTGCATCTAAGCTTGCCTATTTTTAGACAGAATTCTGCCTGTAGCAGAAATGAGGACATTTTGCGCAGTGGCTTGTTTGCCACATTTGAAGCCAACTCCATAAGGAAGTTCTTTGATGTTCATCATCTTCGAGGTTGATTGGGTGTTGCCAGGAGTTGACTTGTTTTATTCTCAAAGAATCTTTAGAATAGAGATGAGATATGATAAATATTGATTTTCATTCAGAAATTTAGAACCAACAAGATAGAAAAGATGTTTATTTCAAGTTTGACAAATACAAATAGCCAAATCACTATGAATATAACATTTATAGAACTCAGGATTGTCTCATGGTTCTCCCTGATGTAGTTTGTTTTATTCATGTGTAATAAAATAAATGTGTATGTTAAAAAAGAAAATGTTTAATTTCTTTCTTAATTTCCATCATGACCCATTTTTAATTCAGTAGAGATTTGTTCATTTCCCATGAGTTGTAAGATTTCTATTGATGCTGATATCTAGCTTTAATCTGTAATGGTCTTCTAGGATGGAGGGTATTATATAAAGCAGACCTTCTGTATTTCTGAGTATATGGTCAATTTTCATGAAAGTTCCACAGGATGTACAGAAGGAATATTTTATTTGTGTTTGGTTGAAATGTTTTGAGAATATCATTTAGGTGAATTTGGTTTATACTCTCTGTTAGCTCCAGCATTTCCCTGTTTAGTTTTGTCTGGATGCCCTATCTATTTATGGGAGTGGTATGTTAATGTTTCTCACCATCATTTTGTGAGGGTCAATATGTGACTTAAGCTGTAGTAGTGTTCTTTTATGAATGGATTGTTTGGTATAAATATGTTAAAATATTCAATGTCTCGGTTCTCCTTATATGGAAGGCTTACTGATATCCTATCCACACATGGGTTCAACCAAATGTTGTACTGAGTTCTGGATCAGTGACCATGGTTCGAGCTCAACCTGCACATTGGTGCTCTCTGGCTAGTAGGCACTTTTTGATCATTGACATGAACTTGGGCCAGAAATATTAAAACACACTGGTCTTTGGTGACATTTACTCATGTCAATCACAAGATTCAGATATCCATGTTATTGACTGGCTTAAAGTTGAGTTCCATCTGTGTTCCCATCATGTTGATTTCCAAATGAAGCGGGGTCAGAGCAGGCTTCTGTCTCTGCATTCACTGTAACTAGCACTCAGGGTACACATTTATCTCATTCTGCATTGTTTGGCAGTGTTTTAATAAATGATGGCATCTTGCTTAAAACTTGCAATGTCTTCTTGATGTATTTTCCTTTGATGAATTTGTAGTGTCCTTCCCTATCTCTTTTTATTCATTTTGATTTGAAGTCTATTGTGTCATATATTAAAATAGCTATGACACAAGCTTGCTTCTTAGGTCCATTGGCTTGCAATATGTTTTTCCAACCCTTTATCCAGAGGTAATATCTCTTCTTGACGTTGTGGTGTGTTTTTTAAATGCAGTAGAATAATGGATCCTGTTTTCACATCCATTCTGTTTGTCTTCATCTGTCAGGTGGGGAATTGAAACCATTGATATAGAGAGATGTTAATGTCCAGTAATTATTGATTCTTGCTTTCTTGTTGTTGTTGTGGGTGGTAATGGTAGTGGAAGTGGCAGTGGCAATGGTGGCAGAGGTTATGGTGGTGGTGGCAGTGTGTGTGTGTGTGTGTGTGTGTGTGTGTGTGTCTTTTGATTGTGCTGTTGTGAGAATTTTTGTGTTTTCAGAAAAGTAACTTCCATAAGTTGGAATTTTTCTTCTAGCACCTTTTGTAGGGCGATATTTGTAGATAGATACTGTTTAGATTTGACTTTATAAAGGAGTATATTAATTTCTCAATCTGTGGTGGTTGAGAATTTTGCAGGGTACAGTATCTAGGCTTGCATCTGTTGTCTCTCAAAGTCTGCAGCACATCTGTCCAGGCATTTTTTAGAGTCTCCATTGAGAAATCATGTATCATTCTATAGATCAGACTTTACACATTGATTTGTCTTTTTTTCCCTTATCGCTTTTAATAGTCTTTTTTTGTTCTGTATGTTTAGTATTTTAATTATGGGTCAAGGGGACTTTTTCTGGTTCAATATATTTGGAGTTTTGTATGCTTTTTGTACCTTTAGGTTAGGGAACTTTCTTCTATGACTTGTTGAAAACATTTTCTGTGCCTTTGGCCATGGTTTCTTCTCCTTCATCTGTTCCTATTATTCTTAGATTTGGTATCCTCAGGTGTTCCAGATTTATTGGATGTTTTATATCAGATGTATTTTAGATTCAACATTTTCTTTGACTGCTGAAACCATTTCTTTTATCATATCGTCTTCACCTAAGATTCTCTCTTCCATGTTTTCTACTGTTGATAAATTTTGTGTCTTGTGTTCCTGCTTGAGTTCCTAAGTTTTTCAGTTACTAATCTCCTCAGTTTGTGTTTCCTTTTTTTCTTTTCATTTCTTTAATTTATATATCCAATTTATATCCAAATTACAGTCCTCCCTCCTGAAAATCCCTCCCTCCCACCCTCTTCTGCCTCTCCGCCTCCTCTTCTTAGTAGAGAGGAGCCCCACACCAACCCACCTCAGTATATCAAGTTGCAACAGTACTGAGCTCATCTTCATCCATGGAGGCCATGCATGGTAGCCCTGTTAGCGGGAAGTGATCAAAAGCGGGCAACACAGTGCATGTCATAGACAGCACCCATTGAACGTACTACGGGAACCCACATAGAGATCAAACTGCCCACTGGTTGCATATGTGTAGGGGGCCTAGCTCTAGTCCATTAATGCTCTTTTGTTGGTGCTTCCATCTTTGTAAACCCCCATGAGTCTATATTAGTGGACTCTGTTGGTCTTGTGGCATTCTTGTCCCCTCTGGGACCATCTATCTATTCCCCCAACTCTTCCAGCAGACTCTCAGAGTTCTGCCTAATGTTTGCTGGGTGAGGCCTCTCAGAGGACAGTTATGCTAGGCTCCTGTCTGGAAACATAGCAAAGTATTGTTAATGATGTCAGGAGTTGGCTATCTCCCATGGTTTTATTCATTTCCTTCCACTGTTGTGTTTTCCTGCATTTCTTAAAGAGATTTATCTATTTCCTTTTAAAAGGCCTCTATCATCCTCATACAGGCTGTTTTAATGTCATTTCCTTGTGATTCCACTATATTGGAATATTAAGGGCCCGTTGTAGTAGGGTTGCTGGGCTCCAGTGGACACATTGTCCTAACTATTAATGATTGTGTTCCTATGCTAGTGTTAAAGTATCTAGGATAGGGAAAATTGTAGTTCTAGGTGCTGTGCTTATAATCGGCTTTTGTCTTTGTTAGGTGAGTGTTTTGTTACTGGTTTCTGTTTACTCTGGTTTTTAGGAAAGTGTGATAGCTGTGTGTTTCCAGGTAGAATTTTTTTTCTGTGGACGTTATAGATGGGGATACTGGGCGTTCCAGGTGCACTGTGTTTTTTGGTATTGGAAGCTGACACTTAGGAAGGCAAGTATGGGGAAGTTCACAGGAAGAAGGAAAGCAGAGTGCTCCTTGAGGATCTGTTTATTTAAGTCCTTGAAATGGAGACAGATAGTGAATAGAGGTCACCTCAAAAGGTCTGCTATAGAGCCAGGAGTGATACTGAGGAATTGGATCTGGAGGAACAGAAGGAGAGCCTACCTGCTTCCATAACAGGAGTGATCTGTGGAATAGCAAGGAGTGCCTGATGGCATGGAGGATTGGATAAAGCAAGCAACAGTAAGTGGAAATAGGGAGATTAGAAGGGAGAAGATCTGTGGGATCTATGGAAAATGAGGAAGGGGAGGCAGAGTGAAAGGAAAGCTGCAGCAGGTGTTCTGGTCCAGCTCTGAGGATGAGACTGTAGGTTGTATCTGGAGGAAGAAAGTGGGAGGTGAACAACTGCCTATTAGTAAAATGTTTTCAAAATCTGTACAACTTTTCAGTGTTTGGAGACAAAAATATGAATTCTTAGAAAGAGATATTGGGGATATAAATATTAAATTTATAACAATAGTTACTTTGATAAAAACACTGAATTTTAATATAATGAAGAGAGATTCCTATACATGTAAAGTTTTACTTTCTATGATACATACATACATGTATTTCATCTTAGTTTAAAATTTATTTAATTTATAAAATGAAATAAAATACAAAATATTTTGTGTATTATTTTCAAATTAATATAAAGGAATATTAACCAGGGACTTTTATTATTACATTTTAAAAGTAAGTTCTTTAAATAGAATACATAAATATTAAATAGAATGCTTTGTGATGAATAAAGCAATAGTATTTTTAAAAATAAGATAAACAATCCTTGTCATCCAAACACTTAGACATTATTCACAATCTTAATAATACCTGTCAGCATTTGAGGGATGGAAAATTCTTTCCAGATGGCTTATTTCTTTTAAGCTTTTAAATAAAATATATTCTGTAGAAGGATATTTCCATGGCTCAGTAGAAGCCTTTGGTCTATAAAGTTCAGTGTATTGGTTTTACTTCATAAAATTTATTTTGCAACATGAGATATAGACAGTTTATATCTTGTCCTATTATCCCTATTTACTAAAGTCAAATACTCGGAAACTAGTTCTCCAAATGCTTTATTTTAGGAATAATAGTTGATATTTAGGTGCTTGAAAGCAATTGCATAAATACATATAGCAAAGATTAAAGTACTATATAAAATTTATTAAATATTTTAGAGCACAATAATTGCCAAAAGCAGGGTAATGAAAGGCTTGAAATAAGTACCACTTGTAGAGTCAAATCAATTATTGATTGGCTACTCCAAGCTTTTTTCCATCATTGCTCAAGCATATCTTGCAGGCAAAGCAAGATGAATGGTTTTTGTTTTGGTGTTTTTGTTTTGGGCTTTGTAGTGGTGGTTGTGGTTTGGTTGTTGTTGTTGTTGTTGTTGTTTTTCTTTTGAAAGAGGGTTTTCTGTGTAGCCTGGGCTGTTCTGCACTCACTTGTAGACGAGGCTGACTTTGAACTCACAGAGATCTTCCTCTGCCTCTCAGAGTGCTGGGATTACAGGCATACATCACCATGCCCAACTAAGATAAAATTTTTTGTGGCTGCCTTGATGTTTTTATTTCTCTTTAGAAGCATGCAGAGTACACTCTTGTACCAAGATATTAGAATACGGGGGTGAAGGCTATATGTAGGCACCAGTTTACTTCTCCATGTTCAATTAGTTAGTAGGCATTGTATTTTCTTCAGCAATGGTGCCTTGCCTTCAGTTTGTGGAGAACAACCTATTATTTGGCAACAACAGGGTTGTTTAAAGATTCCCATTGGATTCCTCTGGCCAACCACTCAATCAGATATAGCCCAGTTCCAGTACTGGAAGCTTCCTTTGATGACAAAAGATGACCAGTTGGAACTCTGTCTTCCCCCATTATTTGGGGATTTCACTTAGGTCACCATTATATATGTGTGTGTATATGTATAATATAATTTCTATATTATATATACATAAATTATATATGTATATTATATATATATATACATATTCTCTGAAGTTTCTATACTGTGCCTCAAATACCATTTACTTTTACCTGTTTTTCCTCATATTCCCTCCCTTACCTTATTCCTTCCTCTTCCCCACATGATCATTAAATTCAAGCACCTACTTCTTACATCCATAACTATCTACTCTATTTTCATTTTCTAATGAAATCTATCTGTACCCTCTTTGTTATTTATACTTACTCTTTGTGGTTCTATGGATTGTAACTTGGTTATAATTTACTTAACAATTAGCAGTCACATATGAGTGAATACACACCATATCTGTCTTTCTGGGTGTGGGATACATCATGCAGGATGATATTTTTCTAATTCTAACCATTTACCTCAAAATTTCATATCACTTTTATATGAGTAGTACTCCATTGTAGAAATGTAGCACATGTTCCTTATTCACTCTTCTGTTGAAGGATATTAGGTTATTTCCAATCTCTGACTATTATCAGTAAAACAACAGTTTACATGGTTCAGCAAGTGTATGTATAGTAGAATGAAGATTCTTTTGCTATATTGCCAAAATCTTGAGGTAAATAGATTCCCATCTTCCTGAAGAGTCAGCATTTGGTTTGCATCATGGCTGTGCAATTTGCACTTTCACCATCAATAGAAGAGTGTTCCTCTTACTCCACATCCTTGCCAGCATAAATTGTCACTCGTATTATTGATCCCAGCCATTCTGGCAGGTGTCAGATCTCAAAGCAGTCTGCATTTGCTTTCTGTAGTGGCTAAGGATGTTGAACATTTCTTTATGTGTTTATCAGCCAAATGAGTTTCCTCTGTTGAGAAATTTCTGTTTAGTTCTGTACCCCATTTTAATTGGATTTTCTGTTTTCTTGATATCTAGTTTCTTGAGTTCTCTATATATTTTGATAATAGCCCTTTATTGGATGAGGATTTAGTAAAAATATTTTTCTATTCTGTAGGCTGCTGCAATGTCAAAATGACAGTGTCCTTTGCCATGCGGAAGCTTCTGTTTTATGAGGTCCCATTTATTAATTGTTGCTATTAATGCCACTGCCAATGGTATTATGTTCAAAAATGTGTCCTCTATGCCAATGTGTTAAGGCTATCGATACCTACTTTCTCTTCTATCATGTTTAGTGTATCTGGTTTCATGTCAAGGTTTTTAATTCATTTAGAGTTGATTTTTGTGCAAAGTGGTAAGTATGCTTCTATTTGGATTCTTCTATATGTTTCCATTTGTTTGCCCAGCACCATTTGTTAAAGATATTGTCTTATTTCCGGTGTGTATTTCTGGCTTCTTTATAAAAAATTAGGTAACCACATGTGTATGGATTTATTCTTCCTCTTCAATTCGGTCCCGTTGATCCATGTGTGTGTTTATATGCCAATAGCATGTAGTTTTATTACTATAGATTTGTAGTACAACTTGAAATTGGGAATGGTGGTGCTTCCAGCAGTTCTTTCATTGTTCAGGGGTTTCTAGCTACCCTGTGTTTTTTGTTTTTCTATATGAACTTGAGTATTGTCCTTTCACAGTTTGTAAAAATTTGTGTTGGAATTTGATGGGGATTTCATTGAATCTGTAGATTTCTTGTGGCAGGATGGCTATATTTACTATGTTAATTTTACTGTGAACAGTGGAAATCTTTCCATTGTCTGATCTCTTCAATTTATTTCTTCAGAGTCTTGACATTTTTATCACACAAGTCTTTCACTTGCTTTTTAGTGTTACTCTAAAATATTTTATATTATTTAAAGATATTTTATATTATTTGAGGCTATTTTAAAAAGGTGTTGTTTCCTCAATTCCTTTCTCAGTCCACTTGTTATTTGGATAAACAAGGACCACCGATTTTTGTGAGTTGACATATCCAGCCATTTTTCTGAAAGTGTTTATCAGCTGTAAGATTTTCCTGGTGGAATGTCTTGGGTCACTTGTGTATATTTTTATATTATGTGCAAATAAAGATACTTTGACTTCTTCTTTTCCATTTTGTAGCCTCTTGATCTCCCTCACTTGCCTTATTGATCTAGCTGGAACTTCAAGTACTATATTGAATTGATATGGAGAGAGCAGACAAATAAATCTTCTTCCTGATTTTATTAAAATTATATAAATAAAATCTTTTTATATAAAAGTACATCTTTATCTTGTACTATATAATTTGAGTACAAATATCTTTCAGCCATAAATTACTCATACAATGATGGTTGCATGCTGACAGGACTACATTACAACAGGCTTGGAGGGAACATTTTTATTATTGTCTGTTCTGAGCCGATAGCAGCTTATTTCTTGACTCATTTAGTATTCTTTGCATACATGTCTGGTTCTTGTGAGTTTGTAAATATAATTATAGTAAAATCTTATTCAAAGTTGTAAAAAGCTTATTAAGAAATCAATATATACTAGTATAATTTATCAGTTTCATCATTTTGCAATAAATGATTGCTTTAATGATAACAGTTTCTAAATGTTGAAAAGAAAGAAATAATAGTAAACCTTGAAGTGAAAATTTCATACAAAACTGCCTATGGTCAAGATTTAAAGAACAGTTTCTTACTAAGTCTTTCATATAAACAAAACAAAACTATACAAGTTAAATAAATCAATCTCATTTTTGTTTTCATTCAATGACTCTTAAATAGTTAGTTGTATATTAAAGTTTATGCCTTATACTTGGCAATGGCCAAGTAGAAAAACAATCTAAACACACTAATACATGTAGGCAGCTGTTTTACTGTGCCCATGAATTCTGTGGTGTGATAATTTAGGAAGAAGACACCAAGTTCAGCTTGGCTCATTCCTTAATATCTGAGTCCTCATTTTGCATGATAAAGTTATATGGTGGCAATTATTGTCATTTGTTTGGGGTGTTTCAAGAGGACTTTGATTTCTTTGTGCAACTTTTATTTATTCATTGCTGAGCCCAATAAACAAACATCCCAAAAGAAAGAACTGGAAACTCTATCAACTATTTATGACTTTTAATTAGCAATAATCAAATGCTATCACTCTGCTCAGATTTAAGGAAATGAAAATTTTCATTGGTCAGTATGATAAAATCACAGTGTCAAAAAGCATATATGACAGGGGGTATTGAGACTGAGAAAATTGCAATATTGTACAGGCACACAGCACACACCAGAGAAGATATAGAAATGGAGCAAAAGCAAATGAAAATTATTAGCATTATTACATATTGAATGCAAAGAAAAAATTCAATGAAATATCATTGCAAGCCAACTAATATGGCTAATTAAAAGCATATATGCCTTCTATTAGTATTTGAACCAGTCCCCAAAAGGATCTTGTTCTTTTTATAGGCATCTCCTTGCCTGGGCAAGAGTAGCTCCTGCTATCTTTCCCAAAGAGTATCATCTACTACTAAGCCATTTTTAAAAGAAGTTATTGATAATTAACCATACATTACAAATTCCAAAGATGTTTGAAGGAATTGGGATCCAGTAGGAGGTGAGGAACATGCAGTCACAAAACTGGGAAACAGACTCCAGAAACCAGCATCAAGGGCATATCTAATTTATTGTGCAACAGCAAGCATTTTTATACAGCCTTTGGAACAATGAGTAGTTGGCACGAGCTCGAGGGTGGCCAACCATCCCACTGTCACTATGGGAAGGTGACAGGCCTACCAGTATCCAAGAGAACTTCCTTTGGTGAGAAAAGCAGACACTGCCATGTTCCAGGCCCAATCTGAGGTTCTACCAGTTTGCTGGGGTCCTCTATGTCATGTGGTTCACCAGCAGATGAAAGCCCCGCTCACTGTCCGCCAGTGCCCACCCAAGGGCCCCAGCACCCACAAAGGGTCAATTATGATCCTCTCTACTTTATCAATATTAGTGTACTACCAGTGACATGAAAAATGAAGTCATTCCCCTATTATCTCCAAACTTATTAATGTCTGACACCTAACAGTTACACTGTTGCTTCTTTGTCATAGAATATTGAAGATATATGTCCACATAAATATTTGCATATCGATATTTAAAAGTCTCATCCATATTTTGTACAATAACTACTTATCCATAACTAAACATTATGCAAAGAAAATGGCTGAAAACATCCCAAAGTCCATTGATCGGTAAATAAACCAATTTTAATGTACGCATGCATTTTTATTTAACAACAAATGTGAAAAGCTTAATAATATTTACAGTATCATGAATAGATATAAAAAGCATGCTGTCTTAAAAAAGCCAGTTGAAAATAACATATGCAGCAAAATGGTCAAAAGAACAATGCATGGTCAACAATACCTTAACGAATTGTAAGAGAAGCTCCAGGAAAAAAAGGCAGAGGACCTTTTACCTCAGGTGCATTTTGTTCCCAGTGTTGTTCTTAGATGTGATTTCATGCCCCCCCCCCCCAGTGACAAGCATTTACATCCAGCTTATAAGACAAGTTTATTCTTGTTAAATGTCAGATCATAGCTGTAGAAGCCAATCTGGTCAATGTACCCCTAATCTGGATATGGCCTTCTGCCTTGCTTTCATGCTGTCCCAGATATAATCTACAGTACATGCCAAGAAATTGTGTTATTATTAGTCTGTCCTAAAAAAAATTCTGAGAAAGGGATGCTCTGTTAATATTTAGTATGTGCTTACTGGTATTTATTTGGATGTTTTCCTAATCATGTTTTTCTGAACTCAAGCAACCTTCCTTAGATCATTGCTTTCTTTGTTAATTTCATGCAAACAAGTACACTGAGACTGAGGTAAGTTTGTCAACAACATTAGACTGTAGTCTGCCCAATTTTTCAGGTCCTCACATTCCAAGTCCATCAGACATGCTCTGTACAGTTCAACAAAAATCAGCAAAAGTATATGGTATAATTCCACTAAGTGAAATTTTAGAAAACACCAAATTAATTTGTAATGAGCACAAGTAGAACAGTGGTAGTTTTAGGCTGTGGGAAAATAGGAAGTATACTCTCTTCAAATCTTCTAGATGTTCAGTCTAAAGGCTGTGCTTTAAGTTCATCTAATCACTTTTCACAATTTTGAACCTAAAATGATGTGGTAATTAATAATTCAGTTGTGTTTGTGATGATACAAAAACAGCATATAAGTCTAGACAAATGGTGTCATTTCATCATATCATGTTCTGTGACATTAAGTGTTTGCACCTTGGCCAGGATCCTTTTGTGTTTTACTTGTCTCCTGAACTTTGTTCTTAAGCCTTATTATGGATTCTTTTAAACTTCAACTTTCAATAAATTATTTCAATAAATTTATATTCAGCTCAAGTTGCTTAGAGTCAGCTTTGGTTACCTTAAAAAAAGAGACCTTGATAAAAATGGATCTCTAGATGCTGAATAATGGAAATTTTCCTTACTACACACAAGAAAAATATCAGATAATTCAATAGAAACAGTTTCCTATTCAATATATCTAATGATACCATGTTTTCAATACATATTTCAACTTCATTTCACAAATGACCATTATAAATAGTATTGCCCCATGGTCTGTCATCAGAATTCCTATTTTGGAGCTCCATATTTTAAAATTCTCAGACTAATATCCTATGGAATGTACTCTTTTCTGGTAGAATTTTGCTTAGTGTCACAGTTGACAGTTTTGTCTACAGGTGGCAAGTTACCATTAATGCAAACCCTGCTCCTTATCTCTTGATTAGATTACTTGCTAAAGCTTTTCTCTATTGCTTACATTAATTCACTACATCACTGATGTTTCTCCATCTCTAATCTGGGATCTTAGTATTTGGTCCCCTCAAGCGCCTTGGTGCTACCTTAAGCCAAGTTTCTATCACACTGAGAACACTGCCTTTTAGTAATTGCATTGATTGCCAGTCAACAGATTTCCCTAACACCATTTTCCTGCCAGAACATCCACTGGCTGCCCTCCAGTGGACATTGCTGATTACATGGGCAGGCTGCCTGCTTGCTTATCTTTCTGCCTACTGCCTACTGGCAAATTCCCCTAACACCATTATTGCTAATCCAGGCACTTATTAACAATTGCCAGAAACCTCTCATAGTATGTTTCCTACAGCTTGATAAAGTCTCTGTTCCTTAGGCCTCTTAACTTGTCTTCTGAGTACTGATGGATGACTTCATGAAAGAATAACTTTTGTTTTCATTTCTGGTATGTGGTTTCATTAGATTGAGTTCCTTAAACTGTCTGCTTACCCTTCCTCCTGTTCTTCCCCAATCTGTTTAAATGTGACTAGAGAAACTTTTCCTTAATTCAAGACCTCCAAATTTTTCAAGAAACACTCTCCAAATTTAAATTCAGAGAAGAAGATACTCTCATTAAAGTCTTTGCAATTCTATGGATTTATTTACAATGTATGAAACAGCACATTATAGTTAGGAAATAAATTTCAAATGAGCGATAAATTAAATTTTTCTTGGTATCTTAAATGTTTTTATTTATTTTTATTATATTTTAGATCAGCTTTATAATTTCATGTTATCAGTATGTCAGAGTATTGTTGATCAAAATATATATAATATCAGAATTTGGCATAAAGCTGTTTTTACTCTTTTGCCTCATAAAATAATTTTTAAAGACCATCTTTTTAACATAACTATATAAGCAAAACAAGCCTAAACATTTTATCTTTTTCAAAATATAAAACTGTATGTATCTGGAGATCTGCTAGGTTTTTCAGCATGCCTGTGATGGTTACTGGGATGGTATCATAGGATGTTTATAAGGACATGTACACATTCTGTCCCACTAAATAGAAACAAATATGAAAATTAACCATGGACTCTATATATAGGATTAGCCTAAATACGTTTTTAAGGTTTCAAAAGATGAATCTAAAAGGCCATTTAATTATTTTTATTTGGACTTTGGTTTACAAGAAAACCATGAAGTCAATGTTGTATATCATTTATTATTATACTTTCCTACACATAAATAACTTTTTATATTTGTTATGACCCAAGGAAGGACAAAAGTATATAAACCACTTATCTATGACTTTAAATATTACAGGTTTATAATTTTTAGCCAAAGAATTTGTATATCTTTTTAAAGATTTATTTATTGTTATGTATACAATGCTCTGCCTGCATCTATGCCTGCACACCAGAAGAGGGAACTAGACCTCATTATAAATCGTTATAGATGGTTGTGAGCCACAATGTGGTTGCTGGGAATTGAACTCAGGACTGCTGGAAGAGTAGTCAGTGCTCTTAACTTCTGAGCCATCTCTCCAATCTGTATCTTATTTATTTGTATTGTCTTTTAATGTACAAAATTAATATATGTCCAAGAGTTAGATTATTTTTAGTATATTTTTACCAACATAAATTACAAACTAATGTTTTCAAAACAATCATGCTTACATTAATGCCAATAAATTGGTCTGAGGTTCTTAAGTATTAAGATGAAAAATATAAGTGCTACCACCATTCAAATGTTTAGGGTGGAGTTTACATCTATTTCATTCTTTTGAACCCCTCTTAACACAGTAGTAATTTCTTCGATATCCCATAAATCATGTGTTTGATCCTCTGATATATTATTTCCAACAAGTGAACTTTCTATTCTCTTTTTAAAGCTACTCAGGCTAAATTGTCTAGCATTTTCTTTCTGTCTTATGCTATGGCAATCATAGATGATTACATCGATGTGAATTGAAATTTGATCTAACTTTTAAGGACTTTGTTGAGTTTGACTCCTATAATAATATCTGTGACATTTCCACGTTGAACATGTGGTAAATTTTGGAGTGAAAATTGTGCTAAGTGCCTCCATTTCATAAGAGACACTTATACTTATTATCTACTTAGATGTAGCACTTATAGTGAATAAATGTTTATCTGCATTTTAGGAAAATATATAAAATCTAGGTGATGTTCTTAAGACTTTGAGAAATGTGGTATTCACAAATGCCATGTTATAGAAACTGTAAGAGGTAATAGCTTATGTTGTATGTTCCCGTTTATATCCTCAAACTGCAGTGTATTTACACTGTATCCATCATCTTGAGGAAATGCATTTATTTTCATACAGAACTGGATAAATATATTCAGTTGACACTGTTTCAGAATTATTTGCTTATTTAAACACTTTTTAACTTAATTCATTGAATATCCTTTTTCACCTTTCGAAATGCCTACATGTTGTTCTGAAAAAACATGAGGTCATTGATTTCTTTTCTTTGTTTGGATATTTGTCTGGTCCTAAGCTTTCAGGACACTCATACTAAAACTGTGCTTTGGTTGCTTTATGCATTTTCTCAGTTATGTCATTATTTGTAATTCGCTTAGTCTGCACTATGCAAAATACTAAGTTTTGTATATTTTTTCTCATTAGATCCCCATAATTGCATTTTGGAGGCAATTTTTGGTGTCACATAGATGATATCTAATAGAAAAAATTTTGATTTTCAGTATGATATAAACAGATTAGTTTCTAAAGCCTCCTTACACACCATTGCACTTTTGCATTATTATATTAGCAAAAATTAAATACCTGAACAGCCTAAAATTAATTGAAAGGAAAATTAATGAGTTAGTGAATGAATGGAAGAATGGTAAAGCAAACAACGATACATTCCTTGTGGTATCTAGGTGGTATATATATAAGTGTTCATTGTATGAATCTTCCAATTTTCTGCTTGAAATTTTTCATGATAAATTCTGGAAAGATACTTATTAAGCTTTATGTTATAGGAAGGTTTATACATGTTGCCCTTTACATTTACAGTGCATTTACTTTGTTCTGTGACTTGTTGGTACATAACAAAATAGAACACTCTCTAAAAATTGTTCCTTCTTATTTTCTAGCACCTCATTTTCTATCAGTTGAAAGGTTATTTTTTTCTCTGCCTATTAGAAAGAATAACAATACCTACCTCCTATTAAGTGAAAACTCATTAATAGAATAACTTGAAGGCATTTAAAACAAAAACTGGCGTATGTTAAGAGTTATTACTAAGGTTAATATTAGCTGCTATTATTGATCCTACACTGCAGGAGTAACTTATTTTTATCTACTGTACTTAACAAAAAGAGCATCTGAAAACAAATGAGTAATGCATATTTTCATTTTAGTCTTTGGCATTACTTAAGATTTGAAATATTAGAAGGATATATATATATATATATATAAAGTATATTTTAACTTTTTCATTTCAGAGTCAGTGTCATAATCAATATGAGTTATTTTGTAATTATTTACTTATTTATTCTCCTGTGTGTGTTGCGAGTGGGGCATACACAGTTCATGGCATTCATGTCACAGGACAACTCACAGGAGTCAGTTTTCTCCTTTCACCATGTGAGCAACAAGGATTCGGCTCATTCCATCAGACTTATCAGAAAGTGTCTTTAGCATCTTGTTGGCCTTCAGGTGGGTCTTTATGTGGTGATGGATGAAATTAAAAATTGAACATAGAGCTGTGGGCTTATACATACACAGGAGATAAACTGTTAATCTAATTAATATTTACACATCTCATAAGATTTGTGTATACTTTACAGTTAATCTAAAGAAAGCTAGATGTTTAACTTTACCCGTATGAAATGATTGAACATTAAAACTACACTGAGATACAATTTCTCTGTTTTAGTCCATTGCTTACTGACATTTACCACTTATTAAGGTGGCAAAAAGTCACACTGCAACATTTTTCAAACAAATGCTACACATATTCCTCCTTCAAAAAAGTGAAGCTACATGTATGCTTAATTTGTATTAACAATAATAAAAAGTAAATCTTCCAGTTTGGTCAATCTGTGGAGTCATTTTGAGGCAAGCTTCATAATCAAATATGTATATTGAAGCCACTATCAACAAATTTTGTTTTGTGTAAAACAAAAAATATATTAAAGTGTTTTTAAAAACTGAAAGTACTGTATGCGTATTTGTTTATATAACTTTAATATAATGTAAACATAATGTATGCTTTATGAATAAGATCAGAAAATGTAAATAATAGAAAAGCTAACTTAAATCTGTTTTGGGAAATGTTTTCAGTTTAAGTTTAAGAAGCAAGCAAGTACAAGAAGACATGCTCAGTCCTGATGCAACTTGAAGTGCTAGGGTGGTTAGTGAGCCCCCCTCTCCTGAGGGCTAGGGGAGGGGGTAAGAGGGAGAGAAGGTAGGACCAAGAGATGAGGAGGATGTGGACTATGATTGGGATGTAAAGTGAACAACCAAATAAATAAAGTTAAAAGGTTTTTAAAGAATAATATTTAAAATAAACAAAAAACAACCAAATTTCCTCATTTTGATATATACTCAAAATATTTTATAGCTGACAATATCATTGTGGAAACATCTCTTAGTTTTTTTGCATGTTCCCCAAATTCAAACCATACTGAAAACTCCTATGCAGTACTTGGTTGATTATTCTTTCAAGCCATATTAATTTTTTGAGAAAAGGTCTCACTGTGTATCCCTAGCTAGCCTTAGAACTCACTATATATACCAGGCTGGCCTCATACTCACTGAGATCCACATACATCTGCCTCCCTGGTGCTGCAATTAGTCCTGCTAATATGTCAGACCTGTAAACCATATATACTTTAAAAACCCTACCTACTTATTGCACAATAATCTTGATTATGGACTATACAGAATTCAATATATAGTGTAATAGTAACAACATATATTTCAGTTTTCTAAAATCAATTTCTGATGTGCAAAATATAGTTTAAATCCAGAGTGAATAGAAACTTCACAAACATAACAGAAAAAGAAGTGCAGAACAACATGAATTTTTTAATACTTTAAAAATTCCCACTGCAATTTCTGAAATTAACATATACATGGGGAGTACTCCATAAATAGTTGTTGTTAATGGTGACAGAGCATGCACTTATATGCACTAATTTAAGTGAATAAGCATGCTGCTCCTGTTTCTAAAAATCAAAGCAAGCACTTATGGTGATAGTGAGCAAATGCTTCTAAGTACTAGTGAGTTTAGAATGCCATGTCTATTTATGAAGACTGTAATACAAATTCAACTGCAATGTATTTCTTCAACTTGAGCATTTATATAAACAACATTTACCCAGGGTTACTTATTTTCTCTTTAGATGGGTCTAGGAGTCAGATATTCTTTCAAAATCCTTTGTGCACATTCGGCAACTAGGTTCCATATGAAGTATAAGGTTTCTATGCCCTGCAAGGTGAACATAAAATTTCAAGGGAAAAAAGTACTCAATTTCGTGATAAAAAATCTAGTTTATTGAAACTATGTAATATCAAGATTTTGGAGTCATAGAAGGTTGTGTGAGACTCATATTTGCCTATCTTCGGCTTAATGCCCTTGAACAATTAACTGAAGACTGCATACTAAGTCTTCATACAGGCAACTAGCAATTGCTCCTATAGCAACTCTCCTCTCAAATTTTTGGTGAGAATTAAATGGTATAATATATGGTGCATTTTATAAAATATATGTTATATAAACTGTTCAAAATTAGCTAAAATGAGATTTTTAAAGGTATTTTAATTTTCAAAGACCAGAGACACCCATTTTACTAACTTTGTTTTCTGCTTTCCATGTGATAACTGAGGTTCTTGTCCAATTCTTTAGAACCTATTTTTCTTTAGTTTTCTAAATTTTTCACATGCTATCAACTATCTTCCTTAAATTTTACAAAATAGATATGTCATAAAATTACCACTTTTAATGTTCCTTTTTATGAATGTTTTCAAATGAAGACCCTTGCTGTCTTAGTATATTCACTGGTCCTGACTTTCTGCCACATCTCATTTCTCTCCCCGACCAGTGCCTCAGACATTACATCAGTTCTATAAAGATTATAGTCTTTTTTGATGAGATAATTTTGAGCAAATTTACTGTTGTTCTGTTAAATAAATGCTTGGTAATACTCAGGGGATAATTATATATGATTTAATACATATCTATATATACAGAAACAAATTTCTTCTGAAGAACTTCAAAGAAAATCACAAGTATGACATTTTAACTGTTAAACTTTTCAGCAGACAAATATAGTCAAATGAACAGGGAATTCTAAATAACACAAGTACAATGTCATTGTCATACTTACCATAATTAGTAATATTCCTTAAAATCAACTGTTACCTGATTTATATTCTAGCTTCCTTGATTATCTTAAATGTTGTTTGTTAAGTGTTATTTTGTGCAAAGTTAGGATGCTTAAAAAGGGACATTTGCTTGTGGAGTCTTTGTGTCTTTTATTATGTAACAGAATCTATAGTCCTTTATTATTGTCATGAATTTGTTAGATAAGTTAGGTTATTTGTTCAGTATATTGAGCTACATCCTAGATTTGATTTCTATTTCTTTATGATATACATTTACTTTTATCCTAATACTATTTTTATTTCTTGTAAATACCAGCTAGCTTTATAGACTTCAATCTATTAAGAACCATTCCTTAACAAGGCATATTATTATAGTAGGAGCAACATATTTCCTATTAAAGAAGGCATTAATAGGTTAATGTCATCAGACCAGTCATTGAGTTCATTCTATTAGTCTTAAAGAAATAACGTTTTGTTGAAGGCTATTAACCATTTTTCATTGTTACTGTTATTTCATTAGATACAAAATACAAACTTTAAGCACTATCATTTGTTGTGCATATATTTTACAATTAAGGGTATCTCTCATCTATTATTTTGTTACTCTAGCATAGTTATTTTCATATGAGAAAATGGAAATAAAATTTCAATCTTAAACACTGTCATTTGATGTCCACTTAATAGTTATTTTACAACTTGGGGTGTATCTCAGCTATTATTTGCTTACTCTGACATAGTCATGTTCATACATTAAAAAATCATACAAACTTGACTTGTGTTGGTTTAAATGCATTAATAATAAACCAATAATGCATCACATTAAAGAAACAAGTCTAAGCACTTCCTTTGGGTGTCATTTAACCTAGAGTGAGCCTGGATTTGAATTCTGCACTTAACTTCCTTTGTCTTCCTTGGTCCTCTGTATTACAAACATGATTGTTTACCAAGTAATATCAGTAAATTGCTTCCAATTCTAATGGTGAGCATCCATTGTATAAGACTTCTTTATAACTATGTTTGTTGTTTTCACAAAATGATTATCATAAAGTTCATACACATGTGTATTACTCATGGGTCAGGAGCATTGATCAATATAAAACTTAAGATCAGATCTATGCATCAGTTTAGGCTGTAAAAATTTATTGATTATATGGGACATCCTAGGAACATAAGGTTGTTTGTTACATTATCTCTTAAAAACAGGCTGAGTACACAGTAGGACAGCAGTCTTAAGTCTTAAATGACCTCATTATGTATTGCTCACTTTGGCTCTAAGGTCCAGCAAAAGCTCCCATCTCTTAGAATATACAAGTTATAGGACACTTCCATAGTGATTTATGGGAGGGGCATCCTATTGTGGGTGATACCATCCTTAAATTGGTGATCCCGAGTTCTCTAAGAAAACAGAATGAGCAAGGCATAGGAAGCAAGTCAATAAGCAGCACCACTCCATGGCCTCTGCCTGAGATCCTGCCTGTAGGTTCCTGCCCTGTTTGAATTCCTGTCCTGACTTCCTTCATATTAGAGCATGATATAGAAGTATAAGCCAAATAAACCCTTTCCTCCACAAAAGAGTTATTTTATCATAATGTATAGTTAAATACATTTTTATTTTATCAGTTTTCAGATTGATGAAATTATATGTTGTAGCACTCAATGGTGAGTAATAATTTTTTGAGCATTATCATGAACTCACTCATTTTATTTATATTTGATTCATTTGCTTCATATGCATTTTCCCTATATGCCAATAGAAGTCTTTTTTTACTTTATTTTTAATTTATGTTAAAACTCTTTAAAAATATTAATAACCCTTGAACATAAATATTCAATTGTCACAAACTGATCTGACTTTTGATACCATTACACATTACTATGAAGTCAAATTTATAATTAAATTTCATTAGTCCACATCTCTTATGTTGTACCTTAAACACCTATAACTATATCCTTAACAAAGTTAACAAAAACCATTATATAACATGATGTACACTATTTTTCTTATTTTTAAATTTGACATGCATGTAATAAATTGTTTTGTATCTCTTAAAAATATGTTCAAATGCTTTTACTTCTCACTTACTTTGTAACCTAATGTGTATTAGAATATTATGTAAAAGTTCTGAAGATAGAGGAAAATAGAATTAACCATCTCAGTGTGCTTTTGAATAAATTATAATAAATTAAAATTTAAAATTAAGGCTGCTATGAACATGGTTGAGTATATGTCCTTGTTGTGTGGTGGAGCATATTCTGGGTATATTTCAAGGAGTGGAATAGCTGGATCTTGAGGTAGCCCTATTCCCAGTTTTTCTGAGAAAGCACCAGACAGATATCCAAAGTGGTTGTACAAGTTTGCATTCCTACCAGCAATGAAGAAGTGTTCCTCTTTCTCCACACCCACGACAGCATGTGGTGTCACTTGAATTTTTGATCTTGGCTATTCTAATGGGTGTAAGATGGAATCTCAGAGTTGTTTTGATTTGCATTTCTCTGATGACTAAAGATGTTGAGCATTTCTTTAAGTGTTTCTCAGCCATTCAGTATTACTCTGTTGAGAATTCTGTTTAATTCTGAGCCCCATTTCTTAATTGGGTTATTTGGTTTGGTGGTGTTTAATTTCCTGAGTTCTTTATATATTTTGGATATTAGACCACATACAAGAAGAACATCATGATGGGTTATCAGGGCTCAGGGGTTCTGCTCAAACTATTGCACTAACCAAGGACAATACAATAGTAAACATTGAACCCCTACTCTGATCTACCCAATGGACAGGACATTCTCCACAGTTATGTGGAGAGTGGAGATTGACTTTGACACGAACTGTGGTGTTCCATATTTGACCAACTCCCCTTAGTGGGGAGGCATGGTGAGACTCAAAAAAAGAATAAGCAGGCTACCAAGATGAGACTTGATAGCCTATGACCATATAGTGGGGGAGGAGGCCCCCTCGGTCACAGACCTAGGGGAGGGGAATAGGGTGAAAGCAGAAGAGAGAGAGGAATGGGAGGATACAAGTGATGGGATAACAATTTAGTTATAATATGAATAAATTAATAAAATTAAATTAAATTTAAAAAATAATTGTAAAGAACATTCATTACAATATAACTTCTGTTTTCTTGAAGTGATATCTTTACTTTAGAGATTCTTATTGACACAAGAACTAGTAGTTTATTCATTATCACTGTGATCTTACATTGAAAGAATATAAAATATATTAGGGCATTCATTCATTCACCAAAACAATGGAAGCTTTCTTAGTTTCATATCTTTTCTGTGATAAAGTAAACTGGAAAAAGAAACTTAAGGTAGAAAGGATTTATCTGAGTAACAATTTCAGATTATAGCCCATCATTATGGTAAACTCAAAATGTCAGGAACTTGAACTAGTGAGTCCCATTAAATCCAATGTCAAAAGCAGAGAACAGTGAACTAATGTATGCTTACTGGTGCTAACATTGCCTTCCCCATTGACATGTAATCCAGAATCTCTGCACAGGCAATGTTGCCACCTACAGTGGGTGGGTCTTCCCATTTGGATTAGTAAAACAAGATAATACTCCATAGACATGATCAGTGACCAATGAACCTGGACAATTCTTCACTAAACAAAATCGTTATATGCTGTAAAATTAAATCTCCTAGTTTGTTCAAGGATGATTTGGATTTATATTGTATATAAATATTAGAATAAATGAATTAATTTGCACATGTTATGAAAAGAAAATTAAACCTACCAGGAATTCTATTGTAAGTATAATGGATATGCAGATCAATTTGGGAAGAACTAGCTCTTAAAATGGTAGAAAATCTAATGTATGACAAAAATACAGTGTGCCTAGTCTCATAGTCCAATTCACACATGCTTTATTAAGTTCATTAATATTTTATGTAGGTATATACATTAAAGTGATTTTCTCCATGTTTATTTTTTAAGATTGCTTTGTAAAGCAAATGGTATTTATTTTTCTATTAATTATAAATTTATATTGTAGTAGTTAACAAAAATATCTACCTACAAACACTCTTTCTCTTATACACAAACATTTATCCATGTTTACATCCTAGACTCTTGTGATTTTTTTTCCACTAAAGTTAATGATGACAGATATGATGCACTTAAAGTTTTAGGGAGACAGAATGTGCAACCACCAAATTACTCCATTAAAGTTTATGGTGTATCTTCCTGTTAGATTAGGATACTGCACTGCATATAGCTAGCTGCTTTTAATGCAATACCAGTTGTTTTTTCTCTAAGTATATCTATCTGGTTCTAACTCTTTTGGCTAAATTATGTTTATAGCCATGTTTATTTTAATATCACATCTTATCTCAGTTTTTGTTATATTTCTCACCTTGCTGAGATTACTACTGAGTAATTTTAGTTAATATCTTGGGGAAACTACTTTAAATTACAGTTATTTGAGTTATCTCAAGTTATGCTAAGTAAATACATGTTAGTTTTTAGGTACTAAATTTATTGTTGCATGATTTTGTTTAAAGATGTTGTTTTATATTTGTATATTTGATTGATAAAAGGTAGATTAAAATTCTTTAGCTTTTATAAAATAAAAAATTCAGAGAAGACTACTCTTCCCCTCAAGTTAGTATGTCTGAACTCAAAATTGCCATTTTTGAAATATTTTCTACAGCCAAACTGTCATTTCAGTTCTTTGAGAAAAACCTGCCTAACTTTGTGATGTATCACAGAAATTTTATTTAAAATAAAGTGAAGTTTTGTCTATCAAACCCTGTCTTTATTGAAGATTTCACAAAAGTGTGTGATCAAAAGTTCTTGACAGTTTGAAATTGTCAGAACCTATAAAACCAAGATATACATCTTCTAAGTTAAAAAAAAAAAAAGGCCTTTGAAGCCTTAGTTTTCACTCATACACAAGTATCGTGATTCCTTCAATTTTCACCATAAACTAATTCAGGTATCAGAAGGTAATAAAATATAGAATAGGATTTCGTTTCCTTCATACAACAGATATTTGGAGGTACACATTTTTTGGTTAGGAGGTATTTTTCTGTATACAAATGGCCCTAACACACTGAATAAAAATACCTCTTAATTTTTCAGCTCAAAATAAATTTATCACAAAAAAGGCAAATTTGGAGTTAGCACTTATGATTTTCTTACAAATCCACCAGGAAGTAAACACCTGCATTAATCAGATGAACATATCACAAGTGTTTGATATTCACAAAGTATACAAAAAGTCTAAGTTTATATTTTAAAATGAATGTTAGAAGTTACTGGACTCAAGTGAAATGATAAGAGAGTTCATTAACAGAAAAGGTGGATTGAATACTGTGAAATGATGTAATGAAAAATAGCAAAATATTGTGGAATATACAAAATGGGAAAATAGCTTTCAAATCTATGAATGAAAAAATAAGTCTGTATATATATGTTCATTTACTCAGTGATACATTGCTTTGCTTTGTATTTACTATGATCAGTTTCACAGATATTTATGAATTGTGCACTGCTAGTGAGCAATAAAGACCAGATTTGCACTGCATTGCTGTATTGTTGCTGAGTTTGAAAAGTTCTAGAAATTATGCAAAAGGACAACATTATTGCATGCAGAGATGGCTGTGTTGACAAGGTAGGATGATATAAATACACAATATGAAAATAAGCAAAGAGGCAAAAACCTACCAGTGATAATTTAAGAGTTCCAATGATGCAGTGGCTAAAGCTTAAATCACAATTTTTTTAAAAAAAAATGTCCTATGTTAAAATCTAAGTGAATAATAGTGTGAGATAAAGAGTATAAGAATTTGCTTTCAGATACTTTATCAACCCAGATATATTACAATATGTAATATAAAAAGTCCATGAGCATCAACAAAGAGGAAAAAAAGATATTTAGGAAAGATTTTAAAATCCAACCATAGTGACTCATACCTGTTACCCCAGATTTTAGGAGAGTAAATCAAGAGTCCATCCTAGGCTATATTATGAATTCTAGGCTAGCATAGGATATAGTGTAACACACTGTCTCAAATGACACAAAAATACAAAGAAAGAAAAATAGAGAAATAAGAGTAACACATCATTTCTAATTTTTCAGTAGGATGTACCAGGAGAAAATACGTGCATATTCAACAGACCTACGACAAAAGTTTCACAAATTGGAATTCTCATCACTGAGCAAACTTTTATTCATAAAGACAATGCAAACTGGACATGGTGGTACATGCCTTTAATAAAGATGTTGAGAGACACAGGCTAGAGGATCTCTATAAGTTTGAAACCATCATGATGTACATAGCAGATTCCAAGAAATCCAGTGCTACACAAAAAGGCCTTGTCTCAAAAAAAAATTTTTTAATGAAAAAAAGAAAATGTAATACTTGAGGAGTTAAGTGTAGAGACAGCATATAACTCATCCCTTTCTTAGAAAACCTTTCCTAAAATTAATTAAAACTAAAATGTACAACAGCAAAATCATTATTTAAATTCTTTTACCTTTACAGGGAATTTAATTGCCTTGAATTTTCTGAAATCAAAATATCTTTGGGTGATTTTCAGCCAGGCAGATTTTGCAACTGAGAGAATGTTTCACTTTACTTGCCAGATTTCCCTCCTCAATGACTACAAGATTAGTCTATTACTAAACAGTTTTGACTATTTGTTTTGCTTTGCTGTAAATACCATGTGTCTTTTACTATAACATTAAGTGGGAAAATCTTGATAGTTTTGAGGATGACACAAGCTAGTTACACTTTCTGCTTTAACATAGCAATAATCAATAACCTGTTTAAGAAGCTTTGCTGAATGAAATTGTACCCAAAAATTTTAACACCATTCATACAAATGCTACTTGACCAGAAAATTGCATCACACTACTCTTAGTTGGGAAATATAGTGGTTTTCTCTAATAGATTACATATCATATTGGAAGAGTTTAGCCACAATTTTATATTGTCCCTACCATTTAAAAATCATCAATATAGGATTTATAAATATCCTTTTGTTAACTATTTTAAAATTATACTATATTGTTAATGATACAAAGAATACGGAATATTAAACAACAATAGTGAAAAAACAGACATAAATAATAAAGCATTTATTTTATCTAAGTGGGGAGTGGGGGTTGGAAGACAGTTTCATCTCAGTTACAGTCTCTTGTATTTTTCATATGTTAAAAAACTAAATTTAAAATAACATAGGACTAAAATAAACAATTGATCACAAACAGTGTTTATTGTAATTAATGAGGAAAATAATTCAAGGTGTACTTTGTCAAGATGATAAAACATCAGTGACTCTTTGTTCTGCCATCTGATGATCTCTATTTTCCAACCATATCTTAATCAGCTTACATCTTTCCCATATCAGATGCAGGAAAGGACTGTTTGCATGCCATATCATGAGCAAAAGCTGAGGCATCACCTTAAATCTTCCTCTCTGCAGTCTGGTTGTGTCCTACCTACACTGGTTTTATTCCTTCTTCTGTTATAATAAAAGGCCATGCATTTGAAAGAGAACAAGGATGGGATACATAGAAGAGATTATAGGGAAGAAAGAGAAGAAGGAAAGGATGTAATCATATATTTAAAATAATAAAATAGAAATAAAGATAACAATAATAAATATTCACTGCTATGCCCTCAAAATAACTAATACACTGCACTGGTCTTTCTGTATCTGTAAGATCCTATTGGCCTTATCTTCTTGTTGGGATAATTATCCTTACCTATGTAAAAGACTCTTTTCTTGCCTGCTAGCAGGCTCACACATACACCATAGCTGCATGCTGAGTTTCTTAGTAAAGACATGGGATGGGAGGTGAAAGATGGCAAAGTGAGAGGCAGTCAGCTACAAAGCCAGAGGAAAGCAAAGGGAAAGGAGAAATATTTTGTATCAATAAATTTTGTTTACTCCCACACTGCTACTGTGATGGTGAATAATAAGACAAAATATGTACTCCCACAAAAATATTTTTAATAAAATACTGTAATGTTTTTATTTATGTGATTAACTTTTAAATTGTTAAGGCCTTAAACATTTACACATAGGAACATCAAATATCCAAAGTACCCTTAGTACTAAATTACCAATATTACTTCTTTTACAGGGTACTGGAAACATTGGGTACTGGATTTACAGTAAACATGCAGGCACAGTAAACTCTAGTGAGGCCTTCTAGCATATTACCATGTTATAGAGTTTATGTTATTTGTGAGAATTAGCGTCCTCATTGAGCATGCTTTTCTGGTTCAATCTATTTGGAGCTCTGTAGGCTTCTTGAATATTCATGGACAGTTCTTTAGATTAGGAAAGTTTTCTTCCATGATTTTGTTGAAAATATTTTCTGGGCCTTGCAGTTGGGAGTCCTCTTTTTCTTCTATCCCTATGACATTTAGGTTTAGCCTTTTCATAGTGTCCCAGATTTCATGGATATTCTGTGTCAAGAGCTTTTCAGAGAGTGTTAGATGACTGTTCAGGCAGTAAGCTGTCACAGTCATTTTCTCATTTGGGAAGCTGCTAACCTGAACTCAGAGTTCACTCAGGTATTTAAGATTTTTCCCTTCTCAAGTCTCTGATGGGTTTGAAGACCAGATAGTTTTGTCTTTCAATTAAGCTTAGTAGGTTAGGGATTAAGTTGTTTTTAGATCAAGATAGATGTTTTAAGTTAATAGAGATGAGATATGATAGATATTAAATCTATTCAGATATTTAGACTTAATAAGATAGGAAAGATGTTTATTTCAAGTCTGCCAAATACAAATAGCCAAATCACTTTGAATGGAACATTTATATAATTCCTGATTGTCTCATGGTTCTTCCTGCTGTATGTAATTTATTTTGCTCATATGTAATAATATAAATGTGTATGTAAAAAAAAGAAACATAATAAAAATATTATGCAAAACATTCAGAAACTACTAACTCAACTTTTTAATTTAGTTTTTCAGTTTTATAGTATTATCATTTTATTTTATTTTTCTCTCATATATTACTTCCACACCACAGTTTCTCTTCACTGTGTTCCTCACAGTCTCTCTCCCTTACCTCCCCTCTTCCCCAATCTCTCTTCTATTTTCCTTCAGTAAAGGGCAGGTCTCCCAGAGATATCAGCCCACCATAGGATATCAAATTTCCATAAGACTAGGCACTTTCCTTCATATTAAGGCTGGATGAGGCAACCCAGGAAGAAGTAAAGGGTCCCAAGATCAAGCAAAAGAGTCACATACTAATAGACACACAGAGACACACACGGACACACATGTAGAAAGTCCACAGGAACACCAAGGTACACAACCATAACATATATCCAGAGGACTTATGTCAGACACATACAGCTCTCTGGTTGTTGGTTCAATCTCTGTGAGCCCCTATGATCCCTGCTTAGTTGGTCTTGTTGGCCTTGTTTTCCTAGTGTCCTTGATCCCTCTGCCTCCTACAGTCCTTATTCTCTCTATTTTATGGGGTTAACATAAGCAGGCAAAAGAATTAGAGACAGCCCTTGCTCCCACTGCTATCATTCTATTAAGTTTTTAATATAATATTCCCATTATTTTCTTTCTAATATGATTATTAACTCATTATCTTTAAGAAGTTCATCAATATAATATAAAAAAATCCTCTCCAGCTCTCTGTTCTCTCTCCTTAGAATGGAAAGCAACTTTAAAAGGATGATAATCTTGGTTTATTCATCTTGAAAGGCTGAAGAAAGGCAATAACTTTAGGTGACATCACACAAATGTAGACATCATTCACTTGACTCCTTTTCCAGAAAGTATAGTTTTTAAGATCAAATCATTTAAACGTGATGTCAGAGATTAGAAACTGAGTAAATTTCCTCCCATGTTTAGCCACTAAGCTCATCAGGATCTTAAAAAGAAATCTTGTTACTCAGTAGCTTCCAACTGCATTCTTTGTCATCTTATATTTTCTTTATGAATGCTTTGGGCTGCTTCCTCTCTATCGAAACGCATTGAATTAAATAGCCCCTTGTGCTCTTTCTCTTTCTCTCCTTTTCTTTTTCTTTCATTTTCTCCCCTCCCTTTTCCTTCTCTTTATCTCTCCCTTACTCCCCCTTCTCTCTCTGGGTTGAATCTTAAATTTTCCATATGCTAGGTGAGTTTAACATTAAGCAATGCACCCAACCTCCTTTTAACATTTTATTTTGAAACGGAGTCGCAATATGTTGCTCACTTTGGCCTTGAATACATCATGTAACTGATGATCTACCTATGCCAATCAAAATTTTCCCACTGAACTTCCAAGTTATGAGCACTTAGTCTCTACTATAAAATTTTACTGTACATTTTACCATATTCTTGTTCATCTATCAAATGACTGTCCATTAATCCATTTTGTTTTTATGCATTTCAAACGGATTTTCTGAAATCAGTACCCTTTTCCTTAAGTGTGTCAATAGTTTAATCATTAATAATTAGAACTTGTTTGCCATAGCCTCTCTTTTGATATTAAGTTTACATATAAGGCAATGTACTTATCTTACATATTCACACACTCAGTTTTTTATAACTATATGCACTTCTCTGATTCTATCTTCTTTTTAAATATATATATATTATTTATATAAACCTTGTAATTTTCCCTATGATCTTTCCTAGAAATATCTCTTCAAGTCACAAGAAATGGTGTTACATTATTAGTACTAAATTACATTTACCTGCAGTAAATTTCTTAAGCTCACTATTATTGTATAGATCATTCTACTTAATAGCATATGAAATAGAATGAGTATGGACTAGTTGTTAGTCTTTCACAAGGCATACATATTTGAAGATGAGTTTTCTTATCTATGCTTCTGGATGTATCAGTAATTTTTCCCTACTAACTGCTGAATAGAATCCTGTTACCTTACTATACAGAGGTTTCTTTACCTTTTTATAAATTGTCACCTGGTCCTTTTACAGTTCTGTCTTAATGAGTAGATCTATTCACTTCTCTTGGATAAAAATGTATGATTGAGTAATGGTTAATTTTATCAGAAACTTCTAGATCATTTGCTTAAATGAAATAGTCATTTTTTTAAATTTTATTTTATTAATTTATTCTTATTACCTCTCAATGGTTAACCATTGAAATAGTCATTTTATACCATTTTATACTTCCACTCAGTGTATATGTGATCTGATTGCTTGCAATTCCATCAACATTTTATTTTCTTGTTGCATTAATTTTAGCTATTTTCCTGGATTTGTAAGTTCTAGTGTTGGCTGTCATTCTTAAAAGAAATTCATCTCTGGTTTTAGGTGAAAACTACATTTGCTTTTAGACTTCAGAAACTCAGTTTGGTGAGCTTTGTATTTTTCACCTGTTATGCAGTCCTCTTTTTTGTGGTTGACAAAGAAGCCGTAAATGACAGTCTTGGGAGTTCAGTAATCTAGATGCCCAGTGAGGTCCTTTAGAAAAAAAAAATCTAAATTTTCTCAATACAGTTCTGTGTCAGCTTCCAGGGTCTTTGGCTAGACTAAATCAGATTTCATTGTTTGAAAGGATACATGCTCTGGGAACATTAATTTGAATCTACATTTGTTTTAGTAGTGAATGATGGGTATATTATTAGTCATTATTGTCTACTAATTTGGGGGATAGTGAATGATGTATACAGATATTTACCTCATGAATTCTCCAGATCATCATAGAAAAATGTTCAGAAAGAAGAGATATTTAACATAATCTTCAGGTTTTATTTAAGATTTTTAGTTATGTGTATGTGAATGTATCTGTGTGTGGGTGTGGGTACATGAGTACCGGTGTACAAGAAACCCAGAGGCCCAAATTCCATGGAGCTAGAGTTATAATTGTTTACAATCCATTTGATATAGGTACTGGGAATTGAATGTGTCATCTGCAAGAGCAGTACTCAACTGCGGAGCCATCTTTTTAGCTCCCAATGTGTAGTTTTCAAATGACCATGCAATATTTCAAAAGACCCAATAAATTCCTACATCCATTTTTATCATTATGTACTAGTAGTGAAATTGGAACTACCTGCAGTCCATTGCTCATCACTATATTGAGTTTGGGATGATTTTGTTTTATCTTAAACTATAATTGAAATTTCACCCCAAGCAGGGTTTTCTTATTGAAAATTATAATAAGGATATTTTCCATGTAGGTGGTAGATTGGTTCTAATGTTTTAATTTTTCTCATAAACAGTTTCCAAGCTGTAACACAGCAAAGATCCTACCAATTCTATTGTATTGAGAACAAGTATGGTCTGTAAAATTAAACCTAAATAAAAGTGAAGTGTGGTATTTAATTTTTATTTTTATGAGTATAATTAGAGGTTTTGCCTAAAAATCAATGTTTTGTTACTAGGTAGTCTAGTGGCCAGGTAGTTTTTTTTAATCCTAAGGGAAAACTCATTTTTGATGGTTATACTTAAAATCAACTGTCCACAATCCAGTAAGTGCCCATGTATAGACCCTAAGAAATGTTCTTTGTATTGGTTCAGGAATATCTGCACACTGACCACTCAAACACCACACTGAGATTGATGGAAGTTTATTGACAACTGAACAAAACTGACTGGTCAGGCATACAGCCTGATTCAGGAACCAGACAGTGACACCTGCTTTATAAATGGCAAGAAAAACTGTAACTATGTAACAAACAGGTAACCAGGTGTGAAACAAGAAGGGGCAGCATTATATCATTTTGATACATAAACACAAGAGTAGATTTTGTTTCTAATACATTGTATCTAGGTAGCTAGACAAAATATTTTAAGCTGATTGGCAAGGATATAGACTTGGGGACTTTCCAGTTCCCCACTGTTCCAAGAGAAAATGAGATGGTCAGATTTTTTGTTTATTTAATTTTGTCAACTTGACTAGAGCTAGAATTATGTGGAAGAGGAATCTCAATTGAGAATGTGCTTTTACCAGATTGCCTGTAGGCAAGTCTGTGGGGCTTTTTCTTGACTAATGACGCTGCCCACTGTAGGTAGTACTAAACTGTAAGAAAAAACAAGTTGAGCAAGCCAGTAAGCAGCACCCCTCTGTGGTTTCTGCTTCAGGCCCTGCCTATGGATTCCTGTTCCAACTTCCCTCAGTGATGGACTGTGATTGGGACATGTAAGCCAAATATAACTTTTCCTTCCCAAGTCACTGTCATGGTATTTATCACAGCAATAGAACCCAAAGTAATATAATGCTCTGTCACTGTCTACATAAGCACTAGTTACATTGTACCTGAAAACATAAAAATTTGACTACCAGATAATCACATTTTCATTCACAATAAATAAATAATAATCTTTGGCTATATCTATATTCAGCTGAGAAACCGGGATTTTATTCCAAATTCTTTAATGATCATGCTGTTAATTGGATCAAGAACTATCAGTAATTGCAAAAATCCAGCAACATTGACTTACCATGTAGGTATATCTTCTAATGCCATCAAACACCTCAGGCTAATGCCAGACCTATAAATTACCCTTATATTATAATAAGCCACAATCTGTTTTTGAAAAGAAAGCAATTACCTGTTTCACTATGCTCTCCATCAATTCCAAACCAATCTTTCATCGCAGTGTTCTTTCAGAGTGAGTTTGTATGCCACCATAGTTAGCAATCAGCCACCTCCACAGCCAACTCCAGGGACTTAGTGACAGCAGGACACACCATCACTAGCTGCGGAGATGTGACACATTCCCACTGTTGCCATGAGCTGCATGCCCCCACTTGTGCTTGTGCATGTGCATCCCCTTATAAAAGAGCCTATTCCCTTCCCCCCACTCTCTTTCCCTCCACCCTCACCCAGAGGCCTTGTACCCTCTCCCTTAATAAACCTCCCATGTGAGAACTGTACCAGAGTATGACTTTATGGCATCTGCTGCAAAGGTCATAACGTCAGTGCTGAGACTCAGTAAGCTGTCCTGGTGCTTGTGCTCCCTTTTGTGGCTTGAAGCTATGCAGGGACCCTTACTTTCCTGCATCCAACACCAACCAATTGGTGAGTTTCCATTTTCTGATTGGCAGAAAGATTTTTCTTCGTCTAAGAGAATGACCCCTTGAGTGTCCAGCACCCCTCTGGTATCCTTGGAGGCTGAGATACCCAAGGACACAATCTTTATGGCTATGGCTGACCTTTTTTACTGAACTCCATCATAGACCTTTCCCCTTGGGTGAGGCTTCACCTTTCTAGCAGCACGATTTCCTTTCCTTTCTCTCTAATAAATCCTAGTACTAGGTGAACCATGTCTGCTCAGGCTCCTAGTCCTATCCTTGCCCAGCATGTGACAAATTGCTGGCCATATTTTACTGCTGCACTCTAGTCTTACCTATGTCTTTGGGATGCCTTGAACTAAGGCTTGTGTCTTCTCTCCTCTCTCATGGGAACTGTGTATTCCTCGATACCTCCAAGCTCCCCATTGGGAGAACCTCAGACACTGACAGCTAGCACCCAACTTAAAGAATTCTAAACTCATAGGCCTTTGCAGCCAAACCTGGCCCTAATATCCCTTAGATAATGAATTTAAATGGCCTCCCTACAGCACTCTAGATCCCAGTATTATATTGAATCTTTACAATTACTACCAGAGATTGGGTAAATGGAAGGAGGTTTCCTACATCTCAGTTTTCTCTTATCTTTGCTCTAAATCTTTCCTCTGCTTTTCATGTTCCCACATTCAAATCCTTCTAACAAACAACCCACTTCCTGATGAATGCAGGAAAGTTTGGGAACAGGTTAGAGCACATGCAGATGAAGTGGACCAGTCTAATGCAGCACACCCAGTCGGGTCTGAGGCAGTGTCCAACCAAGATCCCCAATGGAATTACAATACCCCAGGTGGCATCTTAGCTAGAAATTGGTTTACAACTTGCCTCCTGGCTGGTCTCCATAAGGCTGCCCTCGAAGCACTAAATTATGAAAAGCTCCAAGATGTCATTCAGGACAAACATGAAAACTGAAAACCCATCTCAATTCCTAGAACACCTTAAAAAGACTCCCTTACAATATACTAATCTAGACCTCAAAAATGCAGAGGGTAAACAACTCCTGATGATCTGTTTCTTTTCCAAGAGTCCCACTAACATTAGGGCTAAGCTGAAGCACTCGGAGAAAGGACCTCTAACTCATGATAGAATGTTTCTAGGTGTCTTCTTTAATCTTGTTAATCATAATTTCATCTATATTCTCATACTTATGTTTTTCTAATCCATTATCGATAACCTAGAAATTATATAAAATAGAATCAGCAATTTCATAACTATGTTATGACTCACTATGATTTACTTTATTTATTGTTTGCTCTTTGGAGTCTTTAATTTTTTCTTCTACAAACCAGTAGAATTAACATTCAAGTATCTTATATATTCAAAAATAAAATAGGGCCAGAAATATGGCCCAGCAGGTAAAGGTCACCAAGCCTAATAATCTGAACTTTGACCTTGGAACCAACATATGAGAAAGAAAAAACAAATACCACATGTTACTCTTCTGAGCACCTTGATTGGCACATTCTTTTGTATGTGTGCATCTTTGCTTACAATTTTTCCTTATGTTTAGATTACAGTGTTTCCTTGTGTTTCTAAGTACCATAGACTTCCAAATATAGGGAAGCACATTACACTGTATGACAACTATTGAACTATTAGTTATATTGTCCACTTGATTATAAGCATGGTAAATAGTTTCATCTTTCATGTTAGTAATGAAAGAACAGGTAACTACCAAAATGGCATATATGAGAATGCTAAGCTATTGATCCTCATCTTTGGTTGTGTCCACTCGTTATGATATTTCTTTATAGTATTCATTCTAGATTGCTTTCTTCATGAATGGAATCAAAATATAAGTCATGTATTTGGAGACTTGCCAAATATGCATAAATGCTTAGCTAACATCCTGCTGAGCAGCTGAGCAACCCATGTTTACTGTTGTATAACTCTGATGTTTTGTAGCTGTTCAATATATAGCAAAAGGTAATTGGCACAATATTCTGTTTCATTATCTTGTATTTATTGTCCATGATGTTAGGCTTCATAAAGACAATTTCTTTAAATTGTATTGTGTATTTTAACAATATCCCCTCTCACGTTATTCCCATTTCTACTCACTCCTCTTTCCCCAACCACTAGTTTCCTTTCTATTTCCAATTTCCCTTCTGCTGTAGCTTTGGAATTCATTCAAGATCATTTCTTAAGAAACATTAAAATAATACAACAACATGGTAAAATGTATCTCAAGTTTGTCAATAAGCTACAACATTATACAGCTAATAATTAATGTCCCATAATGCTTTTGAGTATATCTGCATCTCTAATGTACTATTCTTACTATACATATACAATGTCATCCACTTCAAGTAGCATGTTCTTTCTCTGTATACAAAGACTTTATTTACCAGATTTCTTTACAGTTTGGCTAAAGCCATGTACATAAAAATTTATAAATAGGTAATACAAGAGATATTATGTGCTATGAAGCATACAACATAATTTAAGACTATATCTGGGTTCTTTTTACTTGTTACCTTTCTCTTATGTACAGCTAATATGAGTCAATTTGAGTAGTGGAGTTTCTTACAAAAGAAGTGTAGGTCCATTATTTACCATTAAGAGAAAAACTCATCAGGCATAACCACTGACTTTGAATTGGACTAGGGCAAGAACAAAGTGTACACCTATGATACAATTGTGTCTGATGATTGCCATCAATAATTTTTAAAAATACAAGGTTATATTATCAAAACCATTTACATATATGAAGCAAATTCTAGTTACATTGTATTAATTGTTCATTGCTTCATAGCATCAATACCCTAAAATTTAGTGATTTCAAGTCATTATTTTATTGCTCCTATGGGTCATAATGGAAGAAATTTGGCTACAGTCCAGCAACTTAGCCACCCAAGCCAAAATCTAGCCTAAATTAATTGAAAGATAGCTTACCCTGTATGGACAGGCTACCCTAGTCAAATAGTCTTAAGTGCTTGGCAAACATCCAGGTGAGTAAATGAACAGCACATACTGTTGTTTATCTCTGCTGGTTTTGCTACTACTGAATATGTAATAAATGGTATAGGGTATATAAATAATTCTCTATAGAGTTTATTTAAGATATTTTCTGAAAAAAGGTTGAAAAGTTACTTTTGTGCAAATGGGAACCTTGAAATCTATTACTCTAAATAATGAAATGAAATAATACAGATATCTTTTTAAATTTTTGTTTATTTTTAATTTATTAATTTTATATCCCAATTATAGGCCCCTCCTTCTCTCATCTTCCCTCCCCCACCTAGTCCTCAGAAAGGGGAAACCCTCCTCTCCTACCATCTGGCCCTAGCCTATCAAATCTCATCTGGACTGCCTGTATACTCTTCTTCTGTGGCCTGGCATGGCCGCCCCACCAAGGGGAAGTGATCAATGAGTGGGCAACAGAATATATGTCAGAGGCAGACCCTACTCCACATATTATGGGACTCACCTGGAAACTGTGCTTCCCATCTACTACATCTGAGCAGGGGGTCTAGGTCCTCTCCATGCCTGATCTTTGTTTGATTCATCAGTCTCTGCAGGTAACACAGGACCCAGACTTGTTGGCTTTGTTGTTCTTCTGGTGGCACTCCTGTCCTCTTCAGGTCCTTCTATGCCTCAACTATTCGGTAACTCTCCCTGCAGTCTGCCCCAAAATATGGCTGGAGATGTCTCAGTCACTAAAGGTTAGGTTCAAAACCAAAAAAATCAGATAAAAGTATGTCTTGTCACTCTTCATCTAAGAAGAGGCTTACGTTTGTCCTCTGTATCAGGATCTCTGAAGTTGTGTACATGAAGCTGGTCTATGCTGTAGTTATAATAAACTAGAAGATCTGCTTCTGAGGATATTCCTGTGGATGTAGGTAGAATTTATATTGGTATGATATAAACCAAGTAGGCATTTTCCATATAAAAACTATTTAATAAAAGAAACATAACTATATTTTATAATCTAATCTCACTATTGCTTCTGTTGTATATGATATGAGTATAGAAACCAAAACTGATATAGTGTTGACATGGAAACCAAGAGAAGAGATTACTGGAATCCATTGGAAATGTAGATATGATAGATATGATAGAAAATGGGAATTAGAATAAACTATAAAATGTATGCAATACTCACAGGACTCTATTTAAACTTTTACAATACTTTGTAGTTCAGAAGAACCACTTTTCTAGTTAGTAGAAATGGAAGGAAGCACTCTGCAGAAATGCTGTATCCAGGGTAAAGTAAATATAAAGCTATTGCAGTAAAAGAGAAACTAAAATGCTCTTGGCACCAATGATATTTTCAGACTAAACCAAGAGAGAAAAGATGCAATGTTTTTTTTTTCTGTAGCCTTATTTTTAAATGACAAGATCTTTTCCAGTGAATGGTGAGGTGAAAGTGGCATAATTGCGTGAAGCTAGAGGTCTTAATACCACATTGTTTCCACTTTCAACTCAAATAGCAATGTCTTGGTCATCATTAAGACCAATATGGTTTGATGTGTATGTCATAGCTCTTCCCTAGATAATGGCATGTCCACATAGACTTTGCTTAGGAGTTCTCAAATCCAGTGCCTTTTAATGAAATTATTCACCTGCATAGAATGGTCTCAAGAAAATAAAACATTATTTGTTAGATAAATCATGCATGAGTTTATTTAAAGGATCAGAAATATATTAGTATGTAATTTATAATATTCAATGTTGTCAACATCTATTGAAGCATGTAAATGGTATGATGTCCATGCTTTTAAAGCCCTGCAAGTATTTTCTTTTGTTTTTGCATATAGCAACAGGAAAGAATAGAACCCACTGTCCCACACTTGTTTGCTTTCTTGAGTGCCTCCTACACCAGTCTATAAATACCTTTTGTGCATAAATCACATTCTAATTTCTTTTTTTCCAGTTTTTTTATTAATTTATTCTTGTTACACCTCAATGTTTATCCCATCCCTTGTATCCTCCCATTCCTCCCCCCCCCATTTTCCCATTATTCCCCTCCCCTATGACTGTTCCTGAGGGTGATTACCTCCCCCTGTATATTCTCATAGGGTATCAAGTCTCTTCTTGGCTACCTGCTGTCCTTCCTCTGAGTGCCACCAGGTCTCCCCCTCCAGGGGACATGGTCAAATGTGAGGCACCAGAGTACGTGAGAAAGTCATATCACACTCTCCACTCAACTGTGGAGACTGTTCTGACCATTGGCTAGATCTGGGAAGGGGTTTAAAGTTTACCTCCTGTATTGTCCTTGGCTGGTGCCTTAGTTTGAGCGGGACCCCTGGGCCCAAATCTGCCTATATGGAATACTACTCAGCTATTAAAAACAAGGAATTCCCGAAATTTGTGGATAAATGGATTGAGCTAGAAATGATCATAATGAGTGAGTTAACCCAGAAGCAGAAAGAATCAAATGGTATATACTCACTTATATCTGCATACTAGCCCAAGGGGCATGCCCCATGAAAGCCTTCACTTACCAGGAAACTGGGACAGAGGGGAAGGCATCCTATTGGGACTCTGAATGAGAGACACATGGGAGAATAGCAAAATAAAAGGATACATAGGGTCCTAGAAATCTACAAGTAGAACATTCTTATATCTTTGTGTCCCAATTAACTAGCATAAATTTGGAATAGCATTAATTATTGCCAGTTAGTTATTTTGAATTAATGTATGAAATACAAAGTAAGAGATATGATTTATAAAAAGTAGGGGGAAATGTCAATCTCTCTCTCTCTCTCTTTCTCTCTCTCTCTCTCTCTCTCTCTCTCTCTCTCTCTCTCTCTCTCTCTCTCTCTCTCCTTTCCTTGCCATAGAAAAACACATACTTTTTGAGGGTGTCATTTAAATTTTTCCAATATGTTATTTGCTTGCCATTGAAATCACCCATTATACATGGGTGCTCAAAGATTTTTAGTAAATTTTATAATTATAAAGTTATATACCCCAACCCAGCTTTTCATCAGTCCACTTCCACTAGACATCCCATCTCAAAGGTTTAATGTCCCCATTTGTAGTCAATGGCAGCTTAGAAACCCAGCCCCCAATCAGTCATAGAGCTGGTTTCTGGAATTATAGATCATATTCTAAAAATGTTACAATTTGAAATGTTATGTGTGATATCTTATGATATTCATTGAGATTAACTTCTTTTTTCTTCTCAACACTATCTTAGTGTGTGGATTATACTATACTTTGTCCAACCACAAAAGCATTTAATATCTATCCTTCTGGGGAAATTCTACTTACATTTGAATTCATAGATTCTAGAGTACTTTTGGGGCCTGACTGCTTCCTGGATACATGAGAGAAACTTATTTGTAAGCTATTTAGGAGGGTTTCAGGGTTTTTGTTTGTGCTTAATTTATAATTCTTAAATAATTATAAGCCTCTATAATTTTTGATCCAACTTCTGATTTTGGCTAATGTCATTTATGGTATTCATCTCTATGACAATAATACTATTATTTTTTGAAATTCTTGATAAAACATTACACCTACAATTTCATTTTCTTTCACAAGAATACCACTTCAGACAAACTTTGTGTAAGTTCTTTTATTGAAAATAGACTTTTTTCATATAATATATTATGATTATGATTTTCTCTCTGACAACTCCTCCCAATTCTTCTGCACCTCTCATCCCTTTCAGATTCACATTCTTTCTGCTTCTTCTTAGAAAACAAACATCTAAAAAATAATAATAAAATAAGATAAATCAAAAACAAAGTAAGATGTGGCAAAACACCCAATCAAGATAAAGAGAAAAAAAAAAACAAAAAAAAATGCATATAGATGCAGTAACACGTTTGACATGTTTGCACATATACAGATCCCATAAACAACCCAAAACCAGGATCTATAATATATATGTTCTAACAATTTCACTAGTACATGATGATTTGAATAACAATGGCCTCCATAGGCTCAAATATTTGAATTCTTAGTTATCAAAGAGTGACACTATTTGAAAAGATTATAAGGAGTAGGAGGCATGGTCTTGTTAGAGGAAGCATATCACTGGGGTGAGATCTGATGTTCAAAAACACATGTCAGTCCCTCCCCTCTGCATCTATGGATAAACTACTTCTCCAGAAACAGAGAATGAATTGAGAATGGTCTAGGTCTATAAATTTTTAAAGCTTCCCTATGTTGTTTTGAATGAGAATGCCCCTCACCCCATGACAAGGGCTCATAGATTTGTATGCCTTATGACCAGGATGTGACTCTGAAAGTATTAGAGGAGGTATAGCTCAATGAAGGAAGTGTGTCAGTAGAGGTGGTCTTTTAGGTTTCAAAAGCCCATGCCAAGCCCAGAGTCTCTCTCTAGGCCAGTACATCAGGATGTAGCTCTCAGCTACTTCCACAACACCATATTTTCTCTGTGTACAGCAATGCTTCCTGCCATGATGATAATGGGCTAAACTTCTGAAACTGTAAGCAATATCTCAGTTAAATGATTTCTTTTATAAGAGTTGTCATGATCATGGTGTCTCTTCCCAGCAATAGAACAGTGACTAGTACAAAAGTTGGTATCAACAAGAGCTCTATTTCTATGACAGGCATGACCATGCTGTTTCTTGGAGGAATATGAAAGCTTTTGGACTAGAAAATAAGTTTAATATTTTAGGTAGGGTTTAGTGGGACACACCAGTAGGAGCATGAAAGACATGTTGAGAGCAATGTATATTATGACAGATAAGCTTAAAAGGTTTTCAGAGGGCAGGATTATTACTAAGTGGCCTAGAAACTGTTGTTGTGTACAGTTTGAGAAGAAAAAGGAGCACCAGGAAGTGTAATGGAGCTAATTCCAGTGTGAAGGTAGATAAAAAAAAGTATAAAGAGAAGCCTGATGCTAAATGGGATAAAAGGAGTGGTGACCTTAGGGCAATACCCCACTCAGCTAAGCTTAAAACTTGTGAAAAGGAATTTTAAAAAGCTTAACCAGTGAAGAAAACTATTGAAAATAGAAAGCGGTGCAAATGTAATTAAAGGAGATGGGCAAGTTTCAGTCTCAGCAAACAAAAAATTTGGAGGCTTCAGCCACTTAGTTCTGGCTTTAGAGTCAAAGATACAAGGAAGGAGTTGCGGAAACTACTCCACAACTGAGGAAAGCTGCTGAGGCCAGGCATGTGTCAGACGTGACCCTGCATGGAGGATAGAGATGCTGTTGCATAAACCTGTGTAGCCTTGACTTAATTGGAGACTACAAGATGTTGGAGATGGCAGTCTTACGATAGCTTCCATGGAGATCTGCTAAGAGGGAGTGGAACCAACCTAAGAGAGAGAAGTATGTTGTAGTGAACAAAGCTGAAAGGAATTGGATCTCAAACTTTGATATCAGACATGAAGATGCACAGTTTGGGGTTTGCCCTGTTGATTTTTTGTCTTGCTTAGATCCACTATTTCCTTATTGTGCTCCCCCTTTCCCCTTCTGGAATGGTAATATATAGTCTGTGCCATTGTACTTTTTTGTTTTGATTTTACAGGGTGTCACAGTTAAGAGAATGTCCTGACTCTTAGAACTTGTTCTTTGAACTTTGGACTTTTAAGTGCTGTTGAGACTGTGATAGACTATGGGGACTTTTGATGCTAGACTGAATGCAATTTAACCTTATGGTATGGCTACAAGCCTATGGGGGTCTGGGAGTGGAAAGTTGTGATTTGAATAGAAATGGCCCCCATAGGCTTAGATATCTGAATGCTTAGTCACCAGGGAGTATCATTATTTTAAAAGAATTATAAGAATTAAGAGGTGTGGCCTTGTTGGAAGAAGTGTGACACTGGAGATGGGATTTGAGATTCCAAATGCCCACACCAGGCCCAGTGCACTCCTCTTGTGTCTCTCTCTCAGATTATAACTCTCAACTAAAAATTGCTTTGTTTGTAGTGTTGTTCCTTCAAACCAATAGAACAATGACGAAGACAACTACCTTTTTTCAAGATATTTGTTGGTATACATAACATTAATACCACCTGTTCCATTCCTAGCTGAACAATTGAAGATCTCAGGTTATTTTTTAAAATTATTTATTTTTTTATTGAAAAATAAAATCATTCATATTACAATGCAATTGCTATCCCATCCTGTGCATCCTCCCATTCTTTCCTCCCTTCCACTTTCACCCCATTCCCCTTCCCTATGACTGTGACTGAAGGGGACCTCCTCCCTTTGAATATGATGCTAAGGTATCAAATCTCTTCTTGGTAGTCTGCTCTCCTTCCTCCGAGTGCCATCGGGCCTCCTCATCAAGGGGACATGGCCAAATATGGGGCACCAGAGTTCGTGTGAAAGTCAGTCCCCAGTCTCCACTTAACTGTGGAGAATGTCCTGTCCATTGGCTAGAGGGACATATGCCCAACCATGTTCATAGTGGCTTTATTCATAATAGTCAAAACATGGAAACAGCCTAAATATTCCTCAGTAGAAGAATGGATGAAGAAACTGTGGTACATATACAATATGGAATACTACTCAGCTATTAAAAACAAGGAATTCCCGAAATTTGTGGACAAATGGATTGAGCTAGAAATGATCATAATGAGTGAGCTAACCCAGAAGTGGTATATACTCACTTATAACTGGACACTAGGCCAAGGGACATGTCTCATGAAAGTCTTCACACACCAGGAAAGTGGGGCAGAGGGGAGGACATCCTAGTGGGACTCTAGGTGAGAGAAATATAGAAGATAGGGAAATAGATGGATCCAGAGGGTTTTAGAAACGTACAAGAAGAACACTATTATGGGCAGATCTGGGCCCAGGGGTCCTGCTCAATCTATGGAGCCAACCAAGGACAATACGTGCAGTCAGCATCAGATCTCAGGTTATTATCTGTTCTCCCTGATTATTCCTTGTACTACTGAATCTTGATCCCTGGGCAATGTATATGTTAGGCAAGGATTCTGTTGCTGAGCTACATCCCCAGACCTAGATTTCAATGAGCTATTTATCCAGACCTGAAGAATACTTAAGCAACAAAGTCTACACAATATGTCCAGGAGGATTTTAACAGAAGAAAGAAAACTCAATCTAAATATATGTGGCACAATTAGATCAGGGACATGGACTCAATAAAAAGGAGAAATGGAGCTGAACACCAAATTTCATCTCACTCTCCTTAAGTATCAAAGTGGTGGGTGGCTCTACAATTAAAGTTATCAGGCAAAAATGTTCCCGAAGAAGTTTTCTTAGCATCAGCACCAGTTGGAAAGAAGGGAATGGCAGATATTGACAAAGGAGAAACTGGGCTGTAATACTGTAATAACAAAAGCCTGGGACCACTGAATAAGGTGTTTCTAAAGGTGGCATACTGGTGCCACAAAGTTACTTAAAGTTGGCAAGATGGAAACAGGCATTTATTTTCTACAACTGTTTGGTGAACATGACATTGAACAGCCTAATGCCTTCCCTGGAGGTATTTATTGAAGAGGACCATGGTTGTCTATTAGCACCATTTTAGGAACTGAGCCAAGGCAGGTGGTGGTAAATTCTTTAGCCTTTAGGGAAATCTGGGCATTATATCACAGCATCCATTGTGTACAGCTAAAGGGTTTTCAGACTAATTGTATGTGGTGTGTGACACAAACTAGGGCATCAAGGATGACTCCAAGGGTTTAGGTCTGAGAAGGATGGTCTTGTTAATTGAAATGACAGTGGAAGTAAGTGAAGATTTTTGAGGGGGATTTCCAAATTTAATTTGGGTCATGTTGTACGTGAGATGTCAATTTATACATCCAAGTAGCTATGTCAAGCTGACAGTTGGCAAGTCTGTCAAAGACTCAGGTGCTTTTATTAACAACTGTCAGCTTCTCTTTTCAAGTTATTGTGTTGTTGCTTTGTTTGATTGTGACCTTTGAACATATTTTTAAACCATTTATTTTATCAAAAATATCTGATGGTTGTATCAAGCAAAATTTTGGAAAACTAAGAAAGAATTTTTGATGGGTTATTCTTGTTTTCCTTTTTGGTCCCACAGCTGAGTGGCAACTTTAATATTCATTAATTAAGTTTTATTGCTGGGAAGAGCCACCACAACTATGACAACTCTCATAAAGTAAACCATTTAACTGCAGCTAGCTTACAGTTTTAGAAGATTAGTCCATTATCCTCATGGCAGGAAGCCTGACAGTGTGCAGGCAGACATGATACTGGAAAAGGAGTTGAGAATTCTACAGCTGAATTGGCAGGCAACAGGAAAAGAATGCAACAGTGCCCCTGGCTAGAGCATCTGAGACCTGAAAGCCTGCCCACAGTGATACACTTCCTCCAAAAATACCGTACCTATTCCAACAAGTCCATACTTCCTAATAGTGTCAATCCAAATGAGCCTATAGGAGCCATTTTCTTTCAAACATCACAACTATTTTTATAGTTTTCCTCACCTATGTATTATGTGCTCAGAGAAACTACATCTTAGTTACTGTTTATTGGTTTTCCTGTAAGCACAGTTAATAGTAAAAAAAAAATCTATGCCCAGACATTAAAAAATAAAATCAGCTGGGATTAAAAGAGTGATCCACCATGCCTACTTTTGTGCAGGTCCCTCTCCCTGTGACACTTAGTCAGGCTATATAACAGAAACGTATCAAAGTTTATATGTAAAATATCTTAATATCAATATAAAGCTGAATAAAATTGTATTACATAGATTCCATATAATGAGGAAAGAGTTAAAAATGATAGTACAACTGTAGGAAGCCATAGTAATCAGGATGATTTATATGGGTAGAAAGAACAATCTGTTCTTATAACTATTTTTTATTTATAAAAATACATTATTGAAAATGTATCTGGCTTTAGGTTATGTATATCTTTGTTCTTGCTCTATATCACTAACAAGGGAATAAGGGTGCATGCATGTGTATATTTTGACTGGCAAATTGAGCAGTAGTAACCCCAAATCTCACAAGTTTATAGACAGAGAATTTAAGGCTTCAGTTTCACTTTATTTTCCATCATGGATATTGATTTCTCTGGGGAAAGCAGAGATGTCTTACTGTGGCACTGTGTGCTTTATTGACCAAATAAACTGTAATTGATTAAGGGGACTTGTTTGCTACTCTTTAGCTTATATTACTACAAAAAGATTTTTGTAAACTGCTTCTGCTGCTGTGATGACTGACTTCAGCTACATATATTAATAAAGAGTTACTAATGTGCAAGCAGTTAATGTAGATTTGTATGGTTTATGGGCCTGCCTCTGCCCAAATAAAGCCTCCAGTGAATCTTATAGTACTTTATGAGGAACTTTGTAATTAAGCTCATGTTTAAATTAAAACAGGCATGACAATATAATTCAGTCCATCGCATCCTTCAACTTTTGCTGACTGCACTGAAAATTGTAGAAGTAAAGAAAGTTTATGTTATATTTATGACTGCGTTCTAAATTAAATTTAATGTTAAATCCTTCCTCTTAAGATATAAAATCACATTTTGTTCAAGTCTGTGATCATCTTAATTCCAACTAAGAAATGGACTCAAAATTATATGTGTTTGTATTCCATATTTCTCACCTTCACATTTATTATATATTATTTCTATCCATCTATTATTGTAAGTAACGAGTTTAATTTATGGTATTTAGAATTGCTAAATTAATCATTCTTAGAAAGAAAACAATTTACTGTGAACATACTTTGAAATGGGCATACTATTAGCCCCAAAAAGGGACAAACATGCCTTTATGATTTCTATTGGAACAGTTGAAAACTGTATGGAAAATGATTTATTAATCTGTACTTTATCTATATTTTTATACCCTGGAAGCTGTATTACATGAAAAATAGGAATATTGTTAGAAAAGTCTGAAAAGATCATATATTGGTTAACATCACATACTGCTCTTACAGAGGACCATGAGTTTGCTTCTCAGCACCCGCACTGAGTGACACTCAACTCCTTATAATTGCAGCTCCAGAGAAATGCAGTGTGTCTGGCTTTTGCACACCAATAATCCAAGTTATGGCAACTATGGCAGTGATACAAAACCTGTACACAGCACTTTCTGTCTGTGTCAGAAACAAGGACATTTTGTCCAGTGGCTTGTTTGCCACAATTGAAGCCACCTCCATAAGGAGGTTCCTTGATGCTCATCATCTTCTTTGAGTTTGGCTGGGTGCTGTCAGGAGTTAACTTCTCTTGTTGTTAAGCAATCTTTAGAATAATAAAAACATCTTTAAATGTCATATTATGTGGGTGTCTGAGGGTTTGGAAGACCTTATTTAACTATTTTTCCTCATATACCTATAGAATCATATCTATCTCTTAGATGTAGGGTATATATTCTTGTGCTAAATCAGACTAATATTTGACATGACCATGACTTGCATCAATATACAACATTCTATACCAATGACTTAGAGATAACCCTCTTTGTGAGATTAAGGCCTTGAGTTAAGGAGTCGGTTCAATCGTTTGTTTGGTGCAGGGTCTCTGACTTTCTTAAACCTCATCAATTCAGGTAAAATGGATAGACAGTGAGTTCCAGGAATCTTCCTGTCTCCACTACCAACTCCACCTTTCTAAACTTAAGTTACAGGCATGCATCATTGTTTGTTATTTTGTATGTGACTGCAGGGAATCAGAAATTAGGGGCTCATGTTTTCTTGCACAGAAGGCACTTTCTCCACTGAACCATCTCTCCAGATGGAAAAAAAATTGCTATATTAAAAAGAATACACAGTTGATATATTTCTAACAGCTTGTTATACCGATTGATGTCTCAGCAGAGGACCAACGTTCACTTCCCAGCACTCACATCAGTGGCCTACAATGTAAATCTAGATTCAGGGAATATTGCCCTATTCTAATTGCTAAAGACACTGTACTCTCACATAAAGTCACACATAAATAGACTTGCATATATAATTAAAGTTAAAACTAAAATCTCCTTAAAAAACAACAAATAGATAAATATAAAAGTGAGTGCGCACCTATTTAAGCATAAATCAGTATAGTATATTCACTAATATAAAATCAAATGAAATTATCCATTAAAACTTAAGACTTTTATAGCATGCATCACTGCAAGAATTCCTAGTTTTCATACTAACTGGTATATTTTGCTTTTTGTATATAACTTGTTTACAGAATGTTCCATAGTGATTTGTGAATTTTTCTGACTCTTAACTTTTACTATGATCCATAATTTACCAGTAGTTAGACATGTGGGTTAATTTTTATAATAACATATATATAAAGGAAATAACACTATATATGTATGTCCTTAATATATTTTTAATTTGACTATGAGATAATTTATTATCAAAAGTTACTGGGTCAAGAGTCTTTAGAGTTTAAATTTGCTTGCATATTGAAAAGAAATGCTCCAATATTTATTTGTATAGACATTTGCCAGAAACGTGTACATTGATTTTCCCACATACATCTTTACTTAGGAAATATTATTTAACTACATAAAGGTTAACAAACTAATGGTCAAAATATTATTCATAATTCTGATACAGTAAATATATTTGTACTTTTAATCTTTTATTTATCATTTCTTTTTGTTGTTGAGGTATTTTATTTGTGGTTTTATGGAACTGAATGTCACTCTACAATTAAGACTACACTGACTGATATTCGCTATATACCTCAAACTAGATTTGAATATGTGGCTATCCTCCTGTCCCAGGCTCCAGAGTGATGGGGTTACAGACAAGAGCTGCTATGTCCAGCTTTTATCTTTTGTTTAACTACCTTATCATACTTCACACATTTATCTCTTTGTATAAGTTCCTATCTATTATAAGCAAACTTGCACAGGCACACTTACGCAAACATACACATACAAACCAGTTAATATTTGAAATTGTCTACAGATTTAGAGCAAATTTAGATAATAGTGTTCTATTTGGGGCTCTTAATTATTTTAATGATTTTTAAAATTAAGTATTTTATTTGTTTTAAGGCAATACGGTAACCATAAGTTTTTCTCTGATCTATATAAATTTTATGAACCTAAATATATAATTTAGTGAAATAAATATATTTGTTACTTTTGTTATTGTGGTTATGAAACACCTCATAAAAGCAACTAAAGGATAGGCTTATTTTTTGTCAGTTTGTGGGTACATCCCATAATAGAAGGAATGATATGGTGGCTGAAATGGGATTGTTTTCAGTGTGAAAGCAATCAAGAAACAAAGTGAGATGAAGTTCAGTGTTCAGCTCTCTTACTCGTTTTTTAAAAATTAAGTCAAGGTCTCCAGCCCTTGTGATGATGCCACACATATTTAGCTTGAGTTTTCCTTCTTCAGTTGAAACCTTCCTGGGAATATTTTATAAGTTTTGTTGTTAAGAATTCTTCAGGTCCGGATAAAAAGCTCACTGAAGTCCAAGCCTGGGGCTGTAACTTGGTGATAGAATACTTGACCCAAGGTTCAAGCTCGATTAGTACAAGGAAAAACAAAACCAAGATGAATATTATAATATAACTGAGTTTATGGTCTTACTAAATAAAAATTATTCATATTTTAAAAGCAATTTAAAGATTAACATTTATGACAGAATATTTTTATTATATGCTGAATATTAAAGGTGTCAGTGTACCTGCTGTATTCTTTTTATTAAATATTTTTTATTTTTTACATATGTATTTATATTATTTCACATATATTGGTGGCAAACAGTTTCAAAGTGAGTCCATTACCATCATGGCAGGAAGCATGGCAAAAGAACGAACAACCCAGAAAATTAGAAGGAGCCAGAAGATTAGACCATATTGGCAAAGTTAGTTTGAGACCAAGCAGAGAAATTAGCAAGAAGCTGAGAGAATCCAGCTTGAATCAGTCAGCTCAGAGAGGAGTTTGAGCCAGGACAGCTGAATTGAACCAACCAGGCAGTGTTCAGAAAGAGCTGGAAAGGGTGAGTTTATTCTGCAGTAAGTCTGGGAACTAAAAGGGCCTAGGTTAGCAAATGGAGGCTGGAAGCTGAAGCATTCAAGATTAGGTTTGGCTACTGCAGCAACTAAGGCCAATATATGCAGAAAACCTAGAGCCCCTACTTAGATCTAGCCAATGGACAGGACATTCTCTGGTCTATCTAACCCTAGCCCTAGCCCTGGAAGCTTCTAGCCTCAGTATAATCTAATCTTCTGCAAACCTGAATTTTTTTGTTTGTTTTGTTTTTGTTTTCTTTTTTATTAATTTATTCAGATTACATCTCAATTGTTATCACCTTGCTTTCCTCCTCCTGTTCCTCCCTGCTCCCTCATTCACCCTATTCCCCTCCCTTAGGTCTGTGAAGATATGTAGAAATTTCTGAATGCATGAAGGAAAGGTCTTTCAAATATGTTTATTTATTATTTGGGTTTTGACAGTCCTTTGCATGTTTCTATTAAGTTTAGAATAATTTTGGCTCCTGGTTGACACTTTTAGTTGAGATTTATTGTATGAATCCACTTAGTGAAAGGTGATCTTTGTGCTAAATTTTGTTTCCAGTACAAAAACTATAAATGTATGATTCATATTTTTGTTTTTAACCACTATTATCAGCAATGTTTAAATTTTCACTTATAGGCCTTGCATATATTTCCCTGCTTTCTCCCCATGCACTTTAGCTTTGTGATGCTATTCTATGTGGTAATATTTTAACTACATTTTTATGCATATTGGCTGGTATGTAAATAAGCAATTTATTATTTACTTTAAGTTAGGTTTTTTGCTTTTTGGGTTTCTTTCTTTCTTTTTTTTATTGAGACAGGATCTTACTAATTAGACTTGGTTATCCAGGAAGTCACGTTATAGTCACTGGCTTAAAAGTTCTCTTGTAGAACTGCTTCTTCTTCTTGAGTATTATGATTACAAATATTCATCACCATGTCTGGCTTACTATTTTAGTTAATAAATAGGTGTGTTTTCATTTATAATATGTTGCTTTTAAATATATGCATGATAGAATGACTAAGTCAGGGTAAATAACATGGGGTCACCTCAAATGCTGTTTGCAGTAAGAACACATCAACTTGAAACACTCTAATATATTTTTATATATTGAACTCACCATGTTAGGTAATGGGTTTCTTTAACTTATTTATCATCTGTTTTTAACCTATATCTCTCCTCTATTGTTGGACAACCACCATTATAATATCTATTTCTATGACAGTAACAATTTTAGAATCTACATGTAAGCAAAATTATGTGATATTTGTTTTAGTCTGCCTGATTTGTATACAATGGTATAGATAAAGCTGGTCACCAATTTTTCTAGTATAAATGTAAGAATTTTTCTTTATTTTAAAAGTCTAAATCATTTTGCATTGTTTTCATGTACACACCACACTTTCTACATTTTTTAATTGTGTGATAAATGTTTTGGTTTCTTTTGTACCAAGTAAAAGAATAACTTGCGTGGCATTTTCATTAATTTTTTTATATAAAAAGAAAGCCAATGCTGTTTACCAGGGGCAGCGCTTCACATTTGTGCCAATGATATGTAAAAGTTTCCTTCACTTCATATCCTTGTCAGTACTTTCTATATTTCCTATTTTTTATAATAGCAATTTAATCATCATCTATCATCAAGGCTTTACCATCCTCCTAAGACTCATCTCTATGGGTTGAGAGGTTTTGCCATTTGACCTGGAATCTGAATTCAGGGTCCTTGACATGGATGGCTCACAACAACAGCACTCATTCACTCAGTAGTTCACACACTCAATGTTTCATTTACTCTCCACAGTCCAGAACCTCTGGAAACTGGAGTTTGTCTGGCTGTGGGACAAATGTAGAGACTGAATCTTCATCAGACTTGGAGTTGAATCTAAAGAAGCTTGCTTTGGTATTATAGCAGGCCCAGAGGTTTATTCCTCAGTTATTGGTGTGCACTCTAAAAAGAGCAACTAGTTAGGATTTGATTGCACTCTGTGTCCTGGGTAGTCTTTGTCAAATAGAAGTACAAAAAAAATCACCTGGGAGAATGGAACCTCAACTGAGAACTTGCCTCCATCAGATTGGCCTCTAGAATTGTCCAGCCCACTGTGGGCTGTGTCATCACCTAAGCAAGTGGAGCAGGATTGCGTAAGAAAGGTAGTCAAGGAAGCCAGACTACCAGAAAGCCAGAAAACCAGTAAACAAAATTCCTTTATGGTCTTTGCTTCAGCTCCTGGACTACAGCTTTCTACCATGGCTTCCTTGATGATAGATTATGAGATGTAAAATGAAAAAAAAAAACTTTTCTTCCCAGGTTGTTTTTAGCCAGTGTTGTATCAGAGCAACAGAAACCGAACTAGGATACTAGGACTGTCTTTTTTTTTTTTTTAATTCTAGTAATTTTATTTTTGATATCTCTCTTTGTAGAATAGTATTTCAATGGAGTTTTTATTTTTATTTTTTATTTTTTTGTGTCATACAGAAATACTCATATATTTTATTAGAATATACCTCTGATACAATATCTTATTTTTTATTAATTTATTCTTGTTACATCTCAATGGTTATCCCAACCCTTGTATCCTCCCATTCTTCCCTCCCCCCATTTTCCCATTATTCCCCTCCCCTATGACTGTTCCTGAGGGGGATTATCTCCCCATGTATATTCTCATAGGGTACCAAGCCTCTTCTTGGTAACCTGCTGTCCTTCCTCTGAGTGCCACCAGGCCTCCCCCTCCAGGGAACATGGTCAAATGTGAGGCACCAGAGTACATGAGAAAGTCATATCCCACTCTCCACTGAACTGTGGAGAATATTCTGACCATTGGCTAGATCTGGGAAGGGGTTTAAAGTTTACCTCCTGTATTGTCCTTGGCTGGTGCCTTAGTTTGAGCGGGACCCCTGGGCCCAAATCTGCCTATCATATTGTTCTACTTGTAGGTTTCTAGGACCTTCTGTATCCTTTTATTTTGCTGTTCTCCCATGCGTCTCTCATTTAGAGTCCCAATAGGATGCCTTCCCCTCTGTCCTACTTTCCTGGTAAGTGAAGACTTTCATGGAACATGCCCCTTGGGCTAGTGTCCATATATAAGTGAGTATATACCATTTGATTCTTTCTGCTTCTGGGTTAACTCACTCATTATGATCATTTTCAGCTCAATCCATTTGTCCACAAATTTCGGGAATTCCTTGTTTTTAATAGCTGACTAGTATTCCATAGTGTAAATGTACCACAGTTTCTTTATCCATTCTTCTACTGAGGGACACTTAAGCTGTTTCCATGTTCTGGCTATTATGAATAAGGCTGCTATGAACATGGTTGAGCAAATGTTCTTGTCTTAATGACAATATTTGATGCAAAGCCCGGAGTCCTGTGTAATTTCCCTCTTCTCCCTGTAGATGGAAACTCTCCACAATATGCAACCTGGTGCTGGGGAAAGTCAATAATAGTGATTTTTAATGGCATTCCTATTTGTTGGAATGCATCTTTTCTTAATTTCTGTGCTATATTGAGGTGGCAGAATCTCTCAACTTTTTCCCCTTAACTCTGGTGAAGGCAGTTTTATACATGGATAAATTGTTTGAATGTAAGTTTCTGTAGGAGCATGAGCTTTGGGGGATCATATTTCTTTATTTTACCAACACAAGTCACCAGCCAATGAATTTTTGTATACTGATTTGTATCAGTAAATTAATTTCCATATTAATTTGGAAAGTTTGTTAATATTGTACGTTTTTTTATTTTTTATATCTAACTTATTTTTTAAATTTTATTTATTTTTTCACCTTACATCCTGGTTGTAGCCTCCTCAGTCTTAACCTCCCAGTCCCACCCTCTTTCCCTCACCTCTCTCCCTTATTCCTCAAAAAAGAGAACCCCCACCCCCACTCACTAACCACAGCTCAAGAGGACTGAGTGCATTCTCTTCTGCTGTGGCCTGGCAAGGCAATCCCACCAGGGGAAAGTGATCAAAAAGCAGATATACTGGGCCAGAAGGCTGAAGAAGATGCTCCAACGTTATAGAGAGTTTTGGGTGACTGATCAAGTAGCAAACTGTCTCTGTCATCTTCTTATTTGGGAAGCTGCTAACCTGTACTCCTGATATACTCAGGTAATGAATTTTATTCTTCTCAAATCTCTGATGGGGTCGAAGACCAGGTAGCTTAGTTTTACAATGAAGCTTAGCTATTTAGGAGTTAAGATATTTTTAGGTCGAGATAGATGCTTTAAGTTCATAATGATGAGATATAATTGATTTACATTCAGAATTTTAGATGCATCAAGATAAGAAAGATATTTTCTTCAAGGATGCCAAATACAAATATCCAAATCACTAAGAATATAACACATATAATTCCTGATTGTGTCATGGTTTTTCTTGCTGTAGGTAGTCTATTATAAATTTGTGTAGTAATATAAATGTATGTGTAAAAAATAAAAATATGTGATTGCACAATTAATTCAATATTTCAGTAATGTAGTTTTCTGGATGCATGCAATTCTTAGACACTTTATAATAGATTTCTTAAAATATACTTGATACACAACAAACAAAATGTACTTAATGTATGTAATTTGATGATTTTTAATGTATATATGCCCATGATAACTATTATCATTGGCAGTATAAAAAATACATAGCTCTAAAATATTAAAAAACAAACAAAAAAACAAAGCAAAACAAAAAACAGGCAACCAAGTCCATGTCAGAGACAGACCCCCTTCCCTAACTAGAGGACATAGGCCCTCTACACAGATGCAGCTGATGGACAGCTCAGGCTTCATGTGGGTACCTTATTATTTTTGTGAAATATTCCTAGTGTCCAGGAAGGGTGGCTCTCAAGTTCCTGAAACTCCAGGTTCAGGGACTCTTTCGCCCTCTTGTGGTTTCTGTGAGAAACTACACTTGCATGCACATTTTCCCCGCTCACAGACATACATGAATACACATAATAACTGTATTTAAAAAGAGTAATCATTTTCCATAGTAATTTAGAATGCGTCTCATGCAGAAAATAAGACAGTATAGACAATGATCCCAGCACCTATATAGGGCAGCTCACGCCTGCCAAAAACTCCAGAATAGGGGTTTTGTCGCCCTCTTGCGGTCGCTGAGGGTAATGGCACTCAAGCACATTCTCCCACATAGACACATTCATATGCCTAATAAATATGGCCTATTAAAATCCATATATATCGGGAAATAAAGTAAAGTGTTTTCTATGTTTTGGTTCTTTGAAAGCGGAATGTTCTCCAAAGATTTGGGCAGTGTTTGAGAGGTTTAGGTTTAGCCTTGCTGGAGGGAGTATGTATCTGGGGTCAGGCTTTGAAAGAAAAAAAAAGGGCTTGTCTACTTCCAGTTTGTTCTCTGCTTTATGCTCTTCTGTTGACATGTCTGTCACTTGCTGCTCCGCTGTTACCACTGTTGTGGCATCTAAACCTCCATAACCAATGTATACTCTTTCTGCTAAAGTTGCCAGGGTCATGGCATTTTACCACAGCAACAGAAAATGATTAACATAAAAATTACTACGAGAGAGTGAGCTCTTGCTTGGAGGAACCTGATCATATGGTTTGGGGGAGAAATGTGGAAGGCTTTGGAACTTTAAACTAAAAAAGCATTTGAATGCCATGAGCAGACCTAAAGGGCTATCCTGGTAGGACCTGGAAAGACAATAGGTCTGACAGCAATGCGAACTGTGGAAGCCCAACTCAATAAGTTTCTGAGAGGAACATATAGGTAGCTCAGGTAGGGGCTATTCTTATTAGATTTGGGGAAAGAATTTGCATGCTTTCTGCCCTTGTCCTAAAACTTCGCTTGAGACAAATTAAAAAGTAACAGAGATGGGAATGGTGGTATGTACCTTTAGGGTTGGTGCCCAGGAGGCAGAAACAGTCCAATCTTTATGAGTTCAATACCAGACTGGTCTACAGAGTGAGTTCAAGTCCAGATAGCACTACAAAGTGAGATCATGTCTGAGAATTAAGAAAAAGCAGTGGATTAAATTCTATGGCAGAAGCAATTTCAAGGCAGCATAATATTGAATCTGTGGCATATTTGTTATTGATGGCTGTTATACATATCTACAATGACTCAGAGTAATTACGTCAGTAAGAAATAAAAAAGGTACAATTTATTCCAGGTGTAGTGCCACACACCTTTAATTCCAGCACTAGGGAGGCAGAGGCAGGAAAATCACTATGAGTTTGAGGCCAGCCTGATTTACAAAGTGAGTCCAGGAGAACCAAAGTTACATACAGAAACCATCTCAAAAACAAAAAACAAACAAACAAACAAAAAAGAGACCGAGAGAAAAGGAAAAAAAAAAAAGGACAATTTACAATTTAAAGAGAACAAGAGCACTTCTACATATAATGTTGCAGCTTTGTGTGGGCTTCAGCTTTGTTTTGAAATAAAGGGAAGGGCGCCTTCAGGATAAGACTCCACCCAGATAAACTACTAAGCTGTGAAAGGGAAAAATAACAAAGGGGCTCTATGCTCTTTGAAAGCACCTGCAAACAAACACTGCTGCTAACAGGGTTCAAAGTGGGCCAGAGTTTATTCCAAGCTGGCAGTTTAACTTGCCAGTGTCATCCACAAGGTTCTGTCTTTAGAGACAAGAAGAATGTACTCATTAGTTTTTCCTTCACTTTCAGAGAGCCAGGCAGCATATAGCAGGAGAGTCCCTGCAGGAGGCTACAAATGTAAAACATGGATTGTGTTGGAGCCATCAAAATGTTGGAAATGCCTGAACCATAAGATCTACCAAGGAGAGATGCACTCTGTGAGTGGAACCAGCCCAAGAGAGAGATTTATGTTGCAAACAGAAAGGCTGGAGAGGCAGAGTCATGGAGGCCCGTTGACACTGGACATGAAGGGACAGGATTTAATGTTTTCCCTACCAGGATATGTTTTTGTTTTCATCCAATATTTCATTACTACACCACTACATCTACTCTTTTGAATGGTAATGTATATTCTTTGCATTATATATTGTAAGCATGTAATTTTCCTTTGTACCTTAAAGATGAATAAAATTAAGAGATTCCCTTGAGTTCAGAAGAGACTTAAAATGTTGGTATTGTGAAAGACTATGGAGAGTTAAGTAATTGGACTAAATGCATTTTGCATTATGATATGTCCATGATGCTATTAGGGGGATCAGGGAGTGGAACGTGGTGGTTTGGATGTGAATGACCCTCTCTCCCACCCCCAATCCCCAACCCCATGCCACCAAGTCTCATGCATTTGAACACTTTGTCCCTAGTTAGTGGTGTCTAGGAAGGTTCGGATGTCTCAGACTTGCTGGAGAAGTGTGTGACTGGGGATGGACTATGAAAGAAAAGAGCCTTGCAACTTCCAGTTTGCTCTCTATGCTTCATGCTTGCAGTTCAAGATGTAAGCTTTCAAAATTCATGTCAGTGGCAGTCTCAGCTCACCCCTGGTGGCATTCAGAAGAATGGGAAGCAAACTATCTGGATGAAACCTAATAGACTGTTGGTCAGATGGTAGGGGAAGAGGTCCCCTTCCATCAGAAGTTTAGGGGAAGGGAATAGGATGGACGAGGGAGGGAGGGTGGGAAGAGGAAGATACAAGCTAGGAGATAGCATTTGGAATGTAATGTGAAAAAAAATTAAGCTGCCATGATAATGGTCATGGTGTTTCATCACAGAAATAGAAAATTAACTAACAGACACATTCACTGAGAATGTTCCTGCGCAGCACCCACATAGGTTACATCACAACTGCCTGCAGCTCCAAGTCCCAAGAATCTCCTCCCTCTAGTAGCCTTTGTGAGGGAGTACACTTACCTGTATATTTTTTCACATAGACACTCATATGTACATACACTCACATGTGTAGTAAATAGCCTTCAACATTCACTGGGAATATTTTATGCAGATTATAATGCACACTATTGATTATATTTCCAATACCTAGTCTAATGCTCACCACTACCTGTAACATAACTCCAAGGGATCTGTGGCCCTCTTCTGGTCTCTATGAGCATCCATATTCACATGTACTTTCCACCACAGAGATAATACATGTATATGCACAAAGTACTATTTCTCTTCTAAGCTTCAACAATGTTAAAGTTTATCCTTTCTAAAATTTTACCTGTCTCTAATAGTTAACAATTATTTCATGGGCATTCATGTTATGTTGTGGCTAAGCTTGTATCCTCATTTTACCATTTAATCCACCAAATTTCATATATGACATCTTATTGAGTTCCAGAACGAGAAACAGTATTTTGGCAAAGTATGCTTTACTATTATTGAGTGTAAATTATTCCTGAATAATGTATACCTTTGGTCTTGAGAAAATGAAATTTGTTGGTCACTGACTTATTCAATTTATAATCAGATCTTCAGTATAGATACACATATACCTGAGCACATGCATGTGCATATGTGCACACACACACAGAGAGAAGGAGGAGGGAGGGAGAGAGAGAGAGAGAGAGAGAGAGAGAGAGAGAGAGAGAGAGAGAGAGAGAGAGAGAGAGAGAGAGAGAGAGACCCTAAAGTGGATCTATAAATGAAAATGATATCACCACTGGGACATATGGCGCATGTGATTTCATTTGGCTCACTTCCCTGAGCAAAATGCCTGCTGGGAACTGAATTTTTTCTGGGTTTTCTGAATACATCAAAAGACTAATTATGAACACTTGTGCATTTTAATTTTTTATTTATATGTTTCCTTTTTATTTTATAAACTTGTTTTGCTTTGTATTTTTGTAGCTGTGTTAGACCAGTGCTAATGCAATCAGAGTTTAAAGGATCCAAACTTTGCTTGGATTGAAGCTTGATGAGTTCTTGAGTGAATAATTAAATTTCTAGAATCTCAGCTAACTTTATTGGCAAAATGAGCGTAATTAGTTTCTCATCAGCCTAAGAAAATATAAAAATAAACACAATACTTCAAACAAGAGATTACTGTAACTCATTATCCAATAAGGAATGATCCACATCTCTTTCCTAGGATATGTTATCATCCTTTAGCTCTTCCTCTGTTTTCACAATTCTAACAATGTGCCTCATATATTAGTCTTAATTTGTGCATAACCATTACTTTGTTATCATAAGAAAACCCCTCACATTGTCCTGAATTGAATTTGTTTATTAAACAAAATATGTTTTAAACTTAAATATATATTTTAAGAGGTTCATTCTCCATAGACTATATTAAGACTTTTTGTTTTTTGTACTATAGATCAAGTCATTTATTTATGCCTTGTGTCTTAGTCAGTGTTCTACTGCTGTGAAGAGACACCATGACCACGGCAACTCTTATAAAAGAAAGCAATTCATTGGAGGGTGAATCTTGCTTACATTTTCAGAATTTTAGTCCATGATTTTTATGGTAGGAGTTTGGCAGGTCCATGTCAGTACTCATGCGACTGAAAATGACATCCTAATCCAGAGAGAGAGAGAGCGAGAGAGAGAGAGAGAGAGAGAGAGAGAGAGAGAGAGAGAGAGAGAGAGAGAGAGAGAGAGAGAGAAGGAGGAGGAGATTGTTGCACCTGGGCCTGGTGTGTATTTTTCAAACCTCAAAGTCCACCCCTAATGACACACCTACTCTAACAAGCCCACCCTTAACTATACCTTCTAATCTTTTCAAACAACTCCATCTCCTGGTTACTAAGCATTCAAATATATGAGCCAATGGAGGCCATTTTTATTCAAACCACCACATGTTGCAATAGCTAAAGAGCCAAAATTTACTAAGATATAGAATTTATTTTGATATATTCATATTTTTATGGTTGTGAGCCTAACCTTTCATGGCTGAGCTTTCTCTCCAGCCCATGATATATTCATAATTTTTAGTTTCCTTTTTTGGTTTGTTACTCAAAATATAAAATAATGCAAGAAATTATTAATACTTATGTTTTATGTTAGGGTTTTAAGTCACTTAAACTTCTCATTTTTGCGTCTTATATTAATTTGTCATATTATATACTTTTTCCTATAAGAAGCTATTTATTCCATTCAGTTTTATAAATATTAAAATACATTGAATTAAATGTCTACACATGTTTTAAATATGCATATATCTTTGCTAGAATTTTTTGGGTTACTCTTACATTTTCTTCGTTTACTATCTTTACTATCTTATATATTACCATCCTTTAGATAATGATTTTATCAAGTGTTAATCAAAAAATCTTAATGTCCAAACATTTGTTGTACTTGCATATTCTTCCCCATGAATTTGAGAATAATTTCACTTAGAAAGTATTTATATTGTGCAAACTAGTACATATTTCAAAAAAGGTATTTGTGGAACAAATTTGGCAGCAGGTGTAGGAAAAATTTAATGATGTACACAGAATTCCGATATGAAAATGTGGCTTTGTAACTACACATTGAAAGTTTTCTTTTGGGATAGGTGAGATGGTACCAATTGAAGAAGTGCCGAGAAAGCCATTAAAGTGTAATGACAGGATATGTTCATGGGAATTAGTTAATTTTTTTCACTCATTCTTTTCCAGCTAAAGTAAAACAGTGGAGAGAGAAATGAGTGTCAGATAGCTATCATGTTGTGTGTATGTGTGTGTGTGTATGTGTGTGTGTATGTGTGTGTGTATGTGTGTGTTTTCTTTTCTTTTTGTGATCCAGATTCATAAAGCATATTTTCAGTTTATATTTTCTATTTTAATTAATTCTTTTTACATATACATTTATATTATTACACACACATATATATGTGTGTGTGTGTATATATACACGTATAAAAGTATATACAACAAGAAGAACCACAAAACAATCAGGAATTATATAAATGTTACATCCATAGTGTTTTGATTATTTGTATTTGGCAACCTTGAAGAAAATGGGCAAGCTTGGATATAGGCAGAGTTGACAGCCAAACTCTGCCAAGATAGAGTAAGCAAGTTCCTGCCTCACAAATATGTATGTCAGGTATACTTGGACAGAAGGCTAAAGAAGACGCTCCAACCTTATAGTGTTTTGTGTGACTGCTCAGGTAGCAAACTGTGTCTGTCACCTTCTCATTTGGGAAGCTGCTCACCTGTTCTCCTGGAATACTCAGGTAATCAATTTTATTCCCTCTCAAGTCTCTCATGGGGTTGAAGACCAGGTACCTTAGTTTTACAGTGAAGCTTAGTTGTTTAGGGGTTAAGATGTTTTCAGGTCTAGATAGATGTTTTAAGTTGATAGAGAGGAGATATGATAGATAATGATTTACATTCAAAATTTTAGACTCACGTAAAGCATATTTTTAAATACACTGGTAAGAATGTTGTACTTCAGAAAGATTCCAAAGTAAATTATCTTTTTTAATTATATTTTTTATTCTCTGAAAGTTTAATAAAATTGTACCATGTATATTGACCATATCTATCCAATATTACCTAGCTCCAATTCTCCTAAGAGTCCTACCTCATTTTCTACTCAACTTCATGGCCACTTTTTATTTTTTGTTTTGGTTATTAATAGCCCCTAGTCCAGTTAGTACTGCTAGTCTCAGCAATCTTCGTGACAGCACTTGGCTGGGTAATTATAGTTTAATTGCAAATGTAAGGTTTTATTATTTCAAGTCAACAGGTTCAGAAAACTCTAGTAATATTGTCTTAACACAGCATTAGTAAAGTTCATCTACTATGGCATGTCCACCTTTGTATTCCAATTTTTAAAGTAAAATTACTATTTTCATGTCTTTATTTTATTAAACAATAAAATGAATATTTTAACCCTCTGAAAGCAAACTACAAAGATGAACACTCTTTGCCTTCTATATTATTAGATTCACAATTGAGATGTGAAACATTTTTAATATCTTCAGTACAAAAAGTCAATAATTATGAAAGAGCATAGAATTTTATCATAAATTTGAGATAAAAATTCTGCATATATTTCCCCTTCAATACAACTACAAATCAGTATGTTTTCAAGAAACCCTTGCTAACCCAAAATTAAGGAATTTAATTATATCTATCTAATTTGGTCTTTCACATGAAATTGTTAGTGTTGTTTAATTTTAGAAAACATTCTTGCCAAAATGAATTCAGTTTTATGTATTATTGGCGTTATTCTTTGAATCATTGAAACATAATTTATAATCATTCATTCATTTTTGACAAACACTAAAAATGTAAATGAAACCAACTCAATAATTAACGTGAGAACACACACAGTATAAAAAGTGACTAGGAAAGTAGCAAGCATAGTTGTAACTGCTGTTAGTGGTTTAAGTGAGTAATGTACATTTAGTCCTTAGTGAATGGGATCTCATTGTAGTGCAATAATAAAGTATATTTTTATTAAAAACCAAGTTTCTGTAATAATTAATTATAAACTTTATTTGGAAATTAACATATATTCTGTAGAAAAGCCTGTAGCATTAGGATTTTACAAAGCAATTTTCCAGATGCCATCAGCTTTCTCACGTTTATTGCTTAACCATTTCAAGTGTGTGAAGGTGAAAACTTCATCATTACTGTTCACTCATTTCAGATACTAACACATAGAAATATATGCGAATCACACAGTGTATGAAAATATGCTGAATATAATAGGTGAAAGAGAAGTGTTAAAGATGAACCCTAGATTTTTGGCTTGCAAATGTAGTGACTTATTGTTTGGAAATCATAAGAATGATAGAGAATATAAAAATAGACAGAAGGAGCTGGAGAGATGGCTCAGAGGTTAAGAGCACTTGGCTGCTCTTCCAGAGGTCCTGAGTTCAATTTCCAGCAACCACACAGTGGCTCACAGCCATCTATAATGAGACCGGGTGCATGAGTACATGCAGACAGTGCACTGTATACATAATAAATAAATAAATCTTTTTTTAAAATAGAAAGAGATTTGTGTTAAATAAAATATAAAATTGATCCTTTCTATATGACTTTGAAACACATCCTATCCTAATAAATGAAGAAGGCAGGAATGCCGCAGAATGCTGAGGTGTGGTATTTATAAGAAAAGTCTTGGCAGGCCCTGGTGGCTCATGCTTATAATCCCAGCACTCAGGAGGCAGAGACAGGCAAATTTCTGTGAATTTGATGCTATCCTGGTCTACAAAGTGAATTCCAGGAGAGCCAGGGCTACACAGAAAAACCCTCTCTCAAAACAAAACAAAAACATGAAGAAAAGAAAAGTTCATGACAAGGAAATGCATTTTGGGAGTTAATGGTATCTTAATTGCCAAATGAAAACATAAAGTCAGAATTGGTTTCAAAAGACTGAAGGGAGGCTGGAGAGATGGCTTAGCAGTTAAGAGTGCTCACTGTACAAGTATGTGGACCAGAATTCAGCAGATGAGAGTGATTGCTTATGCAAACATGAGGACAAGTGTTTAGATCCCAGAACCCATGTTATTAGCCTGGCATACTCCTAAGCATACCTGTAACTCCATCATTGAGTGGGGTAGAAATGAGGAGACTTGCTGGAGCTTGTTGTTCACAAATGTATCCTCCCCACCCCGCCCTACTCCCCCCCACCCCCAGCCAAATGTACGCTTTTGACTCATAGAAACCCTGCATCAAAAGGAGCACAGTGAAGAAGAGTCACAGAGGATGCCAGACACCTTCGTCTTACCTCAACGGCGAGTGTGGATATAGAAGCAACTGCCAGAATATACATGTACATATATACCACTCATATCACACACACACACATACACCCCACAAAGACTGTGATGTAGAGAGGAGAAACTGATGTCTTGGAATTGAGGCATTTAATCATTTATTAGCCTAGTAAGGAAAGTTGACATTGAACATGAGACATAATAAAGACAATTAACATGAATAAGTGCAAATAAAAAAGTGTCAAAGAAACTGAGGGTGCAAAATAGTTAAGTGTGCTATTAAAATTATGATGAGTAGTTGTGTATAATAGAGATAACTAACATATATTAAATGATGTTTTTTCTGACACTAAATACTTAACCAGATTTAAAATACCAGCAGGCCAAATGTTATTATTTTACAGTATAGATAGGAAAACAGACATAGAAAAAGTAAGGAGCACACCCAAATTTACCCAAGTAGTAATTAATATACATGGGATTGGAATCAAGGTAATATGTATATAGACTGTAGCCTTAGAACATGTGGGACATTCCATTCACATGCTCTGAAGAATCCTTATTGAATTTTTCATAGACACACACTACAAACAAGGATTTGTCAGTGCAGAAAAGATCAAATGTTTGTTTTCTTCGGCAAAGGCATTTGGAGTTTTATTGTATGACACAATGAAATCATCCTGACTTCCCTTGAGCCCAAGAATTGGATAAATCAGTCAAGGAGCCTTGAGTGACAAGGCAGCAAACTAAACGATATCATAAAAGTGACAGTGGTTAGATTTGACATTGTGTAGAAAAACTGCAATTCATTATTCCTTTAGGGATTTAGAGTTCCTACGATCTCAGTTTAGGAGCTATAAGTGAAGTTAATTTCATCCTCATCTCCACTGGGGCTGCATAAACCAAGCAAATGAAAAAAGCGCCATGTTCAACTACTCAACAGATTGATTGGCATTGGCTTCCTTGATGTGTAAACTCCATTAGTGAAAAAATGTTTTCTAAATCTGTAGTCTTGTCATACTCCACACTGTTGTTTCTCTATTGCTGTCCTCCTGCTCTGTGGAAACTACAATGTTATTCTTCTAAAATACTATGACACGCTGAAGTCTGGAGTTAATATGTTCATAGAGTTTGTCATAGATTTCAAGTGACCATTTGGGGATTTTAAGTAATGCTTGAGTTATTTGAATTAAGAAAGCATTCCATATTTAGACATTGCTTATTTCTCAATATGCTGGGAATCACTGTTAAGATAGATGTCTTTTTAGAAGTAGTTAAACATACTGAAAAATCTATTATGCTCAAAGGTACAGTTTCTTGCAAGCAATAGAAGCAAGGTAGAGTCAGCAAAGGGAGAATGAAGAGGGAGGAGTTCTGGGGAGCACAGACAGGTTTGCACTTACTCTCTTGCTGCGGCATTACAGGGATAGTGCTGGAAACTTTCAGTTCCTAACAGTTCCCCAAACAATCTGTGAATTCTAAACACATAGGCTCTTATAGGTCTAAGTTAAGTAGGCAATGGTAACTTTGAGATGTTTCCCTTGTTTAATGTGTTTACAAATAAAAACCCAGTAAGCCACATTGGCAGATAAAAGTAACAAATTAACTAACTTAGCATGTTTCAGGCCTCATGATGTATTTTGTGCATACAGATTCTATGGATTTGTTCCTGAACTCAAGAAATGTGGAAATCATTATATCAAGCTATTTAAAGTAATGTTTAATGTAGAAAGAATAAAAAGAACTGCAATCATATGGGCAATATGCAGCCATAAAAACTGCACTGAAGAAGGAAGTATCCTTGAGTTGAGAAAATTTTTTTCTTTTGTTTTTTCAGACAGGGCTTCTCTGTGTAGCCTTGGTTATCCTGGACTCACTTTGTAGACCAGGCTGGCCTTGTACTCACAATGATAGGCCTGCCTCTTCTTCCCCAAGTGCTGGGCTTCCAGGTGTGGACTACTGAACCTGGCAAGATGAGAAATATTTTAAGATATTAATAATGAAAATATAATTTAATCTTTTCCATACGGAGTTCTAAATTTTTATTAAATCCTCTCAAAGGTAAATAATACCTCTCTTTGGCATTATTGGAAATATTTGCTCCAGTTAGATTGCATTCATAGAGAATGGTGGCATCCATATAGTACCCAGATCACCCAGATCACAAGATCCCTGAAAAGACCACCAGGACTAGTCAGAGATGCAACATACACTCCTGTATTACAGGCTCGAGCTCGGACCACAATACTTCCTGATACAACAGGATAGGAGAGTGGCAGAGAGCTTCAAGGGCAATGGGTTTATAAAGGGGAAAAACTGTAAGTGGGGGTTGTGGGTCACAGGAATGTCAACCTTTAGGCAGGTTGGGTGAAGGCTGGATCTCAAGAAGTTGTGGGTCACAGGAGTATAGACCTTCAGGCAGATTGAGTAGGGTGAGTCTCGAGGGGAATTTTTGGTTTTGGGTTTTTTTTTTATCTCAGAGGAGCATTGGGAGCTGATTATATCTAATCACCCGGGTGGAGTTTCTGGAGACTGCTGGCAGGTGCAGTTTACAGCAGTACAGGGTCATTCCTGGAATGCAGGGAGAAGTAGGGGTCATCTAGAGGACAAATTCTCACAGAAAATACGGACCATGGCATTAGTTATATTACATACAGAACATGGCATTAGTTTGGTCCTTACACATATTGTTCTCTCTTTTTAAAATTTTATTTATTTTTTTATTTATTTATTTATTTATTTATTTATTTATTTATTTATTTATTTAAAGATTTACAAGGTTCTGCCTGCATGTACACCTGCCTGCCAGAAGAGGGCACCAGATCTCATTATACATAGTTTTGAGGCGTCATATGGTTTCTGGGAATTGAACTCAGGACCTTTGAATGAGCAGCCAGTGTGCTTAACGTCTGAACCATCTTTTCAGGCACTATACTGTTCTCTTGACACAATTAAATCAAGCTGTCTGAAAGGCAGCTGTCATGATATCTTGTACTCAAGTCTTCTCTGTTGAAGGAGCACAAATCCACATCCCTAGGCACTATTTAATTGGCAATTAGCTTTAGTACTATATATCCCCAGATACTTTCTAAACCATCTTTGGTTTAAAGTGCAAACACACACACACACACACACACACACACACACACACACACACACACACACACACACTGGGTTATGCCTGTGTCTCACCACCTAACCTGCAGGACTTGTGTAGTCTTGGGAAGGGGCTGCACTCAAGTCCACACCAATGTTGGCAAGCATGTAGACTAAAACTATAATCTGTCTTACTTGTTTCTAGGTCTCATGTCCTTGGAACTACAGATTGTGGCCTATGTATCAAAGCTTGAGCTTCTGCTAAATGCTGGTTTACACCAGAGTATGCCAGATTCTGTGCTACATGGCAAAGTCCTGTACTACTTTTCCTGTCTTACTGACCTGGAGGTGGAGTCCTGCTCATTTTGCTACTTGAAGTTGTGAGGTGGAGAAGATATTGGAGCACTTCTGCAAGGAAGCCTGACGAAATTCTGTTGCACTGGCCTGGTGGAAGGCATCATGGGCATTTGCTGAGCCTGGGTTTCACTATAACAACTCTGACTGAAGATTTCACATCTAAGACCTAGAAAAAAATTCTCTCTTCTTTTATCAAGCAGACTATGAAATAAGGATACCTTTTTACATCTTACATTTTCAGCATTTTATTTTATTATGCTAAATACAAGCATTGGTCTCTCATTCAGCTTCCTTAGTTTCTATAAAGGTAATTTGGATGGATAGATACTCAACTTGATTGTGGGGAGAGATCATCAGAGGATATTACTAAGGCATCATCTTGCTCTGCCTTTCTGAATTTAAATCAATTTAAACAATTACATTTCAAAGGAAATCACCCAAAGGGAAGTAAAATTTCAAATGAAACTTGATTTAAATGCATATGTACTAAGCTACATTAACATAGCAATTAAATTAATGAGATAATTATATAGATCAAACATACAAAAGATCCATATTAAGTTACAAATATCTGTCACTAAGGAAATGTAGAATTTTATTTTCTAGATAAAATTGAGAGAAACACATTAGAAATACAGCAATTTGCAAAAATATTTTAGAGTTTTCAAAAGTAACCCAGGATTTACTCGGTAATATTGGTTCTTACTGAATTTTATGATTAATACATGGAAGTCAATATATTAATATACATATGATATTTTGAAAAAATGATTAAGAAGAAAGAACTTTAGAGAAGGTTCAGTGAGGGAGAAGAAGACATATTCTTTCATGTTTTCTGAAATGTTCTATAGATATCCAATTGATTCATAATGTTTATTAGTTTCATTATTTCTGTTTAGTTTTTTTTAGTTTCTGTCTCAATGACCTGTCCATTGGTGAGAGTAAGGTGCTAAAGTCTCCCACTATTAATGTGTGGGGTTCAGTGTGTGATTTAAGGTTTGGTAATATTTTGGTTTTGTTTTTGTGTTTTTATGAATGTGGGTGTGGGAGCCCTTTTATTTAGGGCATAGAAGTTCAGAATTGTGATGTCATCTTGGTTCAATTTTCCTTTGATGCATATGAATTGTCCTTCCCTATCTTTTTTTATTAATTTTGGTTTAAAGTCTATTTTATTAGATATTAGAATGGCTACTCCAGCTTGCTTCTTTGGTCTGTTTTCTATGAAAAGTTTTTTCTAGCCCTTTATTCTGAAGTAATGTCTATTTTTGTTGCTGAGGTATCTTTCTTCTATGCAGAAGAATGGTGGATCCTGTTTTTGCATCCATTCTGTTAGTGTGTGTGTGTGTGTGTGTGTGTGTGTGTGTGTGTGTGTGTGTGTGTGTGTGTGTCTGTATATATGTGTGTTTAAATTGGGGAATTGAGTCCATTGTGATTGAGAGATATTAATGACCAATGATTGTTGTTCCTGTTATTTTGATGGTGGTAGTGGTGGTGGTGGTGGTGTGTGTGTGTGTGTGTGTGTGTGTGTGTGTGTGTGTGTGTGCGCGCGCGCGTGTGTGTGTGTTCTTCATTCCTTTTGGTTTTGCTGGCATGGAGTTATCAGATAATTGGGTACAGTTCTACCTTAAGACCCAGATATACTACTCCATATACACAAAAGATGTTCTATCATACCACAAAGAGACTGGTTCAACTATGTTCACAGTGGCATTATTGATATTAGCCTGAAACTAGAAAAAAACCTAGATGTCCCTCAACCATAGAGTGGATAAGGAATTCTGCCTAGCTATTAAAAACAATGGCAGTATAAAATTTGCAGGCAAATGAATGGAACTAGAAAATATCATCCTGAATGAGGTAACCCAGACTCAGAAAGATACACATGGAATGTTCTCACATATAAGTAGATATTAGCCATAAAGTGTAAGATAACCATGCTTCAACCCACAGATCTAAGAAGCCAAGTAACAAGGTGGGCCCAAGGTAGGATGCTTGAGTCTGACTCAGAAGGGGAAATAAAATAGATATTGGAGGTGGATGGAGAGAGGCAACTGGGTGAGGAGGAGAATGGATGTGGGAATCAGATGTGGAGAAACTTGGATGGGGTGGGGTGAGAGGGCTGGGAGAAAACATGGAAATTAGTGGGGGAAGACATCTCTGGGATGAGCTAGAGAACTGTACTGGGGAGGCTTTGGGAAGTTCCAGGAGGTGACCCTAGCTGAAGCTCCTAGCAGTAAGGAGCCTGAAGTGACTACATCCTGTTACCAGGCAGGACTTCCCATGGAGAGAGGGGAACAACAACCTATCCACAAAATCTTCAATCCAAAATTTGTCCTGCCTTTAAAAAAAAAAAGTATAGGGATTAAGATAGAGCAAAGATTGAGTGAGTGAACAGCCAGAGACTGACACAACTTGAGACCCATTCCATGGAAGAGAGGCAACCTCTGACACTATTAGTAATACTCTAATATGCTTGCAGATAAGAGGCTAGCATAATTATCTTCTGAGAGACTTCATCTGGCAGTTGATGGAAACAGCTACAGAGACTCACAGCCAACCATTTGATAGAGTACAATGAGTATTGTGGAAGAGTTTAAGGGAAGGATTGAGGGAGCCAGAGGGATCAAAGAAACCACAAGATCTACAGAGTCAACTAACTGCACCCAAGGGGGCTCACAGAGACTGAATCAACAACCAAAGAGGATATATGGGCTGTACCTAGCACCCCTACACATATGTAACAGATGTGCAGCTTGTTTTTTATATGGGCCCCCTAAACAATTCAAGCAGGAGGCTGTCTCTGACTCTGTTGCCTGCCTTTGGATCACTTTCCCCTAGCTAGGCTGTCTTGTCTGGCCTCAGTGGTAGAGGGTGCACTTAGTCCTGCTGTGACTTGATATGCCAGAGAATATTGGCACCTATGGGGGGAGAACGGGAGGGAGGGAATGGGGGAAGGGATTGTAAGTTTGGGAATGAGAGAGGAGAGAGGGAGTCTGCCATCAGGATACACAGTGAATAAATACATTAATAAATGAAAAGAAATAATTTCATTAAGCATGATATATTTTGATCATTTTATGGCTGAAAGTCAAGAAAGTAGAAGATAGAAAATTTAAAACAAAGAGTTAAGTATAAAAACATTCACTGAAAATGATCATCATGAAAAATATGTAATTAACAAAAAAGATTTCTTTTCAGAAGGTAGTGTTACATGTTAATGGTGATCCTATAACCATTTTTATTATACTTTCATGTTTGTTTTATAGTTATTGGGGAACTTGCTTATTTGACAAAGTGGGCATTATTGGCAATTTAATCACTATGTGAGGTACAGTACTCATTTCAGAAATCCAATTCTAGCACATTTGTCAATTGATAAGGTTTGCTGGTACAGCCTTGTCAATCAGATTGTTTTAATTTTTTGTAAGATTTATCTTTGATGTATATGGGTAGTTTTTCTTCATGTATGTCTGTGCACGATGTTCATGCAGTGCCCCAAGATCCCAGAAAAGGTTGAAAGATCCCCTGAAGCTGGAGCTACAAATGATTGTTACCCATCATATGGGTGCTGGAAATCAAACCCTTGTTCTCTGGAAGAGCATCCAGTAGTCTTATTCACTCAGCTGTCTCTTTAGCCCAATCAAGTTGAATTAAAAGAATATCTGGTGAATTGATTGAAATTAGACTCCATAATTCAAATCTCTTTTAATCTTAACATTTCATATATTTCTATTAAGCATTAAAAATGAAATTATGAAATTTGTAGGAAAGTCAACAGAACTGGAATATAGGACACTGAGTGTGCTAACCCAGCCCAGGAATACAAATGAATTAAGTTTCCTTTCATATGTGGATCTTTAATTTGACATTTGAGATTTTTGTGTTTAATTTGGAATGAATTCAACTCTCATTGTTGATCAGATAAACTTCTTTTTGCAGTGAATACAGAGATTCATTACTCAACAAATGTTAAGAATAAATGATTGTATGTTTGGTTCTACAAAATATATTTATAGAATCTTTTCTCAGGCTTAGGGAACATCATAGAAGAGAGGATGTAAAGAATGTAAGAGTCCTATGATAGAGAAAAGGGCTCTGTATTTTCTGTATATGGCACAGTCATTCTAATCATAAACTCACAGTAGCTGCAGTTACCTGTACTAGATGTGGACAGAGCTATCAACAGTCAGCCATGAATTCAACAATTATACATAGGTCTCTTATCTGTCCCTGCTTAGCTATTAGCTATAGATGTATGCTGGAGCAGGGATAATAATTGTCTTCAATTTTACACCTACTAGTAAGTCCACTAGACTTCAATGGATAGTTCCATGCCCATAGTCATGAAGATAGCATTGATTCTTCAGTAGCTCACAACACAGAGGCATAACTTCAGGAAAAGTACTTGTAGGGAAGGGAGGAGTCATGGGTATTGATAGGAATATGAAGGATATAAGAGATTGTGGGTGAGAATTGCCATGTCTGAAATTATCAAAGATAATTTGTCATAAAATAAAATGTAATAGATATTTTTGAATCCTAATTCTATTCATATTCTTACCTCTATGCTAAGTATACCATTTTTTGCTTTTTCTCAGCATGTGGCTTTTTCTTGCTATTCTGATTTCTTGGAGTGTTAATTCTGTTGTTCCAAGCAGAATTATTATGACAAGTTGAAGTAAGAGCACGGGGTCAGAAATATCACAATAAATAGACCATTGTTCTGGGACTTCAGATGACATTAAGAGGAGTTAAAGGGGGAACTATTATACAAAAATATAATTCTTATGTTGTTTTTATTAAGTGATGAATATTCTGATCTGACATCAGTTATTCATTGTGCCAGCAGTTCCTAAGACCATAATCCATAGTGGTGATTGATAGTACAGCTCATATAATCATAGAAGGTGGTTATATTCACTAAAAAAACTGTAACAAAGGTGCTTTGCTCCTAAACAGATAAAATTAAGAGAGTTTCTGAGAAGCGTTTTATTTAATTTTACTTTATATGTATGAGTGTTTTGTCTTCATGTATGTCTATGTACTATGTGTGTGTCTAGATGTCTCAGAGGGCAGAAGATGGCACCATATCTCCTGAAACTGGAGTTACAGACAGTTGTGAGATACTATGTAGGTGCTGGGTATCTCTCTCAGGTCTAGCCTGACAAACCATTGAATCATCTCTCCAGCCCACCTTCATTTTTTAAAGCAACTATTCTTAGGTTATTGAAGCATTTTAATGTTAATGAGTGGGTACCCTAAAATTTTGCTTTTCTAAGAAGTTTACAATCTAGTCCTTAGTCTCAACTGGATATTTATCTGAAAAAATAACACACTTGAATAGAATAGAATAGAATAGAATAGGAGTAGGTATCTTAGACATTGTTCTATTGCTGTAACCCTGTGACCAATAACAACACTTATGTTTTTAAAAAGAAAGAGGATATAATTGAAGGTTTGCTTTTAGTTTCAGAGGTAGGTTCATTTTCATCATGGTGGAGAACATGGTGGCAAGCAAGAAGCCTTGGTGATGGAGAAGTAGCGAAAGGCTTTATATCCTGACCCAAAGGCAGCAGGTAGAGTGAAATGTTCGGCTTGGTGTGAACTTTTTGAAACCTCAAAGCCCACCCTCAGTGAGACACTTCCTCCAAAAAGGCTGTACTTCCTAGTCCTTCCAATCTTTAGTAAATAGTATATAAGCCTCAGGGGCCATTCTTATTCAAACTACCAAATAGATGGTCTCACTCTCTCTGCTTTGAGCATTTATGCTATGTTTGACATTTATTTATTATGCCTATGATGATACTAAATATATATGCCAGGAATTGCTCTATTGACTATAATTTCATATCATTATCTCATTTAAAGTTTACTGCATGAAAACCTATAGAAATGCTCCTTTCTTAAAACACAAAGGCTAAGGCTGGGATTTAAATAAGTTTCCTGATCCCATATGGCCAATAACAGTAAAAACTTAGAGAAATTGAGGAAAATGAAATGGCAAAGTAGCAGAAAAATTTTATTCAATACCAAAACAAATAGAAGATGCTCTCAACAATAATAGTCTGGCACATGAATACTTCAGGATATAGCTGTTGTTATTTTTAATATTTTGTCTTCCCTTTATTTATATATAATTTATTATAACTTATTCAGAATTGCTATCTCCTTGCTCTTATCTATCCTTTCCCAGCCTCCCTTTCTCTTTCTGCCCTATTCCCCTTCCCTAGACCTCTGACAGGAAGGGGTCCTCCTACCCCACTGTCTGACCACAGCATATCAGGTCTCTTCAGAATAGCCTGCATCTCCTTCCTCTGTGTACCTGAAAGGCCATCTTGATGAGGGACAGTGATCAAATCTTGGGCATCAGAGTACATGTCAGAGGTTAGCTGCAGTTCTTCCCCAACTCCACACCATGTGGAGAATCAGTTGTCCATTGGCTAAATCTGAACAGGGGTCCAAGTTCTCTGCATGCATTGTGCTTGGTTGGTACATCAGTTTGTGCAGGCCCCACCCTGTGTCTAGATCCACTGGCCTTGGTGGCCCTTCTTGTGGAGCTCCTGACCCCTCCAGGTACTTGAATTACTCTGACTCTTCCATACAACTCTCAGTACTTCACCCAGAGTCCAGCATCAATTCCTAGCATTTATCCCAATCATCTGTTGGGTGGAGTCTCTCAGAGGGCATCTATGTTGGGTTAATATGCACTTTTATGAAGCTCATAGGTTTAATATTTAGCCCTTTGGAGTTTCTGAATGGATTCTCATAAGGGAGAAATGGTTGTTTACTATATCTAGAACCATTCAGAACTGAGGGACATGCCTAATACACAGCTTGTATGCTAACACACTTTAGGTATAGGCATTATGAATACATGTTACATTGTTCCACACAGATGGATGATCTGGAAAGAGACATAAGGAAGTAGAGGCTGCATACTATTAGAGCCTCAGATTCCCACTAAATATGATCATCCATCCACCCAGGAGGACATAGACAGAATATACATATGGTAACTGAGATTATATATGTATATTTTAATTTATACATATAAAATACTTGGATTAACATCAATAAGTACCCATTTCCAGGTATTGCTTTAGAGCTATATTCACAATTATAACATCTGTAACAGCTTCACTTGATTATGTTGTGATATTTTTATTCCTGTATGTCTTACTCTTCTACTGCTGTGAAAAGACATCATAGACAAAGAAAATCCTATAAAAGAAAGCATTTAATTAGGGGTTTGCTTACTGCATCAGAGGGTAAGTTCATTGTCATCAGGGTGATGAGTATAGCAGTAGGCAGATATATAAGCACGGTACTATAGAACTGCCTGTGAACTTTTCATCTTGATCCACAGGCAGAGTGACAGACTCGGCCCTAGTATGAGCCTTTGAAATCTCAAAGTCCACCCCCAGTAACACAATTTCTCCAACAAGGCTACTCCTCATACTTCTACTTCTCAAGCAGTTCTACTCCCTGATGATTAAGCATTCAAATATGTGAGCCTATGGGGGCCATTGTCATTCAAACCACCACAGTATATTAAAATTGACTTGAAGAATTGGGAAATATTTTAGGTACTTAATGTGATAACATTGCTGTTGAAAGCTGAAGTGAGAAAATTGTCCATAGTTTTGCATTTAAACTTACATCTAGTATCTAAAATAAACTTTTATATTAATTAAAAATGTATTGGGACCAGAATAAGACATTCTTTCATTTTAAGAAATTAAAAAAAAAATATGACAACTCCCATGTATATGTCTTTATAATTCACATAAAATAAGGGTCAATTTCTAAGAAAAAATAGCATTCATTTCACAAAAAAGATAAAATAGACTTTGATAATCTTTGACATTACCAACAGAAAGTGTAGAAACTAAACCTTTTTCCAAGAACTGGTTATTTTAATATATATGGCTTGCTTTTAATGCAAGCTTGTCTCCAAATTTCTTATCATACATTTGGAATCCTTTCTCCATATACTTTCTCACTAGAATTTAAAATTGAAGCAGACCATTTCCTCTCATGCCAGGGTGAGATGAGCATTGCTGTTTCATGAGGACACTCTGAAAACTGTTGGAACTCTGACTCATGAATACTGTAGTAAAAGGGAAACTGATGGTTAAAGTAGCACTGACAACTAAAAGTACTGACTACAAGGATTTGTACTAAAGTTTCACATTTGCCATCTCATTCCAGTCCCATTGCATGGGAGTACTTTGTGAAAGGAATGTAGCCTTGCCTTGGACTGAGCCCAGGGTGAGGGCACTCTTGGGTGGCTTTACCCAACTGAGTCCCCACTGATACCCCACTGAGATAAACCTTTGTGATAGACTGGGAGGAGCCATCTTGGGTCCGTGGTAAAGGACAAGGATCAAGGACTCCAGCCTGGATATTGTATTGCAAATGGACCATCTATGGGAGGAGAGAAACTAGGAAAGACTAGAGGTTCAGGCCAGACTGCTACTGTGAGAGAGAAGCAAGCGGGAAGACTAGGGAGAAGGCTGCAGGAGTGGTGCAGATTGCTTCTGTCTTCTGTCGGTTAGAGGATCTGCTAGCAAGGCCAAGACAACAAAAGATTCGCCCTGATACCTGGAAGGTTTATTCTTTTTCTCCTTAACCTCCTTTCCCTTCTATTTAGGACAGTCAGGTTGTAAGGAAGATATCTTTGTTTAATAAATTTTAATAAATTCATAATAAAGTCTAATTGTTAAGGAACCAGAGCCAACAGAATTTGTTGGCATATGTCTTGTCTGGGAGGCAGGCAGGGAATGATAAGAATGAAATATCTTTCCAGGGGGCTTACAATCAACAGAGGACAGCTCAGACCAAGACTTGGAAAAGTCAAATTAAAACTATCTAGTTCAGTAAGGTGACTTCGAAATGGTAAGAAGAAGGTGTCTGATCTTGACTTCTGGATGCATGAATACCTTGCTGGGGGTTTATGTGAAGACATGACAATTTGGTTCAGATAGATCTCTTCTCCTGGCCAAAATAGAAAAAAAAAAAAAAAACAACACCAGCAACAAAATCATGAAAAAATTAAGGTGCCTGACTCAAGTCCAGACTGATTGATAGTAGCTATTGTTGTCCTGGATACTATATATTATGTATTTTTAAGGAGGCTGTCCACCTTTTGATTTATTTGAAATGTCTCTTGTTAATGTGATTGTCATGTTTGCTTCCTAAAACAAGAATATCTTTTCCATAGATACTAAAATTTTGTATTTAATATAAAATATCATATTATAAAAGGATCATGAACTCAAAGCTTCCATGGTAGATTCCTTTCAGAGTATAAAGTACTTATCTGTTTTTTGTAGTTACAATTCTTGTATTCATATGTAGTGTGAATGCAGGGGATGTGGTGAGGTGAGGAGTATTTTCTTGAAATACAGTCTGGCTTTGTAGCTTATGATTCCTTGGGACTGACTATGTAGCCCAAGTTCATAAGCAACTCATGATCCTCTTAACCTAATTTCCTAAGTGTTAGTATTACCAGTATCTATTACCACTGGATGCCACCATATAAGGCTTCTACAGAACTCATAAAGCTTTTGTGCTGAAAACTGCAATTCATATATATATATATATATATATATATATATATATATATATATATATATATAAGTAAAAGGACACATATATGAATGAACCCATGGAAAAGGAACATAGGAGTCTTGAAAGAAACAAGGATCAAGCTTGCAGCTCTGTTTTTCAGTGGAATTACTCCACTTGTCCTATTTTTCTAGTACTAATGTATGGCTGCATCAAATACACATTAAAAAAACTTAGGGAAGGGGCACCAAAATGTCTTATGTTACATTTAAGTATAAATAAAAGTGAGCTCAAATTTGAATTCTCCACTTTTCCCACTGTGTCTTGTGCCTATCTATAGTTTGTAGTTAGTGGCCTACCTGTGTGTCTGAAGTCCCTGCTTGTTATACCCATTCGTGTTTCATGTTTGTTGTGCCTCTCTGAATCTGCATTTTCCCTGATACTCATCCCTAATAGAGGACTTTGCTCTGTATTATTGACCAGCACAGAAAATATGATAGGTCAACATTTTTCTACAGGGGTCTTGAATAGAGTTTTACAAGGGAATAAGTTACTTTACTGACTCTAACTGAACCAGAATAGTGCTTGGAACTATAGATGGATGTTATCAACCTGTATTCATATGTTACTTCCAACATTGATGGTGGATGCTTATTTTGTTTAAGATTGCTTTCAATGTATTAGCTGCTTTTAGCAGATGGTTACCATAGTACAAACATACACTCATACATTATTCTGTCAAGGAACAGAAGAGTACATAGTTTAAAATTAAAGCTATGCATTTAGCTTAGGTTGTAAAGGTTGACTACACAGGAAATCCAATGCATATTAAGGTTATTGTTTTAGTTACTTGTTTGTTTAGTCTATTGCTATTGTTTAGTCTATTGCTGTGATAAAACACCATGATCAAGGCAACTATACAAGAAAGTACTTACATGAGAGGTTAAAGTTCGAGATGGCTGTAGTCCATGACCATCATGGCAGAGACCATATTATTGGAGCAGGAGTTGAGAGCTTATACTCTGATATAAAACCTGGAGCCAAAAAGAGTCACTGGGGATGACATAAATCTTTTGAAGCCTCAAAGTCCACCCCAGCAAAGGACACACCCCTTCTCACAAGATTGCACATCTCCTAATATTTCTCAAATAGTTTCATCAACTGGGAATCAAATATTCAAACATATGTCCTATTCAGGGCCATTCTCATTCAAGCTAACACAGTCAGCTACATGTTTCTCTTCTTAAAGAGAGGTTAAACTTAAACTGAGTACACAGTAGGACAGCAGGTTGAATATATAGTCTTAAATGATCCCAAAGCATAATTATTAACTTGGTGGCAAGGCCTCAAAAATGTTCATCCCTTTTGAAGGCAAGAGATTTTCCAAGAAAAATAGACTCCATGAGAAAAGTGTAATCCAGTAAGCATAAGCTTTGCTTAGTAAGCATAGAAGCATAGAGTGTCAACATGACTGATTTTATCTTTATTATACTCCATCCTATCTAGCTGTCATATTTATACAGACTGATCATTGCCCTATTTAGAACTGACATTTCTAATAAATCTCATTTTGTTTATGAAATTTTTACTGCTACCAAACATCAAGTATACCAAGATATTCTGATAAAAAACAATGTTCTGAGTCTTTGCAATATACCTGTAGGAGTAGTTCTAGGGTCAATACTCAGTCTTGGAGAGGTCCAGCCTTTAAACATCCTGGGCCTACTGAACTGGAAATCTTTATATATAACAATTTCTAAACTTTTATTTTAATATATGTTAAATATATCTTATATATTTTCATAAGTTATAAATAAAAAGGCACTCTAAGTAGTTTCTACATTAGTCACTTCATAAACTTTAGAAATGCTTAATAATTTCCTGTTCCATATACTGTTTTCAAATACATATATTATTATTTACTTGAAGAGTTATATTGACTATTTTCAAAATTTATAATGAATTATATCTGAATTTATCTACCAGAAATTAATTGACTTTAATTAATTAGAAAATAAGTGTCATAATATTTTTCCTTGCATATTTAATTTAGAAAATATTTGGCCTATTTACACATATAAGAAGACATCGTGAAAAGCATGGCATCCACAATAGAAAACCTTATGTATAACACAGGAGCACAAGTGGGAATTTTCTATAATGTAAATATTTAATTTTCCTTCAAAAATCTCTTCCATCAAAAGATGAAAGAAGATGCAGCTATGAGGAACCCTGAAAATGTACATATTTATATATAGTCAATTGACATTATAATAACAAGGTAAGACAAATGCTAACAAAAATTATCAGGACACATTCATTTTCCTGAACACTATTTCACATTCTGACTCTCAAAAACAAATGTATTGGTTTGGGGGGACATTTAGCTTAAATTTTATTACAGAAAAGTTCCTTGAAGATCACCAGTCCTTGCAAGCCAAGTTTCTGAATTTATTAGCTCCATCAATCCATCTTCTCTAGATGAAACTGATTAGATTTAGGGCAACACTTGAGATTGCTAAAATGTCTTTCCCCAGCCCATTTGATAATGTTGCATAAGAATAGGCAAAGAAAATACTTCTTAAATGGAAGAGTACACTTGGTGAATTATGTTGGAAATATATGCCATCCCATTGATAGAAAAATCTCCAGAATCTGAGGAAAAATTTTGATTTCAATATTGTTTCATAAGGGTCATCAGAGCAATTTTCCCAAGAAGATTATCTTTCTCATTGTTAGGAGCAGTGGGTTCCATAGGAGACATGTCACTTTTTGACCAGCTGGTTCTACACTATCATCAAATGTTGGCTAAAGTGTTCCTACCTAGGAACACTGAGACTAATAATTTGCCTTTCTTACAAGTGCTACAATGATGCTGATCAGGAACAAGCACTGGGGACATGTACTGTGATTTGAGTATGCCCTTGAGAGTCTCACTTGAATTTTGACTAGAAATAAACACAAAAAGCTTTAGGTTAATGTTATTTTATTAATAATAGTATTTCTTTTTTTAATTAATTTTTTATTAATTTATTCTTGTTACATTTCAATGTTTATCCCATCCCTTGTATCCTCCCATTCTTCCCTCCCTCCCATTTTCCCATTATTCCCCTCCTCTATGACTGTTCCTGAAGGGGCATTTCCCACAAAAGCCTTCACTTACCAGGAAACTGGGACAGAGGGGAGGACATCCTGTTGGGACTCTAAATGAGAGAAGCATGGGAGAATAGCAAAGTAGAAGGATCCAGAGGGTCCTAGAAACCTACAAGTAGAACATTATGATAGGCAGATTTGGGCCCAGGGGTCCCGCTCAAACTAAGGCACCAGCCAAGGACAATACAGGCGGTAAACTTTAAACCCCTACCCAGATCTAGCCAATAATAGTATTTCTTAAGGTGAATGAGACTTTGTAAATGCCTCTGCGTTACCAGGCAATGGGTTGAATTTCTGGGCTTTAATTTCCGAAAAAATTGAAAGACAATTGCTAGTTCTGCAAGATACAAAATTGAGAATCAGTGCTTTAGCCCATCTTTTGTCTATTGAACACACTTTCAGCATGAGTCTGAACTTTGTTTATTGTAATTAATAGTGAGAGCTACCTATGATCAATATGATGAGGTGTGTTGATGCTTACCCTTTCCTTTTCCTTTCAGCTTCACTTCATGAAAAACCCATTTAAATGCATATTCACCCATTCACACAGATGAAAAGGAAATGCTAAAAATAACATCATTTCTAGGGTCTCACACTGAAAATGTGACAGATCTCAGCCTCCAAACCTATATATAGTCTTAAGCAAGATGAGTTGAAGGTCATAAGATTATATATATATGTGTGTGTGTGTATGTGTGTGTGTGTGTGTGTGTGTGTGTGTGTGTGTGTGTGTGTGTGTGTGTGTATGTCATTCTTGTGTATTTATTCTCAGTTTAATCTCCTTGAGAGGGAACCTCAGGCCACAGTAGTATATAACTACTAATTTATAGTGGTTATGTCAGGTCACTCTCCTTCCTCTCAGGAAAAAGGCAGTATGCCTTTAGTTCGTGCTATGTGAGGGCAAATGCTGTGGTTCAGAATTATCTTTAATGATAACACATGTTGGAAGTCAAGAAAATTCAGAGACTCTGAGAGGGGAAAACATACCTGCCAGATCTTCACACGGCCTCTAAATACAAACTCTAAATACAAACCACATGATACTTCTACAGATGCTGTACTAGGCTCCTCTGACAGATACAAAGAAGCTACAGTAGTAAATGAAGGAGAGTCTGTTTTGAGAGTTACCTTACAGTGGCTAGATCACTCTTCCTTATCTCAGGCTAAGTCCAAAGGTATGGAGTGGCTTCTCCTGACAAAGGTAGCATAACAGTAAATTCTTTCCATGCACAGGCAGTGAATCCAGGCTGGTATGATGCACTTGGGGAGGCAGAGGCAGAAAGATTTCTGTGAGTTTGAGGTCAGCCTGGTATACAAAGTGAGTCTAGAGAAACCCTGTTTTGAAAAACAAACAAACAATAACAACAAAAAGTTTACAGTCTCCATATAGGTCACCTAGTAAGGGGAAGAGAAACTGTCTTCAACATGAACTCTGTTGCCCACTCATTGATCAATTACCCCTTCAGGCTTGGCCTTTCCAAGCCACAAAGGAAGAGGATACAGGCAGTCCAGGTGAGACTTGATAGGCCGATGTCAGATATTAGGGGAAGAGGGCTCCCGCTCTTTGAGAACTAGGGGAGGAGAGGAGGGGGGAAGTGGTAGAGAGGGTGGGACCAGGAGTAGATTACAGAGGCGCCTACAATCGGGATGTAGAAAAAGAAAGAAAACAAAGCAGAACATAAATGAAACTCTAATATACCCTAGACTTTGAAAACAGCCTGCTTCTGATGTTTCAAGACATCATGGGTTATTACTATTATTAAGACTTTTTTCTTAAACATCCAGATCACAGATGCAGAAGGAGTTGGAGGAAACTTCATATTTGATTGCTTCTGAAGTCATGTTAGCTGCTTTTTTGTTTTTTGTTGTTTTGTTTTGTTTTTGTTTTTCTGAGACAGGGTTTCTCTGTGTAGCCTTGGCTGTCCTGGACTCCCTTTATATACCAGGCTGACCTTGAACTCACAACTATCTGCCTGCCTCTGCCTCCTGAGTGCTGGGATTAAAGGCATGCGCCACCACGCCTGGCTCATGTTAGCTGCTTTAGAGTCTCATAAACTTGAGTGGTCAAAAGAAGTTCCTCCTACATCAAACTGCATGGGAAGAGCACTACTCCCTGTGAAACACTGGTGGTTCTTTCTTTCTTTCTTTCTTTCTTTCTTTCTTTCCTTCCTTTCTTTTTAATTTGTTTTTTTGAGACAAAGTTTCCCTGTGCAGCCTTGGCTGTTCTGGACACACTCTGTAGACCGGACTGGCCTTGAATTCACGCAGATCTGCCTGTGTCAGCCTCCATAAGTGCTGGGATTAAGGGCGTGCGCCACAGTGCCCAGCATATTGGTGGTTCTCAAATGCTAGCATGGATTATGACAACCTGAAAAGTTTATGAAAATATAGATGTCTTGAAGCCTATTATATTTCCAGAATATTTGATTCCGTATCTTTGGGATCAGCCTTAAGATTCTGCATTTTTAAATGGAGAACAAGTAGTGTCTATGCTACAGGTTTTTGGGCCATACTCAGAGCCACCAAATGAACATGCAGGGCTGTCATTTAAAGGTCAATTACATGAGAGTTAATCCACACACTTAAATTGAAAATCTACAGGTTCCTGAAATGATAGTTCTTAGTTTCAGAAATGCCAGAAAAGCAGCAAATTTCCCATCTTGTGTTCAAATAGGTCATCTCTTTGGATGCTTTTCACTTGAAATTAGACTCTTTTATATGGCTTAAAATAGAAATAACTATATTTTAAGTGCAAGTATCCTAAAGGAAATGAAAATTTGAATGAAAAGTAGTTTAAATATGGATAGTCTTACTTTGTTTTTATTCTTGTCTGTGCTAGTACTCAAATACGAAGCCTTGCATGTGGCTAAGGAGGTACTATAACACTGAGCTCAATAACAGCCCATTTGTCTATACTAGTTTACTAAAATAACAGTCTAATTTAATCAATAAACTGGTCATAAGACATACTAAAGCTGTAAAATTAAGTAAATATATTGCTAAAATGAGCATGCAAGGCTCTGAGGTTATTCCCCAGCATATGTGTATTGAGAGCTGTTGAGTTCTTGACAATCACTGTCACTGTCTTTGTCTCTGATTTCTCTGTCTCTGACTCTGTATATATATATATATATATATATATATATATATATATATATAGATATGTGTGTGTGTGTGTGTGTGTGTGTGTGTGTGTCTATGTATATATGTATATATATATATATACATATATACATATATGAATATATATGTGTGTATAAATATACATATATTTATAAAATATTTTAAAAGAAAACATTTTAGTTAAATATAATGTATTAAAATCTAAACGTAATTTTAAACGGAATACATGCCTATTTTTTGCGCCTACCCACTATCTGTTGTCTTTTTCTTTTGTTGCCCTCTTCGCTTGGCCCCTTTTACTCTTCCCAACATTTTCCTCTTCCCCCTCCTCTTAGTAACATTTTATGACCATTTGGCGATGCCTTTCTGTTTGGTCATTGGTTTTATGGCATGTTATAATTTGGCAATGCAAGCTCTTGCAAACTGGCCTTTCAGTTAATTACTCACTCTGAAAATTCAATTTCAGCACTTTGGCTTTTAGTAAGTTGAGTTAAACATGAACTCGGGTGGACACATTAGCTTTAACTGCTATGCATTTCTCCCCTTGTTTGTTAATTTGCAGAGCATTTTGTTTTTGAGAATTATACTTCCTGCAGCTTTAATTGGTGAGGTTTATGTGAAGATAATTCCTTTGTCAGCTTTATTATTGCTACATAAACTAAGCATATCAAAAAGAGTGTCATACTCAAATGCCAAATGGATTTATCGATATTGGTTTCATTGTTACTTCAATCTCATATTTTTGCTCAAATTTATAGTAGTGACCCTATTAATATAGTACAGATATCTTTCCCAAGTCGGCTAACTTTCTTTCAATAACTCAGTTCTTTGGTTCATCCTGATTTGAGGAAATTCTATTACTTCCTTTTTCATCACATACACATTACTTAACTCTCACAGCAGGAATGCCTGAAAACATTTGTTTTAGTGAAGAGAACCCTATTACTAGTTCTGCTTGTACTACATAAATCAATCTGGCTAAAATGAGGCCTATTGGATTACTGATTTTGGCTTCATTGATATGTATGTACTCTTTCTATAAATGTCTCTGAATGTCCTTCCTAAATCCCCTAAACTTTACACTTTCTTCTATTATGATCTCCTGTTACTGCCTTTATGCACAGAATTTCTGATGTCAGCCTTTTAAGTAGCATATTGAAGTGGAAACTTTGGTTCTAGGTCCCCTTCTTTTTTGTGTTTGCTGACTCTGGAAATATCTGTAGTGGGTTCTCAGTGATTCACAGGAAAATGTAGGCAAAACTCCTTTCCAATAACCTATTAACAAATGTGCTATCTTAGCTAGATAGTGTTCTTAGCTTAGTTAAAGTGGGCTCTGTACATGATGTTTGACAAATGTCTGTAACTCCAATTCCATAGAATCCAATGCCCTCTTCTGGCCTTTGTGGACACTAAATACACTAGGTAAAACACTCATATGTATAAAAATAAAAATAAAATATTGAGGAAAAAGTCCTGTGAACCAATAACATTTCTGGAAAAACATTTTGAAATTACTACTATTTGGAGTTTCAAGTTTCTATATATCAACATAATTAGACTTGATAGACCCTTAATACAAGTAAGATGTACTTCAGTTATTCATAAAGTTTTCTCTACCTTAATGGTAACCTATTATTTTTGTTAGTAATTTTTGTATTGTATGTGTACAAATGAGATAACAAAATATATAACTTGGAATTATTTACATGAAAATCACTTGTTTTAAAGACCCCCATCTAGAAAGTGGAAAGAGCCAGGTGTAGTGGTATACACTTTTATCCAAGAATTTAGCAGGCAAAAGCAGGCAGATCTCTGAGTTCAAGGTAACCTGGTCTACAAAGTGAGTTTGAGGCTATTCACACTCTATAAAGTCAGAACCTCTGTGAAAAAAAGTGAAAAAACAACTTATACTAGAAGAAAATGTTTGCAATATCCTATATGTTATTGATATTTTTTGAAATTTTCACATATTACTTATATGAAATAATAGATTTTCCTCTGCTGTTTTCATATCTGTACATGATGTACAATCACACCAATTACCAAATCTTTTCATACTGGTCACTGCTAACTCCTGGCATTTTCCCACATTTGAACTTGCTTTTTTATTACTCATGCAAAGAACTCCTATACCTGTATGCTGTAGTTTGAATTGTTGTTCACTTCCCCTGTTTCTTTGGTTGAAGTCCTAATCGTCAATGTGAACATACTTGGAAATAAGAATTCAAAAAGTAATTAAAGTTAAAGGAGCTCCCAAGAGAGGTGTTTTAATTGCACAGAATTGATGTTCCTATAAAAGGAAGAGACACCAGTAATTTCCCTGCACTCCACTTCACGGTACACAAAAGAAAAGCCACATGAGGACACAACAATGTGGCCAAAATAAAAAAGTTGAACCTATTGAACAACCAGCTTTTTTGCTTTCATGATCTTGGGCTTCCAATGTCAAATACTGTGAAATACACCAATAAATGGTGTTTAATAATGGTGGCCTGCCATAATACTGTGTATACTTGATAAAGCCAGAAATTTCAAGTCACCAGTGGTAGCTTGTATTAACATCAAACAAATTGCTAATAAGTTTTTAAATGACTGAATTCTCCATTCTAATCAGTAATCTTTTCATCAACGTTGTTTCATCTTGTTGATACTGATGTAGTGAAGGCCTCCTTTGCCACTTTTGTATTTAATAAAGCACATCCATGTCTATTGTCTCACATTGATCTCCTCTAATACCTCAACAATGAAATAAACATTTTTCAAATTTAATGTCTTTATTTTGGTACTCTATTTTTCTTTCTTTCTTTGTTTCTTTCTTTCTTTGTTTCTTTCTTTCTTTCTTTCTTTCTTTTACATCCCAATAGCAAACCCACTCCCTCCTCCTTCTCCAGTCTCACCCTCCCACTGACTCCCTCCACCTCTGGGAACCAACGCACCCTGGTACATCAAGTCACATCAGGATTAAGTGCTTCTTCTTTCCCTGAGGCAAGACAAGGCAGATAAAAATCATTTTCTATCTCATAGTGTGAATAGTTACTTTAAAATTAAAGCACAAATATATTAATACCTTGCTTCAAAGTCTTTACAGACTCATCCAATTCATTATTGTGTTTATTATCTGCCTTTTCTCAGCTGAGTATATTTGCACTTTCTTTTTGTGACATTCAACTTCATTAAATGACCCTCTCAAAACAAGTAGATCATCAATGAACAATTGTTAATGTCGTAAGTGGCAGTGCTATAACGATAGGCAAAATATTGTCCTGAATTTAAGAATTAATCAGTTTGTAAAAGAGAAGGCTCAAGTCAGCCCTATGCAGGTGGAAAAGAAAGGACATCAAGATTTGTGTGTATGTGTGTGTGTGTGTGTGTGTCTGCTGTAACCTTCTCAAGGCAGAATGTGTTTCTCAGTCATATTCACATCACTAGCTTCTAAGACAGCGTCTGCCTCAATAAAAGCACTTATTAATAAAGATTAAGAAGCTGACATTTTCACTAGAAAACACCTAGATAATTCAAGGGCATAGTTTAAAAGAGGTGAAAGGAGGATGCCACTTTTCCCAGGGAGTGAAGGCTTGTTTTTCTTCAAACACCTGAATTCAGCAAAGCCAGTGGATCTTCATTAATACAGATTTTTTTTTTCAATCCCCATGTTCTCCTTTCAGTGCTTTGACATTGCTTACGGTAAATTCTCACTTCCATTAAAATTATGTTTGCCCCTGATAAACTAATAACCTCTGATTGAATGGAGTTAAGTAGCTTAAGAATCTCTGCCCTGCAATTTAACATTTAATGGGTAGCTATTGTCATTTACTGGCAAGTATGCAAAAAGCAATACTTTTGATAATTTTTAGTTTATCGTAGGTAAAGATTTCTGTTTCATGGAGGCAACTATGAATATAGTTTTTGAGAAATGAACAGGTGGTATCCACAGTTTCTAAGGTAGACAAGCAAATTGTATCTAATTTTTATTTTATTTTTTGTATCTAATTTTTATGAGTTCCTGCTAGAAATCAATAAAAATCACCAATAAATGAGTTGAAATACATTTGAAAATGGAATATGTCATTTCTCAAGCTATTTTAAACATGAGCACATTGATGTTGATTAAAACTTTAAGTTAGTAGTAATTTATTAAATGTGTGTGTGTGTGTGTGTAACTGTGTGTGTAACTCAGACAGTTAGGCTTAGCAGCAGGTGTTCTTACCATCTTACCTATTTTGTTGGCCCATTTAGTTCAGTGTTTAAGTAGAGAATAAGTCATTTTGGAGTACTCAGCCAGAAATGAGATATTTGCATGGCATCTGTCCACTCAAAGCTCAGGAATTTATGTGGAGGAGGTAACAGAAAGAGTGGAAAAGTCAAAGCTGGGAGATGCATAATATTTTTATTATGTTTCTTTTTTTAACATACACATTTATATTATTACACATGCATAAAATAAACTACATACAACAGGAAGAACCATGAGAAAATCAGGAATTATATAAATGCTACATTCATAGTGATTTGGCCATTTGTATTTGGCCAACTTGAAGTAAACATCTTTCCTATCTTGTTGGGTCTAAATTTCTGAATGGAGATTAGTATCAATCATATCTCTACTAACTTAAAACATCTATCTTGTCTAAGAACATCTAACCCCTAACCTACTAAGCTTAATTGAAAGACTAAACTATCTGGTCTTCAAGCCCATTAGAGACTTGAGAAGGGATAAAAATACGTGAGTGAACCCAGAGTGCAGGCTAACAGCTTCCAAAATGAAAAAAAAAAATGACTGAGACAGTTTACTGCGTGAACAATCATCCAACACTCTTTATAACCTCGGAGCATCATCTTCAGCCTTCTGGCCCTATATTTGTGAGGCAGGAACTATTGAGGACTTGCTTACTCTGTCTTGGAGTTTGGCTGTCGACTCTCCCTGTACCTAAACTTGCCCAATTTTAGGCAGATTTTGTCTGTGGTAGAAACAAGGACATTTTCCTAGTGGCTTGTTTGCCATATTTGTAGCCATCTCCATGAGGAAGTTCTTTGATGCTCATCTTCTTTGAGGTGGGCTGGGTGTTTCCAGGAGTTAACTTGTCTTGTTGTCAAAGAATCTTTAGAATAATAAAAACATCTTTAAATGTCATATTCTGTAGGTCTCTGAGGTTTTTGAAGACCCTATTTAACTATTTTACATCATATGTCTATAGAATCATATCTATCTATTAGATTTAGTGTATATATTCTTGTGAGAAAATTAGACTAGTTTTTGACATGAGCATGATTTACATATATACAAAATTCAATACCATTGAATTAAAAAATAACCTTATTTGTGAGTAACCATTAGGACCTTGAGATGAGGAGTAGATTCAATACTGTACCTTTTGTTCTATTCTCCCTCTATATTTCTATATCCCCCTTTCCTTCTTTTCAGCTCCTATCTCCTGACCTACAAAAGAAAGATAAAGGAAAAGAGATACGTCCATGAGTCAAACCTAGAGTCGTCTCTGTAAAAGACCAACAATACTTGTAACCAACTCCCAATGAAAATAAGCATCTTTAGACCAAGAGAGTAAACAGAAACCTATCCAACCCCCCTTAGAGGAAATTTAATGTCATTCTCTTAAGGTTTCTGCAGGCTGATTTAGGGTGAATAATTCCTTTGAAGGTCTGCCCCCAAAAATTGGGGAACATGGTTAAGTAAGCCACGGATAGCATTTGTGGTCCATTTTTCAAAAGTTGTGAGATTCCAGGCTTAATAGGAATCCTGCATGGGACAGTCTGAACTGCTGCACCAGTTGGGATCAGAAACTTTCTACAGCACTGTCCTGGAAGCTGTCCAGAATAGGACAGATTTATATAGGAACTCACTGAGACTGGGACAGCTTGCACAGCACTCTCAGAGTTCAAGTTAGACAAAATTCTATCATGGAGAAAGGAATTTGGTCACGGCTAGGTTTCAAACCTGAGAAATATGGCTGAGCTGCCTGTTTAACATATCAAAGTAGATATTGACTGCCAGGTTCTTCCTGCTTCCCCTAGCCCCTGTTACTGGGTCCTCCTTGCTTTTATGCCTCACCTCTTCCTTAAAACTTCTCCAGCCCAGAGATTGGGTACCCTTCCCCTAGTTTCCATTCTTTATATAATTCACCCATTTTGGTTACCTGTCCTCTTTTGGGCATCCTGGCTACTGTACCTGGTTTTCCTGTCTGTACTCTCTATCCCTCTCCTCCTGTCCCCATATGTTTCAGATTCATGCCCATTCTGGACTGTCACAGATGTCTCTGCCTCTGGTTGTGCTTTCCCACATATCTATAATAAACTTTCTCTTCCACTATACTAGGAGAAGTCAAGTCCTTTGCTTTTTACTTCCTTTTTTCATTAAGTCACAAAATCCCGCTGTCTTAGGGTTTCCATTGCTGTGAAAAGACACCATGACCAAGGCAACTCTTATAAAGGACATTTAATTGGGCCTGGCTTACAGGATCAGAGGTTTAGTTCATTATCATCATGAGGGGAAGTATGAGAGCATGCAGACAGACACGGTGCTGGAGGGGCCAAGAGTTCTACAGCTTGATCCAAAGACAGCCAGGAGGAGGCTCTGTTCCTCACTAGGAGGAGCCTGAGCATAAGAGACCTCAAAACCCATCTACACAGTGGCACACTTCCTCCAAAAACCCACACCTTCTTCAGTAAGACATTTCTCAATGGTGCCACTTCCTATGGCCAAGAATTCAAATGTATGAATCTATAAGGGACAAGCCTATTCAAGCAACCACCACCACCCATGAATGAGGAACTATTTTTAGTTGATAGTCACTAGGGCAGAATAAATCAGTTTTTACAATGGAGTGATACTAGGTGTATCAACTACATTTCAGGGTCCATGCTAATGAGTAGCCAGTCAATACTAACAAAACTATTGTTATTTTATTGTTTTGTTCTGTTTTAAGAAAAAGAAATAAGATGAAGTTTGATCAGTAAGGAGTTGAAGGTCAATCTGGGGAGAGTTGGAAGAGTAAGGATATAATTAAAACATATTGCATGAAAATTTCAAAGAATAAATAAAACACTATAAAAATCAAATAAAAAAACATTTAAATGAAAATAAAGAACTTTTGGGAAATAAAAACTAAATTACACTAATATGTGTGTGTGGAATTTCCTTACCTGAGGACCTATTTTGCTAGATTGGTGGTCTGGAGATATGGCATAGCAGTTAGGAGGGCAGGCTTCTCTTCCAGAGGATTTAGTTCAGTTCTTTGCACCCATGTTCACTGGCCCATACCTACTTTTAATTTCAGTTCCAGATGATCCAATGCCTTAGGAACCTCCATGATCAAGTACAGACACAGGAATGCACATATATGCACAATTTTTAAAAGTCTGAAAAAATTGATAACATATTTCATCTTACATAACCAATCTGGAGAGAAATGGATATTACAAATAAACATCAAGTTCTTTGCAATTTATGATCTAGCTACTCAAGTACTGCCTATATTTACAGAAAAAAAATATTGTGCTGGATTATACAGAAATGGGCAACATGATAAACACTGTGTCATTATTTGTACAGCAGTGACAAGTACCTGGTTCTGTCTCACTTGGTGACAGCATACTAAAACAAACAAGCAAACAAATAAAACCAGTAATATACTATTGTGAATTGTTGGCCAGCAAGTTTTATCTTTTCTATGTGTGTTCCTTATTCATTAACATCTCTTTCTTTCAGGTTAAAGGACAGACATCCTTTAGCTTTTTTTTTTTTCTTTCTTTCTTTTCTTTTTTTTTTTTTTTTTCCTTTTTTTCAGAGATAGGGTTTTTCTGTAGCCCTGACTGTCCTGGACTCTCAGATTAACCTGTAGTTGCCTCCCGGAGTACTTGGGATAGAGGCCTGCACATGCACACACACACACACACACACACACACACACACACACACATACACACACACACACACACACACACACACACACACACACACACACACACCAGTCCTTTAGTCTTTCTTAGAGAACAGGTCTGGTGGAGATATATTGTCTCAGCTTTTATGTGTGTGAAGTAAAAGAAAATGAAAGATAATGAAGTCTGAGAAAGAAAGATGGTGAGGAACCTTAAGTTGTGAATAAGGAGGCTACACATGAGATAGCATTTGTAATTGTTTAAAAGAATAGTTCTGTAAAGAGAAATCTCCTCGGGCTCTGCACTGAGACAATAGAACATGTTCCCTGAGGGTGAGAAGCCACCCATCAGAGGCTTTAACTTGTGAAAATATCTGAAGGGTATTCCTACTCTGCAAAGATGGTTACCTAGAGAAATGTTTCTCAGGTTCAGTAGAACCCAATAGAATTGTAGGCCCATAGAGCCATGCTCTATCCTGCACTGAGAACAGAAGTGGGCAGTGTAGTCTATGTAGTATTGATTTTGCAGGCATAGAAAATGCAAGCTTGAGCAGTCATGGAGTATTTGCTCCATGATTTCAGAGGGCCTCTGGAGCCAAGAGATATGTGGTAGGGTCAGAGTCCCTCCAGGAAGGTCCTGTTAGGCCAATGTATAAAACTGAAGATGAAGAGAAGCCCAGATCATGGGCCTTTCACTGGGAAAACTGCAGACATTGAGTGGAATCTATAAACGTGTCTATGTGTAGGCATAAATAGAGCTATGTCTTCTTTGAGGTACTGTTACCTAGGGCTCAATTTATTTAGTTTTTATTTAAAATGGTTGACATGCTTACTAGCTCAAAGTCTATCATATAAAACATTTTAAATCCTCATTGGAAAGTATGACTATGAGGATCCCAAAGATGTAAAGAGAAAGACCACTGACCCAAATCATTATGCTCAAATTAATTAAAGCAAGCCTTTTATTCTTTTTTAAAAAATATTTTATTAATTTATTAATATTACATCTTAATTGTTATCCCATCCCTTGTATTCGTATGTATAAGCTGCCTCCCCCTAAGGCAGGGTTGAAAATGTCAGTCTTGGATAGAGTGAAGATAAGGTTTTTAAAGCTCAGACATAGGGAGGGGTTTTACAAATGGATGATTTGGGAGGTGAATAGGTGGGGTTAAAGAAGCAGAACATAACAAAATAGACATAACAAGGGGGTCATAACAACAGGTTGTTATAATAACATTGCAAAACAAACATGGTTATAATAACTTTTGAAACAAAGGTGTGGTTGCCATTTCCTGGAACAGGCAGTAAACAATTATTGGTAGTTAAGGTTACAGGTGGACCATAGTCTAATCCATGAGAAACAGATTTAATCATTAAACAGGAATGAAGCTAGTTGGTCTTTACTTTAAGATAGTTTTCAAGCCTAAGATGGAGTCAGGTTGGTTCATCAACTACTTTTTTTTTTTTTTATTGTCAGTGAGGGTTTATTAATGATAAACTGGCCATGAATGTTTAAGGCAGACTTTTGGTTTACATTACAGCAATACATTAAAACTTAACACAAGCATAACTTCAGCACACCCTGGAGAGGCAGCAAGCAGCATTGCCAGTTTCTGCAGCAAAGCAATGAACTGCAAAAGCAGAGGAGGAAGTTAACATTAGAGTTTTGAGCTAATAACTCAAATTTGAATCAATAGAGAATAATCTCCAATTTACCAAAAATGGGGCTCTAAAAGTTCCAGAAGGTAAAAGAACTGTACACAAACAATTAGGAATATTTTAAAATAACATAATTATAATGGCATACTGATAGTGATACATAAATCCACTAAGGATGCTCCTGTTTCACAATGTAACAATCAAAACAACCTCAATAATTAATGATACTTTATTATTTTTTTTCATCAACTACTTTTAAGTTTTCAGCTTATCATTCCTTATTTTGCCTGAGCTTTCCAGGAGGTGATAAGGTTTCATAGTCTGAAGGAGTATTGGCTATATTTGGAACATTTTCTACCGTGTAATCCATGTCTTACAAAAGCAATTAAGGCTGAATAAATGAGTATACATTAAAGACGTCAAGCCTAATGCACTGAAGTAGCCACTGCCGAACTGTGAATAAGAATCATCTGAAGACCAGAAAACCATCTGTAGTAAGGTTCTTCCCATCTGGTCTATGCTCAAACTGCTATCTGCTGAGACAAAAGAAATAGAGAGATTTTATTTTTTATTTGAAAGCCATGTAGCTGGTGACTATGCAGTTAAAGAAACTATATTTTTCTACTGTTGATTATATTTTTCCAAGACAATGATTTTTAACTGTGGGTATGTTGCTCATCACCAAAAAAATTAAATGTCTGAAGACATTTATAATTATCTTAAATTAGCTGCAAGATGCTACTGGTTACTAGAAGGCAAAGTCCAGGAATCTTTTAACATTATTTGATACGCAGAAATGCCCTTGCAACAAAGAATTATCTGGCCTAATGTATCAATAGTGACTCCTTTGAGAAATTCTGTGCTAAGATGAAGGATTAAGTTAACCAAATGTTTCCTGCACATATACCTCTGAATAGCAATTTTCACCTCCTTTGTATTTGCCTGGAATAGTTTTCTAAAAACAATGCTCATAATAGTCTATGCCTTTGTTTTTCAGATTTTTAAATCCAGTAAGTCATTGATGACTTGTTTAATGAGATTAATAATAGTTGAATCTTTCATAAATCTCTATTTCCCTTGCTTTCTTGCATTTGGTAAATTTACCTAGGCATGGCTAGCCTTCACTTTTAAAGTTTGGGCAGAGCTCTCTTATGATGTAAGGATTATTTATTGTTTCTGAATTCCCAGTGGCGATAATAATGTTTGCTCAGTAACACCTTTTTGATCAAATTAATGAACTCAACTGTAAGAATAGTAGAGAAAAATGACAATACAAATGTAAAGGATGGAAATAGAAAAGGAAATGATTCTAAAGACTCAAACACTAAGAATATTCAGTATGTAGGATTTGGTCTTTTACAAACTTGATTTATTTGGCATTCTTTAATGCCTATACAACCGTTCCAATCCACCTACCCTATATATGAAAGAAAAGAGGCTAATGGGAACAAAAGTAGACCTTTTTGGACTCAGTTCCTGGGAGTGATTCCACTTTTCATCATCAGGATTCTAGTAGACTCATTAAAAATCAAACCAACAATTTACCAAAGGTAACTGCAACTGCAAAAGTCTGAATCTGGAGCAGCGGCTAGAACTTGGAACCTTGAAGCATCCTCTGGTGTGTTTCTCTAGGAACATCTCAAAGTAGAGCGATGAACAGCCAAATGATGGGAAGCGATACCAAACCCAAAAAAGCCAAGCCTCTTGCTTGGGGTATATAATATATATATATATATCCTTTCAGACTCTGTTTATCAGTTGGCAAAGTCCATGCCCCCACAAGAGGCAGTTCCTCTTCTAGAGGACAAACATCACGTGTTTGTAAACAAGTCTGTTTACAGAGGACAAACACACACACACAAGTCTCTTTCACATCCCACAATTGGGATCAAAACAATATCATATTTACATCCACTACATCAGTGAGACCTAAATTTATTTTATTTTATTTTATTTTATTAATTTATTCAGATTACATCTCAATTGTCATCCTCTCACTTGTATCTTACCATATTTCTCTCCCCCCTCTTTCACCCTATTCCCCCGCCATTTGCCTGTGACAGAAGGGGACTTCCTCCCCAACCATACAGTCACAACTTATCAAGTCTCATCCTGGTACCCTGCTTATCCTTTCTCTGAGTGCAAAAAAGCCATCCCACCAAAGGGAAGTGAGACCTAAATTTAAACTGCTCACTGAGCTGAGGTCAAGATGTGAGCATAGCTGCTTCTGTCTGAAGGTTGTGAACTCAGAAATCCAAGCCCAGACACTCTGTCTGGAAAGTTTTTAGCCTCAGAGATTTACTGCTGAATAAGCTCACCCTTTCAAGCTCTTTCTGAACTCTGCCTGGCTGGTTCAACTCAGGTGTTCTGGCTCAAACTCTTCTCCAAACTGATTGATTCAAATTGGCTTCTCACTAAATTGCTCTACTTGGAATAATTGCCGTTGAAGTCCACAAACTGAACTGCACTGACTGCATGAACTGACTGGAACTGTAGGAACTCAACTGAGCTCAACTACTTTCAACTGAACTGCACATAACAGAACTCCACTCTCTTCCTGCACTTTCTTAAATAGCCTCTCCTTCCTGTCTGTTCTTTTGAGAGTTGGGTGTATCCTATCTCTGAGCCATTCTGTCAAATCTTTCTCTGAGTCATCACTTTGATCCTTAATTAGAAGTCACTTTCAAACATGCCTTCTTCTTTCTATAAACTAAACTTACTTTCATTGTTTGGGATTAAAGATGTGTACTAAGGGTGTGTCTGTATTATAGCCAGATCAAACTGTAATCCAGAGCCTTTCTCCATTCCAGTCTCATCACATAGACCTAAAAGGTCTTCAGATATAATTCATTGACAGAATTAAAATTTCTCTACAGTCAAGAAAATCTCTATTGCTAGATGTACTCCCTTGCTAGTAGTATGTACTAAGAACACTCTCTTATAACAATTATCACTCCTTACACAAATGCATGACATATCTACTGAAACCACAACAGCTATGTTAATTCCTCTTAATATTTTTTCTAGATGAAATTTTGTTTTAACAATCAGATCATTTAAAATCAGTGAGGGCTTACTGTGTTGATCCCCGATTATATGTAGAGTACTTTGAGGTGGTTAAATTGTTTGTTTTTTCCACATAGGGTACATCTCAACTGCTAAACATATTCTGAATATGGTATATTTGAGCTTCTTTTTTCTTCTTCATTAATTAATTAGTTAATTTTATACTCTGATTGTTGTTTCCCCTCCCTCCATTCCTTCCAGTTCTGCCATTTCACATCACCTCCCTGGCATTCTCCCTTACTCTCATCCTCCCTTGTTGTATGGTGGAGCATCTTTCAGGTATATACCCAGGAGTGTTCCCCTTTCTCCACATCCTTGCCAGCATGAGCTATCACTTGAGTTTTTTTATCTTGGCCGTTCTGATGGCTGTAAGATGGAATCTCAGAGTCATTTTGATTTGCATTTCCATGATGACTAGGGATGTTGAACACTTCCTTAAGTACTTCTTGGCCATTATAGATTCTTCTGCTGAGAATTTTCTGTTTAACTCTGTACCTGAACTTTTAATTAGGTTATTTGGTTTGTAGGTGTCTAGTTTCTTGAGTTCTTTATATATTTTAGATATCAGCCCTCTGTTGAATGTAAAGTTGGTGAAGATATTTTCCTATTTTGTAGGCTGCCATTTTTTTTTCTTTTGATGGTGTCCTTTGCCTTACAGAAGATCTTCAGTTTCAAGAGGTCCCATTTATTAATTGTTGATTGTAGGGCCTGTTGGTGTTCTGTAGAGGAAGTTGTCTCCTGTGACAATGAGTTCAAGGCCCTTCCCCACTTTTCCTTCTAATAGGCTTACTGTATTTGGTTTTATGTTCTGATCTTTAATCCACTTGAACTTTAGTTTTATGTAGGGGACTATTTGCATTTTTCTACATGTGTGTATATATATATATTCAGTTAGAACACGGCCATTTGCTTAAGATGCTATCTTTTTTCCATTACACAGTTTTGGGTCCTTTGTCAAAAATCAAGTGTCCATAGGTATGTGGGTTAATTTTTGAGTCTTTGATTCAATTCCATTGATTATCCAATGTATTTTTCTATGCCCGTACCATGCAGTTTTTACTACTGTTGCTCTGTAGTATAGCTTGAAGTTAGGGATAGAGACATTTCCAGAAGTTCTCTTATAAATAGGATTGTTTTTAGCTATTCTGGGATTTTTGTTTGTTTGTTTGTTTGTTTTTGTTCTTCCATATGAAATTTAGAGCTGTTCTTTCAAGGTCTGTGAAGAATTGTGTTGGTATTTTGATATGAATTGCATTGAACCTGTAGATTGCTTTTGGTAATATGGCCATTTTTACTCTGTTAATCCTACCAATACATGCTCATGGGGCATCTTTCCATATACTGATATCTTCTTCAATTTCTTACTTTAGAGGCTTGAAGTTCTTGTCATACATACAGGTCTTTGACTTGTTTGGTTAGAGTTATGCCAAGACACTTCATATTATTTGTAGCTATTATAAAAGGTATAGTTTCCCTAATTTCTTTCTCAACCCCTTTTTCATTTGTATACAGGAGGGCTACCGATTTTTTTTTTAATTACCTTGTATCCAGCCACTTTAATGAAGGTGTTTATCAGCTGTAGGAGTTGTCTGGTGGAATATTTGAGGTTCCTTATATATATTATCATACCATATGTGAATAAAGATACTTTGACTTCTTCCTTTCTGATTTGTATCCCTTTGATCTCCTTTAGTTGTCTTATTGCTTTATATAGAACTCCAAGTACTCCACTGAAGAGATATGAAGAGAGTGGGCAGCTTTGTCTTGTTCCTGACTTTAGTGGAATTGCTTTAAGTTTCTCTCCATTTAACTTGATGTTAGCTATTGGCTTGCTATATATAACTTTTATTATGTTTAGGTATGGACCTTGTATCCCTGATCTCTCCAAGAATTTTTATCATGAAGGGGTGTTGTGATGATCATATGATTTTTTTCTTTCCATTTGTTTATATGGTGGATTACATTAATGGATTTCTTATGTTAAACCATCTCTGTATCCCTGGAATGATGCCTACTTGGTCATGATGGATAATATATTTGATGTGTTCTTGAATGCAGTTTGAGAGTATTTATTGAGTATTTTTGCATCAATATTAATAAGTTAAATTCTCTTTCTCTGTTGAATCTTTGTATGATTTGTGTGCTTTTTGGTTACTGTTTCCTCTTTGTCTACTGGTCTAAGTGGCCTGGAATTCTGGTGACTAGTCAGTTTTCAGGTCCAGTAAAGTGTCTTCCCTGGGATTTTGTGGCTTACATGGTTTCTAACATTTTTGACATTACCCATGCCTCTGTGATCCCTAGTACCATCAGGAACTGGCGTATCTCATGCTGGCAGGCCTCCAGGAAAGCAGGCCAGGTTGTGGGCTGGAAAATGGAGTCCTGAGGGTGGGGTGCAGTTGAAGGCTGATGGATGTGTTTTAGGGGAATATGGTGGGCAAGGGCTTGGGACAAGGTCTTATCTGTTTGTTCCTGGTGACTACAGGCCTCCATGAGTACAGGAAGAGTTGTGGGTTGGGAAATGGAGCTTGGAGTATGTAGAGCAACTTGTCATTGTTGTCTCTTATGACCTTGAATGGGACAAGGATTTACCTGATGTCTAATTTGCTGGTAAGTCTCCAGGAAAGCAGGCAGAGTTGTGGGGTGGTAAATGGAGCACAGGATATGGGGTATATTTTACCTCTGTTGAGTGTGCTTTCAAGTGAGTTTTCAGGCAGGTGTTTGGAATGGTGATGGCTTACCTATTATCCATAAGTCTGGCAGGCCTTTGGTAAAGCAGGTCGAGTTGTGGGGCAGGAAACAGAATATAGGTTGTGGGGTGCAGCTTACCATTGTTGGGTGAAGTTTCAGGTGAGTTGGCATTAAAGGGCTTGGGAGTTCTTGGTGCCCATAGGCCTCCAGGAAAGCGGAGTTGTGGGGCAGGACATGGGCACAAAATGTGGGGTGAAGTTTATTGCTATTGGAGGTGCTTTCAGGCAAGTTGACCTGCAGAGGCTTGGAGTGGAGGAGGGCCTTACCTGGTGTCCCAGGGTCTGGTAGGCCTCCCCAGGGAAGCAGGCAGAGTAGTGGGGTGGGAAATCGGGCACAGGGTATCAGGTGCAGTTTATAGCTGTTGGGAGTGCTTTCAGGGGAGGTGAACTGGCAAGAGCTTGGATCAGGGGTCTTACCTATTGTTCCTGAGTCTGGCAGTGCCTGTCCCCAGAGAAAGTGGGCAGAGTTTAGGGCAAGAAATGGAGCACAAGTTATGGGGTGCAGTTTACTATTATTGGCAGTGCTTTCAGGAGAGTTGGCAGGCAGGGGCTTGGAGAGGCAGGATTTACCTGGTATCTTTGGTGTCCACAGGCCTCCAGAAAAACAGACAGAGTTGTGGCGCAGGAAATGAGGTACAGGGTAAGTGGTGCAGTCTAGCGATGTTGGAGGTACTTTCAGGGAAGTTGGCAGGCAGGGGTTTGGAGTGGAGAGGGGCTTACCTGGTTTCCCTGGGTCTGGCAGGCATCTTGTAAAGTAGTTGGAGTTGTGGGGCAGGGAATACAGCACAGGGTATGGGATACAGTTGGGTGTGCTTTCAGGAGAGTTGGTAGACACGGGTTTATGGGGTGGTAGTGGTGGTGGTTGAGGCTTACCTAGTAGCCCTGGTGCCTGCTGGCCTCTAGTAAAATAGGCTAAATTGTTAGATTTTATTTCAGTAGAATATTATACTTTCTTACAAACTATAGAACAATTTTATTTACTGCTGATCATATAGACTTTCTCTAGAATCCCCTCATAGAATAGAAAGATATTTAACTAGATTTAATTGAGCATCTATATATAATATTCAATATATGTATATATTAAATACACACACACACACACACACACACACACATATATTTTTTTTTGAATGGAGTTAAACAAGAATGCTAGATTCAGATCGCCATGGTGGAGATCCACTTGCCATTCTCAGTTTTTGGAGCATAGAAGAGAAAGAAGTCTTCCTAGGGTACAATAACATCTAGGGCCATGGTAAACATGGATAGCCAGGAGGAGCATCAAAAACTTAGGGGAATAAAAACAGCAGGTTAAATTTAATTGGTACTGCCAAAATTGTTTATGAGCCCCTTGAAGATCCTATACAGACAGTGACAAAATTCATTCCTCAAGGTCCTGCCAACTGAGAAAGACTATTCTTTTTTTTTCAGTATATTTTTTTATTAATTTATTCATATTACATCTCGATTGTTAGCCCTTCCCCTGTTTCCTCCCATTCTTCCCTCCCTCCCATTTCTCCCCTTCTCCCCTCCTCTATGTCTGTGACCAAGGTAGACCTCCTCCCCCTATATATGCTCTCAGAATATCAAGTCTCTTCTTGGTAACTAGCTATCCTTCCTCTGAGTGCCACCAGGTCTCCCCATCTGGGGGACATGGTCAGAAAAGGGGCACCAGAGTTCGTGTGAGAGTCAGATCTCACTCTCCACTCAACGGTGGAGAGTATCATGTTCATCGGCTAGGTCTTGGTAGGGGTTCGAAGCTTACTGCCTATATTCTCCTTGACTGGTGCCTTAGTTTGAGGAGGACCCCAGGATCCAGATCTGCCTGTCATAAAGTTCTTCTTATTGGTTTCCAGGACCCTGTGGGTCCTACTATTTCCTCTTTCTTCCATGCTACTCTTGCCTAAAGTCTCAATCGGATATCCTCTCCTCTGACCCACTTTCTTGGTAAGTAAAGATTTTCATGGTACGTATCCCTTGGACTAGTATTTTGATATAAGTGAGTATATACCATTTGTCTCTTTTTGCTTCTGGGTGAACTCACTCATTATGATAATTTCTAGATCAATCCATTTGTCCACAAATTTCGGGAATTCCTCGTTTTTAATAGCTGAGTAGTATTCCATCGTGTAAATATACCACAGTTTCTTAGTCCATTCTTCTACTGAGGGACACTTAGGCTGTTTCCATGTTCTGGCTATTATGTATAGCGCAGCTATGAACATGGTTGAGCATATGTCCCTGTTGTGTGGTAGGGCATTTTCTGGGTATATTCCAAGGAGTGGGATAGCTGGGTCTTGAGGAAGCCCTATTCCCATTTTTCTGAGAAAGCGCCAAATAGCTTTCCAAAGTGGTTGTACTAGTTTGCATTCCCACCAGCAATGAAGGAGTGTTCCTCTCTCTCCACATCCTCGCCGACATGTGGTATCATTTGAGTTTTTGATCTTAGCCATTCTGATGGGTGTAAGATGGAATCTCAGTGTCGTTTTGATTTGCATTTCTCTGATGACTAACGAGGACGAGCATTTCTTTAAGTGTTTCTCGGCCATTTGATACTCCTCTGTTGAGAATTCTCTGTTAAGTTCCAAGCCCCATTTCGCAACTGGGTTGTTTGGTTTTGTGGTGTTTGATTTCTTGAGTTCTTTATATATTTTGGATATTAAACCTTTGTCAGATGAAGGGTTGGTGAAGATATTTTCCCATTCTGTAGGCTGTCGCTTTGTTCTCTTGACAGTGTCTCCTGCCTTACAGAAGCTTCTCAGCCTCATGAGGTCCCATTTATTAATTGTCGACATTAAGGCCTGGGCTGTTGGTGTACTGTTCAGGAAGTTGTTTCCTGTGCCTATGTGTCCCAGGCTCTTCCCCACTTTTTCCTCTAACTGAATTAATGTCTCTGGTTTTAAGTTGAGGTCTTTAATCCACTTGGACTTGAGTTTTGTGCATGGTGACAAATAAGGGTCTAATTGCATTTTTCTACATGTAGACATCCAGTTAGACCATCACCATTTGTTGAAGATGCTATCATTTTTCCATTGAATAGATTTGGCTTCTTTGTCAAAAATCAAGTGAGCAAATGTGTGTGGATTCATCTCTGGGTCTTCGATTCGATTCCATTGATCCACCAGTCTATTGCTTTGCCAGTACCATGCTGTTTTAATTACTGTTACTCTGTAGTACAGCTTGAGATCAGGTATGGAGATTCCTCCAGAGGATCTTTTGTTGTATAGGATTGTTTTTGCTATTCTGGGTTTTTTATTTCTCCATATGAATTTGAGAATTGATCTTTCAATATCTTCAAAGTATTTTGTAGGTATTTTGATAGGGATTGCGTTGAATCTGTAAATTGCTTTTGGTAAGATGGCCATTTTTACTATGTTGATTCTCCCGATCCACGAACAAGGTAAATCCCTCCATCTTCTCATGTCATCTTCAATCTCTGAGAAAGACTATTCTTTATCAGGGTCTGTAAATGATTCACATTAGTGAGAATGAAATACAAGAACTTAAAATTATTCCAAAGAATTAATCTAAAACAACATACCTCTTGAATAGTCTATCAAATTTAGGCTCCTACAGTATTTCATCTTTTTTTAGAGGGTTGTAATTATCCTTTATTTTTCATTAGACATCTAATTATTATACACATAAAAAGCATAAGAACTTCTATTATTTAGTTTTACTTGTCAACTCAGTGATTTTCATGGGAAAGAACCATACACACTATGATCTTTTTATTGCAGACCATACATGAACCATCTCGCAAAATACTAAACTTCTGCTGTCCCATACTTCTTTATGTATAGTATTTGATAATACTAAGAAAAATGCCTCTGCTCTCAAATTTGACTTGCATACTAAGACCAAAAATAACTAAGACCATTAGATGAAATGTATTAAGTTTTAGATATCTATAGAACAGATTTAATGAAAACAGAAAACGATTATAGGAAAGGTGGAGGTAGAGAGTAGTTGGTTGCATGATTGTAATTTATAGGTTCCACAAATAAGTCTTCATTGTTAAGATGGCATTTGTTTGAAGACTTGAAAAGACTAAGGTTATGAGCATTGGAAGTATCTACTATCAAAAAGAAGACTGAGAAAAGAGTAAATGTGAATGTCTAAGGCGCAAAACATTGTATGTCTCTTTGATGAACTCTAATAAGCCAGATATAAAAAGACTGACATACTAACAAAGGCCAACCCACACTACTAAAATTAAAAATGTTTCTTTCATCATTAGATGAAGTAATCCCAATAAATGAGTTTTTCATAAAGAAAGCAGCTAGGGATGTGTTTTAGCTATTATGACAAATGTTTGCAAGGTCAGCTGAATATACAAGTCTCAGTAATACGAGACACCAGATCTATACATTTATTTAGTATTTTGAAGAAATGTAAGATAGCAGGGGAATTCAGTAGAAGAGTTTGTCTGAATTTTTGGATATGGGAAAGAGTATAGTTTTTAATACTTCAATGATTTTTTTAAAGACACAGAGATAAAATCTAATGTCTCATTTTTATTTAAATATTTATATTGAACAATAACTTTCCCTTTCTGTACTTTAAAAACTGATCTTTCTGAACATTTACTACTCTGAATTAAGTTCACAAAGAGTTTCTTTAGGTTTTTAAGCAAGATCCTCTATCTGAGATATGCTTACAAAACTAGGAAAGAATGTCTGTTATAATTACAATAACATGCATTATTTTTCATTTTGAAAGTTTGGCATAACTGTCATTAATAATTTAAAAGAGAAAACTCATAGGAGGAAATAGAAAAATGATAACAAGATAGTCATTTTCTGCTTTTCACTTCATGTAGCATTCCCTTCAGATAATCCTGAGATATGAAACTCAGGATGCTCGTATCTCTTCTATAAAAGAATACTGTATTTTGCGTAGAAACTACATACATCCTTCTCTCTACTTAGTAATTTATAAATTACTTTTAATACCTGATACACTGTAAAATTCAAATGGAAATAGTTGCTTATACAATAAAGACAAGATAAAATTATGAGACATTGTATAGGCCTATGTGGTGGTTTGAATAAAAAAAAATAGCCCCCAAAGGCTCACGCATTAGAACTTTTGGTCCCCAGTCAGTAGTGCTCTTTTGAGGAGGTTATGGAAAGTGCATCCTTGTTCTAGGAGAGAGTTTATAGCCTCATTCTACTTCTACTTTGTTCTTCCTGCTTCATGTTTGGAATTGAAAATGTTCCTGCAGCTATGTCTCCTGCTTGCTGCCATGCTTCACCTATCAATTTGACTCTTATTTTCTGGAACCATAAGCTAAAATAAAGTTGGTCTGATCATGGTTCTATTACAGCAACTGTGTTAGTTACCTTTTTGATGTTGGGATAAATCACCATGACAAAAGGCAACATAAGGGGTAAAAGGTTTTGCTTACAAGGTTTCAGAAGAAAGAGTCCATTATGTTAAGTGGATGCATGGCAGCAGAAACAGGAAACTGAGAGCTCATATCTTGGGTTGTAGGCATGAAGCAGAGAGTTCAAACTGGAAGTAGCTGAAAGATTTTTAACTTGCAAAGCAGTCCCCAGTACTTTCTCCAGCATAATTGCACCACTTGAATCTCCTTAATAGCACTGCCGGCTGGAGATCAAGTGCTCGAATGCCCAAAACCAGGGCCAGTTTTCATTTGAACCACTAAGCAATGAAGACTAGGTCATGCAGGCTGAGAGCCCAGGTACTTGGGAAGTCAACTATGGGATATGCCAAATTTAATTCCAGTCTGGTTTACAGAATACAAATCTTTCTCAAAACAAGTTAAAAGGGGCTAGATATGTTAGCATAGTAGTGAATGGTTGCCAAACCTGAGCGAAATACACTGATTCAACTGAAATTAAAATTTATGAAGGCCTCTGAAGAGATAGCTCGGCAGTTAAAAGCCCATAGTGTTCTTGGAAGAGACCAGAGTTTGTTCTAAGCATCCACATGAGGCTACTCACAATTACTTGTAATTCCAGCTTCAGGAGATCTGTCGGCCTCTTTTGACCACCATGGGCACTGCATTAATGTGTACAAACCTCCATATGGACTCCTGCACCACCACCACCCCCTGCCCAATATATTTAAACATAAAAAAATTTACAAATGGATTAAAATTAACAAAAAGAAAAGAAAAGAAAATTATGAAAACAGATGCATCTGGAGGATATGGTGCATAGCCTACACTCAGAAAGGCAAATAGCTCATATTCTCTTTTGTATGTATGTATATCTTAGCTTTTAAGTTTGATAGATGTGCATATATATGGGTATGTGGACATGGGTCTCACAACTAGAAAAAGGTTTTAAGGAATAAGGGTAAAAAAAGTAAGACATGATAATGCATGTGATCTGAAAGTGGAATAAGGAATTTTGGATATAAGATGATATAAGCAGTGGGACAGGCAAATTAGAATGAGAAGAAGGGGAGGGGCATCACAAAGTTCATGTGAAAAAGGCAACAATAAGAAGCATCCATATGCCAACTAGAAAACAAATAGGAGCGGAAGAGGGTCTTGGCAGTTAAGAGAGCATCCTGCTTTTGCAGAGGACCAATTTTAGTTCTCTGTACCCATATGGTAGTTCACAACTATCTTAATTCCAGTTCTAGGGAATTGAGCACCCTCATCTGACCTCTTAGAGTATCTGCATGCATGGGTGGATATATTCACACACAAGAATATGCACATGAAAAGTAAAAGCTTTAAAAACATAAAACAAACAAAAAATAGAAAAGAAAGAAGTCAATTTATATCCAGTATAGTCACAGTGGTTTGTTTTTTTAAAATATTATTTTAACTACAACAAATTGAATCCAGAGATAAGAACTTGAGGATGAGGAATCTGCAGATGAAGAAGGTCAGTTTTTTAAGAATCTGAAAAATATTTGGGCTATATATGTTAGTGTGTGTGTGTGTGTGTGTGTGTGTGTTTATAAATATTTGTGTGTGCATGCCTTGCATAGTACAAAAAATACTTTAAAATGACCTAGCATTTCAAAAATTAAATAATGAAACAAATGTTTTGTAAGCATTTGAAGCATTAAATATACAAAATATAAATACAATTAGAGAATCCAAATTATGTAATTTTTCATTTATCATCAGAGTGGAGTAATATTTATGATAAAAGGTAGTCAGTATATTCTCCTTTGTAATGATAATGAATTACGACATAATGAATGTTTTGATTTGATTTTTTTGTAAATGTTTTTAAATACTGAATATATAAATAATGCTTTATATTTATATATATATATATTTTATGTGTTTTGATGTGCTTATTCCTACGTCTTCAGTCAGCAAGTTTTCTTTTATATATATATATATATTTTTTTTTTTTTACCTTACATCCTGTCATAGACCCATCCCTCCTCACTTCCCAGTCCCACTCTCCCTCACTCTCCCTCTCCTATCCCCTATTTTTCAGAAAAAGGGAGTCCACTTTTCCATCTATCCCTGCTCATCAAGTTGTGTGAGAGCTGAGCCTGTCCTGTTCCTCTGTGGCTTGTTTAGGTAGTCCTGCCAGGAGGAAGTAATTGAAAACCTGGAAAGAGTGTCCATGTCAGAGAGAGCCCCCACTCCTATTACTAAGGGATTCACATAAAGCCAAAGTTACCCATCAGCTACATCTGGGTAGGGGACCTATGTCCAGTCTGTGCATGGTCCTTGGTTGGTACTTCAGTCTCCATAGGCCCCTCTGGGCCCTGGTGTTAGTTGGCTATGTTAGTCTTCTTGTGAAGTTCTTGTCACCTCTGGGACCTTTTCTCCCCACCCCCACCCCCCACCGTTCCACAAGGCTTCTTATGCCTCAGTCGCTATTTGTCTGTCTCAGCATCTGTTTCAAGACACTGCTGGGAAGGGCCTCTGCTTGACTTCTATCTGCAAGCATAGCAGAGTATCTTTAATAGTGTCAGGGTTTGCTTCTCTCCCATGGGGTGGGTCTTGGGTTGGGCCAGGCATTGGTTGGAACTTCCCTCCCTCTATGCTATATCTGCTCTGTCTTTATCCTGGCACATCTTGTAGGCATGGTGGATTTCAAGTCAAAGTTTTTGTAGGAAGGTTGGTGTTCTTCTCCCTCTATTAGGAGACTTGTCTATTTAGAAGGTGTCCTTTTCAGTCTCTATGACCCCTGCTACTAAGAGTTTCTGTTATAGTCTCTCTAGTGTACTAAGTTCTATACACATTACTTAATGGAATTTTCAGGCAGGTCAGGGCTATTGTACAATAGACTAAACAAAATGATGACCAGCAAATTAAAAAATATATTATGCAATTTCAGAAATGTGTGGATACCTTTTAACTACTAGAGACTGTATTTTTCTGTCTAAAGAATTATGGTAATATGTTCTGCTGAATGTTTTCCTAATGAGACAATATACAGATAAATCATAGAGGTAACCCTAATTCTTTCAAGAATTATAATAATACATTTAACAACATTAAATAAAGCAACTTATATAGACATAAAACTACATAAAATGCCATGTTTGTTACCAATTTGTATACATTAATATTAATAAATGATGTTATAGAATTGGAGACAGCCAAAGTTATGAATGTGCTTTTAATTTTAAGAGGATTTTATTTCATGTCATTGAAAAATAATAAAATAAGTTAATTAAGATAATTATTTTAATGATATATTGAGATATTTTAGAATTACGATAAAATCCAGTTTTTTATCATTATTTAAATTTTATACAAAATGCAATTATTTCCTTTATACAACATTTTTAAGTGTTTTTATTGTATTTGTTATTAATTTATCCCTTGCATCTTTCTGTAGAGGAATTTTAATCTAGCAACATAGGTGGTCTGAGAAGAGGTCACAACCAAAGGTTTTCTTGGTCTATTGGATCCAGCTGGAATGCAGATGTGCTTTGGATTACAGTATGATCTGGCAAGAATACCAAAGCATCCTTAGAACACACCTTTAATCCCCCCCCCAAATGAAGGTAAGGTTAGTTTATAGAAGGAAAGAGCCATGTTTAAAAGTGACATCAATTGGGCGGCAGACAAAGTGATGAATCAGAGAAGGATTTGACAGAATGAGTTAGAGATAGGATATGGCCAACTCAGGGGAACAGGACACAAAAAAGCCTCCATAAGAGTAGTGCAAGGAGAAAGATTTTTAAAAAAGATTCATTTATGTATTATGTATACAGTGTTCTGCGTGCATGTACAACTGTATGCCAGAAGAGGACACCAGATCTCATTATAGATGGCTGTGAGCCATCATGTGTTTTTTTGGGAATTGAACTCAGGGCCTTTGGAAGAACAGCCAGTACTGTGAATATATATCAATAAAAATGAGAAGTATAGAAACATCATTAGAAAGCAGACATATGAGAAGACTGTACCAAAGCTTAAAAATCTATTGTTGCTTGCATTAAAATGCAAAAATAACCTGGGTATAGTGTGTCACACCTTTAACCTCAGCACTTAGGAAGCAGAACCATGTAGATCTCTATGAGTTGACAGCCAGCTGAGTCTACCTAGTGAACAGCTGAGTCTACCTAGTGTGTTCCTAGACAGCCAGTGTTACATAGTGAGACCCTGTGTTGGAAAAAAAACAGACAAAAAAAAACCACAGTAAGAATATAGCAAACACCCCTTTTGTAAAGATCACACCAGAATGGATCTTTTCTCTCAAATCAAGAACACATTTGTCTCACATACAACTAAATTCTAAACTTTATATGTATACACCATCACAGAACCAGGTAGCCTGAGTTGGAGTTTCAGGCAGGATAACTTCAAAACTCATAGTCATGTAAACAGGTAGGCATATTCCTGTTGCAAACATAGCCACCTTGTAGAGCCACCAAAGTTTCTCACAATAACCAGGTACAAATTGTTAATTTCATATTTCAGTAAGTAATGTTAATGTGTAAACAATCCCAGAGTTTTTTAGAGCTTGAGTTATATAACAACACTAGCAGTACACTTTTTATTTATACCCAAGTAAATGGAATACAAATATATTTTCAGTGGAAAATCTCAGAATGTCTCAGATATTGTTTTTGAAATTGTATCGGATTGTAGCTCTTTCTCTCCTGGTACTCAATATGTACCCTGGATAGCATCAAACTCATGATAATTCTCTTGTCTCAGTCTTTCACCAATGTGGGGTTATGGACATGAATCACTATGTACAATGAAAATAACAAATATTTTGGAAATAACTCACATCACAAAAAACAACTAATAGGACTTGTTTTTATAATGCAAAAAGGGCATAAATAATTATTATTTAAAATATGTGAGGCACTTGCACATTAAAATATAAAAAAATATAATGTCATGGTAAGGAACTTAAATATCAAACATTATACATAAAACCCACATAAAAATTTACTAGCAATTTGGCAGTTTCATAAACAAACAAAAACCATTATGACACTAATCAGATAACCAAGTTAAAAAATCATTTAGAAAAGTTTCAATAAGGAATAAAGAATTCAGGGCCTGGTTTTATTCACAGTTAAGAGCACCAGCTGCTCTTTCAAAGGAGTTGGATTCAATTTTAACACACACTTCTTGACTAACAACCATCTGAAAATCCACTTTCCAGGGGTCTGACAACTTTTCCTAGCATTCACGGGCCCTGGGTTTTTAGTATTATTGTGATTATCCAGGTGAGCATGATGAATCATGAGTATAATCCCAGAACTCAAGGGGCTGAAATTTGAAGATTGAAACCAATTTGAGATCTGTCTGAGCTCTATATTGTGTATTCCAGGCTAGATTTTTGGCTACTAAGTAAGACCCTACCCTGTTTTACAAACAACAAACTGTTTAACTCTTTGTGTAACAAGATAAACAAGAGAACCAGGAAACAGAACAGCAAGGAAACATTTGAATATTTGATTTATAATTTAATAAAAAATTGTCAAACAAATTTAGGAAGAACAATCTGCCTTTATAAAAGGATAGACCACATATACTATATATAATATATGTCTTCATTGAAATTCTGATAAGAGGCTAAGATATGTATTTATGTACTCATATATCATGTGTTAGAATTGTGATGTTAATTCCTGAAGAGTTTATATTCTATTAACACTAACATCTAAAACGATCAATTTCACTTGCCTAGCATGTGTGAAACTATGAGTCCACTTCACAGACTGCAAATAGGAAATCAAATTTTAGAGAGCTACATAGTATTTTATCACTCATATAAAGGTGAGAATTTTGGGAATAAACTACATTAATGATGGATCCTCACAAATTTAATAGAATGGAAAACTAAACAGCACCTTCTGGATAGTGTGAAATGATTTATGTCCTCAAAAACTAGAACTTGTACATGTGGCAAAATATTAACTAAGCACCTTGAAAAATCCAATGTGTGACTTCTAGAATTTGGATTATAATGGAGGCAAGTGATGACCTTGCATTTGAAAAAGCATCTAGCAAAATGTGAATAAGCCTAGGAATAAAACCTGGGGAAAAATGGCTTAAGCTTCCAGCAACCTAGTAAGTCCAGAGTGGATTTAAATTGTTCTAGTTAGAAGACTCTTTAACAATATTCACAAACACACAGAAGCATAAAACATTAACTGTTTGCAGTCTGTCATTCCCATAGTGAAACTCTGAAAACCTGTCATTTAAGTAGACTTTTTTATTGTATAGTTTGTCCAGTTTATTTTTAGGTGAATGAGTAAGAAAAGGAAGATAAATTTAAACGATGATAATCAGGCTTAGTAGTATAGGCTTGTAATTCCAAGATTTTGGAAGCTGATATGGGAGCATGGCTTTAAGGCTCCCTGGCTTATGTCATGATCTTCTAACTCAAAATATAAAATATGGAAGAGATGATGAACTTGAAGGAGCAAGGCTGGGCTAGAAGTAAGAGAAACAATTCATCACCGAGGAAGGTTGTGGTAATTTGCTATTCATAATGAAGGGGACATTTAATTATAATTTGATGCTACTCTTATCATTAAATATAACCAAATATCTTTTCATTACCTAATGGTAACCCTAAACATAAAACCTCATCCTATTCATAATATTCTCCCAATAGCTAACATAAAGTGTCAGTGGAAAGAATAAACATTTTATAATAGGGCCTTGTGATTCTATGGTTATTTTTTGTGCAATAGAGAACAATGAAACATAAATTTTCCTTATAAAAGTTGCATTACAGACCATTATTTACCACCTTGGTGGGTCAAAAGCATTGCTTTTTTAAAAAAATGTGTTCACTTTACATCTTGATTGTAGCCCCCTTCCTTGTTGCCTCCCAGTCCCACCCTCCCTCATTCATACCCCTTCCTTAGCACTCCTCGTCCTCAGGAAGGGAAGCCATCCTCTCCTAACATCTGACCTCAGCCTATCAAGTCTCATCTTGACTGCCTGCATCCAATTCCTTGGTGAACTGGCAAAATTGTCTTGTCAGGGGGAATTGATCAACATGTGGGTGTCAGAGTCCATGTCAGAAGTAGTCCTTACTCCCCGTATTATGGAACTCACAAGGAGACTGTGCTGTCTATCTATTACATCTGAGCAGAGGGTTTAAGTCCTCACCAGGCATTGTCCTTGGTTGGTGCATCACTCTTTGTAGTAACCCCTCCTCCTCTAGCCAGACTTGTTAGCTCCATTTGTCTCCTTGTGAACCTCCTGTCCCCTCCAGATCCTTCTATAGATGCCGAAAAAAACATTTCAGAAAATTCAAAACTCATTCATGTTGAAAGTCTTGGAAAGATTGGGGACACAAGGCACGTACATAAACATAGTGAAAGAAATATGCAGCAAGCCTATAGCCAACATCAAACTAAATGGGGAGAAACTTAAATCAACTCCACTGAAATCAGGTACATGACAAGGCTGTCCACTTCTTCTGTATTTCTTCTATGTGGTGCTAGAGCAATAAGACAACTAAGGAGATGAAAGGGATACAAATTGGAAAAGAACAAGTAAAAGTATCACTATTTGCATATAATATGATAGTATACATAAGCGACCCAAAAAAATTCTACCAAGGAACTCCTACAGCCCTTCTTTATAAAAATAACAAATAGGCTGAGAAAGAAATTAGGGAAACAACACCTTTCATAATAGCCAAAAAATCTAAAACAAACAAACAAAAAACATAAAATATCTTGGTGTAACTCTAATGAATGAAGTACAAAACTTTTATGAAAAAAAAAAACATCTAGTCTCTGAAGAAAGAAATTGAAGAAGATATCAGAAGATGGAAAGATCTCCCATGCTTGTGGATCGGTAGGTTTAACATAGTAAAAATGGCCATCTTACCACAAACAATCTAGAAATTCAATGTGATACCCATCAAAATGCCAAGACAAATATTTACAGACCTTGAAAGAACAATTCTTAACTTCATATAGAAAAACAAAAACAAGAACAACAAACAAACAAACAAACAAAAACTACAAAAATAACTAAGACAATCCTATACAATAAAAGATCTTCTGGAGGTGTCTCCATCCTTAATCTCATATTGTACTATAGGGCAACAGTAATGAAAACAGCATGGTACTGGCATAGAAAAAGAGAGATGGATCAACAGAATTAAATCAAAGACCCAGGAATAAGCCCACACATATTGACACTTGAATTTTGATAAAGAAGCCAAAACCATGTAATGGAAAAAAATATGGCATCTTCAACAAATGGTGCTGATCTAACTGGATGTTTACATGTCGAAAAAGGAAAATAGACCCTTATTTATCACCCTGAACAAAATTAAGTCCAAATGGACTAAATATCTCAACATAAAACCAGACACAGCAAATCTGTTAAAAGAAACAGTAGGGATGAGCCTTGAGCTCATAGGCACAGGAGACAACTTCCTGAACAAAACACCAACAGCTCAGGCCCTAAAATCATCAAATGATAAATGGGAAGCCATGAAACTGAAACACTTCTGTAAGGCAAAGGTCACTGTCAACAGAATTAAATGACAGCCTACAGATTGGGAAAAGATCTTCACCAACCTCACATCTGACTGAGGGCTAATATTCAAAATATATAAAGAACTCAAGAAATTAAACTCCATCAAATCATTATAATAAACTAGAAGCAGATTCAATTTGGTGATTCAAACTAACATCAACTACTTAACAGCTTTAATATCACTAGAATGTTTGTATTAGGAGAGTTTGCATTTGTTACCTGTTAGCAAACACTCAAAGCATCTATTTTGGAAATGTAAAGACAGAAAATGCCACATATGAAATATGACAGAGAATGAGGGATAATTTATATTGCACAGGTACAAAAATATGTTAGCTGAGCTTAAGTTTGTTTTCCTTCCCTCTTCCTTCCTTCCTTCTTTCCTTCTTTCTTTCCTTCCTTCTACCCATCCTTTCTTCTTCTTTTTCTTTCTTTCATATATTTTTTTTCCAGTTTTTGGCCTGAGTGAGGTGTTTTTAGTCTATAACCTTAGTTTGTAGTCAAAGGTAGATATGATGTAGCCAACCACAAAACTGTAAATTCACTTAAATGTGTGTTTGTGTGTGTGTGTGTGTGTGTGTGTGTGTGTGTGTGTCACTTAAATGTGTGATACTCATGGGAATTTTACAATACCAAAATGCTGCAGAAGCTTGAAAGATAATATCTACTGTCACCAGTGTTTAATATGTCTTTACTAGAAAGTTATAATAATGTGACAGTTCTTAATGTAAACTTCCATGTTTATCATACAACCTTGAAAGATAAAGATTATTTGAGTCATTTTGATCAATGCAGTATTTACTACAAAAGAGCCCTTAATATATACCATTAGATTATTTTTAAGAACTATCCATAAATTTGGAAAACAAGAAAACCACAGACAATAAATTGGTTAACTAACAGTATGATTTGGCATGTCAACTAGCCAATAGGATTTTATATGAATTTAAATATTTCCTTGATATTTGATTCCAAATGTCTAGTATATATGTATATATGTAGGACTTTGTGGAAGATGGCTTATAACTTATTTGTGACGACACTGTTTTTTCCTAAATAACTAGGGGTTACTTAGGAAACTTTTCAAGTTTCAAGTTGACTTTTTCTTCATGAGCATACTGTTTTGGTAGTTCTTCACATGCCAGTATCTTACATAATTCATCTCATTTTCATATTTTCATCTCCTCAATGAATATATTCCTATATACTCTCCCTTTTCAACTCTTCTTCACATAAAAAATGTCTTTACACAAATGTCTTAAATATTTAATGGTGTTTTGTTTTATTTGTTGTATATGTTTTGTTTGTTGATATTGAGTGTATTGACAATAGACCAGAGTAACACTACAGAATTTCTTCACATTAACTGAATTCCTATCTGGGATCAAATTCTCAGTAGATAACCTTCCAATATCTTACTTATCATAATAAGTAATGTGAGAAAATTTCCCGAACTTTCTTGCCTACATCTCCATCGATACATGATTTAATTTTATTTAGGAATTGACACATTTGATTTACTGACAGTGCTATGCCAGATAATATTGAATTGCCCAATAATATTGAATGTGCCATTAGTAGCAATAGCTTCGTAATAATTTTATATGAGTGAATATCACAGGTTAATAGATCTTTGAGGAATAAATAAGTTCTGTGACAGTAGCCTCAACAATGATAACTAAACAGTCAAGATGAAGTTCAGGGCACAGTGTGGAGCTTTGTACTGGGATGAACAGACAGGAGACAGAAAACAAGTCAGTAATGACTGAAGATAATGCACATCTCCTTTAACATTATTCCTAGGACCTCATTTTTTAGCAATTCCATATGCTGGCCATTATCTGAAAAAGAAAGAGAGGAGAGATAGAGAAAGAGAAGGGAATAAAGCACAGGAAAGAAAGAATGAAAAAGGAAGAGCAGTAGGGAGAAAGAAAGGAAAGAAGGGGGAGGGGAAGAGAAGGAAAGGACAAAAGGGAGAGAGTAAACAATGGAACAGTGAAGGAACAAAAAGGAAGAGAAAGAGTGAAAAGATAAGAAAGGAGAGAAGAAAAAGAAGAGAATGGAGAACAAGAGGAAGAACTGTGTTTATTAGTCATTGTTCACTGTCTTGAATTTCTAACCAATGAACTGAAATGAAAATTTCCTATTCTGTGACTTTGTACTTTTGTCTCATCTTCTTCCATATTTCTTATGACAAGAAATTTCTTCAGTAGATTAGTCTGCTAGGGTTGCTGCTGGTGCAAACTTCCTCATCAATATGTACAAAATATGTATCATCAGAGTAGAATGCCATGGACCCTTGACAATCTCTGTATAAATGATAAGTAATCAAAAGGATGAAATAATCCAGTTAGCCTTGTAACAAAACAAATGAACTGGAACCTAACAAGTAGCTAACTTGTTTGGCTATAAGCTTTTAGTCTAAAGACTGATATAACTGTCTGTATTAATTAGATAATCCTCTCATCCACATAGCTGTTAAATAATTATTTCAGGTTGTATTACATTTATAAGAATGGAAGGCCATGGTCTTACAAAGAAGGATTAATTTAATTTATTGTACTTATTAATCACAGCCTTGAATGGTAGATTCAGTGCTGACTCCCATCTATTGACACAAGGTAACATCTCTGCCCGTCACTGTAGCAAATCCTAGGAATGGTCCTTAGGATACAGGAAGAATAAAGTAGTAAGAAAAGAAATACAGTAGGTATTTTCTAATACTTGGGGAGGATGTGTTTGAAAACAAGATATATATGGAATTCTTTCCTTTGCATTCACAGAGAAAATTCAACATATGGTCATTGTAAACCATACTTCACTGTGTCTTTAGGTTGTCCATAGTATCTGAACAGTTCTTTTTCTTTTCTTCCCCATTTTTTTTCTTAGTGAACTCATAAAAATTTGATATAATTAGCTCACTGTGACTTCGGAGCACTTATGGTGAATTGAAGTGTACATTTTCTTAATTTAAAATGAGAAACATGAAAACTGTATATATCTCATTATCCAATTTTATTTTAGTTTCTTGCTAAAAAGATGTGATTATTACTTCTGCACTAAATGGAACACAAATGAGGCATGAGATCTCCTGTTGCTCTTTCACAGTCATTAATATTATACACAAGCTCTTATCCAGTCAGTTACGGATTTCTGGGATACCACACATTAAAGAAAATGTGATGATTTACAAAAAAAACAAAAAACCAAAAAAACTGCAGCAAGACTGTGATAAAAAACTGCCATAGACTACTGACTTTAAATATTCTAGATATGTAATCAATAAGTATTAGTTGATCTATTTTTATGTTACTACATAGATGGCTAGTAAAACAAGCAGTTTGAATTTTACTAAAAAACATGCCCTTTTCTTATGGGAGAATTCTGTCTGTGGTAGAAACGAGGACATTTTCCCCAGTGGCTTGTTTGCCACATTTGAAGCCATCTCCGTAAGGAGGTTCTTTGATGCTCATCATTGTCTTTCAGGCAGGTAGGGTGTTGCCAGGAGTTAATCTATCTCATTGTCATTGAATCTTTAAAATAATAAAAACATTTTAAATGCCATAGTCTGCATGTCTCTGGGGTTTCCTATCTTATCTTTCTATAGAAACCTATCTATCTGCTCCACCTAAGATGTATATTCTTGTGATAAAAGTAGACTAGTAATAGACACGACGATGATTTGATCAACTAACAATTAACTTGTATAACTTATTTATCCTAAACAGCCTGCAATAGCACTTTCAAAGTATTGGAAGTAAACCTTGTATTATAAATAGCCAAAACACTAAGAATGTAACATTTATATAATTACTGATTGTGTTACAGTTCTTCTTGCTATAGGTAGTTTATGGTATGTATGTAAAATACTATGAATGTATATGTAAAAAAATATAAAAATAGTTTCATTATTCCCCCTGTCTTATAAAAAATGGATTATAAAAACAAAAACTAAAGTTATAAATGTATATTGGAAAAATTAAAAGACATTTAAAATCATAACCACAAAATTTACAGAAAGAATTTAACACTAGTATATTTATAAAAAGTTTAAACTTGTTATTTCATTTGGAGCACAGATTGGTCCTTATGAAAGTTACAGCAGATATTGAAACATGAGCTTTAAAACAAATATTGCACATTAAAATGCAAATTTTGGCCAGGCATGCTGGTACACAACTGTAATCTTAGCACTCAGGTAGGCAGAGGCAAGCTGATCTCTGTGAGCTCGAGGCCAGCCTGGTCTACAAAGTGAGTGCAGGACAGCCAAGGCTACACAGAGAAACCCAGTCATGAAAAGCCAAAAGCCAAAAACCAAGTAAATAAATAAAAATAAAATAAAATCCAAACTTGTATTTCTGTGAAACATTCTTTAAGAAAATACGTGTTTGAATCCACAGTTATACGTACATATGCTAAGTCTTATTTTTATAGGCTGTTACTAACAAACAACCACATTATGTTTTATTAGGTAACATAATAGAAATAATTATCCTAATAATTATATCAAATGAAACCATTATGCCTTTGACTTATTTATCTGTGCATTTTCTTTTGAAAATATGGCATTAAAAATGTTCTTAATAAGAGTATATGGGACTTCTTTGGATATTGTAAGCTAGTGATTCTCAAACTGGAAAAAAATGCTCCTAGGGAAAAAATAGTATCTGCTGATTTGGTGAGTATTTATACTTAAGAAATATGTTTCTGACACCTGCAAGCAGAGGCCAGATATATCTCCATTACAGAATATTCAAAACATCCTCTCTTATGCTCACCAATTTCAAAATGTCAGGATCTTTGTTTTACTACTGCCCAATAGAAATAGGGCATGGGATACATGTGATTTTTAGGCATTAAATTTTTATAATAGGTACATTAAAATAAAAGCAAAACACTTAGTAATACATTTAACTCAATATAACTTGAATGTTATCATATCAGCATACTTTCAGCATAAAAATTAAAGAGATTTTATTTCTTAGTATTTTCTAAAATCCAGAATGTATTTTACAATTATATAACAGCCTGATTCAGACTAGGAAATTTTCTGTTTCTAGTGCTTGGTAGCTAATTTGGGCTACTTTGTTAGGCAGGAATATTGCTTATAGTTTACATTTTTAAATGCTTATTTCATAGAGAAAAGAAGAAAAGACAATGCTGATCTAAATGAGTTAGACCACCAAAAAAGAATGCTTTCTTTTTTTTTGTACTCAACTATTGTTCTGGCTAGTTTTATGTCAACTTCACCTGAGGTAGAATCATCAAAGAATATGGAACCTCATTTAAGATAATGCCTTCACAAGATCAGACACTCACCTTTAAGCCCAGAACTGGGAAGGCAGAGGCAGGTGGGTGTCTGTAAATTCGAAGCCAGTCTGACCTACAAAGTAAGTCCAGAAAAGCCAGGACTGAAAAAGAGCATTTTCTTACTTCTTAATTAGTGATTGATGTGAGAGGGCTGAGCCTATTGTGGGTGGAGCCATCCCTCACCTGGTGGTCCTGAGTTCTCTAAGAAAGCAGGCTGAGCAAGCCAATAAGTAGCAACCCTCCATGGCCTCTGCATCAGCTCCTACCTCCAGGTTTCTTCCCTGACTACCTTGTTGAGGTCTTGTCTTTGAGATCCTTTGATGGTGAAAGTGTAATCCAAATAAACCCTTTCTTCCTCAAGTTGTTTTGTTCCTGGTATCATAATTCTATGTATGATAACCAGGATAAATGTAAAGAATTCATGTTATTGTCCATTAAGTAAGTCATTTTGTTCTTATTACTTTCCTTTTCATTATATCCACTACTAAATGACCTCTTCCAATAAGCAACACTGACGCTTAAATACTCATTCTTGATATAACTGCAAAGCCTTCAGATATTCTCAATTTACAGGAGATAGGAATCTTAAAATTGAGAAGAACAGATTGTCAAATGAAGCATGATAGTAAGTGGTAAAAATCTGTTTAAATATAGACCTCTACTCCTCAATAATTTTTCCTGAAGAAGAACCATCTGTTTTATGAGAATAAACCATTGGTTTCATATGATGCTAATGTATTCATGAAATGAATTCATCCTGGTTGGAGAAATGGGTCAGTGGTTAAGAACATGTGTTTTTTCCAGAGGATCTGAGTTTGTTTTCCAGCACCAATGTTGGGCAGCTCACAACTGCCAGTAACTCTAGCTCCAGGAAATCCCTTACCCTCTACTCACCTCCATGAGCACACGCACAAATGGGGCATATATACACACAGAGAGACACACACAGACTAACGCATGTATGCGCATATACACATATAAATCAGAAATAACTCAAAAAACTATTTGCCTAGAGTTATTAATTGAATATAATGTAAAATTTCTAGGAAGCTATTTGAATTTTCAGTTAGTGGTCTTTTTATTAATCTATAGTGTAAAAAGTTTATAGCTACCTGCTCACCAATTGTCAAAATTCAGTAAAAATATGTCAAGTAGTGTTGGGGTTATTTGTCAGAAACGTAAAATTGCTACTGTTTTACATGTAACCAAGTATAGTGTTATACATGTTTTTAAATAATTGCCTCATCTTTGAAAATAATGGTATTAATCAGATGTTTTAGTTTTGACTAACTAGAAAGATTATTAAACTTTTAAATATCCTACATTAATATTTAATTTCTGACTTTTAGTACTAATTAATTGTACTTCTCTATTTCATGTCATAAATTTGTAATCACAATCAAATTTTATAACATATATGATAAATTCATTTTTTTATTAATCTATTCTTATTTTTAAATATGTGTAACAAAGTAAGTTCAAAACACTAATAATGGGGTAAGAGAGAAGGTTCAGCATTTATGAGTGCTGGCTGATTTTTCCTAGGGGCTGCATTCTATTTCCTGCACCCATGTTATGGCTCATAATAGTCTGTAACTTCAGTTCCAGGAGATCTGATTTCCTCTTCTGTCCTCTGTGGTCACTATGCACACACAGTACATAGGCATACATGCAGGAAAAACACTGACCCACATAAAACATTTAAAGGCCAAAGAAAATTATCAAGAAATATACTTGTACTAAATAAAACACTAAATATTTGGCTGGTTCCTTCAAATTTCAAATAAATACTTTTCTTCTGAAAACCCATTTGATGAGAGAAGCATGGGAGAATAGCAAAGTAGAAGGATCTAGAGGGTCCTAGAAACCTACAAGTAGAACATTATGATAGGCAGATTTGGGCCCAGGGGTCCCGCTCAAACTAAGGCACCAGCCAAGGACAATATAGGCGGTAAACCTTAAACCCCTACACAGATCTAGCCAATGGTCAGAACAGTCTCCACACTTGAGTGGAGAGTGGGATATGACTTTCTCACGTACTCTGGTGCCTCACATTTGACCATGTCCCCTGGAGGGGGAGACCTGGTGGCACTCAGAGGAAGGACAGCAGGTTACCAAGAAGAGACTTGATACCCTATGAGCATATACAGGGGGAGGTAATCACCCTCAGGAACAGTCATAGGGGAGGGGAATAATGGGAAAATGGGAGGGATGGAAGAATGGGAGGACACAAGGGATGGGAAAACCATTGGGATGTAACAAGAATAAATTAATAAAAAAAAACCCATTTGACTCCATGTTAATTAAATAAAATTTATTTTCAATACACAATTCATAAATTATTAATCTTATATTGAATTCCTTTGGAATAGATTCCTTTGGAGTAGATTCTCAATCAATATTGGCATTAATTATATCAACTTTTCTATCTATTTTGAGATTAATCAGTTGTCATGTTTATAGAAGGAATTTAACTCATTTTTCCAAGAGAAACTATCCAGATGGATTTTTTTCCTTTTCAGTGGTTAACACTTTTATATTTATTCTACATTGCATGTGTTCTTTCTGTTATATCTCCCACTTTAATGAGTTGATAATGTCACCAAATGGTTTTTGACTATATCAGAACAGGTATGTGTGGAAAGTAACTTAAATTCCTTTATGAATACCTATAAATATCAAATGAGTTTCTAACATAGGAAATGGAGTTAATGAGGAAAGTGAAGATACATTCCCTGACAAAGTAACAGTGGAATTATTTAAGAGAATACAGTGTTCCTCTTCAGAAACATAATTATCTAACATCAAAATACACACACACTCACACACGCACACACACACATGCTTCCATTTTGTGCATATGTAAACATATATATGTACATATACATATATAATTTTAATTTGCCTTCATTATTTTCTCAGCCTGAAAAAATATTGGTCGCTTGCTTTTATATATATGTCTATATCTAAAATGTGAGCTTTGCTATTTTACTTTGAAGAACTATAAAAATATTGTTATAGTAGTTTAGAGATCTACAGCAACTTTAATTAATCTTTCTGCATTAAAATGAACACTAGTCTCTGCCTACTAGAATATATGCTTGCATATACTAGACCAGCTTCCTATTTCCATCTTGCTTATCTTCTTTATCCCTTACTTAGTATCTATTTGACCTCAGCTTGATACTGAGCCTGTGTTTCAGTCTCCAAATTCACAAATTTAGATATATATTTTAATTTACCTTCATTCTGAGTGTCTTAGTGTGAGATTGTATTTTGGGGAAGATGGAAATATTGACTTAATGTTCTCCATCATTTATTGTCTGTTTCTTTGCATGAGTTCCATAACATTTATACTACTCTGTCTTATTTTTGAGTTAAGTACAGTAATAGTTATGTAATAGAAGGACAAATAAAAATTCAGATTTTGTGATTATATTACATAAAATCTTATGTGTCAATAACAAAATTATTTAAAACCACCAAGTATTTATTTTACTTATTTTGGGTGAAAGCTTTTCTATTTGCAATGATGAATGTAAACTTCTGTGGTTCAAGTTTCTTAATCATGCTTAAAATTGGACATTAAAACCAAAAGAAAACATACAGTGGGTTTAATTTCATATTTTTTTACTGTATAAAGAAGTAATTTCTAAAAATATGGAGTATCAAGAGCTAATATTATTAATCAAACAAAACATAATTTGAAATTACTTAATGGGTATGATAATATAAAATACTCTTTACTATGGGGTTTTTAATAGTCCAAATATTCCTTCTTAAAAGCCCATAATCTAGGCATTGAGGCAAGAAGTAAATAGCAAAGCTGGCACAATTAAAATTAGTTTTCAATAAGAACAGACATTAGTGAGGATTTGAATTTGGGTGGAGAAAATAAAATCATGTCTTTTGATGATGAGGGTAAAGAAAAATCTCAAATTAAGTGTATACCTTCATGCAGAATGAGGCTGAGGTCACATGTTAGGGAAGGAGGGCTCCCCTTTCTGAGTACTATGGGAGGGAGGGAAAGGGGATGAGGGAGCAAGAGTGGGATTGGGAGATGACTACGGACTGGACTACAATTGGGATGTAAAATTAACAAACTAAAGAAAAAAAATCTAAGTTTAACAAAAGGTGGTTCAAAAGTTGTGAGAGTAACCAACCAATGACTGGTGCAACATGAGACCCAGGCCACCAGAGAGAGAGCATCCTTTTTTCTGCCTAGAGGACCAGGAACCAAAGGTCTAGGATAGAACCAAATTGGACTGTCAATTTTAAAAAATGTCAATGAGAGGTCCCCACATCATGGCAGCGGGAGTGCTCCATGGTTCGGAAGGACCAGGGAGCGGAGGACCTGCGTGCCCCTGCACATGGGAGGAGCATGGATTTTCTCGGATCAGAGCAGTAGCGGCAGAGGCAGCAGCAACAGTGGCAGCACCAGCGGCACCAGCGTCAGCAGTGGCAGTGGCTGAGGTTTGCAGCTCTGAGCCTTCCGGTGGAGGCGATTAGTGTGGTGGCCAGTGGGAGTCGCTGCGGGAGAGGGGACTCTGGATGGGATTTGGGTTGCGTGGTGCCTTGTGACCCAAACTGGACTCGGCAGACAGTTCAGCCCCAGAGTCCCGGGTTCAGCTCAGTGCGTAGTGCCATGGAGAGGCTGTCTCAGTGCAGCAAGCAATTCTGCCCTAGGCACTAGCTCAACTCAGCCACAGCTCCCCTGCTGTGACACAGGCTGGGGGAATGCTCAGTTCCAACCTAGGCACCAGCTCAGCGCAGCCGCAGTTCTCCTGTGGTGACACAGGCTGGGCGGAGCACTCAGCTCCACCAGAGGCACTAGCTCACATCAACGAGCACTTCTGCCCAAGACACTAGCACTGCTCAGCGGGCAGTTCTGGGGCGCTAACACAGGCTGAGGTCAGCACGCAGACTCAGCCCAGAGGCCCTAGCTGGACTTGCTGGGCAGATTGGGTCCAGAGACTCTAGTTGAGCTGTGCGCACAGGCTTGGTGGCTCCAAGACTCTTGCTGGACTATCCATGCAGTATAGGCCCAGAGTCCCGGGCTGAATTCAGCATGCAGTGTGAGTCCAGAGTCCCTGGCTGAGCTCGGTGCATAATTCCGCCCCAGAGACTCGGGTGGAGCTCGGCGTGCAGTTTGGGGCCTGAGTCCCTAACTGTGCTTGGCAGACAGATTGGGCCCAGAGATTCTAGCGGAGCTTTTGGCACAGTCCCGGCTCTAAGACTCTGGTTGGTCACAGTGTGCAGTTTGAATCCAGAATTCCTGGCTGAGCTTGGCGGACAGTTCAGGCCCTGAATCAATAAATGACCACAGCACACACTTTGGGCCAAAAGCCCCTAGCTGAGCTTGGTGCGCCGTCCCAGCCCCCCCAAATTCTGGCTGGACCCTGTGTGCATTTTGTGCCCAGAATCCCTAGCTGAGCTCGGCAGACAGTTCAGACCCTGAGAATCTAGCTGAGCTCGGTGTGTGGTTCGAGCCCAGTGTCCCTGGCTGGACTTGGCAGGGAACTCAGAAGGCTGTAGATACCTTGGCCTGACCCAACGCTCATTCAGAGACCCAGAATGATTGCAGGACCCACAGCACAGGAAAACTGAGGATCACTGGCTGTGAGAGACCAAAACGACAGGTCTAACCTCCTGCCATCCACACCAGTGAAGTATCAGAGCTTCCACCCTATGGAAATCGTGAGAAAACAAGTGAATCTATCATCAGACTCCCTCCATCCAACTCTGGAAGCTACCCAACAAAAACAAAGACACCAAGATGTCTAAAGTACAGCATAAAAGCATACGCAAAAACCCCCAAACAACATGGCATCTCCAGTTTCCAGCTATCCCAAAGAAAACAACCCAGAGAACTCTAATACAACAGAAATACAAGAAAATGACCTCAAATCCTTAGTAATGAGGATATTAATGGAGGAAACAAATAAAATTTGAAATCAAATGCAGGAGGACGCAGCCAAACAGGTGAGAGACATAAAAGAAGCACATAGAGTGGAACTGGAAAAATTTCAGGAAAATGCAAACAACCAGATGAAAGAAATAAAAAAATCAGTTCAAGATCTGAAAATGAAAATGGATTCAATGATAAACACACAGACAGAAGAAAAGCGAGAATGTGAGACCTCAGAGAAGAAGGTGAGCAGCACAGAGGTGAGCTTTTCTAACAGAATTCAAGAGATGGAAGAACGAATCTCAGGTCTAGAAGATATAATCACAGATCTTGAAGCAACCTTTAAGGAAAATACGAAATCTATAAAACTCCTGGCACTAAATATCCAAGAAAATAAGGACACCATGAAAAGAAGAAATCTGAGGATAATAGGCATTGAAGAAAGAGAAGATATTAGTCTACAAGGCCCAGAAATTATTCTCAATAAAATCATAGAAGAAAATTTCCCCAATCTAAAGAAAGAGATGCCTATAAACATACAAGAGGCCTACAGAACACCAAATAGAATTGACCAGAAAAGAAAAACTGCCCGTCACATAATAATCAAAACACAAAACATGCAGAACAAAGAAAAAGTATTAAAAGCTGCAAGGGAAAAGGGCCAAATAACATTTAATGGCAAACCTATCAGAATTACACCCGACCTCTCAGCAGAGACCATAAAAGCCAGAAGGGCCTGTACAGAGATCCTGCAAACCCCAAGAGACCACAGATGCCAGGCCAGACTACTTTACCCAGCAAAACTATCAATAGCCATTTATGGAGAAAACAAAATATTCCATAACAAAAACAAATTCAAACAATACCTATCCACAAATCCAGCTTTACAGAAGTTACTATAAGGAAAACTCCATCCCAAAGGGTCAAGCTACATCCAAAAGTACTCAGGAAATAGATGACTATCTCATAGCAAAAACACAACTACACAAATGCTCGACTGGAACCAACATCAAAATTAAGACTCTGAACAGTCACTGGTCATTAATATCTCTCAACATCAATGTTCTCAATTCTCCAATAAAAAGACACAGACTAGCTGAATGGGTGCATAAACAAGATCCAACATTCTTCTGCATCCAAGAAACACATTTCACCCATGACAGGCATTACCTCAGGGTAAAAGGTTGGAAAAAAATATTCCAAGCAAATGGTCACAAGAAGCAAGCAGCGTAGCCATTTTAGTGTCAAACAAAATAGACTTTGAACCAAAATTAATCAAAAGGGATGAGGAAGGACACTTCATACTCATCAAAGGTAAAGTCAATCAAGATGACATCACAATTCTGAACATCTATGCTCCCAAAACAAGGCCACCCACATTTGTAAAAGATCTGCTAAAAAAGCTTAAACCACACATCGATCCCCACACAGTAATAGTGGGGGACTTCAACACCCCACTCTCACTGAAGGATAAGTCATTGAAACAGAAACTAAACCGAGAAATAATATCATTAACCAATGTCATGGGTCAAATGGATCTAACAGATATCTATAGAACCTTTCACCCAAACAAGAAAGAATACACCTTCTTCTCTGCACCCCATGGAACCTTCTCCAAAATTGATCACATCGTAGGTCACAAAGCAAGCCTCAATAGATACAAGAGGATTGAAATAATACCTTGTATCCTATCAGATCACCATGCTCTTAGGCTGCAATTCAACAACAACAGAAATAACAAAAAGCCTACACATATGTGGAAACTAAACAACTCTCTGCTAAAAGACATCTAGGTCAGGGAAAAAATAAACAGAGAAATCAAGGAGTTTCTGGAATTCAATGAAAATGAAGGAACAACGTACCCAAATTTGTGGGATACATTGAAAGCAGTGCTAAGAGGAAAATTCATAGCACTAAGCGCCTTTAAAAAGAAATTGGAAACATAAGCATCTTAACAACACAACTGGAAGCCCTAGAAAAAAAAAAAAGCAGAAACACCCAAGAGGAATAGACGTCTGGAAATAATCAAACTCAGGGGTGAAATTAACAAATTAGAAACTAAGAAAACAGTCCAAAGAATCAACAAAACCAAGAGCTGGTTCTTTGAGAAAATCAACAAGACAGACAGACCATTAGCCAAGCTAACTAAAAGGCAGAGAGACAGTATTGAAATCAACAAAATCAGAAACGAAAAGGGAGACGTAACAGACACTGAAGAAATACAAAGAATCATAAGATCCTACTTTGAAGGCATATATGCCACAAAATTTGAAAATCTAAGGAAAATGGACGATTTTCTTGATCAATTTCATTTGCCAAAGTTGAGTAAAGAACAGATGAACAAGCTAAATAGTCCCATTTCCCCTACAGAAATAGAAGCAATCATTGATAAGTCTCCCAACCAAAAAAAGCCCAGGGCCAGATGGTTTCAGTGCAGAATTCTACCAGACCTTCAAGGGCGAGCTAATACCGATACTCTTCAAGCTACTCCAAAAGATAGAAATGGATGGAATATTACCAAATTCATTCTATGAGGCCATAGTCACATTGATACCTAAACCTCACAAAGACTCAACAAAGAAAGAGAATTTCAGACCAATTTCTCTTATGAACATTGACGCAAAAATACTAAATAAAATACTTGCAAAACGAATACAGGAACACATCAAAGATATCATTCATCATGACTAAGTAGGTTTCATTCCAGGCATGCAGGGATGGTTTAATATATGGAAATCCATCATTGTAATCCACCATATAAACAAACTGAAAATAAAAAACCACATGATCATCTCTTTAGATGCAGAGAAAGCATTTGATAAAATCCAACACCCATTCATGTTTAAAGTTTTAGAGAGATCGGGGATACAAGGCACTTTCCTCAACATAATAAAGGCTATATACAGCAAGCCAATAGCCAAAATCAAAGTAAATGGTGAGATACTCAAGGAAATTCCTCTAAAATCAGGAACAAGGCAAGGCTGCCCACTCTCTCCATATCTCTTCAATATAGCACTCGGAGTTCTAGCCAGAGCAATAAGACAACAAAAGGAGATCAAGGGTATCCAAATGGGAAAGGAAGAAGTTAAATTATCCCTGTTTGCAGATGATATGATAGTGTACATAAGTGACCCTCAAAATTCCACCAGAAAACTCCTACAGTTGATAAACACCTTCAGAAAATTAGCTGGATACAAAATTAACTCAAAAAATCTGTAGCCTTCCTATACACAAATGACGAGCTTGCAGAGGAAGAAATTAGGAAAGCCACACCCTTCACATTAGCCATAAGCAATATAAAAATCTAGGAGTCACTCTAACTAAGCAAGTGAAGGACTTGTTTGAAAAAAACTTCAAAACTCTGAAGAAAGAGATTGAAGATGATCTGAGAAGATAGAGTGATCTTCCCTGCTCATGGATCGGGAGAATTAACATAGTAAAAATGGCCATCCTACAAAAGCAATCTACAGATTCAATGCAATCTCTATCAAATTACCTACAAATTTTTTTAAAGACATTGAAAGTTCAATTCTGAACTTCATATGGAAAAACAAAAAACCCAGAATAGCTAAAACAATCTTGTACAATAAAAGGTGCTCCGGAGGAATCTCCATACCTGATCTCAAACTGTACTATAAAGCAATAGTAGTTAAAACAGCTTGGTACTGGCACAGCAACAGGCTTGTTGATCAGTGGAATTGAATCGAAGACCCAGATATGAATCCACACACATATGGTCACTTGATTTTCGACAAAGAAGCCAAATCCATTCAATGGAAAAAGGATAGCATCTTCAACAAATGGTGCTGGTCTAACTGGAGGTCTATGTGTAAAAAAATGAAACTGGACCCATATTTGTCACCTTGCACAAAACTCAAATCCAAGTGGATTAAAGACCTCAACATAAAACCAGAGACATTAAGTCACTTAGAAGAAAAATTGGGGAAGAGCCTGGAACATATTGGCACAGGAGACAAATTCCTGAACAGAACACCAACAGCCCAGGCCTTAATGTCAACAATTAATAAATGGGACCTCATGAGGCTGAGAAGCTTCTGTAAGGTTGGAGACACGGTCAAGAGAACAAAGCGACAGCCTACAGACTGGGAAAACATCTTCACCAACCCTACATCTGACAAAGGTCTAATATCCAAAATATATAAAGAGCTCAAGAAGCTAAACACCACCAAACCAAATAACCCAATTGAGAAATGGGGCTTGGGACTAAACAGAGAATTTTCAACAGAGGAATATCAAATGGCTAAGAAACACTTAAAGAAATGCTCAACCTCTTTAGTCATCAGGGAAATGCAAATCAAAACAACTCTGAGATTCCATCTTACACCCATCAGAATGGCTAAGATCAAAAACTCAAGCGACACCACATGCTGGCGAGGATGTGGGGAGAGAGGAACACTCCTTCATTGCTGGTGGGAATGCAAACTAGTACAGCCACTTTGGAAATCTATCTGGTGCTATCTCAGAAAAATGGGAATAGGGCTTCCTCAAGACCCAGCTATTCCACTCCTTGGAATATACCCAGAAGGTGCTCCAGCACAAAACAAGAAAATTTGCTCAACCATGTTCATAGCAGCCTTATTCATAATAGCCAGGTCATGGAAAGAGCCTAAGTGTCCCTCAGTAGAAGAATGGATAAAGAAACTGTGGTACATATACACTATGGAATACTACTCAGCTATTAAAAACAAGGAATTCCCGAAATTTGTGGATAAATGGATTGACCTAGAAATTATCATAATGAGTGAGTTAACCCAGAAGCAGAAAGAATTAAATGGTATATACTCACTTATATCTGCATACTAGCCCAAGGGGCATGTCCATGGAAGCCTTCACTTACCAGGAAACTGGGACAGAGGGGAGGACAGCCTATTGGGACTCTAGATGAGAGAAGCATGCGAAAATGGCAAAGTAGAAGGATCCAGAAGGTCCTAGAAACCTACAAATAGAACATTATGATAGCCAGATTTGGGCCCAGGGTTCCCGCTCAAACTAAGGCACCAGCCAAGGACAATATAGGCGGTAAACCTTAAACCCCTACACAGATCTAGCCAATGGTCAGAACAGTCTCCACACGAGTGGAGAGTGGGATATGACTTTCTCACGTACTCTGGTGCCTCACATTTGACCATGTCCCCTGGAGGGGGAGACCTGGTGGCACTCAGAGGAAGGACAGCAGGTTACAGAGAAGAGACTTGATACCCTATGAGCATATACAGGGGGAGGTAATCCCCCTCAGGAACACTCATAGGGGAGGGGTATAAGGGGAAAAGGGGAGGGAGGGAAGAATGGGAGGACACAAAGGATGGGATAATCATTGAGACGTAACAAGAATAAATTTATTAATAAAAAATTTTTTTAAAAAAAGGAAAAATCAATAAATAAAAATCCCATAATAAACTAAAAAAATAAATAAATAAATAAATATAAATGTCAATGAAATACAATGATTCTTAATGATATACTTCTATACGCATAGACTGGAGCCTAACATTATTGTTATCAGAAAGGCTTCATCCAGCAACTGATGGGAGCAGATGCAGAGACCAACAGCCCAATATAAAGTAGAGCTTCGGAAATCTTGCAGAAGAGAAGGAATGATTATAGGAGCCAGAAGAACACATCCCATAGAATGGACTAAATAAACCTCAAAGGAGTTCATAGAGACTGAGCAGATAATCATGGAGCCTATATAGGTCTGAACTATGTCTTCTGCATATATGTTATGGTTATTAATTTGATGTTTTTATGGGACTCCTAGCAATGGGAGTGGTGGCGTGTCTGACTCCTTTGGCTATTCTTGGGACCCTTTTCCTCCTACTGGGTTGCCTCATCCAGCCTTGATAGGAGACAAGGTGTCTAGTCTCTTTATAATTTGTTATTCTGTGTTTAGTTGATATCCATAGAAGGCTGGATATTTCCTGAAGGGAAAGAGAAGAGGAGTGGATCTGGGCGAGAGGGGTTTTATTTATAAAGAGAATTTATTGGAATGACTTACAGGCTGCAGCCCAGCTAATCCAACAGTAGCTGTTAATGTATAGAAAGTCCAAAAATCTAGTAGCTGCTCACTCTACAAAGCTGGATGTCTTTGCTGGTCTTCAGTTTTTATTTGTTATCCCAAAGCAGTAGGCTTTAGTGCCAGTGAAGGAATAGATTCATTAGCAAGGCAAGGGCAAGCAGAGAAACAGCAAAAGCTTCCTTCTTCCATGACCTTATATAGGCTTCCAGCAGAACTTGTAGCTCAGATTAAAGGTATGTCTTCCTACCTCAAAAGTCTGGACTATAAGTAGAATCACCCAATGAGTTGTACAAAACAAAGAGAAAGAAAAGACCCAAGAGAAAGCATAGGAAACACAGCCACTTGTTAGAACACTCAAGATTCCCTATGAGCATATATAGCGTGAGGAAGTCCCCCTCAGTCACAGTCATAGGGAAGGGGAGTAAGGGGAAAATGGGAGGGAGGGAGGAATGGGAGGATACAAGGGATGGGATAACCATTGAGATGTAATATGAATAAATTAATAAAATAAAACTTAAAAAAGAAGGAAAAAAGAGTCCCATAAATACATTAAACTGGAATCTATAATACATATTCAAAAATACTTGAAGGGTAAAAATAGAGAAGAAAAACAATTTAGGAATAAAATTAAAAATAAGAAGATAAGATTTGAAAAAGGAAAAGTCTAGATATATTATAAGAAAGGAAACTCCCAATGATGCCATTGATTTACTTTTGTTTTGGCCATCTGGTGATGGACATGCAGTGTACGCTTAAGGGTAGATTGTCTCCCCCAATGAAACTCCCTCAGAGAAAACTAAATTTTCATTTTCTAGTGGTTATCAATTAGGGATTGGTTTTGGGTTAGGGGTGGGAGTGTCGGTCTGCCTCTCCAATAAGATCTTGCTAGGCTCCCATCTCATGCACATTTGTGTAAGCCCTGTAAATGCTGTCTCAGTCTCTGAGTTCATATGTGTGTTGATCATGTTGATTTAAGAAGGCAGTGTTTCATTGGTATTCTCCATCTCCTCTGACTTTCACTCTGTTCCCTCCTCCTCTTCTGAGGTTTTCCCTGAGCTCTAAAGTGAGGGATTTTATGGAAATATCACATTTATGGGTGAATGTTCCAAAGGTGAAGATTTTGTGTAAGCACCAGCTTGACTTCTCTCTGCTCAAGGAGTTATGTAGGTGTTGTCTTCAGCAATGGATCCTTGCTGTCAGTTTGTAGAAAGCAGCCTATAGGCTTAGCAACAGCCTGGTTTATTTGGAGCTTTCCATGGGACCCTTTTGCCCAAAAAAATCATTTAAAAGTAACCTACTCTCAGTACTGGAAGCTTCATTTGGTCCACTTGGGGTCCTGTGTTCCCCATTGTTTGACAATTTCTTTTAGGTCACCTTAATTACGTATGTGTTTTAGGAAGCTTCTACTATACTAGGTTTCTTTACTACTCCTCAAATGACCCTTATGTTTAACTGCCTCACTCCCATATTTTCTCCCTCTTCACTCCTCTCCTGCTTCATTTGATTCCTCCATTCCAGTCCCACTCAAACCACCTATAACTAACATATTTCCCTTTCCTATGAAGATTTATATGTCTCCCTCTATTCCTTTCTTCTATACCTAGCCTCAGAGTGAGTTTATAGATTGTATCTTGGTCACCATCAACCTAACAGCTAATAACCACATACAAGCAAATACATATATCATAGTTGTCTTTCTGGGTCTGGTTACCTATCTCACGATGATTTTTTCCTAGTTCCATCCATTTACCTGTGAATTTCAGGATTTCCTTTTTAAAAGTTATACTCCATTGTCTTAATGTATCACTTTTTTTCTATCCATTCAGTTGAAGGAGATCCAGGGTGTTTCCAGTTTCCTGATATTAGGCATACAGCAGCAATCAACACAGTTGAGCCAAATGTATTCAATGGAAAAAGCATAGCATCTTCAACAAATTGTGTTGGTCCAAATGGATGTAGAAAAATCCAATTAGTCCCATATTGTCCCATGCACAAAACTCAAGTCCAATTGGATTAAAGACCTCAACGTAAAACCAGAGACATTAAATCAGTTAGAGGAAAAAGTGGGGAAGAGCTTGGAAGACATTGGCACAGGAGACAACTTCCTTAACAGAACACCAACAGCCCAGGCCTTAAGGTCAACAATTAACAAGTTGGGACCTCATGAGGATGAGAAACTTCTGTAAGGCAGGAGAAACTGCCAACAGAACAAAGCGACAGCCTACAGACTAGGAAAAGATCTTCACGAACTCTACATCTGACAAAGGTCTAATATCCAAAACATATAAAGAACTCAAGAAACTAAATACCACCAAACCAAATAACCCAATTGAGAAATGGGCTCAGAACTAAATAGAGAATTCTCAACCGAGGAATATCGAATGTCTGAGAAACATTTAAAGAAATGCTCAATGTCGTCAGTCATCAGAGAAATGAAAATCAAAATGAGACAGAGATTCCATCAGAATGGCTAAGATCAAAAATTCAAGTGACACCACATGCTGGTGAGGATGTGGAGAGAGAGGAACACTTCTTCATTGCTAGTGGGAATGCAAACTGGTACAACCACTTTGGAAATCTATCTGGTGCTTTCTCAGAAAACTGGGAATAGGGCTTCCTCAAGACCCAGCTATTTGACTCCTTGGAATATACCCAGAAAATGCTCCACCACACAACACTGACATATGGTCAACCATGTTCATAGCAGCCTTATTCATAATAGCCAGAACATGGAAATAACCTAAGTGTCCCTCAGTAGAAGAATGGATAAAGAAATTGTGGTACATTTACACTATGGAATACTACTCAGCTATTAAAAGCAAGGCATTCCCAAAATTTGTGGACAAATCGATTGAACTAGAAATGATCATACTGAGTGAGTTAACCCGGAAGCAGAAAGAGTCAAATGTTATATACTCACTTATATCTAGACACTAGCCTAAGGGGCATGTCCCATGAAAGTCTTCACTCACCAGGAAAGTGGGTCAGAGGGGACTCTAGGTGAGAGAAGCATGGGAGAATAGGGACATAGAAGGATCCAGAGGAACCTAGAAACCTACAAGAAGAACATTATGATGGGCCAATCTGGGCCCAGGGGTCCTGATCAAACTATGGCACCAGCTAAGGACGATATGTGCAGTAAACTTCGAACCCCTACTTAGATCTATCCAATGGACAGGACATTCTCCACAGTTGAGTGGAGAGTGGAGACTGACTTTCACGCAAACTCTGGTGCCCCATAATTGAGCACGTCCCCTGGATGGGGAGGCCTGGAGGCACTCAGAGGAAGGATAGCAGGCTACCAAGAAGAGACTTGATACCCTATGAGCATATACAACAGGAGGAGGTCCCCCTCAGTCACAGTCATAGGGGAAGGGAATAAGGGAAAAATGGGAGGGAGGGAGTAATGGGAGGATACAAGAGATGGGATAACAATTGAGATGTAATATGAATAAATTAATAAAATATTTTAAAAATTTTAGCTGGATTTTTGTATTATAACCATTACTAATTATCGTCTTACTCAGAGGAAGTCCAAATGTGTTAAAGGGCCTTCTATAACCACATCTCCTTTTATATGTTATATTTTTTGAAAGTCTCTTTGCCGACATATCTAGCTATGCTGCCTCTTCTCTTTTTAAGAACATGTGAAGGATATTCTAATCTCAGATATAGTTCCTTTAAGAAGGGATTCCTTCATCTGACTGCAATAATTTGGTTATCTGCAAGGCTCCTTCTCTCACTCCTTCTGGTTATTTACATATCAGTTTTTGGATGAAGAACTTTCAGGACTATCTTATTTATATTACTGTTGCCTACTTTATGTCTCTTCTTGTCCATGTTTCACTTTAACACTCATCACTGAATGGCACATTTTTAATCAATTTTTCATTTTTTTATTTTTACATTCCCCATGATAGGTATCTAAGACTATACAGGTTGAAATATTCACACCTTCAGTAAAAACAATGACTTAGTTGGTTTAACTCCCTACAGTTGTGTAAAATGTAGCACATACAGTTATATTGAGTTGTTCTGCTCTCACAATAGATACTATACATCTACATTCAGTTTATTTCTTGTCACATAAAGAGTGATGATGAGAGTAACGAGAAATGAGATAGCAGACATAATGGACCACATTTCAATGAGTCTTTGAAGGTCACAATAGGAATTTGGAATTGGAGTATAGTATGAAACCATTGGAATGTTGTAATTAGAAATGTGACATAATTCAATTTTATGTATAGAAGCCTCATTCTGGCTTCATGTTACAAATACACTGTACTTAGAGAGATGTAGATAATAGATACTAGTTAAGAAGCTATTGTTGAGGATTACGCCACAGAAGAAAATGCTTAGAGAAAGGGCTGGCTTATTGAAATTAGAACATTGTACTTAGATCCTCAATGCATACAAACAGGACTAGTGGTAAGATTAAATGTTTTTGTTAAAAGGTTAAAAATGTTGAGACAAGCATGAAAGAAGAAAAACAATTATTCTAAAAGATCTGATGTGTTTAAGTGACAAGTTAGGCTTCAGCGATGTTCAAATTCAGGTTATCTAGATGTGACAATTCACGTAGTTTCTATTGAAATAAGCAGACAAGTTCTCTTTCCAGTGACTATGGAATGGAATTGGGAAAACATACAGTAAGGTTAATTTGCTAGAATTAGTAAGTATTCAAATATTTGCAGGCTTGAAGGCTATTGAAGATGGGCCCTTATTTTATAATCAGTAGCTTGTAAAACCAGGAACTGAAATTGTAGGTCTTTGTTTACTAGTCAGGGAAATGGACCTGAATCTTATCTCTGGTCCTGAGTTGAGATGGTATGTAATTTAATATAAAGCTAGAGGCTTCATAGTAAGAAATAAGGACATACTATTGTTCTTTCCCTTAAGAGTTTACCCAACATGTCAATTAAATGGAGAAGGAAATGACACCCTGCAGGATACAACATTTTCTAAAGACTTTAGGGTATAGTATAATGCCTACTTTAAAGTGTAAAAATGTAAGTTGACACAATCATACTCTTTAGACACAGTCCAGTATCATTCCTTGTGGTGGTTTGAATAAATATGGTCCCCATAGACCCATGTGTTTGAATGCTTGGCCTATAGGGAGTGGCACTATTAGGAGGTATGAACTTTTTGGACTTAAGTGTGGCCTTGATGGAGAACGTATGTCACTGTACAGGTGGGATTTCAGTTCTCTTATGCTCAAGCTACCCTCAGTGTGGCACACAGTCTCCTTCTGCTGCCTTTGGATCAAGATGTAGAACTCTCAGCTCCTTCTGTAGCACCATATATGACTGCATGCTGCCATGCTTCCTGCCATAATGATAATGGACTAAACCTCTGAAACAGTAAGCCAGACCCAAATAAATGTTTTCCTTTATAAGAGTTGCCTTGGCCATGGTGTCTCTTCACAGCAATGAAAATGCTAAGATACTCCTTGAGTCTTTTCCTCTATAATTGTCACTTTGGCCATTATCCATTCGCATTCTTGAAAGTGTCTGTACTTTATCTTGTATTAAAATCCTTCTATTTTCTATGCTACCTGTATGTGTTTCTTCTGAATTCTTTGAATGGAAATTACAGTTGGTGTGCTGAGGGGTCATCGAGAAGTAGAGGGAGAGAAAATGTACATGTATAATCAAAAATAGAATGCTAATTTCAAGTCCAGACATCTTCCTGTGGTAGATGGTTAGATGTATGGTGTAAAAGTTTCTACTTATTTGGATAATTTTGATTCCTCACCTACTGAAAAATAGAATAGAGAAATGCATTTTAAATGTTCCTCTTCTAGCTGTAAAATGGAATTACTTCAAGACCAAACAATTATGCTTCAAATGAGACCTTCTGAGAGCTGTTGCCATCATTATGTAAGTACACAGTTTACTGGCATTCATTTCTATAACAGATCTGAAATGTTTCTTTCACAGTAACATTCCAAACTCACCTAAAGTCAGATATTTTAGAGTATCTGACATCTGCTTAGTCTTCCAAAGCTGGCAAAATGGATTGAATAATAGTTATTTTAGGATGTAATTGCTACACTGTTAAAAAATAAGCCCCTCTGTAACTAAATAATGTCACATATCTGAGATACTTATATAACCAAATTTTTTTAAAAGAGCCTGATTTAAGGAAGCATTTAAAAAGTCATTGGAAATGAGTTTCATTATCAGCCCTGCTGTGATATAAAATTGTAGCTCTCCAGAGTTTAGGTGGGAGCCATGTAGAACAATGAAAATTTTCTATTAAATGTTAACAAATTATTATGATATGAAAGAATTTGGAATTTAGTATCAATGCATTCAAATATGAAGGTATATTTTGAGCACTGCTAGTGCTTGGGGGTAAATAAGTTTAGAAAAGCAACTTTGAAAGGAAATTTAAAAACCAACAGCACTTGATCAGTTTCTACACAAGGAATGCAGTAGTTGAGAGCCAGGTTATATATGAACCCAAAGGGATTAAGATGAAAAGATAAATAGAAATTAGGTGACTCCTACTAAATTTACCTTTTCATATTCAAGATCAGATATTTCTAATTTGTAGTTTTATAGAATTAGTTATCTTATGGCTTTGAGCTTAGATAGGAATGATATCATATAGATTCCTTAAGAGAGAAGAAAAAAGAGGACAAAATAGAGAAAGACAAGGTTTAAAATTATATGACTATATATAAATACATCTTATATTAAAGTGATATTCATTAAAAACTATGAAGACACAAAGCTTGGTAGAATTTACAAACTATAATTAGATGCTGCTAGTTTATATTAAAATTCCTATAAATCAACAAACCTAAAGTGTATAATACCCATATTGTTTCCAGAAAACATAGGAATCTTTTTGCAGCTTCTTGATCTAATGGATAAAAAAATTTTTAAAAACTCTATTCAAAAGGCAACCTAGGGATTTTATTAGAGTTTTAAAATAAAAAAATAATAATAGCACAAGAAAACTGGAGATCTTGGAAGCTGCTAATGGAAAGAAATGGATAAAATTTTGTTTTGTTTGAGTTAGAGTTCAAGGAATGAAGGTAAGCTCATCAACACAAGTCTTTGAACAGCTGCATAGTATGGGGCACAGTATTCAGGGAAGTAGTGAAAATACCCAGAAAATCAGGGCAAACAAGGTTAGAATTCTGGCTTGTATCTAAAAACTGGAGACAGAAAAAGAGAAGAAAAGTTTCAGAAAGAAGGCAGACTTGACAGTGAGTCTTTGGAAACAACTATTTTGGAAGAGGGGCTTCGAGAATATAAAGTTGTAGTGGAAGTTTTGGCTTCTTTAAAAACTTGGTCATGTTGTTTCAACAGGATTTTGTTTTAACCCAGTCGTGGAATATGGAACTGGTTTTAGTTTTCCACAGCTGATAATTGCCTCGTGGGGCTCAAAGATGGGCATGGTCTTTTCCAGCTGCAGTTAGTGGAATTTTGAGGACACGGAGATGGTATAAATATGACATCTCAGAGAGAGAAAAAGAGGGCATCAAGGAGACAGTTGGAGGAGAAAGAAGGTTCCTGGTTCACTTGCTATTTACTGTTTGCTGGATTGCTGGATATCCTCATGACTGAGATTGGCATTGCCCCAAAGAACCCAACTAACTTAACCAGATGAAAGTAGCTAAAGATAACTCTCTCCCCTCTCCCCACTATTCTTCTTTTTCTCTTATCTTTCTCTCCTACCTATTTTTGGAAGGGATTGGAGTGGAGCAGGGAGAAAGAGTCATTAAAAACCTAAACTAAAATAGATTTTCAAAGTATGTGCTAAAAGTGGTGCCCAGATTTAGCTAGGCATAATGAGAAACTTGGTTTCCAATGCCATAGAAGAGATGGCAGGTGATGAAGGAATGAGAATACTGTTTCACGATATCAGCAAAATGGTGGCTGCTGCTACAGAGTCCTCTCATGCCTTGAACTCAGAGGCTATTTTCTGGTTTTGCCTCATTGTCTTCCTGTATTCTGTTTTTTAAAAAGTGAGAAAAAACTGCAAGTGTCACCCAAATATCTCACTTTAGAAAAGAATACAGAGTTGTCTGTGCAACTAGAAAGTTTGAAGGTAGATATAGAGATTGAGGTGTTTGAAAAACAAAAAGTGCCAGGGAGGATGCCAAGAGAGACATACATACAAATAGACAGAGAGGGAGAATGTTGAAAAAGAATGTTAAGAGAGAAAGGATGTTGAGAGAGAGAGAGAGAGAGAGAGAGAGAGAGAGAGAGAGAGAGAGAGAGAGAGAAAAGAAGAAGAAGAAGAAGAAGAAGAAGAAGAAGAAGAAGAAGAAGAAGAAGAAGAAGAAGAAGAAGAAGATTGCTGTTTGTTGGACTGCTGGATATCCAGACAACTGAGATTGATATTGCCCCCCAAAACCAGATGACCCTAAACAGCTGGAAGTAGATAAAGAGAAGTCCACTCCCTCTCCCTACTAATCTTCTTTCTTTCTTATCTAGTGTTTGGGAGATGGTGGAAGGGAGGTAGAGGTTTAGGAAACCAAAATATAATGTATATGTCATAAAAAAATTAAAAGAATTAAGAGACGATGGTCATGGTGGCTCATGACTTTAATCCCAACACTAAGGAGGCAGAGGCAAACAAATCTCTGTGGATTAGAAACTAGCCTTGTCTACATAGTGAGTTCCAGGCCAGCCAGGGCTTCATGGTAAGACTATGTCTCACAAACAAAACAACAAAAACCCTATAAAGGAGCCATACTTTACCAAGATAAAATAGTCTTCCTTTAATCAGCTTCAACCAACCCCTGCTATTTCCACCTTCTTCCCTTTACTGTAATATTTTAAATCACTAAGCTTTCAAATTCTAAGGTTATATCATATTCAATGTTCTATTCCTGTGTAGAGATGAAATGACCTTTCCTTATAAAGGAAAGCATTTAATTGGAGCTTCCTTACAGTTTCAAAATTTAGTTCATTATCCTTATGGTGGGGAGCATGGTGGCACACAGGCAAAAATATTGCTAGAGAAGTAACTGAGAGCTATATCTTGATATCCTGGCCAAAGGAGATAGACTCTGGGCTTGTCATGAACCTTTGAAACCCCAAAGCCTACCCTTAGTGACACACTTTCTCCAAAAAGCCCACATCTATTCCACCAAGGCCATACCTCTTAATTCCTCTCAAGTAGTGCCACTCCATGATGACTAAGCATTCAAATATATGAGCCTATGGGGTCCATTCTTATTTAAACTACCATTGGGGCAACTGATTCTTTCCAGGAAGAAAGATGACACCTGGCAAAAGTTGATTATGAAAGGATGTATGTGTGTGGGGCCTCTGTCCTCAATGACTTTTATGTCAGCTCACATCTGATTTGCTAACAATTCTCCCTCAGGAATTGAATCTCTATGGTGACTTAGTAGTTGTTGAAGTTGATCTAGCTCCTCTTACCACAAATGGAATGTGAAAATATTGAGTGTTGCCACTATTGCCAATTTTCAGGCCTTGAAGAACAATTAAGGGATCGCACGAAGAGTGTGAGAAGAAGAGATAAAATTAAAACAGCAATTAAATACACAAGGTTGAAAAACTTATAGAATAATTTTGGGGGAGCTGAAGTTTCCAAGAGAGATGAATGTACTATTTTATTTCCAGAGAATTATTTACAGACTGATCTGGAAAACAAAAGGAGTGTTATAGCTGTTAATAGATATCAGGGGATAAGTGGAGAATATTTTTCTTTTTTATTTAAATAATTTATTCAGATTACATCTTGACTCTTATCCCCTTACTTGTATCTTCCTGTTCCCCTCCTCCCTGTTTCACCCTATTCCCCTCCCCTAGGCCTGTGACAGAAGGGGGCATCGTCCCCAACCATGTGATCACAAGCATTCAGCTCCCATCTGGACAGTCTTCTTCCCCTTCCTCTGAGTGCTACCAAGCCTCCCCACCAAGAAGAAATGCTCAAATAGGGAATATTTTAATGAGAAGGTTCATGCTTTACAGTGTGACTGGTTGGGAGTTAAAATCCAATAGTAGAGGAATTACTGAGTAAGAGTTAAAGTCTCAATCAGGCTTCAGGCTAGAGAAAATATTGTTTACAGTTAAGAAAAGCATTAAAGTCCTTCAATCTGATGATAATATTAGCTATGATACTTCTGCATGGAATGTTGGCAGTCCACAATTAGGATTAGCAGAATGAAGCATCTGATCACAAGTTTCATTGATGCTCAGTGCCTGACAAGAGTCAGAGGCCATGTCTTGAATATGAGGTAACAATAAAGGAAGGGGCTTTCCTATGAAAGGGAAAACTTATGGTCCTATCTGAACCTTTAAGATTTACCAGAGGGTCCATGCCATAAATCAATGCTGGGTCAGAGTCCAGACTGAGCTGAGTGCTTCCTCATTCCAGGGACAATATTTGAGGATCTGGTCCAGGGTTACTTCAATTTTTGTAGGCAGTAATCTCTTCAATGTACTACACTGCCACATTGGGGCAATAACTCTTAGTAGAGGGCCTGTTATTCATGCAAATTGTATTCCAGTGACTTGTCTGCCTACAGATAGTATTTATTTGCTAGTTAACTTCAGAGAACTTTTATTTCCTTTTTCTCCTCTAGGTCTTGGTTACAGAAAAGAGAATGTATTATACTTAATAGATCATAAGTGGCATCTTCATTCTCAATAACAATTTTTAAATGTCTTTCTGATGTTAGGAGTAGATTGAGAAAAGAATTTGACTAGGATAATGATTTTGCCTTGAAAAGAGGAGCAAGCAATCAGCTAAAATGTACTTTTGCATGCATGGGATCCTTAAAGCATTCAAAAAAAGCAATAAAGTTACCATTAGGTCCACAGTCAAAAATAGTCAATTTAGTCATCTTTTCTAACATTCGATTTATTTTCCCTGGCCTTATTTGCATAAGGCTGAGTCATTTCTGGTTTTCTTTTTGCTGGTTTGCTTTTGTTTTAATTTAAGGTTTAGGGATTAAGTTCATCACAATTAGGTAGGATACATCTGAGAGTTAAGTCAGTAGCAATCAGAGGAGTTTTTTCAGGAGATGGGAAATCAGTAGTAGTGTGCCCCACCTAAATCCATAATTAAAATGATCAGCAAAGATAAAGTTGCCTGAGAAGCAGGAGTAGCAGGCTTTGTTTGATCCCAGAGATACTTGGGTTCACAATAACCAAAGTCCACAAACTTATTGGAAATTGGGATGATATGTTTCATCCAATCCTAGCTTTACTTTAATCTTCAGAAACAAAGTTCCCTAGATGATGGGGGCCAAGACTTATGTGTTTCCTGAGAATTTGTATAGTATTGTTCTTTTATCTCCAGAATTACCTTGCTCAGTGGAAACCAAGTATTTCTTCATTTAAGAATCTGAAAAGACTGCTAGGACATCTACACACATGCACCCAAAAATCATTTATTGCCACAATGTGTCAGAGACTCATGACTGTACTAGAATCTCTACATTTGTTGTAAGATCCACTTGACACATTATGCAAAATAATGTTTCAAAAGAATAACTTGGGACTGGAGAGATGACTCAATGATGAATAGTAAGTACTTGCTGCTCTTCTAGAGAACCCAAGTACAATTCCTAGCACCTATGTTGGGCTGCTTAAAACTGCCTGTAACTCCAGCTCCAGGTAATAAAAACTTCTTTTCTGGCCTTTATTGGCAGCTACACACACACACACACACACACACACACACACACACACACACACAAATTTAAAATCATAACAACAACAACAGCAACAACAACAAAAGAGCCCACCACTTTAGATTTGATAGTTTCTCTTTAATCTAATATAGAAAACTACAGACTTTATAACATAGCAATAAGGACACAAGAACATAGCAATTTTTCATTTGGGAAATAATATTTGAATTAGTTTAGCATGGATGTCTCAGGAGAAAAGACATAGAGAACAAGTCAGGAACTAAGACATAGAGTCAGGCTGGTACATAGAAAAGTGAGATAAATCCCACATCTAGATGCAGAAACTCATATACTGAGCAAAGTTACAAGCACAAAGTAGGAAGAACTCAATGATTTCAAGCAAAGGGCATGGGGTCTTTACCTTAATGTAATAAAGATAAAAAAGAGCAGCAAAAAATATAACTAAGATCTTGCTTTGGAATCTCGTCAGCTTCCAGTTCCTTGGTTTTATAAGCTCATAGTTAATAGGAAGATGTCCATCCCTAATGTCTTTAAATCTACATCTGATTAACTACCTAGTATAACCATAAGAGAAGGCAGTGAGGCTGAAAGAGTATTTGAAATATCCCTAAATTTGGTGAGGTCCACAATCTTATACATTATGTAATAGAATTCCATAAGTAAACAAAAAAAAAAAGATCTGCATGAAAGACAGAGAATAAATCTTTGAAGGAAATCAGAGATAAATGACACATTGCCAGTCAGAGAAAAGGAATTGAAATAACAGATGATAATTTAAATAAACCCTCAGTATAGAGTCCTAGGCACAAGTACTAATTGGGGATGACAAGGTGTATCACATGACACCTCAGTAGTAGGTCCTGGGTGCCACTTGAAGCAGGACAATAAGGCAAGGAGTGAGATCTACAATGCTTTATCCTCAAAAAAAAAAAAAATAACATTATCATATTAGAAAAAGCTACTGGCAATGAATAATTCTGAAAACCCTTGGTAGTGGCTTGACATAGATGGAGAAGTACTGCAAAATTTCTGAAAGTGTCCTATGGCTTATTATACTAGTAAAATGGACACCTTTGGGTAAAAGATTTAAGATGCTAATGAGACACGCTATGTATGAAGTTTTATATAGAATCATGTGTGACCTAACATGGTGAAGAAAACTGATAGGGCAATGATCACAAAAGCCCATTTTTAAAAGCCCTCATATTTTGCACACCAAAGTTACTAAACTTCTAAGGTTTTTCTCTGCTCTGTCCCAGTTTCCCCCTTGGTATTAATTCATTTCTTACTAAAATCTCCCACTTTCCTCCCTACTACCTACATATATTCCTTTTTCTGGGACACAAGCACCTAAAATCTCCCCAGAGATGCCAAACTTTTATATCTACAGATATGATATCATGAAAGCATATGCCCAGGACAGCCCATCCCACTGTTCAGTGCGTGTGCATTTCCCTGAAAAATCTCCTTGTATTAAGAACTACTAGTCAACCTTTTTTTTATCTGAGACTATGTTTCTATCTGCATAGCCTTGGTTGTCCTGGACTTGCTTTTTAAACTGGGCTGGCCTCGAACTCAGAGAGATCTTCCTGCCTCTGCCGCCCAAATGCTGGGATTAAAGGTGTGTGCCACCAAATTCACCAAGATAGGAAAGATGCTTTCTTCAAGGCTGCCAAATACAAATAGCCAAAACACTATGAATATAAATGTATATAAATCCTGATTATTTTGTAGTTCTTCTTGCTGTGTATAGTTTATTATATGTGTGTAATAATATAAATGTATATATAAAAATAATTAATTAATAGTAAAAAAAAGAACTATTTGTCTGTGAAAGAACTATTAAGGGTGAAAAGCTTTAAGCTTGGTGAGAGAAGGAGAGAAGAAAAGAGGGGGAATTCATTCGGTTCTCTAGGAGCTATGACCCATGATTGTTACTAGGGAATCCAAATTCTGTTTTGTGGGTTGTTAATCTTCTGATAAAATAATTTTAAAATTAAATCAGAATGGTGCTTAAGGTCTATTTGATGACATAAAAACAATAGGGCAATCAATCTGTAAATCTTGGAGGCTACTGGGAGAAGAGAAATGAATCAGACAAATTGGAAAAGGCATGCCTTTTGAATTAGGGTTCAAAAAAGCATGTAGGCTCAATGATAGAAGTCTGCACAAAGCTGCACGTGTATAGGTATATTTCAGGGAGTGAAGTGTCTTCAGAAAGATTGAGAATGATCAAACTCTCAGGATTTGAACTGTATCCAAAGAAGAGATTAAAAGAAGGAAAAAGAAGACACTCAAAAAAGCAGGCAGTCTTACCAATGAAAAACTAGCTGCAAACAATTGCATCAATGGAAGCGTATTCTGGCGTATATAGCTTCATTATTTTATTAAAGGGATAATTATTCCTCAGATAATATAACATGTCCACAGGTGTATCACTTTTCCTGAGGTGGTCTTATACACAGGGCCTGCACAGGCTCCAGCAAGACTGGATACCAGCACTGAGAGAGGAAAGTTAACATGGCCTCCTACCCCTAACCATGAAGCTATCTTTAATTGACCTCCACTGGGAATGAAGTCTCACTGGGTATATTTATCACATTTAAGAGTAGGCCTCATGCCCAGGAGTACGTGCCCAACACAAAATGAATGCAGTGGTATTTTGGTAGTTTTTTTTGCAGCATTTTGCATTTATTTGGGCCTTTTATTCCTCATTGGTATTTTGTTTATATATTTTAGTTCTGGTTTCTCTGGTTTGGTTTGAGGAAGACAGGTTACTTGGGTGTGGTTCTTGTTTGTTAGGTTTTGTTTGTTTGTTTGTTTGCTTGCTTTCTCAAAAGAGAGAAAGGGTATGGAGTTGGGTGGGAGGCAGAAAGATGTAGGAGGAGTTGGAAGAAGGGAAAAGCATTATCAGAATATATTGTATGAAAATTTTTTCAGTGAAATTAGTTGTTTCTGGGAGGTGATCATAATTAAATGAAACCTTCACGGTATGATTCACATGATTTACTATTTGGTGCTTTTATAGAAGAAGGTGGAAAATCTCAATGCTCTCATGCATCTCCCATCTTTGACCATGGATTTCTTTCAGACCTTCTCAGCAAGAGGGAGTCACCAGATGTGGGCCTTTCCATAGTGGATCACAGTGAACCAAAGTAAATCTTAATTTTAAAGTATCTTACCACTCTCTGATACTGTTATTAGCAACAAAAGATGGACTAAGAAACCAGTAGATAGAAATAGGAGGTAATTTTAGTCTGTTATAGGAGGCAGTCGTTAGGTCCATCACTGTTCTGATGTGTTTCGGTATATAGGTCTTCAACATGAGGCATTTCCTGGCAAGCCTCACATGAAGCCTCAGCTCCAAATATTTCTGTATATGCTTCAAGTGAATGTTCTTCAGTCCTGGGAGTTTCTTGCCTTATTCCATTAGAAGCCATAGCTGCAGTGATTTCTCTGTACATTTCATGTGAATGGTGTTCAGGTTCGACTGCTTCTTGTGCTTGGGGAAAATCATCTATAGAAATGGCTATTTCTTGCAGATGGAATAAGTAGTCTTCAGTCATGGCTGTTTCTGGATCTGGTCCAAGTGATTTTTGCCATGTGTTGATGGGACATTCTTCAGTTTCAACTGATTTAGGAGATGCTAAGCATTCATGCCTGTCAGTCATATCTTCGGATATTGTACAGGGTAGAGTTTCAGGAAACATTGTCTCTTCGAGTGTTTTAATAGAGAAAACTTCAGGCTCAGCCATATCATTGAATATTTTTGAAAAATTCTCTTCAAGCACAACTGTTTCTTTGCACAATTTAGGATAGACATCATCAAGTCCAGTTAAATATTGTCTTGTTCCGGAAAAATCGCTCCGTACTTCTAAGTCATGGTACCTGGCAGGCTCTTCCATACATATAAAGCTATCTTGGAGATTTTCAAAACAGTATCCTGAGGGCACATCTTCTGGAGATGAAGCTAAATATGGAAGGGCTTCTGTTCCAGAGTGCTGAGTTTCTATTTGGGCAGGTGCCATGTGGGTCTCCTCAGCCTTTGGTTCTGTCTGTTCCTGTCTCTTTTTACCTCTTTGGCTTTGTTTCCTTGATCTCTGACTCTTGTGTTTCTTCGGATCTTCAAAGTACCATTGTAACATTTGCTTCTTTCGTACTTCAAGTTTTCTTTTCTTGAGCTGTTCTCTATTTCGTAAGTGCCAATGTCCAATGACTTCTAGAGCATGTGTATTTTCTGTATGGATGTCAGGTGTCTGGTAAAGATTCACTTAAGATTCATCCTTCTCCATGTCCATCTTCCCTCTGTACCATCCAATACTTTCGCTAACTTCTACAAGCAACCTGAGAGCTTTGAGATAGTGTTTTTTCTTGTGTCTGCCTCCTCAGGGAGTGTTTCTATCACAAAGCCTTTTATGATGACTTTAGGAATGCTGATGAGATGATGACACATTAGCCATTCTATGAGCTCATAATGGTAATTCAGACTACATGCACTATCTCACTTACTAATAACTGTTTAATCGATCATTTAATATAAAGCAAGAAGCAAAATTAATTTTTTTAAAATTATGGTGGTAAATATCATCTATCTCCCTATCTAAGAATCTCTTTCTCTAGCGCAATAGTTTATTAGGCTTGAAGGCTATTTCAGTATAGTCATGTGCCTTGTAACTCTCCCAATTTCATCTGTATCAAAATTAAAATAGAGGTGTTAAAGGAGATGATAATGTCAGTTTAAGTAGTATCAGAAGTATTCTTGAGAGACAAATTTGGGGGGTATAAAGTTTAATTTATTTTATTATCTTTCAATTTGTTTACACCTGTTTTTATAATCTTCCATGGTGGTTTGAAAACCAATATTTGTATAAGTTGTGTTTGAGTTTTGTTTTAATTAAGACAACCAAGATAGGTTTCTATGACTTGTAAACAAATCTGACAGCCATTGTTCCTTTCTTTTTGGGTTGTATATTTCTTTAATTGTTATTGGTAATATAAATGTTACACAATTATATGATAAAATTTAGTTTTAAAAAATTTACAAAGCCTGGGTGTGGTGGCGCACAGCTTTAATGTCAGCATTTGTGAGGCATAGGCAGGAGGATCTCTGTGAGTTAAAGGCCAGCCTGGTCTACAGAGTGAGTTCCAGGACTGCTAGAGTTGTTACACAAAGAAACCCTGTCTCAAAACATATATATAATATTCTATTTAGCCAGTGGTTATTGGTCCTATCAAAGCATTACTTAAATAACAAATGTGTTTGTGGATCTTAGGAAATAAAACACAGTGACCCCAAATTATTATCTTTTAATCCTTATATGGAAGAATAACTATTGCTTTAAGAGTATAAAGACACTTGCATATTGGACTTGTAGAAACATGAAAAATTTAACAGAATATTGAGATATTCAGAACCTACATCTTCGTGTTGCTATTTTATACCTAGTTGCAACACATGGTACTCAAATACTTTAAATAATGAATACATAAACAAATGGGTACTTAAGGGAACCGTGAGATTACTCAATGGTTAGGAATGCATACTGCTGTTGCTGAGGCTCTGAGTTTGTTTCCCAGACTCATGTCAAGTGACTCACAATCACTTGTGACTTCATCTCTGTGAAATCCAATGCCCTCTTCTCTGTCATTGTCTCTTTTGGTACATATATGTATGGGCACATACCTACATACAAACACAAACTTATAAAAATAATTAAAAAGAAAACTAAATATTTTAAAAAGATATTTTCTCCAAATATAAAAATGTAACTTTTAAAGGCAGTGTGATCTTATAATTTATCTGATTTATCTTATATGATAAATATGTTATATACTCTAAGGAATAATTTATAAAAGTTTTGTGGATGTTTTTGCTCATTCATAGATGATGCCTGGCTTTGTTGCTCAGCAACTACCTGCCAAATTCCATTTTTAAGCTCTAATATAACTCACTTCCTGGTGAGTACTTCAAACAAATGGGAGTGTCCAGCCATTTAATTCAATGCCCTTTATGCAGGAATTGCTGTAGGGACCATAAGGTTTAGGATTCAAAATATCCCAGGACCCTTGTTAACTCTAGGGTTTCTACAAACGCTGGCTGTAAGCGGTGAGAATTTCAGAGAAATGCACATAATCACAACCAAAAAGACACTGAAAAGAACTGAGACAGCCTGAAAAAAAATGTAATATCACATGACAATCCTGAAAAAGGAAACCAGATTCCATAATAGCTTTATATCATTATTTTTCTGAGCACAAAGAGAAAGACATACAAACGTCTGCAAATGGAAAAAAAATTAAAAATCAGGACAACCTAATGGCTATAGCAGTTAGGAATGGATGGAATGTCAAGAAGGTATGATCATTATACCCTAATATTTACAGAATACCAAAACCATGTAAAATGAACTCACTGAATTGGAGCTCAAAGTAACTGAGTACAACAAGAAAACACCATGGTATCAATTGTTTTTCTATTGTGTGCCTTACTCATTTTTAAGCTGTCTGGTTATAGATTTCCTTTGCATTTGATCTCATGCTTACTATAAAAAGCATATTGAATAACTATAAGTACCAAAGATAGTGTACCTATGGAATGAAATAAGAAAGAGGAGATTTAGGTTGTCAGGGGAGAAACAAATTTACAAACTTTCATACATCCAATTAGGAAAATATAGTCTTAATAAATAGCAGCAAGATATTGAGTGCTATTTTGTAGCAATTCAAACAAATAAAATGACCAGATCTATAGGGCAGATATCATGCTTGCTCAGTTTAATTCTGATAAACTTTCTCATTTGTAAATAATAATAAATAAAGCATTGTGCCTATAAGAATGGCGTTATCTTTTCCCTTTGTGCTTTGTTTTCTACTGTATCAACTGTATTTCCCTTAAGAGTGAGTGGATGGGTATACTGTCATAAACAGTTTTTCAAAAATATTTTCATTTATTCTACAAGATTTCACAATTTATACAATGTATTTTGTTCATATTCATTTAGGTATACATATCTGCAAATTTCCCTAGTGTTTCCTACCCTTTCTTCCTCCCAACTCTGTATCTTGTTTTTAATCAGTTCATTTGATTTTGTTGTTGTTGTTTCAAGACAGGGTTTCTCTATGTAGCCCTGGCTGATCCAGCCACAAGTGAGATCAGGTTCTGAAGAAGGATGGATGCAAGAGCGGTGAGGGAGAAATGAGTCAGGCACAGGGATTGGGAGGAATTTTGCAGCCTGAATGATTCACAGTCAGAGTGCCTCTTTATTTATAAAGAACTCAGTAGGCATGGATAGATGCATGCTGCTCCAAAACATAGACCATATCATTTTTGTGCCTGAACACGTGTTTTGACTGCTGCTTGGTCATAAGATTAGTCATCACTGATAAACCATGAGAGAACAGAATTATCTTTTACAATCATTTTTCTTCATCAACCCCAAAACCCAACTTTTAACAATATTGCAGTTTCAAGGGCATATTTTGCCAAAGAATGACAGTCTGTTTTCAGGCTGGTAGTTCTTGTGGCTTCAAGGGCACTAGACGGAAAGAAAAGCTCCAAACCAGCCTAGACAGATCGTCATGTCCCAAGCAATGTATTATCAACTTTTAATAGTTGAGTGCTAATTGTCATTAGATCATAGAAAATTCTTCAGGCAAAAGCTGCTGCAGTTACTCTTCAGTTTCTGGCATAATAAAATGTTTATATTTTATATATTTGTAGAATATGTTTATATGTTTAATCTTTATATTATTTGTTCCTTGGTCATATGACACCATAATGGCCCTTTATGAGTACATTCTTTCTAAGAAATGGAGGTTTTGATATTTTATTCTTTAATCACTTATCCACACCATTCTTTGTCCATTAGCATAAGGAAGAGACTTTTAATTTGATCTGCTGCTAACTTCTCTATCTTACTGAATATTGTTTACCTTTGTAAGTTTACTTTGTTCTGATTATCTTGTTCACGAGTAAGGAACATCCAGGAGCAGATGTGCCAAAGAGCATCTTTTATTTAAGTCACAACACCAAGGACATAAAGGTGACTTTCAACTAGGGCCATATAAGTATATCTCCCTAAAAGCAAGATGAGTATTATAGTCAGGACATCCTGGGGAAGCTTAGAAACAGTACTCCTGGGAGAGGGCATAAATTCTTCATAAGAAAATTTCCATCAATTCAAAAACCCCAAGTTGTACAAATAATAAAAGCTACCCAGGCATACGACACATAGAGATCAAGGCCAAAAAGTATGGTTTGTACCACAGTGACTGCGTAGCTTGGCTCACTTTTGCGGGAGCTTTGTCAAACAGCTATGCTGCCTTTATGACACTCACTGTACCCATGAGATACAGCTGTGCCAGATCTGGAACTCATTGTGTAGATCAGGCTGGCCTCTCACAGAGATCCACTTGCCTCTGTCTGGGATTAAAGGCATTTGCCACCCCCAACTGACTGTGCCTGGCCTTTTTCATTTGTTTTGCTGTTTTGTTTTTCAAGACAGTTTCTCTGTAGCCTTGGCTATCCTTGAACTCACAGAGATCCACCTATCTCTGCCTTCCAGAATGCTGGGATTACAAATGTGCACTAGCGTTTTTTGTTTCTTTGTTTGTTTGTTTTGTTTTTTGCCTCCATTTTTATACAAAAAGGAAGAATCTGCATACATATATAAAACACACATGATAGCTGCCTTGACAGAAAGACAAATTTACTGAATTGGTCTGCCTAGACAGGGTTTTTGACAACTGTTTGTTTTTATTATATGATTCTCTTTGAAAAACTACAACCTTTAAGTATATAAAACTTTATATGCTTTTTTAGGAAAAATTCTAAGCATAATTAAAATTTTTCATACTTAGTGGGATGTGATCTCTACATTTAAAAAAATGGGCAAAGTAGAGAGTAAAATTGATGGGCAATGAAAGTGGCCTATAAACTTCAGACTCTAAATTAGCTACGAGAAAGGAGATGGGCAATGATAAGCTATTACCTGTGATCTGCTTCCTTTAGGTGGTTGAAATCAGAGTTCCTCAGTGATTGTATCCAGTGCTGAAAACTATATAGCCTCTTACTGAGGTCAGAATTCACCACAGTAATCAGTCTGATAGTTCAAGCAAAATGGATCAGATTAGTCTATAAAGTTACATTGAGAAGAGTTTAGGCCAGAAGGCCAAAGCATGAAAAAAGTCATGTGGTCTTGGTATATTTACAGATATTCCTAAATGTTACTACTGATATTATGAGAAAGAAATAATGTTCTCTAGAAGAAAATAAAATCATAGAGCATAGTACCTCTAATTGCATGGAAATGTCAAGACTTGTATTCTCATGAAACTACTGGATGAGAAGGTGGTTCTCACACCTGTGAGGGTAGTGTTGGTTTGTGAACAAAGCTGGTCCTGCCCAAGCAACTAGAATCACCTAAAAGACAATGCTGTGGGTATCAGTGGATGGGTGTTTCCAGATATAGCTAAATGAGATAGGAAGACTCATCACAAATATATCTAGTCACTTTCTGTGTTCTAGGGCCCTACACTGAATAAATAGGGGACAGCAACTGGATCTTAAGCATTCATTGGTCTCTGATGGCTGTCTTTGGATGCGTTGTGATCAGCTGCCTCATGCTCTGATCTTTATGCTTTCCTGATTATCTTGGACTATGTCCTAAACCTGGGAGCCAAATGAACCATCCTTCCTTTAGATCTATATTAAGTATAAAATTTATTATCTTTTTGTCAGGTATTTTGGGCAGCAAAAAGAAAAATAACTAGAAAAGATATCTAAAAAAAATTATATTATACCGTTTCTTTTTGGTAACATAGCATTTTATTGTCTGAAACAAGAAAAAATGAAAAACTTCAAAAATGAGAAATTTAAAGTGTAATAGCTATAGATAGCAAGTTGAATAAAATAGACATAATTTTCAATCACAATACAAATATACAATTCTAATAAATTATGAAAAGTATTCACATAAATTACAAAATTTCCACTGATACTAAGTTTTTTCCACTGACACCACTAGTTACTCTAGATGTTTATAAGGCTTTTTTTGTTTGTACAAACATTTAAAACCTATTAATATGTACTATTGCAATATTGTCACATCACCTTTTTGTTTTTATTTATACATAGCTCTACTCACAGAAGAAATCATGTCTTCAAAATTGCAAATATCCTAGATTCATGAAGACATATATGTATATATAACCAATGTCTGATATAACAATTCCAATTTCAAAATTCCTTTAGATAAAATATTTGTAACTATTTAAAGCAACCCCATATAATTTTATTTTAAACAGTTTTATACTTGCTGTATTTTCTTCATTTAATGATAATGGTATCAAATAGTTTATCAAAGAAATATGCACTGGATGTGATAGCACACAACTTTGATCCCAGCACTTAGGAGGCAGAAGCAGGCAGATATCTGAGTTCAAGGCTAGCCGGTTCTACAAAATGATTTCTAGACTAGCCAATGAAACACTATGAGACCCTTGTCTCAGAAAAACAAAATGAACAAAAAAGACAGAAAGTAAAACGCATACTAACTTTACTCTTTATTATTTTATGTATATGGGTGGGTTTTGCTTGTATATATATGCTTGCATGTATACCAAATACATACGTGGCACCTATAGAGGGCAGAAGGATGTGTCCTATCCCTTGGAATTACAGTTATATGTTTTTTAGTTGCTATGTGGGTTCTGGACACTGGACACAGGTCCTCTGAAAAACTACCCTATGTTCTTAACCACCAAGCCATCTCACCCCACGCCCCATCTATTATATTGTTTGCATGCTTCCTTTGATTTGTCATCTCTTTCTGTGGCCAATAATAACATACCTTTTAAAGAAGGTTTATTCTACTTTCAATGAAATGTGTATATGTGTGTGTATGTATATGTGTGCATTATATATGGGTATATACATGTGATTTCAGGTTTCATGTGCTTAATGAATCCCAATAAGAATAGAGCGTTGGATTCTGTGGAAATGGACTTACAGGCAATTATGAGCCATGATATGTGGGTGCTGAAACCAAACATATGTCCCCTACAAAAACATTAAATGCTCTTAACCGCTGAATAATCTCTCCAACTCCTATAACATGATCTTGATTATATTATATTCTCTTTACTAATTAACTAAAATAGTTGACATAACAAATAACATCACAGTATTGTACATTAATTAATTAATTTAATCATTGTACAGCCTAATTGTAGCCCTCTTCCTCCTCTCCTCCGACTCATACCCTTACACCTTATCCCCTAAATCTCAGTCTCCATTATTTTGAAATACTATTACTTTTTAAATTTGACTTCGAATTATTCTCTTACTCATTATTATTATCTAATGTAAACTTATCATGTCAAATATTGCTCCAAGAGTTTCAAAGAGGCTTTTAATCATATTTAATAAAAATAGAACCATGAAATGGACTGCCCATTATCTTGAGCTATTCAATGCTCATTTCTCATAAAATTTCTGTTATATATACAACAGAGGCTTAACTTTTGAATTTTTCATATGTATAGGATAATTAGTAATATAAATTTCTTAAATGCTACAGGAATTTTCTTTCTTTTTTTACTTTCTTTTCTTTTTTTGGCTTTTTGGGACAAGGTTTCTCCATTTAACAAGAGAACTGGCTGTCCTGGACTCACTTTGTACATGACACTTTAAAAAAAAATAATAATTTAAAAGGTCTTTAATATGACATAGAGATTAGAGTGACTGAAATACACATTGCCTACTTATGTAACTGATTGGTAATTAATTTTCAAAAACTTTTTGACCATATTTCCTGAGAATTATGGACATCTCTTTACCTATGGTCTACCTAAGATTTAATATCCAAAATAAATTAACTGTTTACCTGTGAATATGTCTAAGAATAATTATATCTGCCTTATGTGTACTATATCTCTAGTGAATGTGAGTTATACATGACTTGATACAATGCAGAAACATAAGTTATGAACAGACGCATATTTGCAAAAGGGTGTTTGGACATTACAAGACATAATGTTGATCAAAAGAAGATAAACAAAATTATAGTATTCCATTTAACAAATTCTAAAGAAGAACCTGATCTTGCATAGTATCCTTGTAATCTCAGTACTCTGGAGATAGGCAAAGGAGGATAACGTGGTTGATTCTAGACTGGGAGACTAAATCTCAAAAAAAAAACAACAAAAAAAAAAACCCAAAAACAAAAAACAAACAAACAAACAAACAAAAAAACCCAAAGTAGATCCAGAGCAATAGAAGTCACAACTGTAACAACTGTAGCTACTTTCAGATGGTGTGGTTTTTTGAGATGTTGCATATTCTACATTTGATCTATTTATTACTAAGATGTATTTATTTTGAAATCATTGATTTTTAAAACAAATTTTGTATATATACACATACATAGGTATTAATATATAAAATTTAAAATGTTTACACTGTAAAAATCAGGTCCTGTTGCTCTTAAATTCTCTTGTGAGTTATTTTTGTCATTTTCTAAGAGTTTTATTATGTAGCCCCAGCTGGCCTTGATGTCACTATATAGACCAGGATACCCTCCAACTCACGGACATCAGTCTTCCTGTTTCCTAAATGCTGAGATTAAAGGTGTGAACCACCGGTCCTGGCTTTCAAAGACTTCTTATTGCACTTTCTATCAAATCTCAAGACCTTATGTATATTGCCTAATATATTTTCATTCTTGACTTATTCCCTAAGCTCTACCACGTTGGCCTCTTCTTTCTTCCTTGAACAGAGAATAAAGCAAGAACTTTATTGATCCTTTTCACTTGCAGTTCTGGAAACTATATTTTCTAAATTTAAATCCTTTAACCAGTCATTTTGTTCCTTGGAGTTCAGGTCTATGCCTTTTCTGAAACCCACTAAGAGTTCTGTAATGTCCACTAGAAGTAAAAACCTCAATTTTTCATGTCTAAAATTAATGTATGAATTTATTTCATAACTTAATAGGTTCTGCCTCCAGTTAGATTACAATGTCCATGATTGAAGAAACTTGGAATGTCTCCTGCTGTATTTACCCCTATTTTGTAGACTCATTCTTTACTGATAGGTAGATGTTAAACAAGTAATTGGAATATGAAAATTTTTATGAGTAAATGAGTAATGAATAACTTAGTAAAATACTACATGAAAATTTACTAAATATAAAGTGACTATGGGTCTGCTTTAAGAACAGGAAGTAATGTCAAATTATGTGGGATGTTTTTGCACTCTAACTTAAATTGAAAGTGTTGTGAAAAGTGTTGTGAATGACAGTTTTAATGAATTGTATAAAATATTCACTCCAAAATATATCATATTAAATTCTGGTTTTGGTATTTATGCTCAAATTTTTGTTATCTTTCTGTGTTACTGATGAAACTTCAAAGGTACAGAAGTCTGTATAATTATTGTATATCATATTAAAACTCAGATATTAAAACCCAGATAATACAAATATTTATTGTCTCAATATTCTAAATGTAAAAATAACCTATTTATTTTTAAAACATATAAACATATTTTTATACAGAATGCAACATACCATCTAATTTGTTTTGTTGAATATCTAAAACTTTCCAGATGCAGGTTGTCCCTTAAGTGCTTTTTGATGATGATGATAATTACTAAAATTTCTTATATAATAACATTCTCCCTGAAAAGTCTCAGCACATATGCTGTTTTTAATTCTTGCTGTATTTTGCCACTTATAATGTTCTATTTTCTCAGTTCAAACTATTCTATAGTTTATAATCCATAATAAATATTGAACATTTTAGCTTACCAATGAGGTGATCTAACAATTAAGCCCCCTCAGTATCTAGTATTTTAATTACAAAGTAGAAGCTAATTGGAACTCATGTGCATAAATGATCAAATTTCATGAAAAGTTAATGAATAGAAGTGATCTATTAAAATTAAAATGAGATGTCTTTTGCATAACACATTTTTAATATATGATACTGTACTGATAATTGTGTCTGAATTACAATCAATCAATGCACCTATAGTACATTCATAGGAAGACACATTTATAAGAGAATTCATATGAATTAAAACTATAATTTTCCTAGTGGCCAATTTTGGATAATTATTTCTGAGATTAATATTCTGTAGTACATAAAAAAAGCTCTGTATTTGCTGACTAAATGTTGAAGCGGTTTTCTAGAAATACTTAAGACCACAGAAAACAACGGAACATTAAACATTTGTTTGCATATAATTTTACTTAATCCTTTCCACACCTTGACATTTGTTTGCACATATTTTTACTTAATTCTTTCCACAACCTTGACTGAGAGAGAATATACTACTATTATATAACTCTGAATCTTTGTTGTTCAAATCCCTCTTTGCAATGTATTCTATCCATAGTGTGGTGGTTTGGATAGAAATGACTCCCATAAGACTCATATGTTTGAATACTTGGTCCATAGTGGACGGCACTATTAGGAGTAAGTGTGGCCTTTTTGAAGTAGGCACAGCTTTGTTTGAGGAAGTAGCCATTAGAGAATGTGCTTTGAGATCTCAAAGCTGTTCATTTTTGCTACCTGCTGATCTAGATATAAAATTCTTAGCTCCTTCTCAAGCACTGTGTTTGCCTGCATGCTCCCATACTTCCCACTATGATGAATATGGACTAAACCTATGAACCTGTAAGCCAACCACAATTAAATGTTTCTATAAGAGTTGCCATTGCCATGGTCATGATGAATCAGATTAACAGCAATAGAATCCCTAAAACAGATGTTGGTACCTGGGACTGGACCATGTTTTTGTTTGTAAGAATATGGGCTATGTGATTTTAGATTAGAAAAGCAGTTGCATGCTTTAAGTAGAGCTAAATGAGCTGTACTAGTAGGAGCATGGAAGACAGTGGTGCTCAGGGAGATTTGAAATGTGAGGGTTTAACTCAAGAAGTTTCAGAGGAGAAGAATGTTAGTATGTGACCTAAAGACTGTTCTTGTGATATTTTGACAAAGAATATGGATGCTTTTTTCCTGTTTCAAAAGAAAAAACTGCCTGAGGTTTAAGTTGAAGAGTTTAGGATTAATGACGTTGGCAGAGGAAATTTCAAAATACCCTAGTATTGACTCTGTAATGTCATTCTTCTTCTTCTTCTTCTTCTTCTTCTTCTTCTTCTTCTTCTTCTTCTTCTTCTTCTTCTTCTTCCAGTTCTTCTTGTTCTTGTTCTTCTTCTTGTTCTTTCTTCTTCTTCTTCTTCTTCTTCTTCTTCTTCTTCTTCTTCCTTTTCTTCTTCTTTTTGATTTTTCAAGACATACTTTCTCTGCATAGCCTTGGCTGTCTTAGACTCACTTTGTAGACCAAGCTGTCCTCAAACTCGCATAGATCTGCCTGCCTCTGCCTCCCAAAATGCTTGGATTACAGGCATGTACCACCAAGCTTGGATTAGTGTTCACTCTTATACAGATCTATTATGAAAAGGAGCAAGTTGAGAAAAGAAAAATAGAAAATGTACAATTTGAGGAGAAAGGGGGCACCAGGAAATGGAATTGAACTAAGTCCTGTGTTCAAAGAGATAAATAAATTAAAGAAAATATTTATGCTAAATGGAATGAAGGGGATGGTGACCTCAAGACAAGATGCCACCCATCTAAACTTCTAACTTGAGAAAAGAAATTTTAAAAACCCCTAAAGGCAGGTATGATGGTGCACACCTTTAATCCCAGTACTCCAAGTTCCAGGCCAGCCTGTTCTATGGAGCAAGTGTCAGGACAGCCAAGTTTAGATAATGAAAGATATCAGAGAAAACAGAAAGCTGGTAAATATGCAATTGAACTAGGGGGCCATGTTCCAATCCCAGCAAGCAGCAGACCCAGCTTCATACATATAATTCTGGCTTTAAAGAAGGCAGATATGGAATCTCCTTCCATGACTAAAAAAAGCTGTTAAGGCCAGGCATGTGGCAGGGGTTTTCCTTCATGAATGCCTAGAGAGGTCATTGTGTGATACTATAAAGGTGAAACACTGATTACCTTGGAGACCCCAAGAAGTTAGAGATGCCAGAGTTGTTAGATACCTGTCAAGGAGTGCTGCTAACAGAGAATGGTACCAGCCCAAGAGAAAAAGTAGGTTGTAGTCAACACAGATAAAAGCAGTTGAAGATTTGAAGAGTGCTTTGACATCAGACAGGGAGATGCAGAGTTTGGAGTTTTCCCTGTGGGTTTTGGCTCTTGCTTTGGTCCAGCATTTCCTCACTGTGTTTCTTTTCCTCCCTTTTGGATGGGTAATGTGTATCTTGTGCCATTGTAAGTTGGAAGTATGTGATCTGCTTTTTCATTTTATTTTATAGAGGATTACAGTTAAGAGATAACATAAATCTCAGCAGATATTCTGAACTTTGGACTTTTAAACAAGTTTGAGACTGTTAAAGACTATGGGAACTTTTGAAGTTGGACTGAATTCCTTTCTACATTATGTCATGGCTATAAGCCTATAGGGGCCAGGGAGTGGAATGTGTCTTTAATCACAATAATATGTGAAAATGGTTGGCAACTTGTTTTCAAAGAGAAAATATCTGTATAATATCTAACATATTTCCATTTATAATTCTACTAAATTGTATTTTGAATATTTCTATTCCTTTGTGTTATCATACATATATTTTAATATTACAGAGTACAGAAAAGCTTTATTTTAGCTTTTATTAGATTCTTCAAATGAGGGTGAAGGTACTAAGGAAGATGAGGAGTCTCTGACAACGAATGTTTAGTTTCTTGGTTTTGATTTTCTTTTCTTAAGATTTTTGTACTTAAGAGGTCACATTTTTAGATTTTGGCATATTGAATGGCTCAATGGACATTTCACTAAATATAATTAGTCCATGCTTTCTAACAATTATGAATTAAAATTATGTTTTATTAAAGAGATTGTTATTAATTTTGTGTGTCTGCAAGTACACCAGCATGCCAGAAGGGGGAATCAGATCACATTATAGATGGTTTTGAGCCACCATATGGTTGCTGGGAATTGAATTCAGGACCTCTAGAAGAAGAGTCAGTGTTCTTTATTTATTATGTATTTATTTTGTATACAGTGTTCTGATTGCATGTATGCCTGCACACCAAAAAAAGAGTACCAGATTTCATTATAGATGGTTGTAAGCCACCATGTAGTTGCTGTGAGTTGAATTCAGGGCCTTTGGAAGAGCAGTCAGTGCTCTTCTGAAACCCTCTCCAGTCCATGTGCTCATTTTTTACTCTTTATAGTAGCTATAGACAAAAGTGAAGAGCAGAAGCTTTCTGGTGCAGAAAAAAAGTGCCCCTGGGTGTAAAAAGCTGAATGTAACCCTTTATAGCACTGAGGTGAAGGTATTATATGCAGACATAAGGGGCTAGGGCAGTTCCAGTTCTGAAGACTCACTTTCCTTTGATTGTCTGTTTCAAACAAGACTGATTACTTAGGGCTGACCCACCAAGGTCAATTTTAAAAATATTGTCTTGTGACTGAGGCATTCTATCATAGCTTACACACACACACACACACTAAAATATAATAAATATAATATAATATAATATAATATAATATAATATAATATAATATAATATAATATATACATTGATGATATATAATGATAGAAGTTCATTGGCAAATTTTTACCAAAGAAGGAGAAACTGAGTCTAGGATTTCTGAAACTAGGGATACTAACTTAGTAGTAATGACAGGACACCATAGTACAATTATATTTTTAAAGATTGGTAGGAGAAGTGTACATATTTATTAATGAAACCATCATTTAGGCTAGCTGGTTTCAGAAATAAATAAGCTGTCCAGAATTCATAATCATCAGAACATGTAGACAACAGATAACAATATTTGAGAAAGCTCCATCCCGTTTAGAGTTAAATTTAAATTTTGGGGATATAGGACCATACAATTGGAATACATTTTAGTATACACATATATGTGATGAAGAATAAATATATTTAGAATTGATTGTAACTCGTGTTACACAAAATTAACATTTTTAAATATTCTGAAAATCATTTCTTACAAAGACTGACATAGGGAATTGCTATCATGGCAAAAAGTGTGTGGAGATCAACATTCTCATCTTAGAGAAAAGTTGAACAAACTAGAAAATCAAGGACTTTTCTTAAAACTTTCATAGAACTGAGATCCCCGAGTAAACTGGTATGAACAAACTAATGATGATTTTGGTAGCTACAACTATGGAGTAACATAGGAATGTAAAATTTCCCTGGTTCATTATTTTAATGCATTTTATCTTTAGGAATTTCCCTATTTCTCATGTTAAGTGTCAAGAAAGACCCTGCTGTAGATTTTTTTCCTTTCCTAGGGACAGAAAAAGCTTAATATTGAGAAATGTGTCCAGAGTGTTCTATGTAAATAAAGTCTAACTCAGCAGGGAAAAGTACTTTATTAGAGCCTTCCCCTAGCTGGAAGAAGTACATTCCCTGACTCTCACCTAGTTCCCTCTAGCCTTCCTATGTGGAGATAACTAAAAAACATTTTTGAATAGCCTAGGGACAAAGGCTGGTCAAGATTATAAAACACTTCCTCTCTTGCCATCTTGCCAGCAGGACATCACTATAAAAACAATGGATTGCAACTGAAGAAGCTTGAAGATGTAGATTCTCTCTGAATAGCACTTGTGGTTTTCTGAAGAGGGGGGTAAAAAGTGACAGAAGAGGAATTTGAAGCCTTTAACCTATGCAAGTATAATTAACATTAGGAACAGTCCAACTTTTAGCCTTGTTAGTATATGTGAAGCCTATGTAACCTCATTTCTGAAAAGGAAACTCCATTTTAAGGAAAAATGACCTGGTCATGAACTCCAGTTTCAAAAAAGAAGAAAACAAATCCCACAAAAAATGTGCTTTGACCACTCACCTCTGATAATGTTTAATGACCCCTGGGAGGGGACTAATCAGTATATACCTGGTCAACAATTGCTGGCCACCCACCTCTGCTTAACAGTTAGTCATTACCTGTAGCAATGGATAAATAGTAAAAACCTAGAGATTACCCAGTGTTCTGTTCAATAGGTTGAGTAAAACAATTAAGGTTTGGCCTTCTGGACACAATCAATCATGTTCTATCACCTGATAATTGCTTAAATGTCAGCCGATCAGAGAATGGGCAAGCTAAAATTCTCTCAACCTCACTGTAACTCTAATAAAAACCCTGCTGATTTGGGGCTTGAGGCTGTCAATCCTGATGTGCTGCATCAGTGATCAGTGTGAACCCCCGCTTGATCTTGAATAAAACAACCCCATGTGTTTGGATCAGAATCAGCTCCTTGGTGGTCTTTGGGGTCCTCATGATCTGGGCACAGCATATAAAACATCTTACCAAGACTATTTATGTCAGTTCCTTTTACCTAATACATCATTTTGTGGGCTCAACCAAATACAATCCGAAAAGAGAGCAGTTGGACACTGCCCTTGCAATAATAAAAGAAGAAATTTAAGTAGTTAATGTAGGGGCAAAATTAATGCCATATCCTATGTATAATTTATATTCTGTATTTAATACCATGTTCAGTATGAGAAGTTGTCTCCAGGTGACCCCACTCCTTCCTATATTTTCAGGAAAAATCTTGCACTGCCATAAATTGGGCCTGCCAGCACTCTTCAGAAACTCCACCAGAACAGTTAGATACAATTAATGCCCAATGATCCTTTGAGATAAAACAACTACCCTCGAGATTCAGCCTCCTGGACCCAACCTGCCTGAAGGATGACATTTCTGAGACTCACAATCCCCGCTTATGGTTTTTTCCTTACTTCCCTGTGCCCCAACCCCTAATTATAATTTTGCTTTATAAACCCATTACCCTTGAAGCTCCGGTATCATTCTCCTATCCTGCTGTGTCAGAAAGGATTTTGATCCCAAGCTCTTAGCCCTTAATACAAGACCCTTTGTATACTGCATCAGTATCGAGTCCTTGTGGTCATTTTGGAAGGTCTTGCGATCTAGGTAATGCCAGCAAAACACTATGATTGTTCTAATTTGACAGAAACATAGAAAAGGTTTGTGATAGGTTATTCCCACGGATGAAATAAACCAATCCAAGTCAGATGAGAAGTATGAAAATGACAGGTTAATTTGGATATTGGGGCTCCTGGGAAAGTTCACCAGCCTCAGGGACAAGACCAGAGAAAGTCACATCCAGACTATGGTGGGCAGGGTTTTTAAGAATTGTAGACAAAGAAAAATGATGTGTCTGCCATACACTAGACTTGTGCCCAGATATGGTCGTTGGGGACAAGAGCTTTGGAAACTGGGTTGGGGCAGTCCTGAGGAATGCCATGAATATGGAACTTGGCATCAAATGTAGGGTTGGAGAGAGATAAAAGAGTATTTACAGAATCATGTGAGGGGATGGGGCAAGTGGAGATTCCAACTGAATTGTTGGTATCATGTAAAAAGGGGTGAGTAGTTGCATAAAATACAATGTAAATGGTAATATAGAATCAGATAGAGCTGTGAGAAATCAAAACATACTATCATAGAAATGAAAACTGTCTTTTATGTACTCAATAATAGGCTGGATATGAGCAAGCAAAGAACCAATGAAATTAAAAAATATATAAATAGAAACTTTGTAACTGAAATGTGAAGAGCAAAAAGACTGACAGGAAGGGGGTAGAAAAGAATACTCAAGAAGTATGGAACTATTTCAAAAGAAATATCATTTGTAACTGTAATATCAGATATAGAAAAATGTACAGAATCAAATGAATAAATGAAATCATAGGAAAGAACATTACAAAATTAATGGCATATCAAACTCAGACTAATGTAGGTAAACAACATAAACGTTTGTGCAATAAACAGCTTCCCCCTATGAAAATTGAAAGAAAATGAAAAAGGAAACTAGACCTATATGTCGTATTAAACCATAGAGAACAAAGAAAGACTGTATTAGTGAGGATTCACAAATGGTATTTTGTCAAATAAAAGAGTTTATTTTAAAGAGATTAATTAGCAGAGCAAAGCTACAGACTGTACAATAGAATGTTTGCCAGCTATTCACTTGAAAACAAACTAGTATCCACTATTCATAAAGAGTAAAAAACATGGGACATGCCCCTTGGGCTACTATGCAGATATAAGTGAGTATATACCATTTGATTCTTTCTGCTTCTGGGTTAACTCACTCATTATGATCATTTCTAGCTCAATCCATTTATCCACAAATTTCGGGAATTCCTTGTTTTTAATAGCTGAGTAGTATTCCATAGTGTATATGTACCACAGTTTCTTTATCCACTCTTCTACTGAGGGACACTTAGGCTGTTTCCATGTTCTGGCTATTATGAATAAGGCTGCTATGAACATGGTTGAGCAAATTTTCTTGTTGTGTGCTGGAGCATCTTCTGGGTATATTCCAAGGAGTGGGATAGCTGGGTCTTGAGGAAGCCCTATTCCCATTTTTCTGAGATAGCACCAGATAGGTTTCCAAAGTGGCTGTACTAGTTTGCATTCCCACCAGCAATGAAGGAGTGTTCCTCTCTCCCCACATCCTCGCCAGCCTTCACTTACCAGAAAACTGGGACAGAGGGGAAGACATCCTATTGGGACTCTAAATGAGAGACACATGGGAGAATAGCAAAATAAAAGGATACAGAGGGTCCTAGAAATCTACAAGTAGAACAATATGATAGGCAGATTTGGGCCCAGGGGTCCTGCTCAAACTAAGGCACCAGCCAAGGACAATACAGGAGGTAAACTTTAAACCCCTTCCCGGATCTAGCCAATGGTCAGAATATTCTCCACAGTTGAGTGGAGAGTGTGATACGACTTTCTCACGTACTCTGGTGCCTCACATTTGACCATGTCCCCTGGAGGGGGAGACCTGGTGGCACTCAGAGGAAGGACAGCAAGTAGCCAAGAAGAGACTTGATACCCTATGAGAATATACAGGGGGACGTAATCCCCCTCAGGAACAGTCATAGGGGAGGGAAATAATGGGAAAATGGGGGGGGGAGGAATGGGAGGATACAAGGGATGGGATAAACATTGAGATGTAACAAGAATAAATTAATAAAAAATAATAAAATAAAAAACAAAAAAAAAAGAGTAAAAAACACTAAATTTCAAAGGGATGAAAAGTTGGGTCAATAAATGGGCAAATGAATTTAAAAGACAGTTCTCAAAGGAAGCAAAAGAGGCCAGTACATATATTAAGAATTCTTATCATCTTCACCCTTAAGTGATGGGCTTCATCTCTTTATAGGCAGAGTACTATCCTCAAGAAAATAAACAAGAACAAATGCTAGTGAGGGTGAGTGGGGAAAGAAACACTTTTTGTAGGATTATAAATTATAGCAGCCACAATAAAAACCAATATATAGTTTTCTCAAAACACTAAAAATAGTACTACCATATGACCAAGATATAGCATTCCTGGGGATATAATTGTCAATGAAACACAAAAATAACAAACAAAGAACAAAATAAAAATTAAAGCGCCTATCTTAAAGGAATAAGCGATAGTTTACTCTGGAGCCATTTTGGGTGACCATAGCCAAGGAACACAGATTTAGATTATCCCTAGTTCCACTTTCCAATGTGGAAGCAGTTTCTTCATGATGTTTTATTGTTTCACAGAATAAAGAAAGTTATAAATCAAAGGAAGTTTAAAATACATTTGTCTCTGGGTAGTTTTGGCATACACCTTTAATCCCAGCACTCAGGAGGCAGAGGCACGTGAATTCCTGTGAGTTCAAGGCCAGTCTGGTCTACAGTGCAAGTGCAGGACAGCCAAGGCTACACAGAAAAACCCTGTCTCAAATAACCAAAAAAGCAAACAAATAAAACAAAACAATACATTTGTCAGTATATTATAAAAGTCCTTACAGAAGATGAGGGAAGTTTTTATACATTCTTAGGTTTGACTTTTGAAAGCCAGTGGGTTTGCAACATTAATAAATTCTAAAGAATTTTTTCTATTAGTCACAGAATGTTAGTTCACACACAGAAGTGGGCCCTGTTTCTGGATTAAAAACAGAGGAAAATAAGGTAATTAGCCTCTGAACCTGTAATATACCAATCTTTCCACAGTGTAATGAAGTTCTAATCAATCTGCTTCAGCAGACACAGCTTCTTTTCAGGTCTCAGTCACATTGAGAAATTAAAGTTACCATGAAAGGAGGATACCTGTCATTTACATTCTCCTCACCACTGTCCATAATAGCCAAGATATGAAATCAGCCTAGGTGCTTATCAAATGAAGAATGCATTAAAAACATGTGGTCTACATAAGGGAAAATTTTGAGTCATCCATAAAGAAAAAACAATATCATCTGCAGGAAAATAGAAGTGGAAAAAGTCATATTGAGAAAAATAAGCAAAGCACAGAAATATAAATATGTTTTCTCTCATACTTTCTTGATTTATTTTTTTTAAAAAGACACTGAAATACTAAAGTGTCTGAAGAATGGGAGACCAGTTGGAGGGTCAAAGACGGCAATGGAGTATAATAAAAATGAATATGCTTAAACTACATTTTACACATGCACTTTCATAATGAAACCTAGTATTAATAAAAAAAGAAAAAAAATAAGGCCAATACAATGTTTAAACAAAGAAGATATGGGGTTAGTGAAATAACTTGGGAAGTAAGGAGCTTGCCATGCAAATCTGGTGACAACCTGAGTTTGAGTCCTAGGATCAATGTACATGTGGAAGGTAAGGACTGATTAAGGAGCTTGCCATGCAAGCCTGGAGAGAATCTTAATTTGGTTCCTGGGATCAATGTAAATGTGGAAGGTAAGATTTTTTTTTGATTCCATAGAAATCTCCTCTGATGTCCACAAGCATACATCATGGCACATGCAAGCGTTCTCCTCAACCTCATCAGGCACATACACAATAATTATAAATAAAATTCAAAACAAAGCTGTCAAGTCAATTATGAATGAAGTCAGACTAAAGGTGTGTGGGGGGGAGTGACAAAACTTAATCACAGACAAAAACATGCAGGATTGTTAGTCAGAAATAATATAAATAAAAGGTACATAAATGCTGAGTCTTGGGGGGAAAACCCATCAGCCTACAGTTTTATAGCCAATGAATACTTTTCTAAATTAAAAGAAGTATGGACTTACTCGAGAAAAAATATTCAGTAGACTTGATCTGTAAAAAATGTTAAGAAATAAGTCAGAAATTGAAAACTGCATAAAGGAAAAGGCATTGTATGTTGAAGACATAAATGAAGGTAAATCAAAATTCTTTGTTGAAGTGTGTTAAGGTGATAAATGGCAATAAGTAGGAGAGAAAATATTGTTGTTTTCTGCATTGCACATGAAGTGTTATTCTGTTATTTGAGGACATTTTAATATTTGTTAAATATATGTTTCTAACTCTAGCTATTTAAGATTGACTTTTATTTCTGTCTATGTATATGCTTGTATGACTGTAGATCAGATGTAATCAGGGGCTTATAGGTGACAGACAACTTACATTTAAATAAACATAGTCTAGGTCATCCAAGTAAATATTGATTTACATCCATTATTCACTTAACCAATTTCCTAATTTCTTCTGAATGTGTGCTTACATAAATGTAAAAGATTACTCAGATTTTTTCTTTTTCTTGGCTTTTTGAGACAGAGCATCATGTATCCAAGACTGACAAGAATAACTTTCAACTCCTACTTCTGAGTGGTTTGTACTGTGATTGCAGGCATCTACTTTTACTTATATATTTTGTAATAGTTTTGTAATGCATAAAATGCTATTGGAAATATATATATTTGATACATTTGATATAGTGTATCATTATAGTTCTTCCTGCCTTGTTTTCTGGAACTTGCTCTGTAGCACAGCTTGCCTAACACATGTGGAGGTCTCCATGCTTCAGCCTCATAAGGGAAAAGAATATCAGCATGTGCCACCATACTGAGAAGAAATGTAAGAGAGATACTGTCTTAAAATATAAGGCAGAAAACAATAAAGGAAGCTACTCAATATCAGTCTCTATCATCTTTATGTGCTCTTGAAGGGGTAAAGGCACTTGAACTCAAACATATATATCACACATAAACACACTGCTATTATCACCACCACTACCACCACCACAGTCACACAAGTTGCTCCATTATTGACATTTACTGTGTGATTTTTTTCTCCTTTTTGGGTACATGATTACCTAGATAATAGATGTGTATTTCTAGCTACTTCTGATCTATAAGGTAATTTATTAAATGAGAAACAAAATAACAGTATGGCAGCAATATCATATTAGACTTGTATAAAACTTTAAAAATACTCAAAATCAATAATGTGTTTCTATTTCATTGTTAGAGGCATAGCAAACAGGAATGTAATTTTGTTTTCAGACAATGAAAGCTTTTGCTTTATAACAAATTACTGTTGTCTGGCTAAGGAGAAAGAACTTCAAAATTACCTTTTCTCTATGGCAAATCACCTTTTGAAGTAAATGTCAGTTAGGATGGTAATTATTAAACCACCATCATTAATTGATCAAAGTAAGGGACATTTATCTTGCCAAAGACAATTAAAATTATACCTTCTTGAAGGCCATCTACAGACTAGTTTCCTTAAGGAAACACCTGAGTTGAGCCATGTGATTATCTTGCAGAACACATTATTAGGACCTGAAAACCTTAAAGAATAGGACATTTTCTGTTTCTTCAAGGCTTTTTTATTTTTTTATTTTTTTGTCACTCGAAGAAAATTAACAGGAACTACACTGCTCCAGCTTTACTATCTTTTGAAGTTTCTATTGATAATTATTCTGATCAGCTTGCTGTTGAATGTGACTTCTGTCTTCCTTCTTGCAGCTTTTAATGCCCTTTCTTACTTGTGTATATTTAGTGTTTTAACTATAATATGATGTGGAATGTTTCTTTTGTGGTCCTATTTTGTGTTTTCAAGCAACCTATACCTATATGGGTATCTCCTTCTCCAAGTACCTTATCCTCTATGACTTTATTGAAAATGTTATCTATGCCTCTGTGTGACAGGCCAAGAGAAAGCAAACATTTCTCCAAGAGGTATTCTTGCTAAGGCCATTTTAGAATTTGATCTCCTTGACAGAAAACCCTGTGGAAAATTACTCAACTCTATTTTAGGAACCTGAGGTCAAGATACCCCAGCTTGGTTTCTGTTAAACTGCCTGCTTGTGTAAAACCTTTTGCTCTAGCTAACTACTGGTACTTTGCTTCTCTTAAACTGCTTGTGATAAGAAAAATCTTCCCTGGCAACTGGTGAGAGATAACAGGAAGTGTTTTTTTGTTTTTAATTTTTTCTTTAAATGTCTCTTACTCTATATACTCAGTGCTACACTTGGGTCTTGGAATCCTGACTGTAGCTAACTAAAATGAAGACTTTCAATTGGTTATATATCTGAGTCCTCATTTCTGATGTGCTTCCCATAACATCTGGCCTAGGATTCTTCTTTACTCATAATTTGCAAATCTGATGTTTTCATAAAGCCCCACAAATCTCTTATGTTGTAGACATACCGTTTTAAAAATTGTCAGTGATTATAATTAAATAATATAACTGCTCTATGTTATCCTTAAGCTCTGATAATCTGTCGTTCATAGGTTCAATTCTACTGGTAGGGTTTTCCACTGATGTTTTGCTTGGGTTATTGATTCTTTTCATTTCCAATATCATTTCAGGTTTTTTTTTCAATTTCTGTCTCTTGTTGAACTCTGAAGTCTTAATGACCTAAAAGCCTCAGGTGGGCTGAGAAACACTTGACAGGATAGTTGACTTGACTGATAACACTTGTGGGCTGTTAGGATCCAGGATGCTTTTGATGAGAGGATCAGCATGCAAACCTCTTCTGCTACCTACCACTTTGAGACTTCACGGGAATGACTATAGATAGAATCCTCCATCCCTAAATTCTCCTGTTCTGCCCTATAAAATCCCAAATCCTGTGCCATGTAGACCCAGTCTCCACACCTCTGATTAAGCACAATCTGCTTTTAGAGATGCATGTATTCTTTCTCTTATTCTCATGTTGCCTCCATAAATCCCAATCTTACAAATCATATCCTAAATTGGCTTTTCTATTCCAATGAGCTGTTGGTATTTTCTGAGAACTTATTTAAGCAATTAGTTGTATCCTCTTTGAGTTCATACAGATGCATTACATATTCTCTTTAAGATCTTTGTATGTATTTATAATCATTTGAATTCTTTTTATAGAATTTAATCCACATCACTGTCTTTGGAAGATATTACTATAAGAATGTAAATTTTTGGAGGAGACTTTTTCTTTTTTTTAAACTTTTTTGTTACTTCAATTGACCTAGGAAAAATAAAGATATTCTAAAACAAAACAAAACTGTGTCTCTAAATCTGACTATTAGACTATTGAAACAATGGACCACAAAGAAATGGGAATTTCCCCAGGAATCCCATGCTGGTAGAAGAAAAAGTCCCTAGCAGGAGACAGAACTTGTCTTACACAAAGAGATTTCCCACAGTTCAAACAACTTCTAAGACTAGTTTACAGGATGAGACTGAAGCCCAGACAATGTGGGCAGGAACATACCTTGGCTGCAACTGCCATTTATTTACGTTACAATCCTACTTCAGGATCCCAGTGGATTTGGCAGAGTTGTTGGACCTCTCTGGCTCTCTTTCCATTGTGGACCCATTGAATAAATTTTCTTTTTCTGCTTTCTGGTATTAATTTGGCTATTTATAAGTTTGGTGAGATGGATGACCCTTTTATCATATTACTAGTGGTTTTACATTGGAAGCTGTCTGTTTTGAGTTAGTTTAAAACTTTCAGGTACACCTGAGTTTGTAATGAAAATTAGGTGTCACAACTTGTCTGTTTATCTGTACTCAATAAGGCAATTAAAGGAGCTAATTGTTTCTTGCACTTTTTCTTTTACTCTTCTTTTTCTGCTTGTTTTGTCCTATTCTGATTTGTTTGCTTTTATTTTATCTTGTTTTTTTGTTATTATTTCTTAGGTGCCTGTTTTTTAAAAAGAGAGAGAAAAGATATAGATACTTATAGGAGGAGAAGTGGAAGGAACTCAAAGAATTTAGGAGAAGAGAAACTGTAATCAGAATATATTGTATGGAAAAAAAATCTTTTTCATTGACAAAGAGAATGATAACAATTTACATTGCTCACTTTTTAAAAAAAGTATAAATCAGAGGGTGGAAAGTTGGTTCAGGTGTTAAGTGTAATGGCTGCCCTTCTAGAGGACCTAGGTTTGATTCCCAGCATCCACATAGCAACCCACAATTGTCTTTAATTCCAGTTCCAGGTATCTAACATCCTTTTCTGTCTTCTGTGAGAATTAAACACTCACATGGTACACAGACATACGTGCAGATAAAACAGCCACACACATGAAATAAAATAATCAAAAGTAATAAAAGCAGAAAACAGGAAAAGGAGATTTATTTAACATGGTCCCATTGGGGAGAGAAATAAAAATATCCAAATTAGTCTGGGAGGTCCTGAAGTGAGATCAGAGTTTATATAGAGGGGCAAGTATATTCACATCCAAGCAGTCCAAGGCCAAAGTGCGTTCCCCGCCTTTGACCCACTTTTCTCTTTTTGTGTGTATATGTGTATCTACCATTGCCTGCTCTATATATGCTCCTCTTCTCCTTTCTTTCCTAATAGCCTAATAATATTAATGACTAATCTCAATGCAATTTTCTTCCTTTTGAAAATCTTTTCCACTTATAACTACAATACCTAAATTATGAGATCGCAGAGTCTCTATTGGTATTGCTTTATTTTCTACAACTGGTACTTAAGGAGTGACTGTTTTGTAGTCAACTGGTATTATTTATTTCAGCTATGTAGTTTCAACTTCCAACTTCTATTTCTAATCTTTCTTTATATACTATTCTATTTCTGAGTAATAGATACTATAACTTTCTTTATCCTTCTGAGTACATTATTTTAACTTTGGTGCTTTCTTTTGCAAGTTTTTCAGATAAATCTTTATTTCATGATATCTGCATTTTAAATGAAATTAAAATTTTATAATATTTATTTTTTATTTTTTGTTAAAAAACATTTAGCGCATATTTCATATGCCTCTCCTTTTTATAGTCTTGACTTAAACTCTCAACATTCCCATTTCAATATCCCAAGCAGCTAGCATTAGTAGCATGACACTGGCACCTGGCTTATTATATTTTAAACTTATGATATTAACATTTGATTGTCACTTCTATTTCTAATTGAGTAGCATCTTTTTAAAAATAATTAAAATAATGTTATTTTCATTCAAATATATTATGTGCTTCAAATAATTTCATCTACCCATAACTTTCTCTTTAGTGTCTTCTCACTACTACCCTAATGTCACTTCTAATTTCATGTCATATATATATATATATATATATATATATAGGTGCATGTATATGTGTGTGTGATTTTGTGTATCTATATAAAATCTAGGATCCACACATGAGAGAAAATATATGATATTTGTCTTTCTGAGTTTGAAATTTTTACTTAAGATGAACTTTATTTGTATCTATTTTTCTGTATATGATCCAATTAAATTCTTTGGTGCTGGAGAGGTGACTTAGATGTTAACAGATATGGATGCTCCCCCAGAGGTCCTGGGTTCAATTCCTAGCAACCACTTGGTGGCTCACAACCATCTACATTGAGATCTGGTACCCTCTACTGGCATGTACATGCAGCTACACCATTGTATATATAATAAATAAATCATTAAAAAATCCTTCTTATGGATAAACTCCATTGGTTATACATATATATGTGTGTGTATGTACAAATTTATAATATATCATATATAATGTATATAAGAACATATGTTTTATATTATATATTTATCCATTAATATGTTGCCAAATGGGCTAATTGCATAACTTGGCAGCTGTAAACAACACTGCACTAAACATAAATGTGCAATATAAAAATTATTTTCACATAATATATTCTGATCAGTTTTCTTTCCCTCATCTATTCCAAGATCCTCTCCACTTTCCTATCCTTTTTATTTCACACCTTCTTCTCCCTCTCTCTTTAAAAAAATGCGAATAAAAAAGATAAGAAAACATGGATAAAACAAAAAGAAAAAAATAACAAAAAGAAACTAAGTGCATGAGAAATGCATAAGTACACACAAACACACAACTATAAAACTCAAGATCAGAAACCATAATATATAAGCAAAAGAAAATAAGAAAAAATATCCTTAAAGCAATGAGACAAAACCAAACCAAACCAAAAAAAAAAAAAAAATCCAAAAATATATTTGAATTAGTTTTGTGTTTTCCATCTGTTGCCAGGCATGGTTTGATTTGCATACCCAGTGAGACTCCCTTGGAGAAAGTAAACTTTTCCTTTCTGAGCAGTTGTGAGTTGGAAATAGCTTCTTGTTTGAAGATGGGAGCTTGTGTTTACTTCTGCATTTGCTGGAACCCCCATCTAATTTGGACCTATGCTGGCCCTGTTTATGCTACCATAATTGTTGTGAGTTCATATGTATATCAGTCCTGTTGTGTCGAGAAGGTTTGGTTTCCTTGGTGTCTTCTATCCCTACTGGCTCTTACAGTATTTCCATCTCATTTTCTTCAGAGTTCTCTACTTACGGGGGGATTGGATTTAGGACTGAATGTTCCAAGGTCTCTCACTCTCTGCACATTGTCCAGTTATGGGTCTGTGTACTAGTTCACACTTTCTGTAGAGGAAAACTTCTCTGAAGATGGAGTAGAGTAGCATCTTTCTTAGTGGCTGATCAGTTTATCCAGTGAAAACATGAATGTGCTTATGTGTCAATAATTAGTTATAATTGACAGAGTGAGATTCAAAGAACATACCATGATTCTTCACAGTCCTGTGTGATTGAACTCCTTTTTATTTTTTTGCATTAAACTTTTCATGTGTATCTCTAGCCCATGTGCTTTAGTCCTGAAGTCTTGGTTGCATCAAATGTTTTACTCTATAGAGATTTTGTTTTTGTGATTTTTCTTTAGTAACAACCCCTTTCCTTTCAAACCTTATATATATTGTGGTGGATTGAATAGATTTGGCCTGAATAGGTTAATATATTTGAATGCTTAAGGAGTGGAATTAGGAAAGGTGGCTTTGTTGGAGTAGGTGAGGGCTTATTGGCAGAAGTGTGTCACTTAGGGTGAGCTTTGAGTTTTCAAATGTCCAAGCCATACCCAGTGTCTTTCTCTCTTCCTGCTGCCTGTGGACCCAGTTGTAGTACTCTCAGCTACATCTCCAGCATCATGCCTGCCTGCACACTGTCATGCTACCCTCCATAATGATAATTCACTAAACCTCTGAACTGTAAGCCAATTCTAATGAATTTTTTTCCTTTATGAGACTTGCCACGGTCATGGTGTCTATTCATAATAGTAGAAATCCTAAATAAGATATGTATGTATTCTTTTTTTTTTTTGTCTTCAGAGTATCCGTTGGTTTTTCAGAGTGGCCTTATTTCCAGCTTTCATAGGAATATCTCCAATACCTACTTGTTGTTATCTGACTGAGCATTACATTTAATTTCTGTGCTCAAATTCACTACAAATTGTTACTGTGTCACCTGTCGTATTTATTTGTTGATATTTGTAATTAGGACTAGAATTTGTATCCCTTATAAAACTACCTTGTTAACACTTTCTCCACTATAACACTTGACATAATGGAAGATAGAGGTTGTTATCATTTTTTGCTTTGAAAAAAGGCCTGTGTCATTATCTACAATAAAAGTGAACAGTGGTTTTCTGCATTTATGTATTGATTGTTTATTCACTGAGTAGACACTAAGAAGTACCTAACAAATGATTATGCAACAAATTGTAGGTACATAGACATTTTAAAAAGTAAGTTATTTTCCTCCAGAAAGTTGCAATATGTTTATTAGGAGGAAAAGATACGTAATATTAGTTTCTTTTTTGAGACTAGGTCTCCCTATGTAGCCCCTGATTGGCCTTACTTATGATTCTCCTGCTTTATCCATCTCAGTGTTTGACGTAAAATTTTCATATGACAGAGTAGATGATATAGTGTGACTTTACAGAAGATATAACTACAGACGAAAAGACAGTGTGCTTTACATATAGATTTGTCAAAAGACACCTAACCATTTAAAAATTGTATAGGATACTTACCAAACTAGAAATTGGAATAGAACAATGAATTTTTATCAGAAAAGACAGCCAGCAAAAAGTCAAAGAACAGTAATATAATGTTCAGTGTATGTTACAGTTTAATTAACACATAATAAGCATTTTCATGGTAAATCTTACTGGACTTTATGAGTTCATATTTAAGAAGTATTACAGGAAAGACTCTGGGAAACAAGCATTAAAAACAAGTTCCTACAACTTCTTATGATTGACTGGCAGTTAAAGAAAAGTCAAGAATAGCTGTTCATTGTTCTTCTGAGATAGGGTCTCATGTAGCTCAGCCTGGCCTCACTTTATAGTTGAAAGTATGCCTGAACTTCTGATCCTTATACCTCCAGTCACTAAGTGCTGACACTACTGATATCCATGCTTGGTTTAAAAATTACTGGGAATGAAACACAGGGCTTCCTGCACTTTAAGCAAGTACTCTCTCAGTTGAGCAACATTCAAAGGCTAAAGGTTAGGTCTTATTGATTATGGAAATATAAGTTGTTTTCAGGCAATATATTTTGCTAATCTCCCCCTCCCCTAATTCTCCCACAGTCCTCCTCCCTATCCATGCAACTTTATGTTCATTTGCTTTCTGTTTTTGCCTCTCAGAAAAGAAAAAAAGAATAAACCCCACAAAAGCAAAGAAAATCAAAACTAAAACAAATGAGCAAATGGCAATAAGACAACAAAACAAAAAGTCCACAAAAAACATGGAGTTCATTTTGTGTTGGCCAACTTCACCTGGGCATGGGGCTTGCCCTGGAATGTGACTGATATACATGTTGACACTCAATAGGAGAAAACTAATTTTCAGGAAAGATAATTTTGTTGGGGACATTGATTTTGCTTTTACAGAACTAAAAGATAGTGATTCATATTTTACTTATGTACATAGAAAAAAATCTGAGGGAATTTGCACAAGCCAAGTATGAATAGTTTTCTAAACCCTGATTCATTTACTGTAATTGGGATCTTATGTTAGTATTTTGGCAGAGTATGCAGGTAGAAAGTCTAGAGATTTGCATTCTGATTTTTTTACAATTTTTATTAAATATTTTACATATACATTTATATTATTACACATATATAAAATAAACTACCTACAGCAAGAAGAACATGAAACAATCAGGAATTTATACATACATACATACATACATACATACATGCATATTACATTCATAGTATTTTGGCTATTTGCATTTGGCAGCCTTGAAGAAAACATCTTTCTTATCTTGGTGAGTCTAAAATTCTGAATGTAAATCAATATCTATCATATCCATTCATTATCAACCTAAAACATCTATCTAGATCTAAAAACATCTTAGCACATAAACAACTGAGCTTAATTGTAAAAATAAATTATCTGGTCTTCAACCTCATCAGAGACTTGAGAAAGAATAAAATTAATTACCCGAGTAAAAAGGAAGTAGGTTGGCAGGTTCCCAAATGAGAGATATGGTTTGCTGCCTGAACAGTCACCCAAAGCCCTCTATAATGTTGGAGCATCATCTTCAGCTTTCCTGCCCAGTACATCTGACAGACATGTTTGTGAGACAGGAACTACTGAGGACTTACCCTGTCTTGGCAGAGTTTGGCCATCAACTCTGCCTGCATCCAAGCTTGCCCATTTTTAGGCATAAAAAGGAGGACATTTTGCCCAGTGGCTGATTTGCCACATTTGAAGCCAACTCCATAAGGAGGTTCTTGGATGCTCATCATCTTCTTTGAGGTAGGCTGGGCCCAGTAATCAATCTGATATTGAGAAAGGAGGATACTTTGAGCATGTATAGGAGAAAATAATCTTAATGGTAAAGTAAATGAAAATAATTCACTTCAGATATATGCAGACACACACACACACACAAAGAGAGAGAGGAAGACAGGAGACTTGTGAGTATTATATCAGCTTAAAAATACAATTTTAATACTTTTATTTAATAAATCTAAATGTGTGACGTGGTCAATTATTAGATAGTTGAAATAATTATGAACATATGGTTATGGCATAGAGTTTTAATGTCCAAAGAAATAATATATAACCAAATCAATATCTTATTTTTATAATTGTATTGTTTTGATAAAACTGGGAAATTTGTAGACAACATCTCCCATAACTATGTCTTTGTATTTAAAAGTGAAGCAATGTGGTGTTTTCTAAAATAGATTTTAAATTCCAATTAAGAGTGTAATTTAGAAAGCCATGTGTATTGGTGCACACCTTTAGTCCTAGTGTTTGGGAGGGAGAGGCAGAAGCAGGTAGTTCTTTATGAGTTCGAGGCCAGCCTGGTCTACAAAATGAGTTCAGGACCGACAGGGCTACACATAGAAACTCTGTCTCGAGTCCCACCCCCAAAAATGAAAATAAAAAAGAATGAGAAAAAAGAGTGTGTAATTTAGGCTCCTGTCTGTAAGCATAGCAGAATATTGTTAATAGTGTCAGAGGTTGGCTCTCTCCCATGCAGTGGGTCTCTGATTGGGCCAAGCATTGGTTGGGCATTTCCTCAATCTCTGCTCTATCTTTATCCCTGCACATCTTGTAGGCAGGAAGAATTTTGGGTCAAAGTTTTTGTGGGTGGGTTGGTGTTCCCCTTCTTCCACTAGGAGCCCTATCTAATTAGAGAGTAGCCTCTTCAGTCTCCATGACTCCTGCTACTAGGAGTCTCAGCCAGAGTCACCCCCATATCCTCCCAGAAGCCTACCCTGTCCTAGGTCTGCAGCTTGTCACAGAGATACCTCTGTCCGTGGTTTCTTTTCTCTCTGACTCTGAGAGGCTATACCCAGCATCAGATCCAAACAGATGATGAGACTCACAGCTAAACATTGGGCAAAGCATATCCCTATGCTTTGTGGAAAAGTAGGGGGAAGGATAAAAGAACCTAGAGGTGACAGGACCTCCACAAGTGTGGGATATTGCTGGGCAAGTTAGAAGCCCACCTCCTCTCCTTAGCCTTTCTAATGTTCTTTTTGAAAAGCGTGACTCCCTTTTGATCCCAGCAGGCTCCTAAATCCTATCTGGTAAGTGATGTCACAGACCTTGTCCTGTTCTGATAAAAGTTTCAAAGACATCTCCGGATTACTAAGGACTGTTTCCCCCTTCTGAGATAAGGCTCTCAAGATATTTACTATAAATGGAACCTGCTTAATAGAGATTTATTTGATTATTTGAATCATTAGTACTTAAATTGATTTTTTTCTAAGCATTAATAAATTTTTGTCATGTTTGGATATAACAAAGTAAATTGAATGTTTTTGGAAAGAATAAAGGCAATGCTAAACTAATTGGTAAGAACATTCCTACTGAAGATAAGTGTGATTATCTTCAGTATGATTCAGTGTTTCCATAATTAATATGAGCAATTATAAAACCAATAGGTATAGGGAAAAGGGAAAAAACAACAAAAGTACAACTATCTTTTAAGTTATTTTTCAACACAGATTATATAAATAATAATGATACTTGAAAATAATGATAAGAATGTTGACAGCATTCATTGAATGGGAAATCACTGTAGTTGTTTGAATGAGAAACATTCGCCTATAGGCTCATGTATATGAGCACTTGGTCCCTGACTGGTGGCCCTGTTTTGGTTGTCTTAGAATTTTTAAGAGGTGGAGCCTTGCTGAATGAAATGACTGGAGGAGAGTTTTGAGAGCTCTTACCTTTGTCCTACTTCCAGTTCTCACTCTGTGCAGTGTTTTCAGTTAATGATGTGGTCTCTAAGTTTCCTCCTCCTGCCAATATGCTGCCTTACTATTATGGACTCTTCTTTTGATATGGATGCTATACTAAATTTTTTGGCTTAAGCTGCTTCTGGTCATGGTATTTTATCACAGCAACAGAAAGTTAACTAATAAAATAGTAATTTTGGTCTTATAGTTTATATCTTATAACAATAATTTTTAATGCTTTACTTATATTTGACCTTCAAATATTAGACATATTTACACAAAATAATATGACTAGTAGTTTTTGAGTGAGTTTCATAATATCACAGTATGGTATCTAAACTGCTTCATGCACATATGTCCTTTATTCCTCTAGGAATGTTTTGTCTTCTTGGGATAGAAGGAATGCCAACAGAGATGGTGCTATGGAAGCCAAATGATTGAATATTTGTAGGAATTTCAAATGCTGCATAAAGGAGAAAAGTTTGAGGATTCAGAATTGCCCTCTGGATTTAGAAAGGTATTGTTACTGGTGATTTTAGCAATATAAGTTTTTGCATGGAAGCCAAAGTAGAAGGATAACTGAATTTATTCCAGAGAAAAAGGACATTGGGAAAATTGTGAGCATATTTAATTGTCACCTTTTGTCAGTAATCTAAATTCTATGAGTAACAAATGATGCCTTTAAGTCTTGAAACATTTTAAGGGATATTACTCGCCATGCATTTAGGAAATGTGTAGTTAAACTTCACTTTATATTTGTGTATTTATTTTGAGGTAGGTTTGTCCTATGTTGATCTGGCTAGTTGTAAACTTGATACAATTCTGCTTCTTTTTGCTTAATGTTAAAAATAAAGAGCTGCACTAACATGACTCATTCAAATTTTATTTTCAATTGAAAAAAACAAAGTTCAGAATAAATTTATGTTTTCTCTTTTATATTTAAATTGCATTTATTGTGTGTGTGTGTGTGTGTGTGTGTGTGTGTGTGTGTGTGTTTGGTTGTGTGTGTATGTGTTTGGCTGTGTGTGTGTCTGTGTGTGTGAGAGCAGTAATACCATAGTGTGGGTGTGGAGGTCAGAAAACAACTTACAGCAGTGGCTCTCAAGCTTCCTAATGCTATGACTTTTTATTACAGTTTCTCATGTTGTGGTGACCCCAACCATACAATTATTTTCATTGTTACTTAGCTATAATTTTGCTACTGTTATATATCATAATGTAAACGTCTCATATGCAGGATATTTTATATGTGACCCCTAAAGGGGTTGTGACCCACAGATTGAGAACCATTGACATAAAAGAATCATTCCTCCCCTTCCACCATGTGGGTTCTAAGGATGGAACTCAGGTAATCAGGCTTGGTGGCATCTGCTTTTACTCACTAAGCCATCTTGTCACACCTCTTTCCATTTTAAACCATAGGCATTAGGTATTTCTTACTCTGTTCTACCTTATGGAGACGTAACCTGTGAGTATCCTAGAATTTAATTATCCTGACTACTAATATCATCATTTAAAATATTTATTTCAATAGCTTCTGGCAGTTTAACCAGAATAACATGACAACAAAAGTCATAGGAAATTGTATCTGAAAATCAGCAAACTCATTCAGCTATTTATCCTCCTAGACTGAAGCTAAACAGTTATTCAAATAGTAAATCAATTTCTCAAAAGTTAAGACATTCTTTGGTATACAAAATTAACTTTCTCATTATAGGAGGCAAGAAGAAAAGAGATCTTGCATCACTCATGCCCCAATTTCAAGTAATCCAAGGAAGAGAGAAAAGAGAATCAAATCCAGGCATAAGACCTAGTGCTGTGCAATGCAAGTGAACTTCTATGCCAGGTAGGTGTCAGAGGAGAGAGTGGGTCTCTACCCACTTGGTAGCAGGGCATAGAAAGCAGCATAAGGCTTTGCCTGGCCTGTCTGAAACATCACATCTAGTAGAACTAATGATGCTGCCTGTACACAGGCCACATACTTGAGATTGGCAAGGTCAATTCTGTTCTTGGGGTGGATTTGGGTAACATCTGATCCCATCCTGAGACTGCAGCTCCTATAGTAGCATTAGGTTGGGAATCTATCTTTATCACCTATCACCCAACCCACACGATGGCCACTTCAAACAGAGAAGTTTCCTTTACTTGAAAGAGACAATAACAAGTTACTGGAGCCATTTATCCTTTCCTCAAGCAGAAAATGTGGCTGAGTCAGTAATAAAACTGAGCAAAAGAAATTCGCCAAATATTTAAATAACAGTGAAAGGATGCAAAATAAACACAGTGGAATCATTAACAGTAAATCATGCTGGGCAAAGTTATGACAGTTTTATTTTTGACAGATTTTATATAATTAGCATATGTAGGAAATACTATGGATAATAAATGTCTAAGCTTCAATAAAGCAATTGATATAGTGGTGCAAGTACATCTATAAAATTATCAAATAAGTTTTGATAAGAACATAATAAATTAGATTAAAAATAAACTAAGATATCATAAGTGTGGAGAATGATAGATGAGAAGGAGCCTCTTGAAGTGCCAGAAAATGATTCTTGGCTCTATTAAATATATTTCAGACCATAAAGAGAGGACAAATAGAGCTTGAATTAGATTGGCAGATTACATCAGTTCAGAATGAGCCATAAAACTGCTTTAGAAAGAGAAATGATATAACTGTAAATAAGTATGCAGGCAGGAGAGAATATATGAGATTCCATTTGTAAAAGAGCAACAGGAGAAATATTACCAAATAGCTACAAAAGGGTATCATCTCTTGTTAATAAAAGTCATAACAGGAGTTTGCAGGATATAGCATGGGCAGTAAATGCTTTTTAAAAATAAGTTTATTGGTTAGATAGAGCAAGTGAACAGATCATGTTCTGGAATGAAGTTGATTATCCAAGGGAAGTTCTTAAGTTCTCCTCAGACTGCACATTTACATATGTGTGCTCTACAGATGTGTACATAGATAAGATCTCCATCTGCCTCTTTCTGATTCTTAGAGTCTTTTCTGTGACTTGCAAAATAGGCTGCAGCCAAGCATGCTGGTACACACCTTTAATCCCAGCACTCGGGAGTCAGAGGCAGGTGGATGGCTGTGAGTTCCAGGCCATCCTGGTCTACAAAGGGAGTCCAGAACAGCCAGGGCTACACAGAGAAACCCTGTCTTGAAAAAACAAACAACAGCAGCAAATATTTCTTTTTAGTAGAGTAATATGACCTCTGATATTCATACAAATTTTATGTTGTATATTGTGTCTTAAAATATAGTCAATATACCAATCTCTAATGTATATATTATTGATAAAATTATGGCTTCATAGAAAAAAATACACAATGTTCATCTACTCCATGCTCTAAAAGAAAAAGGCAAGACAAGGAAATTTTCCTCTTTTGTGGCTTGGGTACTGTTGGTGTTATAAAGGAATGCTACTCTGGTAGGTACATGTAGAATCATGTTATTTGTTTTCAGATTTTCAGATACAATTTCCTATGACTTTTGTTGTCATGTTATTCTGGTTAATTTGCCAGAAGTTATTGAAATAAACAAGTATTTTAAATGATGATATTAGTGGCCCTGATACTAAAAAGAACTTGAATTAGGAGCTGGACAGATAGCTCAGTATTCAAAAGCACAGGCTGGTTATCCACATGACAAGGGGACCTCATGCCCTCTTTGTCCTCTGTGGACACTGCATACATATGATGCATCACATACATGCAGGTAAAACACCCATATGCAGAAAACACAAAATTAAGAATAATGTCTTTGCTTCTCTCACCTAGAGTCCCAATAGGAACTCTTTTCCTCTGTCCCACTTTGCTGGTAAGTGAAGACTTTCATGGGATATAACCCTTAGGCTAGTGTCCAGATATAAGTGAGTATATACCATTTGACTCTTTCTGCTTCTGGGTGAACTCACTCATCACGACCATTTCTAGTTCAATCCATTTGTCCACAGATTTTGGGAAATCCTTCTTTTTAATAGCCGAGTAGTATTCCATAGTGTAAATGTACAACAGTTTCTTTATCCATTCTTCTACTGAGAGAAGCAAGGGAGAATTGGGAAATAGAAGGATCCAGAGGGTCCTAGAAACCTACAAGTAGTATATTATGATGAGCTAATCTGGGCCCAGGGGTCCTGCTCCAACTATGGCACCAGACAAGGACAATATGTGCAGTAAACATTGAACCCCTACCCAGATCTAGCCAACTAACAGGACATTATCCACAGTTGAGTGGAGAGTGGGGTCTGACTTTCACATGAACTCTGGTGCCCCATATTGACCACGTCGCCTGGATGGGGCGGCCTGGTGGCACTCAGAGGAAAGATAGCAGGCTACCAAGAAGAGACTTGATACCCTATGAGCATATATAGGGAGAGGAGTTCCCCCTCAGTCACAGTCATAGGGGAAGGGAGTTAGGTGAAAATGGGAGGGAGGGAAGAATGGGAGGATACAAGGGATGGGCTAACAACTGAGATGTAATATGAGTAAATTAATAAAATATATTTTTAAAAGAATAATATCTTTATGAAATAATAAAAAATAGTAAACCAAGAAAATAACCATTATTAAAAGGAAAGCATGCGTTATGCTGGAAGTTTCACTTTAAAAACCCAAAGCATGACTTTATATACAGAAAACATAAATGTAAGTAAACAAAGAAATTTCCTGTTTTGCATAAAATATGTTTTTTATCAGCTAGGATCTCTGTGGGATTAAACTTTTATATATCCTTTGCAATTTCTCTGTCAAAGCTTAGCAAATTTCTTTACATATACATACCAAAATCGGTATTTCACAGCCCTCTCCTAATTACTTCCTTTTCAGTTTTTGAAAGGATCAATTACTCAGCTGTGAAATGAATGACAGAATGAAATTTGCAGAAAAATACATGAATTAGACAAAACTCATCCCGAGGGAGATAACCCAGACCCACAAATAAAAACATACTGTTCATTCACTCATAATTGGATACTAGCTGTTAAGTAAATAATAATAAAGCTACAATCCTTAGACTCACAGAGGTTACATAAAAAGGAGTCTAGGGGGGCATACATAGATCTACCTGGGAGGGGGGGTAGAATAGATTTTATAGGTAAACTAGGATGGGGTGGGAACAGGAATAGAAAAGCTCGTGTCAGGGTGAGGTGGAAGGAAAGAGTTCAGAAAGGGGACATTTCGGAGGTGGTGTGGAAACCTAGAGCAGAGGAATTCAATTGAGTTGTTGGCCAAGGGTTCCCACGGAAATTCCCAAACAATACAAGATGATTCTAAGACAAGTGGTTGTTCTTGAAAGTGGGACCCTATTGCCAAGGACAACACCCACATAGCTCATAGAACACAGAGAAGTCAAGCTGGCAACTACACAACCTTCATTCCTATGTTCTAGTGTCTTTGGTGTGGGAGGGTACACTACAGGCTACTGAAAGAGAAATGTGGACATCAACCCAGCCACAAAACTTTTGACCTACAAGCTTTCCTGCCTGCAAAATAAGTCTAGGTCAATGGTGGCACAGAATTGTGGGAGTAGCCAACCAGTTTCTGATTTGACTTAAGGCCCACTCTATGAAAGGAAACCATATGTGACATTGCTTGAGTAACCAAGGAACAGAGACTAGATAGCCCAGAGACCAAAGGTAAAACCAAATGCTGCTGATATTAAGACAATAACAACAACAACAACAACAACAACAACAACAAACCAAAAGTATCAACAAAATGACTGCTAATGATATTCTCCTATACTCATAGATGAATTCCTTATCAGTCACTATTAGAGAGGCTTCCTTCTACATCAGATGGGAATAGATGCAGAGATCCACATCCAGAGAGAAGTTTAAATGGGAAGAGGAGACAAAGAGTGTAAGAGCCAAAGGAGATGGAGAACACTAGGAAAACAAGGCCCTCTGAATCAACTATGCAAGGCACATATGAGCTCACAGAGACTGAAGCAGGAAGCACAGGGACTACATGAGTCTGCACCAGAGCCTTTACATATATTATAACTATTAGCTAAGTGTTTTATGGGACCCCTGACTGTGAGAATGAGTGTATCTCTGACTCTTTTGCTTGTCCTTGGGACTCTTTCCTCCTCTGGGCTGCTATGTCTGACTTTGATTTGATTGGTTTTGCTTTACCTTATTATATTTTATTTTGTGATGTTTAGCTGTTACCTCTTAGAAGCCTGTTCTTTTCTAACAAGAGACAGAATGACAGTGGATCTGGAAAGGACAGGAGACAGAGGAATGGGGAGGAGTAGAGGAAGGGGAAAATATAATCAGTATATAATGTATGAGAAAGAATCTATTTTCAGTATAAGCAAAAATGGGGAAAAAGATCAATGATTTTCATGTCTTAGAATGCCAATTGACACCAAAGAAGAATGCTTATAGAAATAATTTAAAGGAAAATACATAAGATGTTACATGGGAATTGAGTGAAAAAGAAGAGTAGGTATTAAGGGTATTAAAATCACATTGTTTATACAAAGATGGTAAACAGTACACACAGAAAGAAAACTTTATGGAAACATTAAATACCAACTTTTTTTCAAGTCTGAACTGATGACTACTTATAAGAAGGTAATTGTTGGATTGTAGATGTGTTCAGAGGTTAAAAATGAATACTACTCTTGCAGAGGGCCTAAGTATGACTCCAAGAACCCATACCAGGTGTTTAAAACCTTTTGTAACTCTAGCACCAGAGGATCCAATGCCGTTGGACTTTAGAGGCACACATACACATACGCATACGCATACACATACACAAACACATGCACATAAACATGCTTGCACATACACATGCACAAGCACTCACACAATTAGTTTCTAAAATAAATCTTTAAAAATAAAGTAAAAGCAACTTAAAATAATATAAATTTCTGCAAAATTTCAATCCTATCTTTGTTTCTTAAGCAAGATAATTTAAATATAGTTAGAGGTTTTTGCAATGTTTTTAGCATTTGAAAAATAACCTTTGACATTAACTGTGGAAACTGTCTTACAGGAAGGCTCTGGAGGCTTCATAATTGGAAAAATTAGAGTTGGGAACAAATTTGAGTTAAGCATTCCAATGTCAGTTAAGGATAAGGACTGGCAATTTTGTTTAGGAAATAATTTCTCATAAAGCTGTATTTATCAAGAGGAAATGAGAAACAACAATCATCCAGAATTTGCATTCAGATTCCCAGAAGGCCAAAATGGATGTGAACAATCCTGTATTGAGGTTGAGAGATTACAGATTAAAACAAAAATTTTCCACCCCTACGGAAAAATATAAGGTTAGGGATACACAACATTACAGATCCAAACCAAACATTCAGTATTGATGCAAAAAATTCCAGCTTATCTTCTTATCATTCCTTTAATTGACCTTCAGCAGTTGGGAAGAGATTATCATATCTTAGACAAGGAGAAAGAATAGTTTATAGAGTTCATTATAGTCGCTAAGAAGTAATTATATTACTGTCTGAAATAAAGTACAATCCACTGAAGGAGAATAAAGATGTCTCCATTTTGGAGATTCCTAGCTTAAAGTGAGTTTCACTGTGTATAGCGTATACACAGCATATAAAGGAGGGTGTTCAAGATTGCCTTGCACACAGTTCTAGGAGATTAGCCTGAGTCATGATGCACCCAATTTCTAGATGTGCATCTATTCCATGCTAATGATAGTTATAGAAATAAGGCAGACTTGGTTGATCAAAATTCATTCTTGGTCAAAGGCTCTGGTCACAGGGTAAGGTTATAGGTCTATGTTGTTAGGTTATAGCATTCTGAAGTAGTCAGTTTTTGAGTTTAAGGATCATGCTTGTGAAAACTACCTAATGGGGCAATGCTCAATTGTTTCTCTCTGTCTGTCTGTCTCTGTCTCTCTGTTTCTCTCTCTCTCTCTCTCTCTCTCTCTCTCTCTCTCTCTCTCTCTCTCTCTCTCTCTCTCTCTCTCTCTCTCTCTCTCTCTGTCTCTCTCTCTCTCTCTCCTCTCCTCTCTCTCTCTCTCTCTCTCTCTCTCTGTCTCTGTCTCTCTCTCTCTGTCTTGCCTTTGTCTCTGTCTCTCTCTCTTTCTCTCTGTCTCTGTCTCTACCTCTGTCTCTGTCTGTTTCTCTCTCTGCCTCTGTCTCTGTCTCTCTCTGTCTCTATCCCTCTCTCTCTTTCTCCTTTCTCTGTGTCTGTCTCTCTGTGTAGTGTATGTATATTTTTTGTGTATTGTATGCATGTGTGAACATTTGTGTATGTGGTGTGTGTGTGTGTGTGTGTGTGTGTGTGTGTGTGTGCGCGCGCGCGTGCGCGCACTTGTGGGCAAGAGGAGGAGTCTGATGTCTTCCTTTATTTCTCTACAACTTAGTCCCTTGAGACAGACTATCTCCAATCTCGGATAATCTCTTTACTTATTCCAAAATAGCTCTGTCCATGAATATGAAGTTGAGAATTCTTTGAACTGATTATGGATGAAGAGTCTGGGAAGAAGCTAGCTGCCTCACCAAGAGCAAAAAAAAAAGGCTCAATTTATCTGTTCAAGTTTTATAAACTCAGAAGAAAGGTTATATTCATAATTTTTGTACTTCATTTTTTTATTCCGTGTTTCCAGTACTACTCATGGGCATCTGAAATAAAGTCTTCAATGTTCTAAATAAAGTCATTACCATGTGAGAGAATTTGAGTTCATCATTATTATAAAATATAGATATTCTTTCTCAAACTTGGATAGTGCTGTTCAGTTCTGATTTCTGAGAAAAGCCAGTCTCTTCTGTTGGGTTCATTCCCATCAGAATTTATCTTTCTCATAAGTTAGTTACCAAATGGACTTTCATAACAGATAATTTGCCTGACACCATGGGCAATTCATGCAAATTCACCTTTACAAAATCATTTCTTTTTGTTATTTCATATATAAGAATTCTTCCATTCCTTATTCTGTATAAATGTACTGAGTGTCATACATGTACTGGGGTATCTTTGAATAAATAATATAGTAAAAATAAAGCTGATAATATGGTTATCTTCCAGAATTTACATTTAAAGAGAAAACACAATAATTTCACTTAGATAAATAATTGATAAATATGCTAACATGCATGTTCAATCCAAAACAACTTCTAAAGATCTATGAATACAAGAATAGGAGGCAATAAGCAGTCTGTATTGAATATAGAAGCATAAAAATGATAAAGGATAGCATTATTACTTTTGAGAAGATCATCAGGTAAAGCCGATTAAAGAACATAATTCGGTATGAGTAAAGTGAGAGATGTATTTCTGAACTTCCCAAGAGAAAAGGAATACTAGGACTTCAAATAAAATCTCCATTAGAAGGAAGTATTTGGCATGTTCAAATAACAGCAAGTAATCCAAGAAGCTAAAATACAGTGAGTAGTGAGCAGGGCAGAAAAGTAGATGAGAACTGAGAGGGAGTCAAGAAATAGACCTTAGGTACAATTTTTACTAATCTAAAATAATCATTTTTATCTACACTTGCAGAATTTTATTACCATATCACATTAGACTCCCCTCTCAGAACTTTCCTGGCTTTGTCCTTTTCATCCTTTCTTGCTACTGACTTAGTTCACTGAAACACTAATCCCCAATATGAAAATATTTAAGGTGGAACTCTTGGAAGGAAATTAATTTTAGGTAAGTTTATGAGGGCATAAGTCTCTTATGGGATTAGCACAATTGTGAGATGATGAAGAAATGAGAATTTTCAGCCTTATGATAACACATAAGAAGATAGAAATCTGTAAACCAGGAAGTAGACCCTCAGAAAACAGACATGATATCTGGGGGCACTTGGATCTTAAATTCTTGGCCTCCAGTAGGTTTCTAGGACCCTCTGGATCCTTCTTTTTCCCCATTCTCCTATGATTCTCTCATCTAGAGTCCCAATAAGATGTCCTTCCTTCTGTCCCACTTTCCTGATAAGTGAAGACATTCATGGGACACGTCCCTTGGGCTAATGTCCAGATATAAGTGAGTATATACCATTTGACTCTTTCTGCTTCTGGGTAAACTCATTATGATCATTTCTAGTTCAATCCATTTGTCCACAAATTTTGGGAATTCCTTGTTTTTAATAGCTGAATAGTACTCCATAGAACATTATGACGGGCAGATCTGTGCCCAGGGGTCCTGCTCAAACTTTAGCACCAGCCAAGGACAATACATGCAGTAAACTTTGAACCCCTACCCAGATCTACCCAATGGACAAGACATTCTTCACAGTTGAGTAGAGTGGTGTCTGACTTTCACTTGAACTCTGGTGCCCCATATTTGACCATGTCCCCTGAATGGGGAGGCCCGGTGGCATTCAGAGGAAGGATAGCAGGCTACCAAGAAGAGACTTGATACCCTATCAGCATATACAGGGGAAAGAGGTCCCCCTCAGTCACAGTCAAAGAGGAAGGGAGTAAGGGGAAAATGGGAGGGAGGGAGGAATGGGAGGATACAAGGGATGGGATAAGAATTGAGATGTAATATGAATAAATTAATAACATATTTAAAAAATTCTTGGCCCCCAGAACTATGAGAAATGTATTTGTGTCTAAGCAACCCAATGTAGTATATTTTATTAAAAATAGTCTAAACTAAGTCATCTCTTCTCTAGGCTTTACAGGATGGATACTTATATTAATAATCATGCCATCTCCTCATTCAACATATTTAGGTTTGCTGTGATGTGAAAAGAATTATAAAGAGGGCTGAAGAGATGGTTTTGTGGCTAAGAAAACTTATTGCTTTTGCACCCATATGATTGTTTACAGCCATCTGTAATTCTAGTTCCAGGGGATCTGATGATCTCTTCTTGCCTCCATGGGTGCAGCATGTATGTAGTGCACATAAATACATTTATGAAAAAACACTAAATAATCTAAAAAACTTAGGAACAAACATATTTGTATTTTCAGGAGAATTTATATAATTTATTGATTTTGTTTTCATTTTGCCAGTAAATTGTTTATGATAAAGATGTAAGAGAGTGTTAGGAACAATTTTAAGGTTGATATAATGTGAATAAAACAACAAATATCTCTGATAATGAATACAAAATTAAGTATAAGCATATATATGTGTGTATATGTGTGTGTGTGTGTGTAACTATACTTATAAAGAAAGTGATCAAATTACCTTTACCTGGGAAGAAAGAGTGACAACAGTTTGGTCTATTCAGTGGCTAACCACTCTGGGCTCATGATAAGATCACCCTGAAAACTTGGAAGATACAACTAAATTTTTTATTTTGAGTTATGAGCCAACTCTGTAGCCCATACAGACCTGGAATTCACTATGAAACCCAGATTTACCACTTTTTTCCATGTGAGTAATTTAATTCAGCTTAAGGAATAACAAATAGTTCTTATATCTTAATAAAACTAGTGATTCTAATATCTTTAGTAGAAACCAAAGTGAAAATAAAATTGAAAAATCAGTTATCTGAACCGAGGAAATCTCTATCCTCATTGACAGGACACAAATACAACGTTGGCTGAAATAGCTTCTTATATGATAAATCTAATCACTGCATATTTCTTCTGTAATGTGTCTGCCTGTGGGAACAAATGTGTATCTTCAGCTAATTCTGATTTTTCCCCATATTGTCACTTAAATTTAATTTAGACTGTTGACTGGATAAACTGGATGACTATACTATGAGAACTAATTTTTGGTCTTTTTGAGACAAGGTCTCTCTATTATACGTCTCTGGATGTGCTGGAACTCATAATGTAGGCCATGCTCATCTCAAACTCTCAGATCTGCCAGATTTTGCATCCAAATTGCTCATATTAAAGGTGTGCACCACCACACCTGGCTCAATACCACGTAAGAATTTGACCAAATCTAGAAGCAATAAAATTTAGATTTACCAGTATCAAATATTGAGCTGTGCAATTGATTATACCTCTCACATCTCTTTACTGTTTTCAGTTTTGATAGTATACTTGATTCTTTTTAGGAATAATCATGAGATGTCTTATTTAAGTAGAATAATTCCAAATATATAGAAATAAAAAACATTTGCTTCATTACAAAATGCTGAAAGACCACCATAAAACATTTCAAGAGATCTCTGTGTAGTTGAATCACTTATGAATAAAAATATTACTATAACAAACCAATGTGAAGGGCATCTGGACTTTTTCATCCTAACCAAACCTGGGCACTGGAACTACTTATTTCTAAGCTCCTCAATGGTTCTTGAATGTCAAGTGAACTCTACTAATCAATACCTAAGTCTTCATCAGGTTCAATGAGCTGCTTCTATGTACCTTTACATATTCAAAATCTGTTTCTCAGTATAGATTCCAACTGGATCTTTATTGAATGAAAAGGTCAAGTCAGGCTCCATCTTGCCATCTCGCTCAAACCCTCTTAACTGAGTCATGTGCTCCTTTTAAAAGAACCCTTATGAAGGAGAAAAGGAGTATTGACCTCAGTATATTATATAACATTCTCTAAAACTGCTTAAGAATGGGAATTAGTTATAAAAGCAAGGAACACAGCAGCTCATTGATTATGTAAATACATTTTCTACTCTTTAAAACAAACTAATTATTTAAAACATTTGCAAACTCTTAAAGGGCCAGGTTGATACAAATTTAGACTTTACTGCCCACATGGTCTGTCACAGCTAGTTTACCATAGTGATGAAAGGGAAAAGCGGACACAGAGAAGATGTAAAAAAATGACTGTGGCTGGTTTTCAATTATTCTGCTTTGTGTATAGCAGTAGGTGGTACAGTGATGCTCTGCAGTTTGTTGATCTTTAGTATCATAAAGTATGTTCTTTAATACATGAACAAAATCCAAACATATATGATTTTCTTTCAAAATAAATTTCAATGTTTTATTCAGAAAATTGAGCCTTGCAAACTAACCCTGAAAGAGACATCAGATCATTTTGTTTCCATGCCTCAAACTCACATTTCCAGTGGCCCACATATTCTCAGGGGTTAAGACAGATCTATTTTCTAGATCACTCAAACCTATTGATACAGAGTAGCCACTAGTCTCTGGTTCATAGAAACAAAGAGAAAAGTCTTTCCACTTATTTTTGAAGTTTTGCAGAGTTTCTACTGCAATGGACATGCTTATACATACAATAGCTAGGTTTATACTTCTTGAACATATTTGGCCAGATAATCACAGTGGGTATGAAATCAGCCCAGGATATTGCCATATATTTTAAAGCTATTGAACAATGTATGTCTTCAAAAATAGTGTTTGTACTACAAATAGTTCTCTTAGAGTGTTGGGACAATTTTAATTCAGCAGTTATGTATAGAGATGCTAACATACATTTCCCTGACTGTGAATATACATAATGATATATGTTTAATAGTTTTTACATAGAAAGAAAATATTAACTCAAAATGAAAAAATAAATTGTACTGAAAAAATTAATCTGACAATGAGTTTTTATGAATATGCAGCATAGTTTCCACTTTGTCAGATATTATAAAAATTTACCTGTACAGATTCACTGTTATTTTTTGACAAAGTAAAAGGTAAATTGATTAGATTTTATATAATGCTTTTAAAAAGTTTCAGCAACTACTTAAAAACAAAAGTAATATTTTAGAGTATTATATTAAGAAAATTATTATAAGAGTCTCCAATCTACTTATGTTTTATTTGGTATTATAAAAAGAAATTTATGAAAAAATCTTATATTTTTCATCTCAAATAATACAATATATTTATTTAGTCTACAAACAATAATTGTTTATAAAATTTGTGTTTCTCTGAAATACTGGAAACTATAATCAAAGACAAAGAAGTAAAAGTAAGAGGGAAGCCAAATAAAAAATTATACTTAAATGAATAGGAGATTAATGTTTCACAGTTATTGAAATCATCACTAAAGGGCTTACACAATCAAGAGGTAAATAAAATAATAAGAAAGAAGTTGGAGAAGAGCAGGAGAAGAGATATTAGGGGAAATGGTTAAATCCAAATGTGTTATACTTCAGGAAGGATGGCTCAGCAGTGAAGAAGAATGTATATTGCTCTCAATGAGGACCTGATTTTGGTTTTAAGAAGCAACAAAAACTTGTAACTCCAGCTCTATGGGAACTAGCATCCTCTTCTTGTCAGTGCAAGACTGTAATGATACGTGTACCTCCCCACATAAACACCTAATTAAAAATAAAAATAGTCTTGTAAAATGCAATGAAAGTTGGTGTTATTCAATCATAAAGTTTAGTGAAATGGGAGGGAGGGAAGAATGGGAGGATACAAGGGATGGGATAAACATTGAGATGTAACAAGAATAAATTAATAAAAAAAATTTTAAAAAAGTTTAGTGAAATGACTAGGAAACAAGAATGAATGATGAATAAAAGAAACTCAAAGCATTATTATACTTATTTTTTTCATTTAAAGTAGCATATTCATAATATACATGTCTACAGAATTCACAGATAATACCATGATTCATATTTAATAATTTTTTACTTTATAAAATATAGTAAACAAAATATGGTTTAACTTATATTTTCAAATTAAATATAGAATGAAATATGGATATTAAATCTTAACAATCTCATTTAGAGTAGACTACTAAAATGCATTAGACAACAAATATACAAAACAAAATTTGGCAATTTATTTTATAATTTTAGTTTTTGTCTTAAAATGTGACAATGTATAATACAGACATTTTTGTATACACATTTAATAGAATGAATAATTGTCTTAGTTCCTATTCTGTTGCTGTGATATAACACCATGGTGAAGGTGACTTATAAAATCTTTAATTTGGCTTAAAGCTTCAGAGGTTTAGAGTTCAAGATAGTAGAATGAAGGAATAGCTGAGAGTTCACATTTTGATCCATAGCAATAAAGGTGGAGAGAGAGAATACTGGGAACTGTAGGAGTCTCTTGAAAGTTCAAAGCTTCAAATCTCCCCAGCAACACACCTCCTCCAACAGGTACACTCCTCCTAACACTTTCCAAATGGTCCTCACAAATTCAGGACCAAGTATATTCAAATAAATGAGCCGTTGGGAATCATTCTCATTCAAACCACCACAATAATGTAAACAGATTAAATTCATTCATTAGAACATATTAAAGTAATGAGATGAGCTATTTATTGTTCTAGTTAGCATCATGAACCTGGGAGACCAGGGCCTAAAAATGAGGCACATTTAAGTCTCTTGCAATCACAAACTTTATTCACAGCATCAGGTAATTTATACTCAACTTTGAGGGCTAAGAATAATCACACAAGTAAGGTGTTCAATCACACGGGCAAGCCACATTTGGCAAAAATCTGTTTTTCCATAGAGGCACACAAATAGCAACAGCTGAAGTAAACTCATTCCTATCCCATACACTTGGAAGGGGGATGAATACACATTCCAAGAACAATCTTTGTTTTGAAGAAACTAAGGTCATAGGACTCTTGTTTTCTTGAAGTATTCTCATGAACTCTGAGAATTCTCATGTGACTCAATTCTTTTACTGTATTTCAACAATAGGCTAGTGAGATGATGGCTTAGCAGTTAACAGCACTAGCTGGCCTCACAGAAGACCCTAACTTGGGTCCCAGCACCCATACTAGGCAGCTCCTCATAACTATAGATTCATAAAGTCTAATGCTCACTTCTAGCCTTTGTGGACACAAGCATTTATGCACACACACACACACACACACACACACACACACACACACACACACACATTTAAAAATAAAATTAATCTTAAAAAATCAAGTTGCGGAGTATTCTGTGGTTAAGAGCACCTATTACTATTTTCAGAGTACCTGAGTTAGACTCCTAGTACCATATCAATAATCTTACAATACCAAAATCTCTATCTCCATGGGACCCAACACCTCTGGACCCCGAAGGCACACACATCCAAATACATGGCATATGAGTACACACACACACACGTACACACACACACACATACACACACACACACACACACACACACACACACACAGAGAGAGAGAGAGAGAGACAGACAGACAGACAGACAGACAGACAGACAGACACACACACACATACACATAATTAAGAATAAAATGCATCTTTAAAAATAAAGTAACTAAAAGCTTAAAAAATCAGCATTTTTAAAAGACTTATAAGAAGCATCATACAAACAAAATAGCATGTGAAATATAAATGAGCTGGGCTAGAAGGTAGTATGTATCTAACAAAGTAAACAAAGAAAAGATGATAAAATAATATGCAAGAAAATAGAATCTCAAGTGTTAAGAGAACATAAGAACAAATAATAAATGCCAAAATTCATAAAACGCACATAATAATCCTAAATAGCCTTGAGGGTTTATATTAAATTGTATGCTATAAAGTAATATTAAATAAAACTTTGTTTTTTTCTTTTAATGAAGATAGATTTTTTCATACAATATTCTGATTATTGTTTGTCCTCTCCCAACTCCTCCTATTTCCTCCCCACCTGCCATCTTGACCCACATCATTTCTGTCTCTCCCTATAAAACAAAGAAGGGTCTAAAGAAAAATAATAAAGCACAATTTAATAAAATAAATCAAAACCAAGCAAATCAGAATATGATAAATCAGACAAAAAAAAAAAAAACAGAACCAAAGAAAAGGCACTAAGGATGCGCACAGAAATAGACACACACATTCACACACAGAGGAATCCTATAGAAACTCAAAACTGGAAGGTCTAATATATACACAAGGTTAAAACAACAACAGTGTCCTAGTTTAACATTATGAGACAAAAACCTCCAAAGATGTCATTGAGATCATTTTCTTTTGGCCATCTACTGCTGGGAATGGACCTAACCCTTAAGTGTGGTCTTACGTTTCTCCAGTGATACTTCCTTGGAGGAAACTAATTTTTCTTTTGCAAGTGGTTATCAATTGGAGATAGTTGATGGGTTAGGGATGCAGGATTGTATCCACTTCTCCTCTCAGCTCTATGACCTCATCTAGTGCAGACCTATTGAGGCTTTGTGCATGCAGTCTCAGTCTCTGTGAGTTCATATGTGTGCCAGCCCTTTACTCCTTGGTGTCCTCCATTCTCTCTGGATCCTACATTCTTTCTGCCTCCTTTTCTACAGGATCCTAAGTGGAGGGATTTTTATGGAGACATCCAATTAAGGGCTGAGTGTTCTAAGGACTCTTACTCTGCATATTTTCTGCCTATTGGTCTCTGTATTCACTCTTATCTACTGCAGGGAGAAGCTTCTCTGACTATGACTGACCAAGCCATTGACACATGACTATAGCAGAATATCATCTGGAGACATTTTATTGTTACGTTTCTTTAGCAGAAAATAGTATTCATTTTTCCTTTAAGTCCTTGGTCTATCTAGTCTCAGGTTCATGGCCACCCAAGAAGCATTGGGTATGAGTTCCATCTCATGGAGTTGATCTTAATTCAAATCAGATATTTATTAGTTACTCCAACAATCTTTGTGCTACTCTTGCACTAGCATATCTTGCAGACAGGCCAATCTTGTAGATCGATGGGTTTGTAACTGGGCTATATTTACCTTTCTCCTTTGGTAGTGTGCAGAGTACATTCTATACTGAGGAATACTAGTCAGTAGGGGTGAAGACTCTAGATAGGCACAAGCCTTAATTCTCTGTGTTCAGTGAGTGGTGTAGACATTATCTTCAGTAATAGCACAGTTTGGGGAGAGCCACCAATAGTCTTGGCAACAGCCTGGGTTGTTCGAGGGTTTAAATGGGACTCCTTTGTTAACAACATGATGATATGTAATCCATTCATGGTACTGGAAGCTTCATTTGGTGATGAGACAAGTCCAGTTGAGGCTCTGTCTCCACCATTATTTGACAATATTCATTATATTGCCTTTTACTGTATTAGGTTTCCATACAACTTCTCAAACAGTCCTAAGTTTTAGCTGTACCCACACATATATCCTCCTTCAACCCTTCTCTCTTCTTCTCTGATTTCATTTGAATCCCCATGCCCTGTTCATCTATAACATTTTTTTCTGTTTCCCCTTCCTAGGGAGATGCATCCTTCCTTCCTAGTCCCTCTATGGTTATATGGATGTAGCTTGTTTATCAATGAATTAACAGTTAAAATCCACATATAAGTGAATACACACTGTATTTGTCTTTCTGTCTCTGAGATACTTCACTCAGGATGATTTATTAAAATAGTTTCATCCTTAATTCAATCCTCTTGGCATAAAAGTTCAAATAAGAGAACTGATTCCTGCATGTTAGCTTCTCACCTCTATGAGCTTGCATGTGTACCTGCTTTTTTATACAACCAAGGACCACATGCAACTCAGGGTAGCACTTCCGTCAGAGGTCTGGGTTTTCCCACATCAATTATTCATTAAGAAAATACCCTGACAGACTTGCCTATAGCACAATTTGATGGAGGCAGTTCTTCAAGTGACATTTCCCTTTTCCAGGTGCTGCTAGCTCCTGTCAAGGTGACAAAAACTACTGAACATGCAAAATAATTAGAAAAGTATAATGGTTGAAAAGAAAGTTAAGGGTCAATGAATAGAATATGTAAGTGCTCATCATATCAATGAATGCTATTAAGAAATAATCATGTGGATATTAAACATAAACTGTTGAAAGATAAGAACAAGCTGTATATTGTTTGTACAATGTAATTATATTCATGATTAAATTGTACAATATAATTATATTCATGATTAAATTGTGCCTATAATCAGAAACATACACAAATATGTCAAACATGGTACATAAAGAAAAACTCTGCAATTGTTTGCCTGTATGTGTGGAGTCAGATGCAATGGATGTTGGAGGAATGTGTTTGATATCTTTAATAACCCATGAATTGGGAAAATAAGGAGAAAAATGATATGGAGAATGAGAAAAAGAGAACTTTGGAGGAAAGAGAGGGAGAGAGATGGACAAAGTAAGCTAGAAAAAGGGAAAGGTATTTCCAAACAAAATATTTGATAGGCCTTTGGGTTATATGTTCCATACACTTTCATAGTTACACAATGAAAATAAACAAGATAATTTAATGACTATACATATTTTAAATGTTTGCCTTGTAATTATTTACAAAGGTGACTAGAGTTGAAATGGAGAGAGTTGCTTTTTAAAGTATAGCCTCGCCCATATCTAAGCTGTAAAAGTCACTTTTACTGATCCTCAGGTCCTTAAGTTGTAAAATAAGAATAAGGATACTTAGAAAATGTATGTGTAAAAATATTTTATAACAGATAAAATACTAGTCAACTAATATTATGTATTACTCCTTTTCACTTAATTTGATAACAATATACCTTAGGCACATTTAGAATAACAATATTCAATAAAAATAAAATGTATTACATACATTTAAAGACGGAATAATTGAGACTCAGTGAAAAATTCATCCAAATTCACCAAAAAAAAAAAAAAAGTGATTAAGATTCTGATATGTGCATGTTGTTGGGGAGTGTATTTTGATTGTGTGTATGTCTGTGCACTATATGAATACAGTGCCCACAGAGGCCAGAAGGGGATATCAGATTCCCCCGACTAGAATTAAAAACAGCTGAGCCACATGTGGGTGTTAGAATTGAACCTGGATAGTCTGGAAAAGCAGCCAGTGCATTTAACCACTGAGCCACTCTGCAGCTCTAAATTCTCCAGACTCTGATATTGTCAGACTGTAAATTTTACTTTTTCTTTTGGTAAAATGTTTTAGTGTCATAGGAAATGATTTTGCAGATGAGAAATAGGGCTACTTCACAGGACATTTTTTTTTTTGTCTAGTCCTGGAAAAATTAGTAATTGTGCAATACATCATCTTACTTTTTTTAAAATTCGTAAGTCATAACTTCTAATAGAAATTATATACAACAAATAAAACAAAACTTCCCAGAAGCCCTGATTTAGATCTCTAGGGAAAATCTCTCCGACTGTAGAACTGTGTGTTTCAGTGTGGTGATTTTGATGTTTTGAATTCTTAATGATACGGATGTAGCATTCTGCTAGTAACTCAAGTGGCTGCCTGTCACCCCCATGCTTTTGCTCCTTGTCTGCTTGCCTGACAGCAAGAATAGAAGAGAACTAGCTGTTCTGCCACCGTTACTCCCTGGAGTCCAAAGCTGTGCAACCTAATCTTAATGCTGTGCTTCAGTAACTCCTTAAGGAGGTTCTTCTACCCACTCAGCTTATGTTCCCTAATCACATGGCAGCTGCTTGAAAAGTCAGCAGGCATTAATTCTCTACACAGGCTCTCTGAAGATTGGCTCGGCAGCAAATATGGATGTGGTAATGGTCCAGCTATACCTAACTAATGCCCAGGACACCATACTATTGAAAGATAAAAAAAAAAAAAAAAAAAAAAAAAAAAAAATAGTCACTGATAACACTTGTAGAATCATATGCAAATTTCTATAGTGGTTTTGGCCTCCTCAAGCTTTTCCTATCAGTAGAAGACACTGCTGTAGACTAAGTAGAGGAGTGTGTGAGAAAAGAAGAATGCTCAGGTCTCTTATTCTTTTAGGAGAATGAAAGCAATCTTGTGCTCAAAACAGCTTTGCTTCAATATTCATTTTAAAAGTCATTTTCTCTTTCACTGACTCTTCAAATACTTGTTCATAGAAGTACTTTTTAAATCACTCTAATCCTAAGTGTTTTTCTTTTCAGGACTTTCAGAACTTTGTACTTATAGCCTTGATCCTGCAATATATATAGTAGAAGTAAAATAACTAAATATACTAATACCAGTAGTACATTTTCTTTTTAATTTCTGGAAAAATTAAGATGCCTTGTAGTAACCCCTCACTCTACTAACAATCCTCTTCTGTGCTTGCAGACAGAAGCCTACCTGAGTTGTACTCTGAAAGGCACCACTTAATAGCAGTTCAAAATTGATGCTTAGACTCATAGCCAAACATTGGGCAAAACATAGGGAGTCTTGTGAAAAAGTCCGGGGAAGGATTAAAGACCTCGAAGTGACAGGAGTGCCACAAGGAGACCAACAAAGCAAACTAACCAGGGCCCAGAGGGACCTGTGGAGACTGAAGCACGAACCAAGGACCATGTGTGGACTGAACCTAGGCCTCCTACACATATGTAGCTGATGGACAGCTCAGGCTTCATGTAGGTTCCCTAGTAAGTGGAGTGGGGGCTGTCTCTGACATAGACTCTGTTGCCTGCTTTTTGATCACTTCCCCCTGGCAGGACTGCCTTGCTAGACCACAGGGAAAGAGGATGAACTCAGTACTGATAAGCTGGTGTGGGTAAGTGGGGGGGCTATCCTTTTCTGAGAAATATGGGAGGTGTAAGGGGAGAAGGACCTAAGACAGGTCACAAAGTGTATAAATAAATTAATTAATTTAAAAAAGATCCCAGGTAATTGTTTATATTGACAATGCTTAAATACATCAAAGACAGTCAATTTCCATTTTAAAAGTGTGTATATATGTATATATGGATAAATGTGCACTATGAATTATTACTACTATAAAATGCTAAGCTAGAAAATCTATATAATAAGAAATTTATAGTAGATAAGCTTTGAATGCTTTATTTTAGAATTATGGTAATTTCACATGATTTCAGGGTTTAGGGCTATAAACTACACATTTAACTATAAAGATCTGGTTTATTATGAGACAGTGTTTCACATTCCTATTCTTGATTATGTAAAACACATTTGTATGACTGCATTTGTTTCTGTTTGCTGTTTTGTTTTAAATGGAATTATTTTTATTGAGACAAGATCTAGGTATCTCTGACCTGGAACTACTTCCGTAGACCTGAATGACCTTGAACTCATAGAGATCTGCTACCCACTGCCTCTCCAGTACTGGGATTAAATGTGTATACTACCATATCTAGTCTGCCATGAAGTTTTAATAGTCTCCAAAATTTATATATCTGTGTTTTCATTTTATGTTTTCTAACTCTAAGGAGAATCCAAAATCAATATTTTTATGGATAGATATAATATAAAAAAGCCTTACTGTCAGGCTTATTTTCATAACAACCAATTCTAGGTAATTTTAAGGTGATGTAAATTCGAAGGTATTAAGATTTTTATATAAAAAAAATTCATAGCATAGAATTAAATGTGGGGAGTGTTTATTGTTAAAGTATCCAGGTTGGGCATTTGTTTTTTAAAAGATAGTAGATAAGAAATATGGAACAAAGTAAATCTTCTGATTTCCTTCTTATGTGTTAACTTGGACTTGGGGTCATGTTGCTAGGTGATAGAGGAATGACCTGAATACAGTCAACAGCACGGAGTCCTCAACCACAGATTTCACTTGCTTCCAATATAATTTTGCACTCTGATTCTGAAACTGAAAATTCTGTGGTCCAAATAAAGAATGACTATATCACGGGGTCAAAGAGATCAGCATCATGCTCTTTCACCTCTTTAATATCCCATCCACTTGTAAGGGCAGGAATTGTTTCATCACAGTCATACACACACCCGTTTTCTCAGTCAAGAGATCATCACTGTCTAAATTCCTTCTAGATTCCACTTCATCCTCACATCTGACTTGATCCTTATTTCTCTCTTCGTCGGTATGATTCCCCAAAAGATTTTACTTTTACTCTGGAGTTCCATGTTCTCTATATTCTTTACACTAAAAATATTGATACCACTTGGAAACACACACACACACACACATTTAGAATATGTATGTAATGTAGCACATCTATATAATATAGCATTTTCTCTACTTTCAGAATTACACATACATAATGAAGATATATTTCTAAAGTATATTTACATGAGTGCCTTAAGAACTTTAAGTATATAAATTCCTTTTGTGACTTTGGAGGCTTAGAAGCCCCATGCTGAAGAGAATTATTGATGTAAACTGAGTGTAAGACTGACAGCCTGAGAGTAAGGAAAGTCAGGTGTAGTCTGAGTCCTGGTTTGCCACATAAGAAGCCATCTTCATAAGGAGGTTCTTTGATGCTCATCATCCTCTTTGAGGTAGGCTGGGTGTTGCTAGGCGTTAACCTGTCTCACTGTCAGCGAATCTTTAAAATAATTTAAAAAAAAAACAGTTTTGAATACCACATTCTGCATGTCTCTGAGGTTTTTGAAGATCTTATCTAACTATCCTATCTTTCTATAGAATCATATCTATCTGCCACACCTAAGAGGAATATTCTTGTGATAAAAGTAGATTAGCAATTGACATTAATATGATTTGATCAGCTAACAATTAACTTGTATAACTTATTTATCATAAACAGCCTGCAGTAGCATTTTCAAAGTATTAGAAGTACACCTGCCACTGATTACCTGAGTATACCAGGAGTGCAGGTTAGTAGCTTTCCAGATGAGAAGATGACAGAGACAGTTTTCTACTTGAATAGTCACCCAAAACTCTCTATGATGTTGTAGCATCTTCTTCAGCCTTCTGGCCTAATATATCTGACAGACATTTTGGTGAGGCAGGAACTATTGAGGACACGCTTACCCTGTTTGGCAGAGTTTTGTTGTTGATTCTGCCTGCATCCAAAATTGTCCTTTAAAATAATAAAAGCAGCTTTAAATGCCATATTATGTAGGTCTCTGAGGTTTTTGAAGAAATTATGTAATTATTTTCCCTTATCTTTCTATAGAATCATATCTATCTGTTAAACCTAGCATGCATATTCTTGTGATAAAAATAGACTAGTAATTGACATGACCATGATTTGATCAACTAACAATTAGCTTATATTACTTGATTATCCTAAGCAACCTGCAATAGCACTTGCAAAGTATTGGAAGTAAACCTTGTATTATAATCAAGTTATATGGGTACAATACTTCATATTAGAGTAGAAATATATATAATGTGTATAAAAATAATCTTAAATTTGAATTCCATACCAATGTATCAAAATTAAACTTATTTTGCATCAGTATACAAAATTCTATACCAGTGAATTAAAAATAACCATGTGAGTGACAATTGAGGCATTAAATTGAGGAGTAGATTCAATAATCTACTTTTTGTCCTATTATCCTTATATATTTGTATATTCCCCCTTCTTTCTTTTCAACCCCTATCTCCAAACCTAAGAAAGAAAGATAAAGGAAAAGAGAGACATCCCTGAGCCCAACCTTGTTTTATCTCTGAATAAGACCAATAGCATTTTCTAACCAACTCCTAATGAAAATAAGCATCTATTGCCCAGGAAAGCAAACAAAAACCTACCAAACCCCCCCTTAAGGGAAATGGGGCATCATTCTCCTAAGGTTTCTTCCAGCTAATTTGGAATGAATAATACCTTTGTAAGAGACCACATAAACTTGGAGAAAATGGTTACTAAATCTCGGAATAGCATTTGTTGCCCAGTTTAGAAATGTTGAGAAATTTCAAGCTTAATTAGAGTCCTGTGTAGGACAGTCTAAAATGCTGGACCAATTGGGATTGGAAGCCTTCTTTGAAGCTGTCTTGTTCTGACGAGGAACAGCAACTGAAGCACTTTGTGTTGCAACATGAAGGATACAGGATGTCAGTGTCCAGCAAGCTGAGAGTAATAAATCCTATCAGATCCAGTGTCAGGTTCTATTTATTCTGAAAACGTATGATTTTTCACAAGCATTATACAGTCCTAAAATTATAAATGTATGATGTATGTGTTATGTACAGAACAATTAAGGCAGAAAATTCCTCTTATAATTTCCTTGTCTTTAAACTTTGGAGTATCTTAGAGCTTAGTGTGCTGGCATCTCGTCTTCTCTTTATGCACCCACCCTGCACATGAGCTCATCTAGTTTCAAGTCATTTTATTCGTGTCAATGACTATTTTTTTCCTTTAGCGTTTATTTCCTCTTCCATAAACTGCATTTTTATTTCTAGAGTCACTTGATAATTTAATAGGCTTTTCAATCTTGACATGTTTAAAAGAAAATTTTGATTTATCACTGGTCAATCTAATTCATAGTATTTGTCATCCAAGTATATTACACCTCCACCATATTGATTGTTTTTTTTTTGTTTTTTTTTTTTTTTTGGGCGGGGGGAGAGGAGGGGCCTGAAATAAGTTTTTACTCCTCTCACACATTTCAAATCAAATCCAGAATTAAATCCTATTGACCATAAATTTGAAATGTAGGCAACTTTGAATGCATGTTTTTTTTACTGAAAAAAAAATCACTATCATTTCTTCTTTTGACTAGCATTAGTGCCTTCTGGCTAGCTTCTTTAATAACTTTCACTGTAGCAATGGGATTAGGGACTGTCTCTGACTCTGTTGCCTGCCTTTGCATCCCTTTCTCATAGCTGGGCACCTTGTCTGATCTCAGTGGAAAAGAATGCACTTAGTCCTCATGTGAAGTGAGGTATCAGAATGGGTTGGTATGGGGCTGCCCCTTCTCTGAGAAGGTAGAGGTAAGGGCCATGAAGGGAGGACTAGGAGGAGAGGATGGAGGGGGCTAGAATCAGGATGTAAAGTGATTAAACAAATAAATAAAGGAAAAATTAAAAAACAGAAAATACTACACATAAATAGTACAGTTTGAATAGTTTGGGTTATAATGGCATAGGCTTATACAACCATAAATATATAAACATAAATCTTGATTTAATTAAATGATATTCATTAACTTGAAAAAATCATAAATTCAGGAATAAAATCATTCCTCAACAATTAAAATAAGAATAACATTTACTGAAATGAATTTTACACATTATAAAATTTATAAAATCTTAATTGTACAATTTAATGACTTAAACATTTTTTCTGTAACATAAAACCATCATATGTCAAGTTTAGAATGTTTTCATCCTCCATTCCATGTTTCTATTCCTAGCTCAAGCCCATAAAACTATTGTGTGTAACAATATGTACCATTATTTGCATAGGGAGGCCTGAAGAAAACTGTGGAGTCAGTTATCACTTTCTACCATGTGGGTTCCTAGAAACAGATCCAGGTCTTCAGGCCTGACAGCAAGTATTCTTCGCTGCTGAGCCATCTCATTGACAATTCCTTGGCCTATTTTCATTTGATGCTACATCATTATTTAATTTTTAAAAATTCCTTGTCTATTGTGACTTATTGAAATATCACCCAAATGGGGAAAATATACAAACTATTCATATATATTATACCTTTACTATGTTCCTTTTCTATCAGCACAATTTGTTTGCAACTGGTTTGCTCCTTTCTATGTTTGTAAAATATATCACTGCATCCATATACTCTATTTTGTCTGTATATTTTGATGTTGATGAACATTTATTTCAGTGAATACCACAATGAGTTATTCTGCAATCACTTCATGTGTAGGTCTTTGTATGCAAGTGTTCATTATTCTTAGATAGATAGATACTGGTCAAGTAGTAGTTGCATGTTGTATTTTATGAGAAACTCAAACATTTGTCCACTGGCTTCAACATGACTATGAACATGATACTTATGCAATAGAAGTAATTTCCTTCACTACGATAATAATTATAAATTTGGAGTTTCGTTGTTCGGAATGTTAGCCAGTAATCACATGTCAGTATTTAAAGGTTAAAGATTCGGCAAACTAATGCTTTCCTTCCTCAGGCACATTAGCCACATTTGAATTATTCAGTAGCCATGTGTGGGCTGCCAATGAACATTGTTAGTTCTGTCACTGCAGAAAGTTCTCTTGGATGATCATTCTATATAATCACCACCCTCTTCTTACCTGAGTGATTTTTACTTACATAAAATAAAAGGACTGATTTTTAATTGAACAGAATTCCTGGCAAGTTACTTATTTTCATTCTATTTCTAAATCCTCAAATAATGTAAGACTATTTAAAAAAGAAATTAGGTCAATAGTATTAATATTTATCAAGCTGTAGCTTTCGATCTTAATCTTAATTTTGGAGGAATGTAAGTATTTTATCATAAAACCTCTCTTTTGACTCCTTCTTGGTCTTGTATTCTAACTAAAATAAACAAAATAAATGAAGTGCTAAATCTCTCTCAGAGTTTCATCTGCAACATTTTGGTCTATATGCCCTGGGATTTGTACAAACACATGAACTGTTTTCTCACAGCAACTCCTCAAAGTAGATAGTTAGGGCCTCTTATGGATACTCCAATTCTTCTATGAAAGACTTCTTGTAAAACTATGAATTCATATGCCATAGACATTGTGTTTTATATATGCAATGGATGCAATAATTGATATGCCACCAATTTGATATTATAATAGACAGTTTTTCCTTATACAACAATTAAGTGAAAAAATTTAGGAATAGCTTTTAACCTTATAATGAATGAGCCTATGTTTCTCCCCATATCATCATTTTTTATGGGCTAGGGCAAAAAAGAGGAAGATAAAAGTACTTTTAGAGGTGGGGGCCTCTGTCCATTTCTCTTAGTGTTGGTGCCCATCTGCCACAGAGTCCTGTAGGCCTTGTCTCTGAGTTTATTTTTGCTTGTGAGTCTAGCCTTTAACTGATGAGCCATCCTTCCAGTCCAAGTCTTTGAGTTTATATGTGTGTCAGTCCTGCTGTGTTTAGACATGTTTGTTTCCCTGGTGTCCTCCATCCCCTCTGTCTCTTACAATCTTGCTGCCTCCTCTTCCACAGAATTATGAGCCCTGAGGGAAAGGATTTGATGGAGACATCCCATTTAAGACTGAGTGTTCCAAGGTTTCTCACTCTTTATACATTGTCTGCCTGTGGGTCTGAAGCTTTCTCTAATTCATAATGACTCACAAATGAAAATTAGTTTTCTCCAATGGAGTCTCACTGTGGAAGCAAACCACTTTTTTTTTTTGTTTTTTTGTTTTTTGTTTGTTTGTTTGTTTTTCGAGACAGGGTCTCTCTGTGTAGCCTTGGCTGTCCTGGACCCGCTTTGTGGACCAGGCTGGCCTTGAACTCACAGCAATCCACCTGCCTCTGCCTCCCGAGTGCTGGGATTATAGGCATGAGCCACCACACCCAGCTTGCAAACCACTTTTAATGTCAGGTCCCACACCCAGTTGTACATGGCTATCTGTGGAGTTATCATCATCATCTTCATCATTACTACTACTACTGCTGCTGCTGCTACTACTACTACTACTACTACTACTATTATTATTATTATTATTGTAAGGTCCTTGTGTCTATACTATGGTTTCAAGTTATGTGTTTTTATGGGTTTCCTGTATTTGTGAAAGTGTATGTCTTTATCTTTATGTATTTGTTTTGCTTTTTCTTTGTCTCTATTTCCTTTATTTTACCATATTATTTATATGTCTATTTGTTTTATAATGAAAGACAAAGTTAGAATAGATTTAGATGGGAAGGGAGGTGGTGAGGATCTGGGATTAATTGAGGGACAAGGAATTCTAAATAGAATATATTGTATGAGAAAAAAAAAAGAAAAGAAAAGCAGAAAAAAGTTCAAGGTCATCCTTAGCTATGTAGGATTTAAGGCACAGACAGGGAAACATAAGATTCTGTTTCAAAAATAAAGTTTTTTTCACATATTGCAAAAATAGTACATTTATAGATTAAGAATTTTGCCTTTAAAACATGTAAATTATTCCAACTCAAAAGCCTGTTAGAGCTAGTTATAGAGACTCAAATAAATACAATGATCACTGGGAAATAACTTCTCCCTAGGCTTTCATTTCTCCACAATCAAGTCAATATGAAAGAGTAATGTTTTAAAAACCTTATGGCATAGATATAAATGTTCCTCAAAATCATGTGTTTAAACTAAGTGTTCACACACACACACACACACACACACACACACACACACACACACACACACACATATATATATATATATAATAAACTACCTACAGCAAAAAGAACCATGAAACAATCAGGAGTTATATAAAAGTTACACTCATAGTGTTTTATCTATTTATATTTGACAACCTTGAAGAAAACATGTGTAATAATATAAATGTATATGTAAAAAACAAAAATAAATTTTAAAAATGAAAAAATAAAACAAGTGTTCCTATGGAGGACTTGAGTAGGTGATTGCATCATGAGTGTTCTGTTCTCATCAAAGGGTCAATTCATTGATATATTTCTGATCTCATGGACTATCAGAAGGTAGCAGACATTTAGGAGTGTGTCCTAGTTATGGGAGCTAGGTCACGGATATATGTTGTCTAAGGCCTCCTTTCTTATCTTTCTCTCTTGGTGACCAACATGAGATGAATAGCATTGCTCCACTATCATTTTCTGTCAATCAACAGAGCCACAGGGGCCATAATGAATCTTTCCTCCCTTTAATTTTCTCAAACACTTTGTCACAGTAATTAAAAGTTGACTGATACTACAGTTATCAAATAAATTTGAAACTCTAAATATAGTAAGAATTCAATAAATAATAGCTAATTAATTCATAGTCACCTTCTTTAATAAGCTATTACCCATTTTGATACTATAATTGGAACCTCCTTTTGACTTTGTCTTATTCAAATAACAAACCTAATCAGGAGGAATCTTTATCATAATTGTTGGTCTACCATGATTCTGAATATTTACCTGATCACAGTCCTGGAATATTTTGTTTGAAATTACCCACTATTATTCTAGACATGCTTAGTAGAACTGGCTTCATTTGTACCGTGTTTATTATATTTTATGTATTATGGGCCCTTGATGCCATTTGTACATATGTTTTCACTTAATCATTGGAAATTGTACTTTTCTCAGAAGTGGTCTCTGATATGGGCTCTCTTTTGCTGAACACAATGTTTCTATATGTTTAGCCTTATATTATTTGTGGGATTAAATTTTTAGCTTTGATGAGACAAGACGCTATGTGTGAGCCATTAAAGTCTAGCTATTGATCAATGAATAGAGTTTTAAGTAAAAGCATGTAATATGTGCACAGATATGGTGAAATGATATGCATTGAAACTTAGTATCACAGCAAGTAGCCAAGAAGAGACTTGATACCCTATGAGAATATACAGGGGGACGTAATCCCCCTCAGGAACAGTCATAGGGGAGGGGAATAATGGGAAAATGGGGGGGGAAGAATGGGAGGATACAAGGGATGGGATAAACATTTAGATGTAACAAGAATAAATTAATTAAAAAAAAGAAACTTAGTATCTTTTGAAAAACTTCTTAATGAAGAACAGTTAGTGAGGAGTGCTTCAATGGCTCAGTGTTCAAGATATGTGCCATTTTCACTGAGGGAATACATTTTGTTAGATAAATAGCAGTGTCAAGACTTATTTGTTTAGAATGAGCACATGTGCACAAAACATATAATAAATGGTCTAAAAATGAAAATGTTAAAACACATTGGAGAAAAATTTATTAGACCAATATATAACAAAAATTATGTAACAGAAACAAAAGAGTCTTAGTCTTCGTAACTTATGCCTCAAATGAGGGAGATATGAAAATAAGACTTACTAATCTCAATTAGAATCATAGTAGTTTTACATGTTTTACTTAAATATTTTTAAATTTATTTGGAAAGTATAGCAATATGAGTACTCTTGCTCAAAAGATAAAAACTGCATTTATTCAAAATCCTACTTCAAAAGAAATGAACTTTAAAGAGATGTTGATTGAATTTAAAATATTCATAGAGATTTTATGCCCACATTGAACTTGGTATTTTACTGAAAGAAGTAGTAAAAGAGACATCTATGTGTGGTAGCTAGATTGTATTACTAGAAAATTAGTGGAAGGGTAATTTATTGGAATAAATATCTTATGATATTCTTCATTGATGAAAAGAATATGATCAATTTTCCTATCACTATAGGATCCCCAAGGGAAGTAGAGACAATAACTGTTACCTCTTACAGTGATAACATGACATAGCAAATAACATCAAAACATTCACAAGCAGTAACTTTTGGGCTTGTTATTTAGGGTCATCATCAAGGTGTCTTTAGGCTTCTAGGCTTAGCTAATATCCATATTTAAGAACAAGATGACTCAGCTGCTTATGGCTGAAACTAGCAAAGTGACATGTGTCTTATTCACCAGCAACTTTAGAATACTGCAGTGATAGATGAAAAAGTGAGGAATGCCCTTGTACACATGCATCTTGTGAGCAGGATATTTCTGTAATAATTATGCTCATTTCATTGATGTGAACAAATGATAAAGCCAACTCCAGGGCTATAGGAAAAGCTTGCATTCAACTTAGAAAGCTAAGTTGATAGACAAGGAAGGCATGAGGAATTGGGGTACACATTTTTGCAATTAATCTATCATAGTGCCAATGGGGGAAAAGTCAGATTTAATTAAGTATCCAATCTAAAGGGCACTTGGGCTAGATTATTATGCCATTAAGAAAACAACTTTCATGCTTACTCTATTTCTTCTATTTCCTTGATACTCAATTAAGTTATAACCACAAAGAGAGATTGCAGAAGTGAAAGAGAATATTGAAAAACCCTAGGAAGTAATAAGTTGGTATCCACATGCAGTAAGCTCAAACTTAGGCAGCTAAGACTAAATTTTCAAGTAAGATGAAACATTTAAAAATACAATGTAGAACTAGATGGCAAGTATTGGAATAAGGTTGTATTTGGAGGATTAAAAGTTGTAACGTATATATATTTTATTGTCAAGACTCTAGCAGATATTAATTGTCCTTGGATTTTCATCATAACTTTGGGGAAGAACTATTCCAATTAAAATAATATAGAGACAAAGTGTTGCTTTATGTTTAAGTTCAATTAGCAATTCTATTTTAGATAACTTTTTACTTTTAGATAAAAATTTAGTTAACAGTGTGTGTGTGTGTGTGTGTGTGTGTGTGTGTGTGTGTGTGTGTGTGTGTGTGTCCCCTTGATTGCAGTATCCACAGAGGTAAAAAGAGGATGTCAAGTTCCCCTGGAAATAGAGGTACAGGCATATGTGAATTTCCACATGGGTGATGGGAACTGGAATTTTGTCCTTTGTGAAAGCAGAAGCACATGCTCTTTAAGGGCTGAGAAACCTCCCCAACTCCAATTGGTAATTCTTGTTTAGTAATTACATTATTTCAATTTATACTTCTTCTAATACCCAATACCATTTATCTTTCTTTCTATCTCTGAATTAAACACTTTAGATTTCTGATATAAATAGGGACTTTTTATTTTAATGTCTTTATATGGCAGGTTTATTCTAATCAGCATATTATCCTAAAGGCTCATTCAAGTTGTAAATTTTCCAAGATTTCTATACTTTCAATGGAGAATCAATTTATTTATTGATGGAAAATTAGTAAGCTTCTACCTGTTGGCTGTGTGAATAGTGCTAACATGAATATGGGTATACAAATATATTTCTGAGTCCTTACCTTTAAGCCTTTTGTGCATATATCCCAGTGTGGAATTGTAGTTCCTCTTTATATGTCTTCAGGAGAAACATCTTTTATGTAAAAAATTGTTATGATGATGTAGCCTTATATGATGCTTTCCACAAAACACCTGAGGGATGAATAACAGGAGTATGTGTGAAAGAAGATCAGTCACTAAACTATACACATTTGCTTCACGCAAAAACAATATTTTTAGGTAATGCGCATGACATGGTTCACAAAGATGAAATAATACACATCAGAATGATCTGATCAGTGACAAATTATTGGAGTTCTCCCCTAGAGTTTCTGATAAGCAAGCTTGTCAGGAAGTGATCCAGATTGGATCATTTAGCTATAAATGGGATGTATACCTCAAATCCTCCTATTAAGGGCTCAGGCAATATCATGGAAGAGGCGGCATAAAAAGTGTAAGAGCCAGAGAAAATGGAGGAAATCAGAACAAGGCCATTTAAATAAACTGAACTCTTGGATTCTGTTAGAAAAGCTCACCTCTGTGTTGCTCGCCTTCTTCTCTGAGGTCTCACGTTCTCGTTTTTCTTCTGTCTGTGTGTTTATCATTGAATCCATTTTCATTTTCAGATCTTGATAATGGGAAAATGGGGGGGGGGAGGAATGGGAGGATACAAGGGATGGGATAAACATTGAGATGTAACAAGAATAAATTAATAAAAAAATGCAAAAAAAAGTTACAAAGTTACTACAAAGCAAAATAAATAAATAAATAAATAAATAAATAAATAAATAAATAAACTGAACTCATATTAACTCACAGAGACTTAAGCAGCATGCACAGGGCCTGCACAGATCAGCACCAAGCTCGACACACATTACATATAGTTTACTGTTTTACGGCATTTTGAGTGTGTGAACAAGTTTGTCTCTGATTCTTGTGCCTTCTCTTGGGCCTTTTTCCTTCAGTTTGTTTGCCCTGTCTAACTTCAATGTGATAGTTTTTATTTTATCTTACTACATTATATTTTTTATGATGTGCTATTAGCTCCTACAACTCTGTTCTTTTTTGAATGAAAGACAGAAAGGGGATAGATTAAGAAGGGAGGGGAGGTTAAGAGGAACTAGGAAGAGTAGAAGTATAGGAAAGTGTAATCACAAGATATTTCATAAGAAAAGAATCTATTCTCCATAAAAGGGAGAAAAAGAATATATTCTGTAGAAGAAGCATCTGTGGTGATGGCTGAGCAAGGTATTTATCTATGAAAATAGCAGAATATCCTTAAGAGTAATTTTATCACTGCTACTTCTTTTTAAAGACGAGAATTATTTGGTTTTACCCTAGGTCCCTGGGCTATGTTGACTCTGGTTCTTGGTCACCGAAGGAGTGGCAGGTATGTGTTCTATCTCATGGCATGGGCCTTAAGTCAAATCAGACATTAGTTGGTTAATCCTACAAGCTTTGTGTCACCATTGCCCTAGCGTATTTTGCAGGCAAGACAGCTTTGTTGATCAAAGGATTTGTGGCTGGGTTGATATATATATTTCTCTTTTGGTGGCCTACAGAGTACCTTCCCATAAAAAAGACACTAAAACAGAGAGGTGAAGGTTCTATCTAAGGCACCATCTTCACCTCTCTATGTTCAATGAGTTGAAAGGGTGCTGTCTTCAGCAATAGGGCTTTGTCAGTTTGTGGAAAGCAACCTATTGTCTTGATAATACCCTGGTTTGTTTGAGGATTTTCATGAGACCACTTTGCCAATAAAGTAATTGGATGTAACCCCAGTCACAGTAGTGGAAACCTCCTTTGGTGACAAAACATAGCCACTTGGTTATCCATCTCCCTTATTATTTGGACTTCATTATGATCACCTTCATAGTTTCCATTGCACTTGGTTTCTTCTATACAACCCTTTAACTGTCCCTCAATTCTAGCTGTCTTTCCCCTTATTCTCTTCCCCTCCCAATCTGATCCTCTTGTTCTGGTTCTTCTTGCCTCCAGCCCACCCTTAAAATCTATTCTATTTCTTCATCCCATGGAAGTCTATGTGTGTCCCAGCCCAAGTGCCCTCCACTATAACTAATCTTTCTGGATATAACAATTGTAGCTTGGTTATCATTTAGTTAATGGATGATATCCACGTATAAGCAAGTACATAGCATATTTATCTTTCTGGGTCTGTATTACCTCACTGAGGATGATTTTTTTTTGTAGTGCCATCCATCAGCCTGCTGATTTGATGGTGTCATTTTTTAGTAGATAGTATTCCATTGAGTAAATGTTTCATATATTCTTTTTCCATTCTTCTGTTTAGGGGTATCTAGGTTCTCCTCCCCCAATTTCTGGCTATGGTAAATAGAACAGCAATGAACTTGGTTGAATAAGTTACCATGCCATAGGGTAAAAAGACCTTTGGGTATATGCACAAGAGTAGCATAGCTTTATTTTTTAGGTAGATTGATTCCCATCTTTCTGAGGAATCACCATACTGATTTCCACGGTGACTGTAGAAGTTTGCACTCTCACCAGCAATAGATGGATGTTCCCCTTATTCTGCATCCTCACCAGCATGAACTGCCACTTGTTTTATTGATCTTAGCTGTCCTGACAGGTGTATGGCATTTCAAAGTAATTTTGATTTACATTTCTCCAGTAGCTAAGAGTTGCATAATAAAAACTTTGATGAAAGAAAGGTGGTACCCCAAAAGCTAGTGCTGGCAACAGTATCTTTCATGACATTCTGGACTCAAATCAGGTTCTAGGGTGAATAGAAGGATTGTTATTGGGCAAACAAAAACCTAAACTTAGCATTTGTCAGAAATCTTGTGAACTGGGATCATGAGGAAAAATTATTATTTATCGTATCAATTTCCAATAGTAAACTACTTCATCCATAGGGCTTCTAGTTCGTGAATAAGCGAAACAGCCTGCAACATGCTAAATTCCAGGCTTTTCTGGTCTGGGACATTGCTCCCATTTCTACAAGTCCCCATAAAACTGGTAAGGTTTTATTTTATATGGAAACCTTCCACTACAGGTTTTCCTACTGACCTAGAGACTTCATATACACATACTGTTAGCCAAAAAATATGAGTTTATTGTGCACTTAATCTATGCTGAATAATTTCTATTTTTGTTTCAGTGAATATAATCGGCTCTTGGTTAACATATCAGACAACAGATATTCAACTTACAAGAGAAATCATAGAATATCTTTCAACATTATTTATGTTAGAAATGTGAAAACAGAATAAATAACATTTAGTGGCATTGTCAAAAATCATACCTATTTTGTAGCTTCTTGACAGCATGTATCCAAAGATTTTGAATCAAGATAAACATGATTTTCTAAATCTTACACTTCTTTATACAGATTTCTAAAATATCCAGAAATGTTTTTTCTTAGATAAAACAAAATATCATTGTATGCATTACTCACAAAAGATCTTATTTTAGACTATAATAGCCTCATGATGAAAATGACTTAGCTGACCATCAAATCTATTGTGGATGTGGTCCCTTGGAAAAATCACATCGAACTTTAATTTCTTTTAAAAAAACCACTTTGCATCCCAGTTGCATCCCCCTCTCTGCTCTCCTCCTGGTCTCACCTTCCCTATCTCTTCTCCCTATCACCCCTCACCTACTCCTCAGAAAAGGGGAGCAACCAGGACACATATTAACCCACCTCAGCACACCAAGTCACATCAGGACTGAGCACATCCTCTTTCACTGAGGCCTGACAAGGCAGCCTCTCCAGAGGGAAATGATCAAAAAGCAGGTAACAGAGTCCATGTCAGAGATAGCCTTTATTTCTCTTACTAGGGGACACACATGAAAACACGGCTGCCCATCAATAACATATGTGTAAGTGGCCTAGGTTCCAACCATGCATGGTCCTTGGTTGGTGCTTCAGTCTCCATATGGTCCCATGTGTCTAGGTTAGTTGACAATATTGGTCCTCTTGTGGAGTTCTTGTCTCCTTCAGGTCCTTCTATCCTGCACCCCACTTTTCTACAAGGTTTCTAGAACTGTTTAATGTTTGGCTGTGAGTGTCAGCATCTTTTTCAATCCCTTGCTGAGTGGGGACTCTCAGAGGACAGCTATGCTAGGCTCCCATCTGCAAGCATAGCAGAGTATTTTTAATAGTGTCAAGGGTTGTTGCTCTCCCATGTGATGGGTCTCTAGTTGGGCCAGGCATTGGCTGGACATTCCCTCAATCTCTGATGTAACGTTATCTCTGTACATCTTGTAGGAAGGGTAAATTCTGGGTTGAAGTTTCTGTTGGTGGGTTGGTGTTCCTCTCCCTTCACTACAAGTCCTATCTAGTTAGAGGGTGGACTCTTAAGTCTCCATGATCCCCACTACTAGGAATATCAGCTAGAGTTACTCCCATATGCTCCCAGGAGCCTATCCTGTCACAGGTCTCTATCTTGTCTCAGCGATGTCACGCCCTAATTTTGTCTTTGCTCTCCAAGACCTGTGGCCTCCTGCCCATGCTCTCCCCACATCTGAATGAAGTAACCCAGACCCAGAAAGACACATATGATATGTATTCACCTATAAGTGGATTTTAGTTATGTAGTACAGGATAATCATACTACAATTCACAGACCCAAAGAAGCTAAATAACGAGGATGGCCCAAGAGGGGATGCTTAAATCTCATTCAGAATGGGATATAGAATAGGCAACAGAAGTGGATGAGGAAAGGGAATAGGGTAGAATAGGGAGTTGGGAGGAAAATGAGGAACCTTAGTTTCTTAAATAGCAAGAAAAATCTAATTGCAGGTTTGGAGACATTTAACTACAGAAAAACAGTCTTACTATTGAGAGACAGAGCTACAAAAATGCAGCTATCGTTTTCCAGGTTACCTCACACACAATTCTGTCTCTAAACAGTAACCGTATCTACCAAAAATACAAGTTCATTTTTCTTTGGTTCTCTCAAGTCTAAGTTCTTCCATACCTGAGCTCAAGATTATTTCTTATTTCAGTGCTGGTTATAAGTTATAAAAATTTATTGTATTGTATAGCTATGATACAGTAATTATAATCATTCTTATTACTACAAAACATAATATTACAAATTTAATGGCTTAAAATATAATATATTTATTATTTATTAGTCCCTCAGTAAAAGAATGGGTAAAGAAACTGTGGTACATATACACTATGGAATACTACTCAGCTATTAAAAACAAGGAATTCCTGAAATTTGTGGATAAATGGATTGAGCTAGAAATTATCATAATGAGTGAGTTAACCCAGAAGTAGAAAGACTCAAATGGTATATACTCACTTATATCTGCATACTAGCCCAAGGGGCATGTCCCATGAAAGCCTTCACTTACCAGGAAACTGGGACAGAGGGGAAGACCCTATTGGGACTCTAGATGAGAGAAGCATGGGAGAATGGCAAAGTAGAAGGATCCAGAGGGTCCTAGAAACCTACAAGTAGAACATTATGATAGGCAGATTTGGGCCCAGGGGTCCCGCTCAAACTAAGGCACCAGCCAAGGACAATACAGGTGGTAAACTTTAAACCCCTACCCAGGTGTAGCCAATGGTCAGAACAGTCTTCACACTTGAGTGGAGAGTGGGATATGACTTTCTCACGTACTGTGGTGCCTCACATTTGACCATGTCCCCTGGAGGGGGAGACCTGGTGGCACTCAGAGGAAGGACAGCAGGTTACAGAGAAGAGACTTGATACCCTATGAGCATATACAGGGGGAGGTAATCCCCCTCAGGAACAGTCATAGGGGAGGGGAATAAGGGGAAAAGGGGAGGGAGGGAAGAATGGGAGGACACAAGGGATGGGATAACCATTGAGATGTAACAAGAATAAATTAATAATAAAAAATTTAAAAAGAGAGAGAAAAGAAGTCCAGGAATGATATGGATGAAGTCTCTGTTCCAGGATTCTTAGGGTCAATATACAAATATCCTGTAGGGGATAGAGATCTTATGTGAGGCTTCAAATTTATTTTTCTTCCCTTTTAAAATTTTTTATTAATTTATTCAGATTATATCTCAATTGTTATCCTGTCACGTGTATCCTCCCATTCCTCCCTCCCTCCTGCTTTCACCCTATTCCCCTCTCCTAGGTATATGACCACTACATGGTCATAGGCTATCAAGTCTCATCTTGGTAGTCTGTTTAATCTTTCTCTGACAATCAGAATGCACATTTGTTGGATTTGCTGGAGAAGACTCTCATTTTAAAGGACTTATGTGATTGAGTCATATGTATTCAGAAAATCACCATGACTTACTGTCAAATAATTTGAAACTCCAATTATATATAACTTTGATTAATTAATTAATTAAATTTACATCCCAATTATAGCTCCCTCCCTCCTCTACTCAGTCCCCCATTCCCCTTCCCTTACTCCTCAGAAAAGGGGATCCCGTCCCTCACCAATCCACCCCAGCTCCTCCCCTTCCCACGTGGCCTAGCAAGGTGGGCCTGCCAGAGGGAAGTGATCAAAAAGCAGTGAACAAAGTCTATGTCAGAGACAACTCCTGCTCCCCTCACTAGGGACCAACATGAAGCCTGAGCTGCCCATCAGCTACCAATTATACTTGTAAAATCCATTTACAGTAGTTCTTACATTACTATTTAAAGTGATTGTCCAGGAGAAGGCAAGCACATACCAGATGTGTGGATTAAACACTTTATTAATTTAGTCTGAGTCACTTACAATGCATTGGTGTTCCATTAAGGAAAGACTAAAAGCACTTTCCTTGGAGTTATTTAACCAAGAAAGAGTCCAGATTGAAATTCTCTGCTTTGTGTTCCCTGTGTTTTTTTCCCTCTGTCTATCTGCTCTATGACTTTGAGTATGCAACTGCTTGGAGACTGGTTTGTGAATCTTTTCCTGTGGCTGCATCTGTGTGTGTCTGGTGTATGACTGTGTGTCTGTCCCTAACAAAAGGCTTCTTTCTGTGATTATTAAACAACACAGAAAGCATGGGGCGGGGGAAGGATTAAGGGCTAGGTTACTGAACTCTTTAACAGACTTTTAGAAGGGATTAAGTCACTGACTCCAACTGACCCAGATATCAAACAGCACTACAAGCATCATTGTTTAGAAACTGTGACGTCCAAAGCAAACTCCGTTTCCCCAAAATATGAGGTTTATACAAAAGTCAGTGTTCCTCAGGAACTTGTGAAGCCATTTTCCTTATCACTGTCAGAAGAAGGGACAAATGGCTACCTATTGTCCCTATTAGCATACCAAATAACATGTTGGCCTCCAGTCTCAAATAGTATCACAAGTATTTGTTATGCATTTCAGAGTCCAAACTGGCATCCTGGTTCTGTCTATCTGCTCTATGACATCCTGTTTCTTCTCAGCTCTTCTCACTTGTTGCTTTACCCTAAAATTCCCCAGCTCTTGGGCTTCCCTCCCACCAGCTACTCATTTTTCATTTTTTCCTAGCTCTTTTGGCTATACTATCTTAGTCTTCTCTTGGTCTTCATCTCTTTTTCTCCCCACCTCTCTCTAATCTTCTCCTGCTTCTTTCCTGGCCAGATCCAGTCTGCTGGCCATGTTCAGCATACTAATTTCTCTCTCTGTCCTGGATTCTTTCATATTTACCAGATGGTTCACCTTTCCCTTAACCATACTTTAGAAGAGTTGTGTTGTCAGTTTATGCACAAACTAATATACAAATATTGTGTTTAACATTTATTATGGGTATTCATTTTAGAAGATTGCTTTCAATCTCTGTATTTTCTTCTTCCAGCAAATGATGTGTATTGTTATGGGTCAGGGGCATGGAAGAGTACATAATTTAAGACTTCAACTATACCTTAGCTTAGGTTGTAGAAGTTGATTACATGAGTAATTCAAAGCAAGTAAAATTAGTTTTTCCATTGTTCTCTTAAAAGCACGTTAAATAAACAGGCTGAGTACACAGTAGAATAGCAGTATTAGGCCTTGAGTGATCTTAAGGTGTATCATTAACACTGGCTGTGAGGTCCAGCAAAGGATATAGTCTTTTAGAATGTAAGACTTATTTTTATCATAGTGTATGACCACAAAAAGTGACTTGAAATACTTCGCCAATTCAAGAATTTAACCTACTGCAGATGCGTTTCTCATATCTAAAACAGAGTTGAGAATTTTAAGTTAATCCCTAAGTTAAATCTGTGAAATCCTAGCAAAACCTTTCCTAGGTAGATAGTGCTGTCCTCATGGACACAGCTTTAGAGAAGTACATGTTACAAGAAAGAAAGTTTTGCAGACGAAAGATAATGGAAAATTATACAAATAATTGTATTTTTATTTAACACTTTTTCTTTATCTCTGTCCAGATATTGACCAAAGAGAATCTAAATATACAATTTTGCAATGCTTTTAAGTATGAATGAAAGTATACTATGTAAGTAGATTATCTCTGAATGTACTAAGAAATGTTTGGTGGTGATTACTGGCTCTGAAATGGGGAACAATCTGTATCATGTTTGTAGAGATTGTTTTAGATACTGAAGGAAGATATAAGTGTTCCACACCCCTATAATCCTAGCACTCTAGAGGCTATGGCAAGAAGTTGACAAATTGGAAGACATTTGAGGATACAGAGAGAGATGTGTGAAAGATGGTTATGGATTGAGGTGACTGTTGTCTAAGACAGTCTATTAGATTGGACAACCCTGTGTTTTATGACAAAGAACATACCCTTGATTTCTTCTAGTCATGCAAGGCCAAGTAGATTATAAAGATTTCCAGCTATATTTTACTCTAGTTCTGTAAGACTCAAGTAAAGAAAAAGTAAAAGAAACTTGGATTAAGGCTGAGTAGACAGTTGGGTGTGGTGGCACACTCCTTTAATCACAGCACTCAGGAGGTAGAGGCAGGAGGATCTCTATGAGATTGAACCTAGCCTGGTCTGCACAGCAAGTCTAGGACAGACAGGGCTATATAGAGAAACCCTGTATCAAAAAACCAAAATGGAAAAAAAAAAAAAAACCAGAGTACACAAGAACAAGGTATGTTGAATTTAAAGAACCTTTGTTTGATAACACCTCATTATGCTAGGAGAACAAGCCACATATACAGAGATCAGTAAAATGTGACATATTCTCCTATGCTATTTATATGAAAGACAGTTGATACATACCCTGGATACAAGTTGAATTCTGCAGAATTTTGTGTGGTTTACTGACCACAGAAAGGATGCATAGTCTACTTTAACATCACCAATCATTTTGTGGCCAAATTCTGAAAGGCATTTTCAAAATTTAGCTGATATAAAAGTAGAAAGAATGAATTTACCAGATAATAGATTCTAGATTTTAAAACATTGACATACTAGAATATTTAGTAAGATAAGACAAAAGTTTATACGAACCATGTATATGCTGTTATATTATAATATCAATAACTACTTACTTCAAAAAGTCATATTAACTCTTTTAATATGTTTTAAGTGTGTCAGTGAATATTTAACTTATATTACCTAATATATTTCAACCACATTGTTAAGTGGGTAATTTTTTTCCAATTATATTTTTAGCAGAATTTCAAAGAGTTTAAGTATTTTTAAATGTGCCACGACTAATGTCCATAATTTATTTATAGGTAAAGGACCAACTCTAATTGACAGAAATGAAATAATTCTTGCATGTAACATGGAACTTCAGCTGTCACTCTTATAGAAATCATACCTTCATTTCTCACATTTACTGAAATTTAAAGTTTTATCTCAACAATGTCTGCACATGTGTTGGTCTACATATCTGCTGGGATTTCATGAGATACTTAAATGTACATATTAGTAAATTGATCAATTAAACAAAATCAATTTATAACGTAGTTTATTTTTAAAAAATTTAACCTAAAACGCAAAAGGAAGTTATGTATACAGCTACAAATTAAAATGTTCAAAATGGTATAGATTAGATTGATCTTTTGATACATCAAATGTTAAAGACATTATTTGTTATCAATAGTACAAAATGATTTTACTGTAAAATTATACTCTTGAATTTTTCCATGCTTTAAGGAAACCTTTACAAGAATGATCTTTGCTTGCAGTGCTTTATGTTATCTTTTCTTCTTAAGAACACATCATAATTGCAGATGAAAGTGTAAAGGGAAAGCAATGTGAAGTAAACTCGTTTTCTATGGTTTCTAATTAGAGATTTCTTTATGATAACTGTTCTCTCCAGTGCATTTTATATAGTTTTCTGGAATATTTCAGAACTTACTGTAAAATTATAGTAATATTGCCTGTCTGTCCATAAGCTCATTAAACTTAAGTAGTGGTATTCAATGTAGAATAATGGGTTTGTGCCAGATCTGTGGAAGTATTTAGAATGGAAGATAAATCAGACAGTTAAAATATCATGTTCCATTTCTTCTAGGTTGTTATGGTTAATTTTGATAATGTCGTTTATCTTGGCTTATAGTTGTTATGAGCTGTAGGTTTTTAAAATTTCATTTTTAAAAACCATGATCTTCAAAAATATCTGTTTGTATTTTTTTTTATTTTATTTTTTTCTTTTTCTTTTTATTTTTTTTAAGGCAAGATTTCACTATGAATCTTTGGCTGGCCTGTATCTCACTATTTAGATCAGGCTGAAAAACAAAAAAAATCTGTCTGCCTTCCTTTGTTTTCTGAGTACTGGGATGAAATCTGTGTGCCACCATGCTGGGACCATTTGTACTAATCAATTTCTAGTCAGGGTTTCTCTGTGTTGTGATGGCTATCCTCGAACTCCCTCTATAAGCCAGGCTGGCCTCTAATTCAGAGATCTTTCTGTCTCTCATGTACTAGAATTAAAGATGTGTGCCACCATGCTCAGCTCTTTTCAATTCATAATCATGTATATGCAGATGTGTCTGCTTGTGTATGTGCATGAGTACAGGCACTCCTAGAGCGAAGAAGAGGGTGACAGATTTCATGAATCTGGAATTGTTGGTGGTTATGAATCACCTAATGTGGATGCTGGGAATTAAAATCAGGTCCTCTTAACCACTGAGCAATCTCTCTACCCTCCATTTTGTGGTATTGAGGACTGAGCCTAGTTAGTGCTCTTGCAGTTGCTGTACCTCTTAGCAATATCCCTATGCTCTAAATCTCATATAGGTATGAAAATCTAAAATATCAAGATCAGAAATGAACAAAAAGCTACATAATAATTGCTATATTAAACATGAAAGTAAGAAGATGGTTATGACAAGAAAGAAAGAGATCAAAATGGAAGAGAAAATAATACAACACAACAGAATTTAGGTAACATGAAAATAAGAGATAAGATTATTTAGATGAAGGAAGAACATGAACAAAAGTAAGGCTAGGAGGTCAAAGGAAGGCAATGGAAAAGGAAGATAAGTTAGATCAAAGTATATTGAAAGATATGTATGAGAATGCCATGATGAAAATCATTATTTTGTGTGCTAACTTAAAGATTAACTGAACATCTAAGAAGATTAATAAACAGTAAAAATAAAATAATATATAATAATCTTTCTTTTTAAAATTTAATTATATTAATTTATTCATATTACATCTCAATAGTTATCCCATCCCTTGTATCCTCCCATTCCTCCCTCCCTCCCATTTTCCCCTTACTTCCCTCCCCTATGACTGTGACTGAGGGGGACTTTTTATTGGGACTCTAGATGAGCCAATGGACAGGGTATTCTCCACAGTTGAGTGGGAAGTGGGGTCTGACTTTCACAGGTACTCTGGTGCCTCATATTTGACCACGTCCCCTGGATAGGGAGACCTAGTGGCACTCAGAATTCATGTGAAAGTCAGACTCCACTCTCCACTCAGCTGTGGAGAATGTCCTGTCCATTGGCTAGATCTAGGTAGAGGTTTGAAGTTTACTGCATGTAAAGTCCTTGGCTGGTGCCATAGTTTGAGCAGGACCCCTGGGCCCAAATCTGCCTATCGTAATGTTCTTCTTGTAGGTTTCTAGGACCCTCTGGATCCTTCTGTTTCCCCATTCTCCCATGCTTCTTTCATATAGAGTCCCAATAGGATGTCCTCCCCTCTGTCCCAGTTTCCTGGTAAATGACGACTTTCATGGGACATGCGCCTTGGGTTGTGGTGTGCAGATATAAGTGAGTATATACCATTTGACTCTTTCTGTTTCTGGGTTAACTCACTCATTATAATCATTTCTAGTTCAATTCATTTCTCCACAAATTTTGGGGATTCCTTGTTTTTAATAGCTGAGTAGTATTCCATAGTGTAAGTGTACCACAGTTTCTTTATCCATTCTTCTACTGAGGGACACTTAGGCTGTCTCATATAAGCTTTAGGACCAGTTTTTTTGTTGTTCGTTTTGTTTCTGTTTTGTTTTGTTTTGTCTCTCCAGATTTTCCTAACTCCTAGGTTGAAAAATCTGCACAAAAATAGTTCTTGGTTATGGATGCCCAGTATGTGTACAGGGAAAGCCAAATCAGTGTTCTTATTAAGATGATTGCTTGTAAAATATTTTTATTTTATGTATTTGTGTTTCCCTGCATGACATCTGTGCATGGTGCATGAAGGCATAAAATGAAAAGGTCAGATTGCTAGAAACTGGAGTTAAAATGGTTGTGAGCCAACATGCAGGTGCTGGAAACCAAACCCAGCTCAGTCAAGATCAGTAAGAGCTCTTAACTGCTGACCAAGCTCTCTAGCCCTTATTACTATAATTTTTAAAAACTGCACTAAATCATACATTTAGAAAAGACTGGTTGAAAGAACTTCCATATAGATACCTCATTATTAAAATTGAAGCCATAGACAGGAAAGATATGTCAGAAAGAGGAACAAAGATATTAGTGATCAAATAATAAATGTGTAAATTCAGCATAAACAATAAACATTTATACTATAATTTATTCATATTATATCCCGATTGCTATCTCCTCTCTTGTATCTTCCTATTCCTACCTTCCTTCCTTCTTCTGCCTTATTCTCCTCCCCTAGACCTCTGGCAGAAGGGGACTTCATCACCTACCATATGGCTACAGCATATCAGGGCTCATTTGGACAGCCTGCTTCCCCTTCCTCTGTGTGCAATCTAGGGTGATCAAGTTGGGAGCACCAGGGTTCATGTCAGAAGCAGTCCCAGATATCCCCACAAATATGTAGAATATGCTGTCCATTGGCTAGGTCTGAGTAGGGGTTCAATATTTATGGCATGCATTGTCCTTGGTTGGTGCATTAGTTTGTGCAGGCCTCCCTGGGTCCAGATCTGCCAGACTTGATGATCTCCTTGTGGGGCTCCTTTACCCTCTAGATCCTTCCATCCCTCACTCTTCCATACCACTCTCAAGGCTCCACCGAGAATCTAGCAGACAAACTTATCTTCTAACCACAGGACATTTCAATTTTTGTTAATGCAATTGTACAAACACTTATCTTTTCTGTTCCTACAATTTCCAAGTTAAAGGGATTAGAAATTTGCAAATTTTATTTCTCTACATCTATTTATGTACATTTTTCAAGTTCTTGAAAATATCTAATAATTATTTAAAATTTTTGATAATATAAATATCTGTGTTCTATTACAGCTGGCTTATTCTATATTTTACCTATATAGTTTCCTTTAAAACTATTTTATTATAACTATTTGTGTTTGTTTGTTTGTTTGTTTGTGTGTCTGTGTTTACAGACACACATATGCAAGCGTTTGACTGTGTGTACATGTGCCTGCAGAGGCCAAAAGAGAGTATCAGATGCCCTGGAGCTATAGTTGAAAAGAACTCTGTGCCTCTGTAAGAGCAGGAAGTGCTTTCAACCACTGAATATTTTTTCCAGCTCCATATATTTTTCTTGGATACAGATATGTTTCTGTTCTTTTGCATGGCTTATGGTTTTTAATGGATACGAGGTATTAATGATTTGTACAGACTCTATATTCTGTCCCCATGAAAGTGCTTTCATTTCAAGCTTTAAACTCTTTTCTCCCTGTGGCCATCAAAATAGTAAAACTGTATTCAGTTATTTCTATTTATGGCTGCTGTGATACTAGAGATCTGCTTGAGACCACGGTCATGGTTTAGAGATGAGCCAAGCATTTGTGTAAACTTTATACAAAGGTAATGGAGTTTGCCTTCTCTGCCAGCTGGTGCTTTAATTTGCTATGTGCTAGGGACCATGCTGACTTCATGGGAAAGTAGTGATATGTAGGCATACCATACTGCAGCCTCCAGCAATTTCACAGTCTGTCACCACACTGCTTGTTTAAGCATTATTTATTTACTGTCTTGATTTTTGTTTTTGCTATGTAGTTAGGCTTTTATGGTTGCATTTGTACAGAACATGAATACATATATAAACTTTCTTCTTTCCTATGTCCTTAATAGTGTAGTAAACACCTATTCATATGACACATTATAATAGGTATTATAATTGATTTAGCAATAATTTAAAATGTATGGGAGAATATGCAAATGCCATATGGACTACATGAAAATCTGGTACCATTGTATATAATAATTTAATTGTCTTTGAGTTTTAGTATTAAAAAGATTTTACTATAATTTATTTTTCCAGTTATCTATATCAATGGATGTCTACAATGCTTTTATATTTTGACTATTGTCAATAATGTTACAGCTAACCTGGATATGCAATTATCACTTAGAGATCCAGATTTTCTTCCCTTTTGATATACTCCCATAAGTTGAATAGATAAATCACATCATAGTTCTATTTCTAGAAATGATAATTGCCATTACTTTTCATATTTTGTCCATATTCTATTATTGTTATCTAAGGAAAGGTAAGTCTGACAATGCTTCTATCTGAATACATTTGGGACAATCACTTCTATCTGTGTCTCATTTTCTTTATAACATGCAGATAACACTACGAGCAAAATGCGGTTAGTATGGTTAGTACAAACATTTCATATATATGTGGTTGGTTCAGATTATATCACTGTACGTAAGATTAAACTGTATTTCTTAGAACCTTCATTTCCTTGTCTGAGATATTTTACATGAGAAAGATAAGGCAAAAGCAAAATAATACACTTTCTATATTCAGAATCAACAAGCAAGACAGCAGGTCTTCTTGCAGCTCATTCAGGTTGTTGCTGATTTGCTGGTTCACCTTGTTATCATAAGACAATGGTGGAGCCCACAGCTCTTTCAGTTTCATTGAGTCTCCTGCTTTACTGTTTTCTACTTATGAGACAGACAGTGCTTATTTTGATTCGGGGGATAGGTATACAGGCTTATTCTACTTGTCTTGGAGGAATCCAGTTTTCCCTGTTTTCTTTACTTCATACCTGCATTTTTATATTATGTTTCCTTACATTGGATTCATATTAGAAATAACAATAACAGATGTACATTATTTAGGCTACAAGCTATAATACCCTTATCACCAATTCCCAAACTTGTATTACTTTTAGGAATTCTCCTTCTCTGACTCTCTGAATGAACTTTGACTGATAAATTCCTGTTATATTTTACCTCTTTTCTTTAAGACAGTTTTCTGTATTTTATGGTTGTTTTGAACTTTCTATGTGCCTAAAGGTCACCTTCAGTCCTTTGTAAAAATTGTTTAGATCTATTTATTTAATGTCTATGTTTTTTTGCCTGCACAGGGATTCTTGGTACCTGTGGAGGTCAAAAGAGGGTATCAGATAGAAAGAGAACACCAAATCCCCTGGAACAGGACATAAGAGATGATTGTGAACCCCTCTTTGAGGGCTTGGAAGCCAACCCTGGTCTTCTGCAAGAACAAGTGCTCTTAGCTACTGAGCATCTCACTAGCTACCTGCAGTTTTTGATTCTCATCTTTCATCCTCTGTGATTCTAACTATGTGCCATCATACACAGCCCTGACTACTGAATTTTTTAAAAAGCTCCTAGAACAAATATTTAATTCACTACTGTAGAACATTAATAGTAAAAGCAAATGATTTGGGTATTTTTGATTAACTTTGCATTTAAAAGCTATGGGTTGATAATAAGGTTAAAGATGTGCTCGTAATTTATATCTTAAGGAGGCAATATTCTCCACTGAGACGAACATATGTGAAAACATAGAAATTATTCAGTGAATATTTATTGATTAAATAAATTGATTAATCCTGCCTGTTTAAGTGAAGACACTTCTGTTTTTTGGAATAAATAGAAATATGAGATGGCTTGAAATAACAATTTTCTGAAACTTTTAAGGAAAATAACATTGGTTTTACTTTTAATTTTCTTGTGAAATAAAGCAAAATATTAAATATCAATCCAACCAAAGTAAGGAAAGAAATCTATTTAGATTTATACTAAACAAAAATCTCAATGTATAATATCAAGAGTAAAAACTTTAACTTTATGGCTCCATTTTATTTATTTAATAAATATGAAATGTGGAAAAATATTGTTTTAATATTTTTATTTTTTTCAACTTATATATTATTATTATATTTATTTCATTTTTACATGACAGGTATGATTGTATGTATTTACCACACACAATATGCTGTTTCTTTTAAGTGGAAAGTTTAGTTTGGAATGAATAAATCTAGATAATCAACATATTAATTATGACATATAATTACCTGTGGATGAATGGATAAAGAAATAAAGATACACATATATAACTAAACATCCTTCATGGATATGGCAGAAAGAATTGCTTTGACTTGTAATAGTTCATACGGTATTATCTTTAGTAAAAGAATACAATAAGAGAAAGAAAATTGTCACATGATTTCACTGATACATGGAATCTAATTAAATTGTCCCTATAGAACTACTAATATAAAAATGGTTACCAGAGTGTAAAGTAGTAAGAAGAAGTGGGAGATGCTGATCAAAGGGTGAACACTTAATAAGGAATAAGTCAAGAGATCTATAATACAACATAGAAATTATAATCATTAGTATAGCATATTATTAAATGCTGAGAATAGATGTAAAAAGTTTCATGAGAATAAACTTTTGAACATTGATGCCATATTTTCTTTAAAATTATTTTTCTATCTCTGGTTTTTCTTATTACTTCACTGCTATAACTAAGTAAAATATCTAGGTCACTACCTGAGAACAAAATTCAAGAATTAAAGGGAAAACAGATCCATTTGGTTAATAATTTTTAATAATCATTTTAAATATTCTAAAAATAAGTAACTTCAGATATTATCTGTCAGTTGGTTTTCCTTGAGAAGAAAACACTAAGGATGAGTTTAGATCTCAAAACATTAACCTCAAGCTAGACTTTAGTATACATATGGATGGAAGAGGGAAATTTTAAGTTCAGACAGAGAAGGCAAATGTTCCAGCTGGCTCCTGTAGGAAACTCTTGACAAGTATGTCCTGCCAGAGTGGTCTTGTACTGTATACTTTGAATACCAGTTGTACCCAATTGTCATTCTGTGCACTTAAGGAAATAAATCTCTGTGTTAGCTATAATAAATTTTCCACTGATAGGTGATCAGGACTGCTCATCATGAGTTTATCACAGTGTTCAATAAAAGTGTTGAAAGAAAAATAGGAAGGAACTTAAAACTCACTGTCTAAGAAATATGATCTGTGAGTAATAACAGAAGTGATTTTGTCAGGGAAAGATATGCTGGCTTACCCTATAACTAAGTTATACCACTGGGTTCAAGGTGACCTTTAGCATCCTGAGACATGAGTTCAGTTATTTCCTAGACACAGTGGTGTCATTTAGAAATGCAATGGCAACCAGTTTCATCAATGGGGAACATTGATCTAATTGCACTAAAATAATACTTTTATTCTAGAGCTTCTTTCTTCTTCCACCTCTCCCCCCTCCATCCCTCCCTCTCTTTATTTCCCCAGATGCTTGAATCTAGTTGACATTATTCTTGTTTTTTCTTTTCATTTCAGTTTTAGATATACACCTTATAATTTCTACCCCTTTACCAATACCTCATTCCCTTTTTCTCATGCCTATGCCCTGATAGTCACAGCTCACCACCATGCTCAGCATTGAAAGTCTTCTTTTCAATAACACAAAGCTAAGTGAAATAATTCACTACTTGTCTTCTTTGTTTGGGTAATTTCATTTAAAAAGATGCCCATACTATTATACCAGAAAGAATTTATTTTATGGAAAGTTGTACTATCTGATGAGTGAATTTTTTATTCAGAGTGAATAAATAATATATGCAAACTTTGTTTCTATAACAATTTGCCCTTTACCTTGAATTTCATTAATTTTAATATATTTGTCTCAAAATACGCTATTAGTCACCAATTTTTTGTAAATTGTTTTCATTTAATTTGAGAACTGTCAATACATAAATATGCTATAATATCAGAAATCTAGACCATTTTCTGAAAATATTGCTAAAAGTAATTAATGAAGTGATAGACAATGTTGATGTAATATTAATGTTTTCAAAATTTTTGAAACTATAATTTAAATAATTTGTCAAATTACAAAATATACTCAGTGATATAATTTAATAAAAGATAGGTAGTTTGATGGTTATTCCAGGTCAAAGTAAAAAATAAAGCAAATGCTTTGAGAAATATAATTAGAGGAAATAATTTGAGTTTTAAATGACACTGAGTAAGAAATAGGTTACTTTGTGTTTAACAGGGAGTTACACAGAATAAGGAAGAATCACCTTGACCATAGCTGTTTTCAACTATGATAAATCTGACAATTGTTTGGAAAACTAAATTTAAGACACAAGATTTTAGACAGAATTCAGCTTTTACAAAATAATGACAAAGAAATCCTGAGCATGTCAATATATGGAGGTAGAGTTATGTAAATACATTGATGTTTATAGTTCTAGATTAATTGAATATAGTTCTAAAGGATCAAGTACAGAGTAATTTGCTATTATCATGTAAATTATTCACTATATGAAGAGTTTTGGAATATAAGATGATTTACAGTTTAAGAAAGTTGATCTCTGTGATTTTTTTGACAGTTTCAGATATCACAAATACGTATTAAAATAATGACTTCAGTTTTCTTCAGGGCCATGACTCTTTGTAGGTTGCTTGTACAACACCCATGTGCAACACTAATTCAACTCATCACACTACATATAAATAAATAGAAGATATGAAGTTACAAGGAGGCAGACAGAGGAAGGGAGGCTTGGAGGTTTGTGGGAAAGAATGAGGGTTAGAAATGTTCAAATGTATTTTATTTGTATATGGAGTTCTCAAATACTTGAAAAAAATAAAGAGAAATTATGACTCCATTCCAAAAGAGAAATTATGGCAAATATAAATTAACGGATAATTAGTGTACTGTTATAAGATGAAGCTATATTGTAGGATACATCCATTATGGGATATAGTATAAGGAAAAAGCAGCCTTAAAGTTTGAATGCTATTAAAACTAATGCAGAGAAGTGGTATGTAATTTACAAGGCATCAGTTTCTCTGAGAAACATATTAACAATAACAAACAAATAAACAAACACTCTACGGGGCTAATTTAAATCTCCACTTACATGAATAGTGCTTTGTCATAATTGCTTCTGTGGTTCAATATTGATCCAACCTAAGCATTGCTATGACCTGCACAACTTTGGGACTAACCTGATGAGGGCAACAGGCAGATAAAGAAATGAGAGATCCATGTGCAGAAAAGCTGGGATCAGGTAGGCCATGAGATTTGATGGGGACACACCAACAGGAACCAGAAGCCTTATGTCATTTATTTTGTGGGTTAATTAATAGGTAGGTGGTCTCTATAGGGGAGAAATTTCAGGTTGGAGTCTTCTAGAGGAGGAAGTGGAAGTTCCTAGCTCTGCACGCACTGGTTTTTGCTAAAAGCTAACTGTTAGTAAATATCTGTATTCTGAACAGAGGAAGACTTTACTATTCCTATGGTTCTGAGGCACTAGGGTCTTTGACAAAGCCACACTCATATGAACAATACACATTTATTCAGGACTTCATCAGCTCCACACTGGAAAAATAGATGTCTGCGTATTTGTGAAGAGATTCAACAGGCATTCACTGTCAACTGGTTTCTTGCTCTGCCTCCTAACCTAGGGTTAGCTTTATTTAACCTGTTTACATAAAGTTCTTAAATTAGAAGTATTGGTGTATGCGTGCACGCTATGATTGGGCCACTCCATAACCACTTCTTTATAATAAACAGAAAGTAATTGGATTAAAGGTATATGCTAGGTCTGAGCCACACCACAACTAGAAACAGGTTTTTCCAGTACACAATCTCAGGGTTCAGTGTGATCAGATATCCTGCAACATATATACATTTCTAAGAATAATGATTACTTATTCATTTAAAAAATACAGCTCTTAATTTCTAAATGTAATTCAATCTCCATCATATATTGTCATTATCAACTTAGAACACCTATCTAGACTTAAAAACATCTTAACCTCTAAACAATTAAGCTTCATTGTAAAACTAAGTTACCTGGTCTTCAACTCCCTCAGAGACTTGAGAAGGAGTAAACTTGATTACCTGAGTATTCTGGGAATTCAGGTTAGTAGCTTTCCAAATGAGAAGATGACAGAGACAGTGTGCTGCCTGAACAGTCACCCAAAACACTCTATAACGCTGGAGCATCTTCTTCAGCCTTCTGGCCCAATATATCTGACAGATATATTTGTGTTGTTTCTATGCCTTGATGACTCAGACTTGAGAAGAACAAGGCACAGAAAAGGCCTCTGAAAGGCAGTTTATAAAAAGAAAACTTGATGTTCCTCCATGTTTATCTCATCTTCTCAGGCCCCAGAGACAGAAAGAATGGCACAATGGTGGGCCACACAGGACTAGATATATGCGTCCTGAAGCCAGCATCTTTGCTTCGCATTTGCAGAGTCCAGTGCCTTCTCTGACAGTTAAACTAGAGAAAGGATTGTGTTCTTAGACTTTATGTCACAGAGATGAAAGACTTTCACTGTCTTCAAGAACTGGTTGATTTCCTCTCTAACCCTTTCTTTTTTTAATTTTGCAATGTCAAAACATTATACTATTAATATAGTCACTAAATAAATTTAACAGTGTTAAAAAAAATACAGCTCTTGGATTAAGGAAGTGTAACCTTGCCATAAAAACTTTATTTAATATACTATACATATTCTCATGTTATCAATTTTAGTATTTCTCTCAAAGCATGTTATTTTTCATTCAAACAGAATCTTATCTGGGATCACAAGTAACAACTAGGTATCGTGTCTCTTTGGTGTCTTTATCTGCACCAATTACTCCATTTATTTTTGAGGAATAAATAATGTGGTGGTTTAAATGAGCAGCATAGGCTTCAGGGTTTCTATAGTTGTTCCTAGATTGGTGGCACTGTTTGGAAAGGTTGAGAAGCTGTGGTTTTGCTGGAAGAAATATTTCACTACAGACAGTTTACTTTTTCTGCTTCATGCTTGTGGCTGAAGATGTGAGCTCTCAGCTTCCTTCTCCAGCTGCCAGGCTTACTGTTCCTTGCCGTGCCTACACACCATGGTAGGCGCTTATTCCTCTGAAACCATAGGGCTAAATAAATTCTTCCTTCCATAAGTTGTCTTGGTCATGGTGTTTTATCAAACAAACAGAAAAATAATAAATAAACATGCCATTTATTTGTAAGGTATCCATCAACTGGAATTATTCTTGCATTAGCTGGAATTAAATTAGATTAAACATTTCTAGTCAAAATCCAACAGACATGTTTTTACCAAGGTACTTAACAGTAAGTACACAATGTCCATCTAACTCAACTTTAATGCTCTTAGTGTCCATTACTATAGAAATGTTTGGCAGAAGTTTAAGAATAACTTCACGTGAGATCTTAATTAAATGTATGTTCTATAATATACAATCAGTTAACCTGGTTAAACTCTAGGAATGCTGTACAATCTTAACGTTTCATAAACCTGGTTTTCTTGTTACATTTACTCCACAAAGGGAATCTATGACAATCCAAAGCAGCAATTTCACTAATGTCCAAGTTGTCGAACTAACACATTTTTATTGGAATTACCAAGAGAAGTATGGCTGAGTGGTTTCTTAAAAGATGTAGGCATGGGCTGGAAAAATGGCTCAGTAGTTAAGAGCACTGTCTGCTCTCCCAAAAGTCCTGATTTCAATTCCCAGCAACCACATGGTGGTTTGCAACCACCTATACTCGGTTCTGATGTACTCTTGTGACATGCAGATAGAGCACTCATATACATAAAAATATATCCTTTTTAAAAAAGAAAGAAAAATTCATTCATACAGAGATCGGCCTGCCTCTGCCTCCCAAGTGCTGGGTTTAAAGGCATGCACCACCACCCGCCTTCAAGAGTAGGTATATCATGAAAAATCCTCCCCAATACAGATGATGACTTACAAAAGCTGCAACAACTGAGATCACTGCACAGATTGCAGGCAGCTTAACAGTCCAAGTTGGTCTAGTTAAGTTGGTTAGAGTATCCTACCACAGTAGTCATGTACACCTTTCTGTACTGTTGTATACAGGTCCTCAAGAATCTTGAAAGTTACTGTGACCTTTTATTTATGTCATAATGCCCACAAGACATTTTGTCTATCCTATCCTGAAGAAAATGTTTCATGCTAGAGAAAACAGCCATACAAGAAAGGTAGGGTACCAGACAGGAAACGCTCACATCCAGTTTATTGAGTAGGACTTTAAACCCAACACTGGTTTTTTTCTCTTTGAATATAGAAAACCACCATGGTCAAACTACAGCTTTAGAAACAGAATTAAACAGTTAGGAGATGGGTTGTTGCTCATATTTGACAAGGGCTGAGTAGGAAGGTCATCTATGTGCTTTTTCTGCCTCTGTGAACTAGTAGGCTTTTACCCCAGCATCTGGCTCCTGAGCCTTTATTGGTAAAATCAAACATTTGGAATTTTCTTTAAAACAACCTATGTAGTATAAAGAAGTAAAGAGATTTAATGTGTAACCAATATTCAGATGAATATGAAAAATAAGTTTGAGGGGGGGTATGTGTGTGTTGTGTGTGTTGGGGATTGGACCCAGGTCCTCACATATGCTGGGTAAACATTTTACCATGGAGCTACATTACTGTCAAAGTTATGCATGTTTCCATTTTTTGTGTATTCAAGGTTGCTTCAAAATAAAACTTAAAAATTAGTCATTTTTCATCAGTTTTTAATGTAAGATGTCTATATCACACAGATAATACCAACATAACTATCAATTTACTTCTCTACCATTTCCAGTAAATAACACTTCTTTCTAATAGATACTTTATTTCTAATATGTAATACTGTGAGGAACCTAGTAATCATTGAATTAAAATAAAACTATTACCTTGATAAATTAAGGGAGAATAGAGCCTTAGAATTCAAAGAAACTAGTATAAAAGAAAGGTGAATTAAAAGCATTAAATATCCTAAAGAACAGAAATCAGATACAAGTAGTAAAATGTTTAATGAACATTTGAGGATTCAGTGTTATATTATTTTGTAGTGTGCCATTCTTTTTGAAAACTGAAACATGTTTCGAGTAAACATTCTCATTCAAAAAGAAATTTAATAAGCAACATTAATTAACAGGGTATACCAAACTTAAAATCTCCTGCACAACAAAGGAAATTATTATCAAAGGAGGAAGATAATCTATGGAACGGGAGACAACATTTGCAAATCACAGATCTGATAAAGGGTTAACCAAAACATTAAAAAAGTGCATTTAAGTAGCAAATAAAACAAAACAATTAAATTTACAAAATGTTTTAAGGCCTTAATATATACTTCCAAAGAACACACACACACACACACACACACACCAAAAATGGCCAGTCAATATGTGCATGAATGCTCAGCAACAGTAATAGTCAAGGTACTGTAAGTCAACAATATAATAAAATATTATCTTACCTCTCTTAGGAAGGCTATTCTCAAAAAGATAAAGGATAACAAGTGCTGGGGGAAGTATGGAGCAAAATAAATCATGTTCATCATCAGAGAATATTCAAGTAGGTTTGGTACAGTAATTAAAGAAAACTCAAAACATTAAATCTAAAATTACAATATGAATTATATCAATCCAAAATTAGGTATACATCTAGAGGAAACAAAATTGGTATCTTAAAAAAAGCTTATTGTATTTTCATGCTTATTTCAGCATCGTTTACAGTAGTTAATATAAGAAACTAAAACATATATCTATTAGCTCATGAATGAATAAAGAAAATGCAGATTCAATATATATATATGATTACGTATTTAGAGTTATTTTATATCATATGTAACTAGAAAATGAATAAAATCCTGCCACATGTGACATCCTGAATGGAAAAGATTCATACTCTGAAACAATTTGTAGACTTATAGAGACATAGAACAAAACAACAGTTAACAGAGGATGAGAGGTGGGATCAATAATAACATGTTGACCAAAGCATAAAATTTTGATTTATTTTTATTTTTAATTAAAAATTATTTTGTTTTATGTGTACGAGTATTTTCCCCAATGCATGTGTACTCTTTGTGGGTTTGGTGCCCAGTAGAGGCCAGAAAAGGATGCTGGATCCGCTGGAAATGTAGTTACAGAAGGTTGTGAGCCATTCTGTAGGTGTAGTAACTCGAACCTAGGTTCTCTGGAAGAGTAGCAAGTGTTCTTAATTGCTGCGCCATCTCTTTAGATGCCAATTTTGAACTTTTCAATAAAGAAATTCAAGATACCTTATGAACACTATCGTTAATTAGTGCACTGTTTCCTAAAAATAAATGATGGGAGAGTGTGGTTTAAATGTTTTTAATCTTCCTGGATGGTGATGAATGTATAATTCATTTGACCTTATAACGATTGCACAAGGTATATGTATATCAATTCATCACATTTTGTCCACCTTGAACATATGGAATTGTTTTAAATTAAATTGTTTTAACTGGAACATAAACATAGTGATTAACTTTTAAGACTATCTCAGGATTTAGTTTTTGTAGTGTTCCTTTGTCTCTCCTTTAATCAATCCAACAATGCTTAATTTTTGTCTTGTGTTTTAAGCACAGCCTTTCTCTTGAGGCAATTTGCCTCTTCCCATAAAAGAGAAATATAAACAATTTCAGTCTTTTCTGCATCTGAAGACTTAGCATTGCAGCAAGTCCTCTCAGTGCCTCAGTTGCATTGACTCAAGAACTGGGCCAGCGAATGCAGGTAAAGTAGCAATCAAATACATGGTCACAACAGGCAATTCTCTATTATCTTAAAGATAATTATCTTGCTATTAATTGTCATTCTTTCCATTTTCCTTTTTCTATTCACCTTACTAAATTTAGAAGTAGCTTAAGATAATAGTTAAAGTCAGACACCAATCTCCACTCAACTATGAAGAATGTCCTGTCCATTGAGTAGATCTGGGTAGGGATTCGAAGTTTACTGAATGTATTGTCCTTGGCTGGTGCCATAGTTTGAGCAGGAACCCTGGGCCCGGATCTGCTCATATTTGACCACTTTCCCTGGATGGGGAGGCCTGGTGGCACTCAGAGGAAGGATAGCAGGCTAACAAGAAGAGATTTGATACCCTATGAGCATATACAAGGGTAGGAGGTCCCCCTCAGGCACAGTCATAGAGGAGGGGAGTAAGGGGAAAATGGGAGGGAGGGAGGAATGGGAGGATACAAGGGATGGGATAACCATAGAGATGTAATATGAATAAATTAATAAAATATATTTTTAAAAAAGATAATAGTTAAAAGTATGTCTTTTATCAATAATTTGTTTGACATTCCCATAATTTTTCTATCTCTCATTTTTGTACATTAATGTGAATGTGAAGACTTATTTTACTTATATAAATTTTCATACACGTACACAGTCTAAAAGTCACATGTATGATAAAATTCATATGTGGTTATTGTAGAAAGAATTTCAAATACTTACTGGCCTCGATTCCTTAAAGTGTCAATTAATGCTGATGATGAAAACATAACTCTCGTTCTTAATTTCAATCAAATAGATTCATATCACAATGGCTATTTCATGTATCCAAAAATGTCTGCATAGAATAAAACATCATGAATCATTACTTCTCAGTGTACTTACGTTAAGCAAAATACATAAAACTGATAGGTTCCTTAGGGATGACTCAATCTTGATCACTATCTTGGACACATCTACAGGCAAACATAAAGCCATAAAGTCAAACATGACAAATGATAACAAGTTATAAGGAACATGGAACAGACAGTAGCAGTTTGTCAAGGAGATAACCTGTACTATTTCCTGAGCCTGAAACACAATATACTGCTTGGTCTGTTATGAGTAATTAGCAAATCTTTGCATAATCATTTACTTTTCCCTAATGTTATAAAATAAAAGTAGATGATGGGATACTGGGGAATGAATATAATTTTTTTTATTTTGAAAATACCTTAAACTAATATAATTAAGTTCTGCCAAAGACTGGTATCATTACCCAGTGGTCTTTTATAGGTTTCTTTAGGAAATCTTTTGAAAATTCATCATCAATTCTTCATTTTCTTCATGAGTTTGAGAATGCTGCCTTGGGCTGAAATCAGTTCTAAATACATTCATTTAATCTCATTTTAGGAGGCACCAGTCCTTTTTTTTTTTTTTGTCTATTCACATTTTTAATTATCATTATTGTCATAATTTATTCAGATTATATCCTGATTGTTATCCCTTCACTTGGTTCTTCCCATTCCCACTCTCCCTCACTCTTTCCCTCTACAAATCAAGTCTTTTCTTTTTTTCTTAATGTATTTTCTTAATTACATATATGTGTGTGTCATGATCTTGGGTTTGTTCACCTGAGTGCAATGCCTGAAGAGATCAAAAGAGGATGAAACATATCCTAACTTAATAGTTCTCAACCTGTTTGTCATGACTACTTTGGGGGTCAAATCACGTTTTTTACAGGGGTCACTGAAGACCATCAGAATATACAGATATTTGTATTTGGTAGCATTGAAGAAACCATCTTTCTTATCTTGGTGTGTCTAAAATTCTGAATGTAAATCAATATCTCTCATATTTCGATACTATCACCTTAAAATATCTATCTAGACCTAAAAACATCTTAACCCATAAACAACTAAGCTGAATTGTAAAACCAAATACAAACAGCCAAAATGCTAAGACTGTAACATTTATATAATTCCTGATTGTGTCATGGTTCCTCCTGCTATAAGTAGTGTATTGTATATATGTGTTACGGATTAAGATGCTTTTAGATTAAGATAGATGTTTTAAGTTAATAGAGATGAGATATGATAGATATTGATCTTAATTCTGAAATTTAGACTCAACAAGATAGGAAATATGCTTACTTCAAGTTTGCCAAATACAAATAGCCAAATCACTATGAATGTAACATTTACAGAATTTCAGATTGTCTCTTTGTTCTTCCTGCTGTATGTAGATTATTTTATTCATGTGCAATAATATAAATGTATATGTTAAAAAAGAAACATAATAATTAAAAAAGAACATATACTGCTCGAGTAGAGGACTTCAACTCCCAGCACCCACATGAGGAGGCTCATAGCTTTCTGTAACTTTTGTTAGGACAGTGGCTCTCAATCTTCCTAATGTTGGGACCCTTTGATACAATTCCTTATGTTGTGGTCACCACCGATAATAAGATATTTTCATCACTATTTCATAACTGTAATTTTGCTACTGTTATGAATCATAATGTAAATATCTGTATTTTCTCTTTTTTAGCTGTCTATTCACATTTTGATTAGTTTTTCAAATCGCACATGCTGCAGAACAATCATGAGAAAAACTTTATACATTGTGGTTCACATAGCAAAGCATTTAGAAATACTTACAGGTGTTATTATGACTCATAGTGATAACATAACAATATAATTTAATATGGCCAGAGTTTTTGGAATGTATAGTTGAAAAAAGAGAAAAAATGAGATTAGAAAGTGCCAAACTGTTGCCTGGCTATTCTGTCACATCCTTCTGTATGAGACAATTTGAATTCATTTTCATCTGGTTCCAGTAAATGCTACTCCTGATGTGCCCTGATCCATTATTCAGGTACAATTGTAGTCTGTTGGCTTGGTTCTACTTGCTTGCCTATAGCTGCCAGGAAGCCATTTGTGGTGGTTATCGTTGCTATTATTACTTGCCTGAATAAACCTGCCAAGGGTTTCTCAAATACTATGACTTTTTTTAAATATATTTTTCAAGGAAAAAAAACAAAAGAAGTCAATTTTATTCTCATATTTGTTTCTCCTTTGGCAAGCACAATTGTGATGTGTGTTTCTCTGAGACTTTCTGTGTATGTGTGTGGCGGGGTAATTTTCATATTAAAATTCACTAGTATAATGTGATTATGATGGAGGATTGAGCCTTTCGATTTTTTTGTTTTTTATTTAATTAATAAATTTATTCAGATTACATCTCAATTGTTTTACCCTCCCTTGTATCCTCCTGTTCCTCCCTCCTTCTGGCTTTCACCCTATTCCCCTCCTCTAGGTCTGTGACAGAAGGAGACCTCCTCGCCCACTATATGGTCACAGCCTATCAAGTCTCATCTTGGTAGCTTGTTTATCCTTTCTCTGAGTGCCACCAGGCCTCCCCACCAAGGGGAAGTGGTCAAATAGGGGATACCAGAGTTCATGTCAGAGTCAGTCCCCACTCTCCACACAACTGTCAAGAATGTCCTGTCCATTGGCTAGATCTGAGTCGGGGTTCAATGTTTACTGCCTGTATTGTTCTTGGTTGGTGCTATAGTTTGAGCAGACACTTGTGGGTCCAGATCTGCCCATCATGATATTCTTCTTGTAGGTTTCTAGGACCCTCTGGATCCTTCTATTTCCCCATTCTGCCATACTTCTCTCACCTAGAGTCCCAATAGGAAGTCCTTACATCTAACCCAATCTCCTGGTAAGTGAAGACTTTCATGGGTCATCACTTTTGGGATAATGTCCAATTGTAAGTGAGTGTGATCATGTGAGTCTTTCTGGGTCTGGGTTAACTCACTCAGTATGATTGCTTCGAGTTCCATTCATTCGTCAACAAATTTCGGGAATTCCTTGTTTTTAATAGCTGAGTAGTATTTCATAGTGTAAATGTACCACAGTTTTTTTATCCATTCTTCTATTGAGGGACACTTAGGCTGTTTCCATATTCTGGCTATTACAAATAAGAGACTTTCAATTGTTGTTTTTCACAGATTTAATAGAACTGAATTCTTTAGCGTATATATGATTCAGCTAAATTAGCTACTTTTTCCTCCACTGTGGTTTATTCTCTGATTTCAATCTAAAATCAAACTTTCATAATGTAGGTTGCCGAATGTATAAGTGTAATAAAAATATGATACTGGCCTCATACAGCCTCCTTATTTTCAAGAGGAGTAAACCTGATTTTCAATATTTCCTCTACTTTGGATGATGGCTTATGATTGTTTAGCTAGTAGTTTTAATGGCAACATTGGTTTTCATATTGTGTATATGTACAATGTTTAATTTAAACTAGACAAAACTTTTGATATTGAACTCAGTGATACCAAGTGACAACTGGTAGATAAATATACAGAATATTTTGGGAAATTAACTCACTTTTCCTGACAATGAGGAAAATAATAGATACTTGTTAGATCAAGGACCTGCGATAAGACACTTTAATAGACAAAACAGCCCACACCTCCTGCAGCCTATGTCTCTATTGCTAGCAATAAGACGTGAACAGATGTTCTTTCTCATCGGCCCTTGTGAAAACAAACCCAGCCTCTCCCCTGCCATCTAAGACCAGAAACTGGAAACAACTCAGATGTCCCTCAACTGAATGGATTACAAAATAATTAGTACATTTACACAACGGAATACTACTCAGTTATCAAAACAAGGACATCATGAAATTTGCAGGCAAATGGATGGAGCTGGAAAAGATCATCCTAAGTGAAGTAACCCAGACCCAGAAGGACCTGCTTGGTATATACTCATTTATAAGCAGATATTAGCCATAAAATACAGTATAACCACACTACAATACACAGAACTAAACAATCTAAATAACAAGGACAACCTAGGTAGGTTGCTTAATTCTCATTCAGAAAGGCAAATAGAATAGACACTGAAAGCAGTTAAAGACACGGAACAGGACAGGAATCTACCATAGTTGTCCTCTTAAAGACTCCACCCAGTAGAGGATCAAAGCAGAAGCTGAGTCTCACAGCCAAACTTTGGGCAGAGTGCAGGAAGTCAGTTCTATGGATGAATGAAAGGATAGAAGGGCCCAGAAGGGGCTGGAGCTCCACAAGGAGACCAACAGAGGCACATCTGGGCCCAGGGGGCCAGTGGAGAGTGATACACCAAATGAGGGCTATGCATGGAGAGGACCTAGCTCCTTCACACACACTCAGATGTAGACAATAGGCAATGCAGTATCTATGTGGGTCCTCTATTAAACAAAGCAGGGGCTGTCCTTGTCATGGACTCTGTTGCCTACACTTTGATCACTTCCCCCTGGCAGGGTGCTTTTCCATGCTACAGAGAAAGAGGATACAGATAGCCCTGATGAGACTTGATATACTTGATAGGCTAGGAGAACAAAGGGGACTAATGAAAGTGAAGAGACGAGAAAAAGTCAATGTAGAGCTGTATGGCGAAAAATAGAATCACAGGAAATTATATAGTCCTTTGAACTTATATAATCTAGTATCCTGTACAAAAAGATACATTTTCTATTTTAATAGCATTTAAATTTATATATAGCCAAACTTGAGATTCTATATATAAAATTCTTGAAATCTAACATGCCTTCTAATACCTTAAAGGCAACATAAATTTTAGTATGTATATTTTATTTAGGTGTATGTATGTGGGCCTACATAAGCTTATTTATACCATGTGCATACAGGTACATACAGACCAGAAATTCACTTTACAGATAAAGATTTATTTTCAGCTATAAACATACATGTTACAGAATACATTTAGAAAACATACAATGATAATGAAGGTTGATTATGATAGAATCTATCTGAGAATTTTCTCATCACTTATGGTTTCTAGACCCACAATAACATCTGTGCACTGGTCCCAGAATGAGTAAAAGCCTATATATCCCAGGTTGGTTTTTTTTTTTTTTTTTTTTTTTTTTTTTTGGTTGGTTTGTTGGTTGGTTAATTGGTTTGACTAGCAGTTTTGGCATTTGAAAGTAATTTTCTAAAGGCTCATCCTTCTGATTTGACTTTATTTCTTTCAGCCCTGTAATCCAGATATATTAACTTTTGTATTTGGCTTCGTTACCACTTGCTTATTTCTTAACAGCTCAGCCCCTGCTTTCTTTTAGTGTACCATGTGACCAGTGTTGCAGAAGAAGTCATGTTAATCTTTTTGTGACCAAAACTGCTGAGTCAGAACCAGTGTGTATGCATTCTATAGACATTCGCAAAGGTGAAGCATTACTCTGAGTAACATTATGCAGTATTTTAGTTTGCTTAGAAATCAGAGGAATATGTGGAGATGGAGACAGTTGGAGATGAAAAAATGGTTAGCAAATCCAAATGTTTAAGTACATAACGATGATATGAGTTTGTTAGTCAAGAGGACTTATAGGAAGATGAAACTATAGCTTGGAATGAAAGTAGATGGTTTAAAGCTAGGATACATGCAGTTATAGGTAATGAGAAATTGATGATTTTTTATGATAGATAAGTCATACTTAAGGTGATATTTTAAGAATTTGGTTATGTATAGATCCTCAGTTTATGTATTATGGCTTTCATTTTAGTGTTTTTATAGGATTCCAGAGTGATTGAATGGGTCTCTAATTCTTATTCCTTCTCTTGGGCTTTTTTCCTTCTGTTGGTTTGGCTTGTCCAACTTTGATGTGATAGTTTTTGTTTTGTATTATGATATTTTATTTTGTTATTTTTTAATGAAGGAATGAATAAAAACCTAGCAACTAGGGTAAAGTTTAACACGTAAGTTGTCACTTACACCTGCTGGGAGAGAGAAAATCAGTTTTAGCCTATAGGGTAACAATGGGTGTATCAATAACTCAGGACAGGCCTCATGTTCAAAAGTAGTTGACCAACATTTAATGAACTTCACAGTTTTTGTGTGATTTTATTTCATTATAGATTATTTTTATTTTATTTCTGGGGACATGTTTTTATTTTGTTTTCTTGATTTAAGGATTTTGGTTGTTGTGTTGGGGTTTTTGTTTTCTTTTCTTTTTTTTGAGAAAGAACTTAAGATTCTTTGGGTAGCAAGAGGGAGAGGATCTGGAAGGGCTTAGGAGAGGGAAAAATATAAACAAGGGATATTTAAATTTAAGTATTGTTTTAAATAATAAAAATAAAAGATTAATAAAAATAATTTGGCTACATAAATATGTTAAAATTTGTTTACTTGTCTTTTTTACTTGCCTTGTTTTATGGACAAGATACTATTGTCATTAATGTAACATAACTGGGTCTCATGTTTAGCTATGTTAAAAATGTGGATTATGCTTAATTACCAGAGGTGTATTATTGCAATCTTAACATCTAGTACTTACCTGCTTTGTTGCTCATTCTTCAGTGTTAAAATGGCATCAATCACTGACTAACTCAACCTGTACATCAAGAATGTGCCAAATCACATAAAAAGCAAACCAAAGCTTACTCTGTCATTTGAAGTGAAGCCCATCTAAACTTAACATAAAGAGGATGACAAGGTTAAATTATATGCATTGTAAGCCATTTTCTGTTTGGAGTAACAGTAAACACTATCATTGCATAAATAGATTGCCATGATGTTTTTAAAGTAACAAAAACATAAAATCCAAAAATAAAAGTGACTAGTTAATTTTGTGCTATAAATATTAGAACTATATATTGTAATACTAGTTATCTAGGGATCATATGAAAAATACTACTAACAAAATAAGGTTATGGGAAATTAATACTGTGCAAACTGAGAGAAAATAGCAGTAACTAAGGAGACACAGTCTGTTGAAGCAAGCATGAACAAAGAAATAATAGAGCATATTTTAGATAATTGGCCAAGATCCAACAAGTCATTTCAATCTGTCTCAGGTTGACTCAATAAAGAATTCATGTATCTGAATGTTCCAAACTGAAGAGAATTCTAGGGTAAGGCCAAGAAGGGTTCCAGGTCCATTTATCTGCAGTTCCCGCTATGCCATTTTTATTTTTTTCCTTTTTAAATAATTTATTCATATTACATCTAAATTGTTATCCCATCCCTTGTATCCTCTCGTTCCTCCCTCCCTCCTAATTTTATCCTTACTCCCCTCCCCTGTCTGTGACTGAGGGGGAGCTCTTCCCCCTGTATATACTCGTAGGGTATCAAGTCTCTTCTTGGTAACCTGCTATCCTTTCTCTGAGTGCCACCAGGCCTCCTCATCAAGGGGACATGGTCAAATATGGGGCACCAGGGTTTGTGTGAAAGTCAGTCCCCACTCTCCACTCAACTGTGGAGAATGTCCTGTCCATTGGCTAGATCTGGGTAGGAGTTCGATGTTTACTGCACATATTGTCCTTGGTTGGTGCCATAGTTTGAGCAGAACCCCTGGGCCCAGATCTGCCCATCATAATGTGTGTGTACATTGATTTATTAGAATCTTGTAGGTTTCTAGGACCCTTCGGATCCTTCTATTTCCCCATTCTCTCATGCTTCTCTCACCTAGAGTCCCAATAGGATGACCTCACATCTATCCGAATTTCTTAGTAAGTGAAGATTTTCATGGGACATGCCCCTTGGGCTAGTGTCCAGATATGAGTATATACCATTTGACTCTTTATGCTTCTAGGTTAACTTACTCATTATGATCTTTTCTACCTCCATCCATTTGTCCACAAATTTTGGGAATTCTTTGTTTTTAATAGCTGAGTAGTATTCCATGGCGTAAAAGTGCCACAATTTCCTTATCCATTCTTCTACTGAGGGACTCACTATGCCATTTTTAAAGCACAGGACTTATATTATCAACTATTAAAAGCAGGCATATAATTTGATAAGCAAAAGAAAAAAATGTGTAGAGTTTTCCCTTCTATTTTGTAACTGAGAAAATAGTTTCAGAGGATTGTTTTCATGTCATTGGTTAGTACTGAGATGACTGGTAGATTCAACATGTATTTAAAAAGTCATCTTATGTAACAGATGGCTAGCTTGGCCTTCATGTGGGTCCCCTAGTAAGGGGAGTGGAGGCTGTTTATGACATGGACTCTGATGTCTGATTTTGATCACTTGTACCTGGTAGGACTTCAATGCCATTCTACAGGGGAAGAGGAAAATTTCAGTCCTGATGTGATTTGATGTGCTGGCGTGGGTGGGTAAGGGGGCTTCCCCTCTCTGAGGAGTAGGGGATGGGAGAGGGGGAAAGAGGGAGGGAGGGTAGGACTGGGAGCAGAGGAGAAAGGACCTATGATCATGATGTAAAGTGAATTAATTAATTAATTAAAAATGAAAGTACTTTTACAAGCTGATACTAATAAATCAATGTACACACACCAGTTTTTCCAAGAAATACTTGGGCTAGTATGTGAAATTTGCATACCACTAATAATACATGCACAATCGCACAAATATCTAAATTCATGACATAACTTTTGCGCTTTAGAAACATTCTATCTAGTGTGTGTGTGTGTGTGTGTGTGTGTGTGTGTGTGTGTGTGTGTCTGTAGAGATCAGAGGATAGCTGTCTAGAGTTGGTTCTTTCCTGCCACTTTTTGCACTCTGAGAATCAAGCTTAGGTCTTCAGGCTTCATGTAAAGTTGTGTCTTCTCATTTGGCCTTAGACTGTCATTTTTAAGAAAACAAGACTAAAAATTCAAGCTATGGATGTAGGTCAATTGTAAAGCACTTTGTCTATCACGCACAAGGCCTGAGTTGAACCCCCTATTAACTACAAATAAATAGAATAAAGATGGCTTTATTTCATGTCTGGACTTCAGAATTTGTTTACAGTAGTTAAGAATGTTCTGAACTTTATTGTAGTTATAACAAAAATAGAAAAATTATCATGAAAATCCATAATGTTTTTGATACTTATTACATACCTACTATATTTTAGATAGCACAACATGTGAAAGTGAAAATATAAAGGTACAATTATGCCTAGTAAAGTTACTAAAAGAGCCAGATTATCACAAACTAGTAGATGGGAAACTGTGGTTCATGATCTATACTTGGATGATACTGTTTTTAGTAACTGGGATTTATTGGAATGTAGTTAGTGTGTATTAAATGTATTGTCCATGACTAACATCACAGTGCAAAGACAGATAGAGATTTTATGGCCCACAATGCTAAAAACATTTATTGCCATATTCTTCTTTATTTAAAGTTTTCCAATGCATGGGTAATGAGTTACTTAAACTGAAGTGTACAGTAGATGAAGTGGAAAGACAAACAAGTGTTGTTCTATCTGTGGTACCTGATTCCTCCATAGAGACAATTTTCAAAGCAAAAGAAACAGAAGTTCCACATTAGCATAATAGTTGTTGTAAATATAGTGCGGTTTTGTATATGGACAGGCCATCCTGAAGGGCAACTGAACCTATGAGACAGATTTGCATTGTTACCAGCCTGACAAAAGTACTAAGCATACCTGTGTTTATCTGTAAATTATATTTGATTTTATCAAATATAAATGTAATTAAATAATGAGCAACTGTGATTTAAGCAGCCATACTTACAGTAAAGTTCTCTAAGTGGGATTTAAAATAAAGGCTATTATTGCTTTGCTGCGTCTCAATGGTATGTCACATAAATTAGTTTTTACAAGGATTCTCTTTTGTCAGGTAAAGGGTATTGGCATTCTTGATTTTTTTCATGATTTACTTTTGGTTTCCATGCCGGTTTGATTTTATTGTCATCCTGAAACAGCCTCAAGTTACCTGGGTAGAGGAAATAAAATTGAGGAATTACCCAGATCAGATTGACCTGTGGCCATGTCTGTCGGAAAGGATCTTGATAGATAATTGATGTGAAGGGGCTCAGCCCACTGTGAGTAAGACTATTCCTAGGCATATGGGCCTGGGATATATACACAAAACTAGTTGAGTAAGATTCATTAAGTGAGCCAATACGCAAGTTTCTCCTTGATTTCTGCTTCAAGTTCCTGCTTAAGGCTTTATCCTGACTCTTCTCAATGATGGGTGGTAACCTAGAAGAGTAAGCTGAATAAAGGCTTTCCTTCCTAAGTTTTTGGTTTGTGGTTTTTAATCAGAGAAACAATAGACAAACTAGAAGAGCTTCCATGGATGAATATATTAATATATGCCTCTTTTAAATTAGTTGAACACAACTGTGTAGTGCCATTTCATTATTTATTTGAAAAATTCTAAATATTTTTTTATAACAAGTAATTTTAATATATCTTAAATTGATATAAAAATAATTCATGAGTCTAAACGATGGTTCTCAACCTTCCTAATGTTGCAACCCTGTGTTGTGATTACCCTCATTCATAAAATTGTTTTATTGTTAGTGCATAACTATAATTTTGCTACTGTTGTGAATTGTAATCTAAATATCTGATCATTCAGTCCACAAGAAGGGTAGCTATCCACATGTTAAGAACTACTGATTTTAACTGTTTTTCTGTGAAGTCCTCACTTTTCCAAAGGTTTCTGGGTAATGTGATTTTTTTCCTCCAACTTCAAATTTTGACTGTATCTTTTCTGTGACTTCTATAATAAAATAAAACTGGGTGGCTTATATGCAACAGAAACTTATTTTTCATTTATTCCTATAAGTTCTAAGATCAATGTCCTAGAAGATTCGATGTTCAGCAAAACCTTATTCATCACAAGTGACAATTGTTGACCATGTTTTATAAATGAGAGAGACAAAAGTTTCTGATACCCTTTAATTTTAATTTCACTAATGTGGAATCCATTCACATGAGTTACAACATTTCAAAAATATTTACCTCCTAATATTGTCACTTGGAGGTTAAGATACAAAGACACCAATATGGGAGATTCAAACACTCTTACAATTGCATATGACAAGAGAGGACACAGGCGTAGATTGATAATAAATAAGAGTCCAATTCTTCTTTCTTCTATTTTTCAGCTATCAGAGTCTCACTATCTCAAAAGAATTATCCTGTGTGGCCCTTCTCCATGATAGTAATCAATTTCTCTTCCTTATATGTTTATCAAATCTCAGATAGAGATGGAAGATTATTTTGTCTTATCTTCTCCATAATATGCCCACCAAATCTACTTATATTTTCAGAGTACATATTAAACCTTTACGTCTTATGTACAGAGACATCAATCTACCTTTATCTCCAGTCCACATTTCCACAATCCTTGACCACAGTTATTCTAATATTCACTTATGCAACATATTTTCTTCAAGTTTTTGTTGCATAATGATTATTCTCATTAAAGTATACTAAACATTATTTAGTACTTGCTCAATGATATCACTCATCTATGCAGAAAATGACAAAGTTTCATGTTCTTCTTCTAGTCTCAGCATTTCACCTTCATGTGAAACTGGAATAATAATTTTGTTGTTCACTGTACATTAAAGAATTAAACTTATTATGACAATATAAGTAATAGTCATTGAAATATTATTTTAATTCTGTCAAATGGGTCCTTACTGGCCAATATTCTTTGGATTATAATGATGGGGAAGCTTTAATAAAGAGTTATAGTTTAAAAAATTATAATCAGTACTCTCATACAGTAGGTATTTCCAGATGTATATGGTCCCATATTTTTTATTTGACTTGCCCTTACTCATGAGTTGTATCTGAAGACTGGACTCTTCGGTGATCTCAATTATGACCTTCAATGTCAATTAGTTTACTTGATGAAAGAAGTCTTGAACAACCTAGACTGAGAGAAGATGGAAGAACTTTTCAATAAAGCAGGGAGTCAGAAGCTAACATTTTGTCATTTACAGAGAACCATATTAATTTTTTTCATTTATTTTGACTTATATTGTCAAATTTGGTGTCATGACACTTATTTATTCAGAAAGTGGACACACTGCTATATTTTGTTCTCACTAAAACATTTTTGCTAGACTTTACATCTCTATATTTTCTTTTTTATTATTTCTTTTATCGAAAGTAATTTTTCAGACAATATATTCTGATTATTATCCTCCTTTAACTCCTCCCAGTTTCTCCCCATCTCCCTTTCCATCCATACCCACACCTCTTTTGTCTCTTGTTAGAAAACAAAAGGGCATCTAAGGAATAACAATGATAACAATATAAAACAAACTAAACAAATTTGAGTATGACAAAAACAAACAGAAGAAAACAAGCCAAAGATAAATCACTAGAAACTCATACAGATGCAGAGACACACAAGTTTGGACACACATAGGAATCTCATAAAAATGCTAAACCAGAAGTCATAATATTTACAGACAGGACTTTTAAGGTAAAAAGAAAAAATACCTTGATGCAACATTATGAGGCAAAGAACCTCCAAAGATGCCATTGAGGTAATTTTGTGTTGGCCATCTACTTCCGGGCATGGGGCCTACCCTTAAGAGTGGTTGGTTTCCCTAATGAGAAACCATTGGAACAAACTAAATTTTCATTTGAAAGTGGTTAGCGATTGGTAATAGTTTGGGGGTTAGGGATGGGTGATTTTATCCATCTCTCTTCTAGGCACTAGGACACCATGTGGTGCAGACCCATTCAGGCCTTGTGAATATTGCTTCAATGTCTCTGAGCTCATATCTGCATCAGTTTTGCTGTTTCTAAGCCCTTGCTTCCTTGATGTTCTCTAACCCCTCTGGCTCTTATACATTTTTTTGTCTCCTTTTCAGCAGAGTTCTCTAAGCCCTGAGGTGAGGAATTTGATGGAGACATACTATTTAGGACTGAGTATTCCAAGGTATCTCACTCTCTGCATCTTGTCTGGCTGTGGTTCTCTACATTGGAAGATGTACATTCTCTGATGATGGCTGAGCAAGGTACTGGTCTTCAAATTTAATGATTTTCTGATTACAATACAGTATCTGTGAAAATCCTAGACATAGATCATGCTCCGTACAGGTCAACTTGAAGAACTATACATCATGATTCTTTGATGACAATTTGCATCCTTCAAGCAATAAGGCCTTGGATCCAGAACATATTTTCCCTATAACCCATCAGCTCAGAAAAGTAGTGAGTAGTATCCTGGCTTTTTAGAGATATAATTGTTAAAAAAAAACTTCACAACACACACACATGTGTGTGTGTATGTGTGTGTATGTTAGGAGGATGCACACCTGCCACACCACACATGTGTAGACCTTGAGGACAACTTTTAGGTGTTGGTTCTTTCATTCCACAATGTTTGTTCTCAGGATATAACTCAGAAATATTCAGTCTTGGTGGTGGTAACTGCCTTTATCCAGTGAGTCATATCACTGGTCTGTGAACTTGAACTTTTAATGAATTGTTATGATAAATATGAAAGTAAGTTATCTCAGACAACCTCTAATGAACAACAGATCATTGTGTCCATAGTCTTTGGTCTTTATTCCCACAATGAATAATGACTGCCCTTGTGACTCAGTTTAATGGAATACAAAGGAATCCAATTTTTTTAAGGTACTTGGAAACTTCATGCTTTTGTGCACTTAAGAATTCTGAGCTATCATGTAGGAAATGTGACTGTATTACTAGAGACAGCAAAGGAAACTTCTTAGCAATAAATTGAAAGGGAAAGAAACCCAATAATCTTTGTATCTTGAGCTCTGCTTGGCTGTCCTTATCAATGTGTCAGATATATTAATGAGGCATCTTGATTGCCCTAGCTTAGTCATGCCTCCAGATTATGGCAAAGCAATCTAAAATCATATAGGATAGAAAAAAGCATGTTCAAATGAACCAGTATGATGATAGAATCATGAAAAGAACACAAAATTGAACAATAAGTTAATAGTAATAAAGTAAATTTGTCTTAAGTGACTTGAATGACTTATGATGTATATATACACAATATATATATACATATATATATACATATATATACATATATATATATACTTTTAGTTTTAAGAGTCTCAAAGACTTCTGTGAGATTTTGCATTTTCTGGTACATTTCCAGTACTGTTCACCTACCAACTTTTCCTGGGTGATCTTAGCCTTACAGCAGTTCCTTTAGAACAGTACTTTATTGATATTTATTTTACTGAATTACAATAGAAATTTCATGGTTTTCTCTACATTTCTTGCTGTTCTGAGAAAATAACATTTCCAATATTTGCTCTTCAGTATCATGAATTGGAGGCCAGTATGCATCTTATGTTTTTCAGTTACATAGACAAGAGAGCCAACAAGTTAGAAGCAGCAACAGCTTACTTGAAGTTGTAATCAGTCACATTCAGACTTGAAATTACTCCCATGTTTTTATGAACATTGTTTCTGAGGGAAATGAAAATAGGAAGATGCTGTATTTAAACATCTTGTAACATTACTTCCAAATCTGTATCTATATATCTAAATATCTATATTACACCCCTACATATGTGTACTAGTAGCCATCCATATCATTTCAAAAGTGCTATTCTATGTCTGTTCTCCATTCAGTTGTCATAACAGGGCAAAAGCTTTAAAATAACTGCAGAAAAGAAGAGAATGTCTAGAGATGCATGAAATACCCATGATGTACTACTGCTCTTGTTGATAAAGTGACTCACTTATGCTATCTTGAAAACACTGTTGTCTACATACAGGATCTGCCAGAAAGAAGACAGAAATTTCTTCTTAAGAAATTTAGATTTTCAATGTACCTATTTTAAAATGTAACTCATTCAATATTCAGGTGCTTTTAGAAAGGTGTTACCCCTCTTTATTTTTCAAAGTATTTTTATCTCTCTTCCAAGTAGCAATATCCTTTATGAGTGAACAAGATGCAAAAGGTCACATCAGAACATATTGTGCCTTATCTCTGATGGCAATCTAGAAATTCACATGTTCTAGAGACATCATTTCAGATGCAGAACATCTACCTGATTGATTTACAAATGACTACAAAAATGAGAAACCTTTATTGTGCTTTGCCACAGCAAACTTCAGTATTAGTCCCAAGGATATAGTCATCTGCTTGACTGAAAAAATAATCTGACACATATTACATCAATATAGTATTAAAACTAAATAGGGCTCTCAAAAGGGACTAATGAGAGATAAATAGGTTGAAAAAACAGAAGGTAGGGTAGTAAGAGGAAGTAATCTTGGTATACAATCTATAAAATAATGAATTTGGGGGAAGGAGAAAAGTTGAAGTAGGGTGATGGAAAAATTGAAATGATTTAGATGTAGTATTCATGTATAAAGTCCTCAAAATTAAATTTATGAAATTCAAAAAAAAATCCTTCTACCAAATTACGGAAGGCAATTACTATTATGGTTTGCTGGTTATTTTGAGACAGGGTCTCACTATGTAGACCAGAGCAGCCTGAATGCTGGGATTCAAGGCATATGTCATGACTCCCAGATTCAATTGCCCTTTTTTGTTGTTGTTATTTATTTTCTTGTGATTCTAACTGCATTAGTTATGAGTTGTTTAGTATAAATTTTTGAGATTATAGTTACAATATTTCTCTCCATTCCTCAGTCCAAGCTTTAGACTTTATCAGGAGGCACATTGTGTTAGTTATTTTTCTGTTGTCATGATGAAAATACTAGACAAAAGTAAACACAGAAAGGTTTTATTCTGGTTTATAATTCAAAGATCTAGTCTATCATGATGATGAATCTTTCCATTTCTTATCACTAACCACTCTTTTGCTCACTTTCAAATTAATGCTTTCTCTCTCTCTCTCTCTCTCTCTCTCTCTCTCTCTCTCTCTCTCTCTCTCTCTGTGTGTGTGTGTGTGTGTGTGTGTGTGTGTGTGTGTGTGTTTAAATACATAAATACAACATGTTCTGTCTTTATATTACTTGTAAGTCTATGTTTTTCAGATTTGGATTTTTTTACACAGACAGGGTCATTTTTTATGATGCTTGGCTTCATAATTTTTCAGTTATCTTCATCGGTTTGTAACTACCTGGGGAAACATCAGCTTTGTTCAAAACTTCTTGGTGTCTTGTTCCATAAGTATTAAACAGGAAGTTTACCAAAACTTGCAACTCAGTAAAGTGAATAACTATTTCCATTTTGTAGTGGTTAGTGTTGATTATCAATTTGACAGATTCTATTATCTTCTATGAGATGGGATGCTGTGCATTCCTGTGGAGGATTATTTTGATTCCAGTTTAATTGCTGTAACAAGAAATTTCCACCAAAATCCCTGTACAGGAGCACCTTGAAATGTGCAATTTGAGTAAAAGAGAAGCAGTACGTTTTCATTGCTTCTTGCCTCCTAATTGTATGTGTGATGTAACCAGCTGCTTCAAGCTCCTGCTGCCTTGATTTCCTCATCATGATAGCCTGGTGAATTGAACTATGAGATAGAATAAACATTTTCTCCCTTAAACTACTTTTGTCAGGGTATTTTATTACAACAAATAACTAGGACAGTGGGTCTCCTGGGAAACCCTAAGGTAGGACTGGGAAATGGAGGAAAATGTCATACTACTTCCTACTTCTATCAAATTCTTCCTATAAAATTCCTTGTTAGAGTGATCCAGTATACATGCATAATAGATACAAAAGTGATTTGTCTACTGAATTGTTCACACTGATGTGTTTAGAGTATCCCTAGAAACTATATAAACTCTTGCTCCCCATTCCTGACAGTTTGGGAGTATCAATCAGAAATCGGAAGAACCGTTTTATCATTATGTTATAAGTATTAAAAGTAGGCCATCAAATAGAATTTATATTATTAGCATTTATATCTTGTTTAACCAATGTTAGAGTGAGTTTGAAAGATTCTAAAGTATTCTGCTTCATTTTTCTTATTGTACATTCCATCTAGTTTCTTTTCTTTGTTTTTCCCCAAGCTCAGACTGATGTATGTGTGGAAGCTAACTAGTTTTGGAGTATGTGACTATGGGAACAAGTCCAGCTCTATTTCCCACATGGCAAGCCAGAGTCATTACTCAGTGACTGCTAAGAAAGCACTTTCAAAGTCTGTACCTAAAGAAAATCAACCTAAAATTCTGATTGTAATCTACAGTCAGTGGAGAAATGAGTTTTAGACATAAATAAAGAATTGTATGACATTCAAAAAGAGGAAAACAAAGGTTTAAAAGATAGTACAATGCTTTTTCTAAAGCAATCCTACTACTTAAATTGTGTACATTAGGCTATATTTTTAAATAAATAACTACTTATAGGTTTAGAGAATATGGGAAAGATAACTAATTTTTGGTAAGAATTTAGTTTGTGTTTGTATCTTGATTGGATAATATATTAAAACTCTATGTTTATTATGATGGTTAGTGTTAATTGTCAAAATGACAGAATCTGAAAGGCCCTTGGAGTATATGTATAAGGAGTTACCTTGCCCAAGTTAGTTGACATTGGAAGAGCCATCTTAATTGTAGGCAGTAGCATTCTCTGGGCAGGACATATGAGATTGTATAAAAAGAAGGCAAGCTGAACACTAGCATAAATGCATTAATTGTTCTACACTTCTTAACTGTGGCTGCAAATGTAATCAGTTTCCTCAAGTTACAGCCACTGTGACTTCCTTAATATGATTGGCTGTAACCTGAAATTGTATGTCTATATAAACTCCTTTTCCACTAAGTTGTTTTATTGTCAGAGTATTTTATTATAGCAATAGAAAAGAATTTACACTCTTCAAAATGCTAAGATAACCACATGTCAGAAGGTCTCTGTGACTGTGACAGACAGAATAATGGATTTCTATAGGTGCTCATGACATAATAATCAAGCCTGTAACTATATTGCCTTACATGATGGAAGGAGTTTTCAAATATAATTCTTGTTAAGGATGCTGAGACACAAAGATTATATTGGGGTAAATCAAGTTTAATTACTGTGCTCCTTAAAAGTGGAAGAGCAAAGCAAAAGAGAAAATCAGAGGAAAGGCAGCTTGTGAAGCCCACAATGTTTCATTATAGCTTTTGAGATAGAAGACTCTTAGATGACATTCAGTAGGACAGAAAGACCTCCTCAGGGGTCAAATTCTACTAATATCTGGATGAAAAGGAAATTATTGCCCCTTGAGGATCCAGAAGCTATGAGCCAGAATACATTGCTATCTCTTTGAATTTTTAAAAAAATTTCTCCTGATTGTTAGGAATCAATCACATGTATGGCTTTCAATATTCTATGCAGGTTGTCTAACATTGGATTTTATCTCTAGGTCTACCCCTTCTAGTTCCATCTGACAGAACTCTAAAATAATAAAAATTTAAAATCTAGTTTGTTTCTAATAAGGTATTGTAGCAATAGAAAACTAATATAGTGTTCATAAAATAATAGTTTAATTAACATATTGACACAAATATTAGTCAACATATAATTTCAATAGTATATCACACTGATAGCTCCCTCACAAAATGAATCTTAATAGTTGATTAGATCTGTGTTATCTCCTACCCATAGTGATGGATCTTTGTTGCTCTTTCACAGCCTCTCTCTCTATGGGAAACATCATACATAAAGGCAAATGCAATTGTCTTTTTCTAGAATGACCAGCCTGGTATTGTTGATACGGTATAATTATAGTGTGCTCTTAAATATGTCTTGATTGCTAGGTCTGGTGTTTACTGTTCCTAATTCTCTAATTCCAAACACCATTGTGAATCTTGATTTTGTTTTCTGTTAAATTTTTTTCTATAAGGAGTGTATAATTCATTAAAAACTATGATGAATTGCTTATAAAAATTCCTACATTCGATAAATATTGTTTTTTGAAGTCCTTCTTCTTCAGTCATTTGTCTCCAAAATTTTAATAAAACTTTAATATGGGCCAAAATTTTCTTGTTTCCTTGCGATACATTACTTAAGAAAAGATGAGAAATTAGGACAATGCACAGAAAGTGAGAGACTTTGTAATTTTGTAGCTTTCTCTCTCTCATTCTCTCTCTCTCTCTCTCTCTTTCTCCATCCCTCCCTATCTCCATCCTTTCCTCCCTCTCTCCTCATATTTTTTGAATTAGCCTTTCTCTGTGTAGCAGCCCTGTCTGTCTTAGCTAAAACTTGCTTCTTAGGTAAGGCTGGCCTGCAAATCAGAGACATCTGCCTACCTCTGCCTCCTGAGTGTTGGGAATATGCAGAGAGTGACTTAGTAAGACTCAGATGGAAATGGGATTTCTTTATCACTCCCTCCCCTCAAGGCTCAGATATCTATTCAGAAGAAGAGGCAGAAAAATTGTAGAAGATAAAGGTTGTAGATGACCTTAAGGAAACAATGTCTTCCACATATGCCCATACATGCACACAAATAAATAAATTAATAAATAATGTTCAGAAATAAAAATAACTTATCTTCTATTTAATATCTAAAAAAACAAATATTTAAAGCTAAAGTTATTGATGAAAGCAGCAATCATGTATATTGCATGATCCACAACAAACCCATGTAGAAATAAAATTTAAACATAAGAAATATTTCAAGAATATAAATTTTTAAAATGTATTTAAAACGTTCAAAACTAAGCCATGAAAACACTGGCAAAACAGTTAAAAATGTCATAATCATGAAAATAACATGAATATTCTTAAAGGATAAACAAGTTGGGAATTGCATACCTAAAACAAGTGTTACTTATAGTTAGTCGCAATTTCAAAATGCAGTTTTTGAGTTGAACAGATGGCACTATTTCAGCACCGTAATCATTAGCAGCACTATATAATACATTTTGTTTGCTTATGTTAAAGTGCCAATTATGCGTTTTCCTCATTATTATTTGAATGAATTCATTTTTAGAAACAAATTTTTAAAAGAAAAATTATAAGCTAATTCTAAACTATAAAATTAATATTTTTCTTAAAAGCAAACTGTTTCTCAAGCAAATGAATTATATTGCTATCTCCTTATCTTTCACATATATTACTGTCTCCTTATCTTTCAAAATCATAACAGTATATACAACTATTTTATTCAGGGTTTCAATTTTTTTTAGTGTTTCAATTTTTAAAAAACTTTGTATCAATATTTTCACTTCAGACAATTGACAAATATTAACATGTTTATTTCTACTAAAACTGGAAATAGTGATTATAGTATTGTCTTCCATAAGTTTAATATATTCTCTAAAAAGAGCTGTTGAGTAAAATCTAAAACCAAATACAAGCTAAAAATATTATTGAGAGTTGGAGAGATAGCTCACCAGTTAAGAGCACTGGCTGCTCTTCCAGGGACCCTGGCTCAATTCCCAGCATTCACATGGCAGCATACAACTGTCTGTAGCTCCAATTTCTGAGGATTAAATACCCTCACATACACATGCAGGCAAAACACTAATGCTCATAAAAATTAATTAATTAAAAATTATTGTATAAATTTAAGTGCATATGCTTTCTGTATACCTCCCTAGAAATATTGTTATGGTACACAATCAACTTCAAAGTTTCACTGCATAAAATTGTTCACTGTAGTTTTGTGCTGATCAATCAATTTTAGACATATTTGTTCTTTGGGAAAAGGGTCATATGTATAGTTTGGAATGAAACCATACAAATTTGTTTCCTTACTTCTACAAACTGGCCCGATTCATTACACTGGAAAGGAAGGTAGCTCACAATCTGATTTAGGCTGCTCAAAGGGTTCTTTCTTCTGCCTCATAAAAAGGAAACTGACTTTGGGTAAGCAGAAACAATTGGGTGGGGAGCATAAGAAGTTGGAGGAAGACAAGCAGACAAGAGTGACTGAATGCTTTTTTAGAGTGCCTGAAAGCTAGGTTCCCTGAAGTGAGGGTGAAAGAGGTGTAGAAGGCAAATGGTCCAGAGAAATGTGGGAAAAAAGAGAAAAGCATGTAGTGTAAAATGACTTTTTGACATTTAGCCAAGTTTTGCCTCAAATCATTAGAGATAGGCAAATGCAGAGAAACTATCAAAGCAGATCTTTGCACTCCATCTCTTTGAGTTAGGCCAGTGCACCTTGTTATTTATATATCCCCTGCCTAGACTCCATTTCTCCCCTTCAAGACCTATACCATTTTACCTTTTAGATTTCAACAATAGTATCTCATTCTTGGGTGATGGATAGATGGCTTAGCAGTTAAGAGCACTTGCTGCTTCAGAAGAAAACCAGGGTTGGGTTCCCAGCACCCACACAATAGCTCACAACTATTTAATTCCAGATGCAGGGGGTTTGTTGTCCTTTTATAGGCTCTTTAGGCACTGTCAACATGTAGTGTATACTTTACATATGGGCAAACATACAAATATGATAAAATTAAATAAACCTTAAAAACATTTCTTCCTTCAGAAAGAGTTTGGACAATTTCCCAAATCATTATGGTATTATTCCTCTGTCATGTTACATTGGTATTTAGAACTACTGTTGTCATATCTCTCATCTGAGGATTTTTAGTTAAATATATGTGTTTTCTTGTGCAATATAAGGTCTTTGAGACAATGTTTACAATTGTTACTATTGAATTTCAAGCTTGAAATACTCTACATATTGTATTGGTTGAATGACTGAGTTAATTTACAAATAAAACTTTTCAGGTCAATGTGTAAATACATTCTGTATTTTCCCCACATCCCTTCAGATTTCTTTTATTATTTCTATATGTTAACATGTTCATAGTTCACTCAGTTTAAATACTGGTTGTAAAAATTTAGCATTGCATTGTAGGTATATATGAGAAACCAGTGATTTGGATCAAACTGAAACTAGATATCAATAGTGACTTGTAGTCTCTACCAAAAAAGTTAGAATCATATAAAAGAGGAGCTTAAAAAATAATGCTGACTGACTGCATGAATTGGAAAAATAATTTCAAACATATGGAGGTTGCAGATTTTGGAATTGAGGTTGAGTATATAAAAATCACTGCAGCTTTTTAAAAATTCACTTTTAAAAAATATCTTTGAGCATCAAGCTGGTACAATCAATTTACCAATCAAAAATATAAATGATATTGTAAAACTATGTATCTCTTGAAAATAGTAGACTTAATTTTACTTTTACTACCAGCTGAATAAAAGTTCACTTTTTTTTTCTAATCAAAATAACTCCTCCTGCTGCTTCTAAAAGCAATGAAATGCCTAAAATCATGTTATTTTATGATAACAATTTTCCAGCTGCTAAGATAGAGGCATTTCTAACCTCCCATATCTATTATAAATGACACTGAAATTATCATCCTTAGGTTGAAAAAGAGGGTGAAATATTTGTCACAATACAGTCTCTCCACCCCGCCATCCTGAGAAGAATGCTATGACTAAAATTAGAGTGCAGGCAGCATTACTTAATTTCAGTCTTTTGCAGAAGGAGGAGAGCATTGGGCCTGAGGAGATAAATAGACATCAGAACAAAGAGAAGCTAGTCAGTTCCTGCTGGTTTCTTCACACCCTGAGTGCTAAGCCTATAGTCATCCAAGAAGCAGATGCTAGGCTTAAAACTCAATTAAGGGTGCCGGTAAATTGCAGTAAAGCTTAGATTTTGTTTTCTTCTGGATAAAAAAAAACACATTTCATTTATCAAACAAGTCTTGATTTTTCCTAAGGTTTCACTTTAATTTCACATTCCCTAATGTGTTAAAATAACCCTGAAAATGGTGTCAACCCAATTTTACAATAATAAATTAACTTACATCTCACATGAAAAATCCCTGCAGATCAGTTAACAAGACCTGTCTTGAGATGCTTAACTTTAAAAATTAATAACTGTGTATGAATCATACATTTAAAATTTCAATATATTTCTGTTGGTTTGAAGATCTATTTTGGGCTACAGAAAAACACTAGCAAATTACATTAGTGAAAAAATTACAAAGATATTTAATTGTCTAAACAATATTATATTTGAGTGGTTTTACATTAAACAGCCACATCATGCTTTTATATCTGAAGCCTTGAAAAGTAAATTAGAAGAATACAATGATTGAGTATTTCAGTTAATTAAGGAACAAAGTTTTCTTTCATTAAATGTTTCTAATGGAAGCTGCATTACTAATATGAACTTTTGGTCATGCTTAGAAAATTATGTAATTTATCATTATGATTAGCACTTTAATAATTAAGTATATATTTTCTATGTAAACTCCTGAAATACAGATATTGTGAATGAAACATATGTTAATATAGATATTCTAACACAAAAATTAAGATTCCTTGTCATTTATAAACCTGTACTATTTTTGATGACTGCTTTTCATTCTCCTTTATGTCTTACAGAAATGGGTGTTACATATTGTATATACTTATTTATTTATAGATTCATTAAATGACTTTTACACTTCACTTCTTATCCTTCACACCCCTTCTTCACTGTTATATTTCCTCTTTTTGTTTGTCTGTCCCACATATGCATGTGTTTGTATGTATACATACAAACGCATATATACATGTACATATATATGCGCATATGTGTATACACACACACACACATACACGCACAGAAGCCTTCCATGTCCCTCTTTCTTAATTGTACATCTGCAACCATCAATATGACTGCCAAAGCAGCTTATTTGCTCTTTACAGTCAGCTGCAGCTGGGATCACGGGCTTTCTCATGGTTTCTGGTCATAACACAGAGCAGGAACAGACCCACACCCAGCCCCCTGGCTACAGAAGTATAAGACAAGGTCCTAGGAGCTAGCCTGGACCATGGACATCAGCATAGCTTCATGTTACAGCACAGGCTACCAACATCAATATGACATCCTGTGTTGTACTGCTTTCAGACATCAGAATGGCTGAGGGCTTCTGCATAGACCATGGACATCCATGAGGTATTTGGTAGTTAATATGGGCCATGAACATCCACACAGATCCTGGCTGTAGGACCATGGACATAGACATGGCCTTCAGAGGCAGCACAGTGGTGGGGCATCATAATGGCCTCACGTGTCAGTGCAGGCCACCCAGGTGCCAGCACAGCCCACAGACATCATCACCCATGAATTTTCAACAATAGAGTTGCCTGTACAAGATTTGCACAAGACAATAGCAGCTGACATGCCAACTTGTATGGAGGAAAGGTGCACAAGGCCCTACCCTATATGAAGAGCTATAGACAGTCAATAATTGCTGAGGAAGAATCAGTTTTCTTTAGGGATTCAATTCGTGATAGGTTACACATACCCAAGTAAGTGATGAACACTAAACCCATGAATGTAAGGGCAACACTAATTGGATTCAGTAACATACACAAACATGCACACACACATATTATATATAATGTGTGTAATGATAATTATATGAAGACATGATTTTGATAGGGGGATGTGGACTGGGAACATGGGAGGAGTTGGAGAAGTGAGAAGCAGGAATGCTGTTAAATGTAATATACTAAAGTAAGAAACTCTCAAAATCAATAAATTGGCCAGGTGGAGAGGTACATACCTGTTATCACAACCCTCAGCAGGAGGATCTCTGTGAGTTCGAGGCTGGCCTGGTCTACAAAGAGAGTTAAGCCATCCAAGGCTATATAGAGAAATTTTGTCTCAAAAAACAAAAGCTAAAACAAAAACAAAAACTTTGATGTGAAAATACTCAATAAAGTACTAGCAAACTGAATTCAAGAACACATCAAAACTATCATTTACCATGACAAAGTAGTTTTCATCCCAGCCATGCATGGGTGGTTCAATATACAGAAATCTGTCAATGTAATTCATCATATAAACAAACTGAAACAAAAATCACATGATCATCTTCTTAGATGCCAAAAAAGCATTCAACAAAATCCAACACCTATTCATGTTAAAAGTCCTGGAGAGAAAAGGGATACAAGGAACGTACCTAAACATAATAAAGGCAATATACAGCAAGTTTATAGCCAACATCAAACTAACTGGAGAGAGACTAAAATAAATTCCACTGAAATCAGGGACAAGACAAGACTGTGCACTCTCTATATCTTCAATATAGTGCTTGAAGCCCTAGTCAGAAAAATAAGACAACTAAAGAAGATCAAGGGGATATAAGTCAGAAAAGAAGTCAAACTATCATTATTCCCAGATGATATGATAGTATACATAAGTGACCCCAAAAATTCTATAAAGTAACTCCTATTACTGATAAACACTTTCAGCAAAGTGGCTGGATACAAAGTCAATTTTTAAAAAATGGTAGCCCTCCTGTATACAAGTGAAAAACAGGCTGAGAAAGAAGTTAGGGAAATTACACCCTTCACAAATAATATAAAGTACCTTGGTGTAACTCTAATCAAAAAAGTAAAACATTTCTATGAAAAAAATCTTTAAATCTCTGAAGAAAGAATTTGAAGATTTCAGAAGATGGAAAGATCTCCCATGCTCCTGGATCGGGAGAATCAACATAGTAAAAATGTCCATCTTACCAAAAGCAATCTACAGATTGAATGTAATTCCCATCAAAATACCCACACAATTCTTTACAAACTTTGAAAGATCAATTCTCAACTTCATATGGAAAACAACAACAACAACAATAAAACCAGAATAGCTAAAATGATCCTGTACAATAAAAGATCTTCTGGAGGAATTTCCATACCTGATCTCAAGCTGTACTATAGAGCAACAGTAATAAAAACAGAATGGTACTGGAATAGAAATAGTCTGGTTGATCAATGGAATCTAGTCAAAGAACCAGAAATAAACCCAGATACTTACGGACACTTGATTTTTGACAAAGAAGCCAAATCCATACAATGAAAAAAGATAGCATCTTCAACAAATGGTGATAGTCTAACCGGATGGCTACATGTAGAAAAATGAAAATTAGTCCATATCTATCACCCTGCACAAAGCTGAAGTCCAAATGGATTAAAGACCTCAACATAATACCAAACACACTAAATCTGTTAGAAAAAAGTTGGGAAGAGCCTTGAGCTCATTAGCACAGGAGACAACTTCCTAAACAGAATACCAACAGCTCAGGCCCTAAGATCAACAATTAATAAATGGCACCTCATGAGGCAGGAGACACTGTCAACAGAACTGGGAAGAGATCTTCACACATCTTACATCTGACAAAGGTCTAATATCCAAAATATATAAAGAACTCAAGAAATTAAACACCACCTAACCAAATAACCCAATTGAGAAATGGGGTGCAGAACTAAACAGAGAATTCTCAGCAGAGGAATATCAAATGGCTGAGAAACACTTAAAGAAATGTTCAACATCCCTAGTCATAAGGGAAATGCAACTCAAAACAACTCTGAGATTCCATCTTACACCTATCTGCATGACTAAGATTAAAAAACTCAGCTGATTGCACATGCTGGTGAGGATGTGAAAAAAGGGAAACATTCCTGCATTGCTGGTGGGAGTGCAAACTTGTACAACCACTTTGGAAATCAATCTGGTACTTTCTCAGGAAATTGGGAATAACTCCACCTCAGTACCCAGCAATACCACTCCTGGGTTTATGCCCCGAAGATGCTCCATCATACAGCAAGAACATTTACTCAACTCTGTTCTTAGCAGCTTTGTTTGTGATATCCAGAATCTGGAAACAAACTAGATGTCCCTCAAATGAAGAATGGGTAAAGAAACTGTGGTACATTTATACAATGGAATACTATTCAGCTATTAAAAACAAGGAAATCTTGAAATTTGCAGGCAAATGGATAGAACTAGAAAAGATCATTCTGAGTGAGGTAACCCAGACCTAGAATGACAAGCATGATATATACTTACTTATAAGTAGATATTAGCCACATAACACAGGATAATTACACTACAACACAGAGATTGATATGTCAACCAAGGACCATGTATGATGTGAACCTAGACCATCTGCTCAGATGTAGCAGCACAGTTTCCTTGTGGATCCCAAATTGTGGAGAGTAGGGACTACATTGGACATGCACTCTGGCCATTGAACTTATATCACGTCCACCTGGCAGGAAGGCCTTAAAAGGGTACAGAGGAATAGGTTACCAGAAAGGGCTAGGTCATGGACACAATTAAACTGTAGTAGCACTGTGTATCAAACATTTTATTAAGACAATTAAAAAACACACTATGTATACTGGCTGGGAAAAATAAGAATCCTCAGAACAATGAGGTAGAAATGAGTTAAGTAAGGAAGGTATTCCATTGGCTAAGATAAAAAAGCATGCTCACATGTTATTTATACTGACCTTAGCATTTTAGAAAGCAATATGATTTGCAAGCAGTCAGGACAAAAGGCTGTGATGATGTATGTTTGAAATCATAGCATTTGGGTGTTGAAGTAGAAACTGTGAGTTTAAGGCTGGCCTGGGATACTGAGAAAGACCCTATGACAGGGTGGTAAGATAGCAATTTAAGGTTAGAGAGATTACACAACAATTATGAGCACGTATTGATCTTACATACAATCTGACTTTGGTTTCTATCACTCATAACTTTAGCTCCAGTGAAACCCACACCCTTTTCTGGCCTCTGCAGGTATATTCACTCATGTTCACATACCCACACATAGATCCACACATATATGCACATCATTAATAATAAAACAAAGGAAATTTTAATGACATTACACTGCATATATTAAATATCCAAATCCTATAAATATACATTCCTGACACTTTTACCATGAGTGAGACTGGCAGGAGGAAAGTGAAGAGAGAAATGTTACAATTATATTTCAATCTCAAGAAGTAAAATGAAAAATATAAATGAATAGAAAAATGGTCATTTTTCTGATTATTATAAAATATAATTAGATCAATTGGTAAGCCTTACAAATAGTCCTACCACTGCATAAGAAATACATAATACTTAATGTATAAAGGTAAGAATAACATAGTACAGAAGAAATAATAGATACCCCAGTGTTACAAATTATATGAACTAATTTGATGAATTACAGTGCTTTATAGATTATTTTTAGTAAATTAGATTTTGGACTGGTGAGATTGTTCAGTGGGTAAAAGTACTTGTGAAAACACGAGGATCTGATTTAGAATCCTCAGCACCCAAGTCAAAGAGTAACTCATCAGTAAAAAACATGGCTACTCCTCCAGTGGACCCAGACTCAATTCCCAGTACCCACATGGTAGATCATAACTGTCTATAATACCAGTTATTGATAAGTAATCTGATGATTCTCCTCTGCTCCCCAGGGGTTGCCAGGCATTCATGTTATGCATAGATACACATGCAGGCAAAATACTCAAACACATAAAATACTTTTTTTAAGCTTTCAGTATGGTTTCACACACCTATAAAATTAGTAGTGGATCTCAGGACCCTAGTTAAGTCATTGCGGTTCAGTGACACAGGAGGATACCACTGGCCTCCTTTGGCCTCCAAATGTGCTCCCAGTGCCCACTTGCACCTGGATACTAACATGCATTCAACGCATGCCCACAAAACCACACATACACAAAACACAAAACTGATCATTTTATTTTGACAAATGTCATCACTATAAAATTCACTAAAACAACTTGGAAAAGCTGTTGAGTTAATCTAGTCAATGAATCATACTGCATAAAATTTCCTGGCAACCATTTTCACCGTTGCTTTTAAGTCAGTAAACCCATTAACTTTATTTATTTTTTTCTTTCCTTAACTGGACAAAACATTTTTATTGCTAATGAGGTTTACATTTCAACCTACAACAGGTTTTCACATTAAAAGGCTAATGCTTCAGCAGATGTTAAACACAACATATGGTTGGGAAAATGTTTTCTCCTCTTTGACTCTAAAATATTTTCACACATTTAGAAAGCAGTACTTGAAATTATCCATTTTGTTACTTAATGAGTTAGACCCCAGATGCCCAATAGAATTAAAATGCTTTAAAATCATTCTGAATACTGTTTAAGCCAATAAAATTAAAAACTGTACTTATTTCTTAAATCTTAACAATTATATAGTAGGAATTTTCAAAATGCAAAACAATAGTTGGCCTAGTCTATAAACATGCTGTAAAAACTTGCTCATACTTAAGACATAATTAAGGCAGTTATGAAGATATAAAATAATGAAAACTTCCATGGAGTCCAGGGACATCATGCTTTTGGCATGCATCCCTTTTTATAGCCAATGACACATTACTAGTAAACGTTCCTTACTTAGTTCAACCTGACTTCCTACAAACAAACAACATGTAATTGGGATGTTCATAGATTGATACTGGATGAGCATAATAAAGGGTTCTACTTCTGCACATCTTTGGAATTAAAACAAAAGGCACAAAACCTACAATTAACAGCAGAGATAACGTATAATTTTCCAAAGCCCAATAGCAGTTTTTATATTCCTCCACTGTGCTTCCTATGTTGGCCTATCTGCTTTAGATTCTTCCCTGGGAAAGTTGAGCATTTATACGTGTTGAATTGAAGTGTCTTTTTCTGTGACCTGTAAGGGTTAGTCATAAAGCTGTACTGTTGGGGAAACACGGGCCCCATGTTGCCTTTCTGCTGTTAGAGAAGTTGTCATTTGCTTCACACAAAGGAAATGCCTGTGGGTTGCACCACAGTAGAGACACTGTTTGTCAAACATCCTTAATCAGCAAATGCATCAGTGAGTAGAGTCATGCGTGAAGCATCTTTCCCAACACTGTGACTCACAAGCCATCTTGTCAAACTCTCTGCCAAACACATCATCTAAATAATTCAGTGGGGTAAAAGAACAATGCCATGTAAATCAAGAGAGAGAACAGTAAAAAAAATTAGTTTTGGCACATTACTGCAGATGTTAGAGTATTTGTATGTATAAATTTATTTAACATGAAAGACTATAAATTAATTTTGGTGATTTCATCATATTTTATGCACTGAATCTTAGCAGTATCAAAGCAGATCATTTAGAGTCAAACATATAAGCATAACACCATAAGTACAAAAGTGTTTTTCTTTAGTTTATAAAATTAGCTTGTAGTGAAATGCACATGGATAGAAATAGGTGCAGACATTATGTCCGAAAAGTTTTTTTGATACTTGAAATTTAAAATTTTATACAAGTATTATAGAAAGTAAACATTTATCATTGCATTCTAGTTGCTAGGCAATGATTATAAATTGTATAAGAAAAATGCATTATACTTTGTCTAAGTCTCATAGTATGAGGAAAGAAAAATCAAATGTAGGACATAGTAATAGATCTAAATATAGTAAATCCATTGAAATCAGCTCTTTAAAATACCAAGATTTTAAAGAAAACTTTCTTCTGGTGAAAACAATTGTATAGCCATCCCATGAAATGCCATAACAATATTAAAGGCGTGATGCTTTGTGAAAAATGAAAACTCTTGGATATTCCTTACTATGTTATTATTTTTAGTTCTTAAAACAAACACATGTGATTATCTCTGAAATGTGAAAGCGTGGAAGCATTTTGGGATGTAAATTTTAGGTTGACAATTATTTAAAGCTCCTCAAAGGTTTAACCCATTGTGCTCATTAATAAACAGAAAATATCTACTTTGTGAGGTCAGTTGTCTCTCCACTGTTGGTTCTTTTTTACTTGTGAAAGGACTTTTAAATTTTGCTCTTACCACCTGTACTTTTTATGTCATGCTCCAAACTCTGGCCAAGACTGAAGTCCAGAATCTTTTCCCAAGTTCTTTTCCTATAGATAAAGATATTCAAGTATTAAATAGAATCTATTTTGACTTCATTTTTATATATGAGTTTCATCCATCTGCTTGCAGAGAAGCATTTCTGAGTAGGATTTATTGAAGAAATTTTCTTTTCTCATTGTTGCTTTTGACACCTCATTCATAAATGCAATGCTTTATTTCCGGGCTTCATTCTGGTCAGGTAGTTTAAATGTTTGTTTTTATACCACTTACATTTCACTATTTGATTATTATTTTATTATTTGTAGTAGCACAATACTTTCACCTTTGCTGTTTTGGTTCAAAATTATTTTGGCCATTTGTGATTTTTTTTATGGATACATTTTTAAATCTGTGAAAAAATGCCTCTAGGATCTTGATGGAAAATGACTTGCATGTGCGGATTGCATTTGGCCTGAGGAATTAGGAGAATCCAAGAAGCTTTCAAGGAGTCAACAGAGTAGTCCTAGGTGCACAAAATATCCAGTTAGTTTTTTCTTTTTATTAAAAATAGATCTTTTCATGTAATACATTCTGATTATGGTTTCTTCTCTCACAATTCCTCCCAGTTCCTTTCCTCTTCCATCCCATCCAGATCTATACACTTTCAATCCCTCCCTAGAAAACAGACATCTAGAAATAATAATAAGATAAAACAAAAACAAGTCAGAATTGGACAAGGAAACCCCAACAGAAGAAAAAAGAAAAAACAACAACAACAAACAAAGAAAAACAAAAAAAAAACCCACATATACATGCAGAGACACACTTTGAACACACAAAAATGACACAAACACACAAAACAAGAAACCATAATAAAGGCAAAGGGCCTGTAAGAATAAAAAAAAATGGCCCTAACACAATATTATGAGACAAAGGATCTCCAGGGATGCCATTAAAATCATTTTGTTTGGTCATCATGTGCTGGGCATGGGACCTACCCTTTAAAGTTGTGTAGCTGAGTCATGAAGTAGATTAATTCCCATCTTCTGGAGGAACTGTATGATAATTTCAATAGTAGCTGTACAAGTGTGAAAACCCACCAATGGATGACTGTTCTCTTTACACCACATTGCCACCAGAATGAGCTGTCATATGTTTTTTTTTCTTTTTTCTTTTTTTTTTTATTAATTTATTCTTGTTGCATCTCAATGTTTATCCCATCCCTTGTATCCTCCCATTCTTCCCTCCCTCCCATTTTCCCATTATTCCCCTCCCCTATGACTGTTCCTGAGGGGGATCACGTCCCCCTATATATTCTCATAGGGTATCAAGTCTCTTCTTGGCTACTTGCTGTCCTTCCTCTGAGTGCCACCAGGTCTCCCCCTCCAGGGGACATGGTCAAATGGCTTTTCTGGTTGGTATAAGGCAAAATCTCAAACTAGTTTTGATTTGTATTTACTTGACAGCTAAGAATGTTGACAATTTCTTTAAGAACTTCTCAGTCATTTGAGATTCTCCTGTTGGTTATTTTGTTTAGCTCTGTGCCCATTTTTTAACTGGGTTATTGTGTTTGTTGGTGCTTAATGTTTTGAGTTCCTTGTATATTTTGGATATTGGCCTTCTGTCAGATGTACAGTTAATAAAATCTTTTCCCACTCTGTTGCCTACTACTTTGTTCAAGTGATGATGTCCTTTGCCATGAGGGCATATCTATTTATTGTTAATCTTAGGACTTGTGCCAATGATGTTCTGTTTAGAGTCTTTTCTTGTGGCCATGAGTTCAAGGTTATTCCCACATTTTCTTCCACAAAATTCAGTGTATCTAGCCTTATGTTGAGATCTTTAATCCCTTTAGACTTGAGTTCTGTGCAGATGAATAAGTATGTATCTATCTGTATTCTTTTACATGCAGCTATCCAATTTGACCAGTGTCATTTCTTGAAAATGATGTTTTCTTTCCAGTGTGTATTTTTGGTCTCTTTATTAAAAGTGCACAGGTATGTAGATTTACTTCTTCCTGGTCTTCAATTCTATTCCATTGATCAATGTGTCTGTTCTTGTGCCAGAATCATGCTGGTTTTATTACTATATATTTGTAGTAAAATTTGGGAGTGTGGATGGTGATATTTCTAGCAGTTAATTCTTTTATTATTCAAGATTGATTTTTTTTGTTTTTCTTTTTTCTTTTTTTTTAAATTGATTTATTCTTGTTACATCTCAATGGTTATCCCATCCCTTGTATCCTCCCATTCTTTCCTCCCTCCCATTTTCCCCTTATTCCCCTCCCCTATGACTGTTCCTGAGGGGGATTTCCTCCCCCTGTATATGCTCATAGGGTATCAAGTCTCTTCTTGGTAACCTGCTGTCCTTCCTCTGAGTGCCACCAGGTCTCCCCCTCCAGGGGACATGGTCAAATGTGAGGCACCAGAGTACGTGAGAAAGTCATATCCCACTCTCCACTAGGACAGAGAGGAGGTCCTCCAGCTTTTTGTTAATGTAGTTAAGAGTTTGTGAATCTTGATTTTCTCAAAGAATCAATTCATTGTTTCATTGTTTTCGTTGCTTTGTTTATTTGTTTTATTTTATTGATTTTAGTCCCTGAGTTTTATAATTTCCTGCCTTCTACTTTGTATACATTTTATTGTTTTTCTACAGTTTGTAGGTGTTCCGGTAAGTTATTAATATGAGGTATATAGATTTTTTAAAACACAGATATTTAGTGTTATGAATTTGTCTTTAGAACCATTTTCACTGTGTCCTATAAATTTGGGTATACTGTGTTTTTATTTTCACTCAATTCTACAAAAATATGTAATATAGTTAATTTCTGGTCTTCCCTATTTTTACTCAGTAGTGAGTTGTTCAGTTTCTACAGGTTTGTAAGCTTTTTATTGTTTCTATTTTTCTTCATATCCAGCTTTAGTCTGGTGATGCAAGGAGTTATTTCAATTTTTTGTATCTGTTCATTCTTGACTTCTGTACAAGTTGTTGGTCAATTTTTGAGAAAATTCTACAATATGTTGAAAAGAAAGTGTATTCTTTTGTGCTAGGGTAAAATGTTCCGTAAATATCTGTTAGATTATTTTGGTTTATGACATCTGTTAGCTCTAACATTTCTCTGATTATTTTTTGTCTGGGCAACCTGTCTATTAGTGAGAGTGGAGTATTGAAGTATCTCCATATCAGTGTCTGATGGTCAGTATGATATTTAAGAGTATGTTTCTCTTATGAACTCGGGTACTCTTGTGTTTAGGACCATGCTGGGCCATGTTGGGCCACGTTGATGTGAGTGGCCTTTGCAGCTACCTGAAGCCATATTAATATTCGTGATCCATGCTGTCACTAAATACTATGTCTGTGTCTGTGGTCCTATTCATCAGAGGGCTGTGTTGATGTTGTCAGCCTGAGTTAACAGCAAAGGATGTCTGTGGTCCTTGCTGCCTCCTGAAGCCATGTTGATGTGAGTGGCATGTGCTGGCATCTGAGGCTATGTTGATGTCTTTCATCTATGTGGCTGCAAAGGATTATGATGGTGTCTGTGGCCCATGCTGCAGCAGAGGGTCATGTTAATATCCGTGGTCTGAACTGCCACCTGGAGAACATGCTGAGGTCCGTGGCCTGTGCTGATACTGGAGACCATGTGAAAGTCCATGATCCTTGATCCTGCTAACTGTAAAGTGTAAAAAGTTATTTTTGCCATGTAATTGATGACTGAGGACTCACAGTTGAGAAAAACGGACAGAGCCTAGACAGGAAGCCATCAAAGAGATCCCTTAACATTTGTGATAAGGATGCTGAAGTGTATCGCTCCACAATCAATGGTTTCTGGCAGTGGTGTGGGTAGGGAGAGATTTAGTTTTCTTTAAGGTCTGGCCACCAAGAGTTTGAAAATGTTCTGCTGAGTATATGGTAAATACAAATTAAATTTGTTTTTATTTCTTTTGGTTTGTTTTTTTGTTTGTTTTTGGTTTTGTTGTCCTCCTCCTCTTCCTCCTTCATCTTCTTTTTTGTAGGGAAGTCACAAAGGTCGGAAGCAGATCTGGGGGGGGGGACTGGTAAGTGGGTTTGTCTAGGGGTCATGTTGTGAAATTCCCAAATAATCAATAAAAAGATTATGAAGAAAAAAAAAATGAATGTCCCCCTGGTGGATTTTTTTTTTTTTTTTGTGAGTGTGTAGCACCCTACTGTGTCTCCTTTGATTAATTTTGGTTTGAAGTCTAATTTGTAAGATATAGAAATGGCTATATCATCTTGCTTCTTAGAACCATTCTTTCAGCACAACCTAGTTGCATTTCTTGTGTGTTTTAATTTTCATTCAATTCTACAAAAATATGTAATATAGGTAATTTATGTCTTTCCCTATTTTTCACTCAGTAGTGACTTGTTCAGTTTCTACAAGTTTGTAAGATTTTTATTGTTTCTATTTTTCTTCATATCCAGCTTTAGTCTTTGCAGATTCTTTCTACCAAAATGGAGACAGTGAGCCAAAGCCCCTAGGTGAGGATGAGGAGGATGATTGTATTGACAGCAGACATAGCACAGTATTCTTAACAAGATCTGAGGTATATTTCTGTGGCACTAAGAAAAAAGCATAAAATAAGAAAAATTCATCACATGAGAAAATGGAGAAAGCAGGATGGTAATCTTGCCAACTGCACACACCTTTTGCCATGTTTGTGAGGCATTTTCCTTATATAAGAGGGCTCAGTTCACCGTGGGCCATGCCATCGCTAAGCGTGTAGGTGGATCTGAGCCATATGAGAAAGGGAGCTGAGTAGGCCAGAGGAAGTAAGACAGTACACAGTGTTCATCTGTGGTCTCTATTTCAATTTGCTCCTCCAGGCTCCTATCTTGACTTCTCTCCATGTTGGATTGTAACTAGTAAACCAAATAAGCCCATTTCTCTCCAGTTTGTTTTTGGCCAATGTGCTAGTTTGATTTACAATGATCCCTATAGGCTCATATATTATAATGCTTGGTTGTGGAGCCAGGGAACCAAGGGACTGGGAGGAGCCAGCTTGGAGCAAGAGTGAGGTCGAAATGTGTTCAAACCTGAGATAGGCAAGAGTAGAACTGCTCCCCAGGGCCCTGGCCTGAGCCTTCATGCCTTGGTGAACATAGCCCTGTGCCCTCACTCCTTCCTTCCTGGGAGGTCACATAGCCTGACAGCTAGCTTAAACTTCCTTTCCCCTTATAAAGTAATGTCCATCAGCACTTGGAATTCTTCCTTATGCAAATGAGGCATCCTCAACACCTTGGTCCTGGCCAATGATATATACACTCACTTTACTAGCCCCTACTCACCCCATAAAAGTTTAAATAACCTTTGCTTCCCCCAATTAAACAAGCTGTCTCACTGAAGCTATCTGCCCAGAGAAGTCTGCTTCTAATATACTCAACTCTACCTGAGGTCTCTTCATTCCCAGTTGTTCTTGCCTCGTGTCCCCATTCTGAATCCACCAGTTGTGATTGCAGTGATCATGCCACGACAGGCAGGGAAACAATCTGGATGACACTTGATCTTTAGCTGGTGAAACTTTTTGGAAAAGCTTAGGAGGCGTAGCTTTGTTGAAGGAGATGTATCATTGGAGATAGGCTTTGAGGTTTCCCTTCTCTCTCTCTCTCTCTCTCTCTCTCTCTCTCTCTCTCTCTCTCTCTCTCTCTCTCTCTCTCTCTCTCTCTCTCTCTCTCTCTCTCTCTCTCTCTCTCTCTCTCAAATGTTTTCTCAGCATCTTAGTTCAGTTAATTGTCCAGCTCCATGCCTACCTGTAGGCTGCTATACATTTTTCCCTGTTGGTCATGGACTCATCCTCAGAAATTGTAAGCAAGGTACCAATTACATGTTTACTTTGATAAGTTGCCTAACTCATGATGTCTTTTCACAGCAATAGTAAGTTTCACAGTAACAAAAAGAATCAGTGCTTAATCACAGCAACAAATTAAGACTCAAGGGAAATGTCATGGATAAGACAGTTTGGTAAGGAATAATTGTCATTATATTAAAATTAGGGCAACAATTGACTTAAATAAAACACAAATCTAGATTCAGTAAAGAAAAATGTCATTCTAAAGGATTGTTGGGAAACAAGGTATTGTAATAATAGCAGTGCTATAATATTCTATCCTATCCTAAGACATTTTGGGAATGGCATTTTTGTTGTTCTAAAACCATTAGACTATATTTTTCTCCTGGTTCTAGATACCAGCAGTCTCATGTTAGAAGATTCATGGTTTCTCAGAATTTCATCCATTACTTTGTCCTAGCTTGTGATCGTGGCCTTATATCATTGATTAAACTGACCTTCCATAATGATGCCAGTTAAATTAATCTTTTCCAAAGATATTAAGAAAATGAAAAACAAAAGTAACATATTCAGAGAAAATATTTTATCACATATATTTTGTGAACAGAATGCATAATTTCCAGAACTCAATAACAAGCAAACAATTTAATTTTTTAAAGTGCCAGAATGAAAAAAATTTACTAAATAAGAACTATATAATAACAAAAATCACATAAAAAGATATTCAGTATATTGGGGGAAATTAAAATTAATGTGATGCTTCTTTACACCACTTAGAATTGTTCAATATATAAAGAAAATATTTTATTCTTAAAATATATTCATAATTAAATGCATATAAATATAAGTTGGAGTCTTTGAAAATACACTAAACTAGTGGAGTGTATAGTAATATTCAAATTTTTATTTTTCAACTATGTAAGTACTGAGTGTTACTATTTCCACACATTGTCAAGTGAAAAAACATTTGATTATTTTCATAAGTTATCAACTAAGTTAGAAAATTATTGCTTTATTGATTCTAAAATATTTTTAAAAGTTTATATTTTATATGCTTATAAGTTAATATAGTAAATAAGTATACCTCATAGTAAAAGTACACCTTATATTAAGTAATCAAATTACTCTATTATAGTTGAAGTAAAGGCAACTTATTTATCACTATTACTAAAAAAATATTGTTTTAAAAAGAAAGTATATATATATTTTTGGTTCCATATATCATGTGGCACATTAGTCCAATATTAAATGTACTCAGTAACTTGTTTGTACATGCATATATAACAGTAATTAAAGAAGAAGTTATGACTATTTGTGGGAGAAAAAAGACATGGGAGGAGCTGCATGGGCAGAGGGGTGAGAGTGATGTAGATGCTTTACTCATGTATGAGATTCTAAAACAAGGAAATTACAAAGGAAATTATGGGGCTTCCTGTTGAAATATTTTATTTTTAAAATAATGTATCTAACTGAAATTTGAATAAAATGTTTCTTTTACTTGATAGCAAAACTATAAACTTGATAATTACAAGTGATATATACGATAACAAAGACAACTACATTAGTAGGAAAAAGTTAAGAGTAAGTATGAATTATCAAGTAACAGTTTTGAAATTTTTTGATGTAATTAAAACAAGAATCAATAAAATTGTTTTAGATTTAATTAATTATTTTATTTTATTTTTGTGCATTGCTGTGTATAGGCACATAAGTGTGGCATGAGTGTAGGGATCAGGAACAACTTGTGAGAGTCAGTTTTTTCCCTTCTACTATGTGTTTCAGGTATTGAACTTAGGTCATCATGCTTGAGAGCAAACACCTTTATTTGTTGAGCCATCTCTGGGACAGAAATGAAGATTCAATATTGTTCTGAAAGAAGTTCTTTACAAAGATAAAACAATGTAAATATGGAGTGTATTCCATAAAATGTTATAAAAGGCCATGATTTCTCTTTGGAATATCATAAGTTGATTCAAATTTCAAAATGAAAAATTAGCATACATGAGAAGCTAGACAATTTATGAATAAATTCTAAAGGTAGAAAATTATTTGCATTTCAAACACTTTTAGTAGAATTTAAAGTTTATTTGTAAAAATATATTTGGATTAAGAATAATTCAAAAAATGTGGTAAATTTATATTGGAGCAATAATTTTGGTTGCAATGAAACAAAAACACATAGCATAACATTTTGCAATATTGATCTGAATTGAATACACATGATTCATTATTAGTAGTAAAACTAATAAATTTATCTATGTAAAATTAATATTTTCTTTATGATTACATTAAACTAAATGTAAGGTCTATGAATATGTGTAACCTAAGACAAGATGTTGATCTCTACACTCTACAATCTTATTTATAAAAATAGCAAAAACCAATAATTCATTAATGATGAGAAAATGAGAAGATATGGTGGTGCATGCCTTTAATCTCATCAGCATATTAACTAGAATTAAATTTTATATCATTTTATTACTATTTTTGCAACAAGGTTTCTCTGTTTAGCCTTGGCTGTCCTGGACTCATTTTGTAGACCAGGCTGGCCTCAAACTCACCATACCAGACTCCTTCTATTATTTTTTAAAGTTAGCGTGCAGGGTAATATGATTTGTTCTGGAATTTTTACATATGTATACATATATTTTTATGTCTAGATATATAGGTATAGATATAGGTATAAATAAAGATATAGATATTGTTCTTGCTGTTGTTTCTGCTGCCCTAATCCTTTCCCCCATTGCCTTGCCTACCTTCTCCTGGTGCCCTTCTTCCCCTAGATAATCTGCTTCTACTTTCACATCAAATATATTTGCTTATTCTCTTAATTTCTTCTCTTTGTCTCACCTTAAAATTTACCCATCTCTGGGTCATATTTACACACACACACACACACACACACACACACACACACAAATCTAGTGTCTACCTATGAGAGGAAATATTTAGTATTTGTCTTTTGTGTGTGGCTTATTTAAATTTGTACACATCATTTGTTATTTTAAATTTTAAAAGGTTCAATTTTATATTTCGTATTACCAATGATATTTTTTAAACTGAAATTGACTGTGTTTATGATTGCTTTAAGGGCATAAACAAGTCCACACCTTTCCTCTTTCAGGTACTGATTTCAGTAACCTATCTTTAGCATGCTTTGCCAAATTAACTACACATTCATGTTGATAAAAATTGAAGTCCACTTTGGAACATTCTTGAGTGCACAAAACATATATAATTCCTGTTTGTGTTGTGTTTCATTATGATTAATTTCCTAAATGTTTTTTAAAAGATATTTTTCTTTCTGAAAAATGATTTCTTTTTGGATATTTAAAAATCGGTATAACTAGACATTGGTACAATTGAAATTTGAATTGTTCTGAATATTATAATTTTGATTTTTGCATTTCTTAATTTTTCAATGTAAAAATCTAAGAAGTATTATTCTTTTTCTAGCAAGCCAAATGTGAAGGATAAAAGTAGATTGGCTACAAAAAATATAGTAAAAATTGATTTAGTCTCTCAAGCTCAAAGTTTGGAATGACACACTATTATTGGAATGAGGGCATGTGTGTGACATGCAGCCTAGAAGACACTCAATTGCTAGTTTAAAAGATAACCATAAGTCAAGAATCTTGGAAAGGCACTGATGATGAATAACAAAGGGAAATTGATGGGAATGGGAAAGAGATAAAAAGAGGGTGAGGGGCAAGAGAATAATCAGAATACATTGCATAGATGTATTAAAATTTTCAAGTAACATAACCAATACAAAATTTAAAAAACAAAGTAGTAATCATCTCTTCATAAGAACAAATTAAAAGTATAAAATAGGTACTATGTAAAGTAGCTGTTTGTTATTTTTTAATCTTAAGCTATGCAGATACTCTTGTCTCATACCACCAACCAAACTCACAGAATTGCTAAGGGATTGTTACCAAGTAAATGAGCACTCACATCTGTTGATTTTAACTGCAGATCTTTTTTTTCTCTGCTGGAATTTCAAGGGGATGTTCAAAACAGGTGATGCTGTGTCAGATAGTAAGAAACCTTTTTTAGTATTGAATTCTGTTCCCCAAATGACTATCTGAAATTTAATGAGCTCAAGACTTTTAAAAAACATAACTTGCAACAATCTAAGATTAAGGTTTTCTTGTTCATTTGTTTTACTTTGCTTTGATTTGTTTGCTTAAGATTCTTTCCTTCTGTATAGATTTTTCCAAGACAACAAAACTCCAAGAAAAATTTACAGCTTTGTTATTTTCTGGCATTATATTAGTTTAATGAAATGGTATTCATGTTTCATAATTGCCACATTTTGTGTTTAAAGATCATTAATAAATGTAAGCAACTTAAGTCAATCAACTTTTAAAATATAGAGAATAAAACATGTAAATGAAGGAGGCAGCATCAACAACATAACCTTTTGGTAGAGAGAATCAGTGTAATATGTTGTACAAACTCCTGTGTACCAGTAAATTCAGGGCAAAGCCTTTGAGAGATATGAACAGCTTTCAAGTTTTCATGACATTGATGACAATGACAAGGAGGTGACAAAGGGAATTTTGTACTGAAGGACTTTAAGACAACAACAAAAACAATTGGCTGAGTTGGTCAACTTTGGGTTAGATACTATGTTTATTTTGAAGGATCCTGCTTTGGGGTTAAGTAAAAAAAGCATTCTTATGAAAGAGTAAAGGAGAGTGAGCAGGGAGGTGAGGGAGCCCAAGGAGAAGCCATGGGAGAAGGAAAAGCATGATAAAAATATATTGTATGAAAACAATTTAATGGGAAAATAAATGAAAGATTACATCAACAAGAGAATCGACTTGCCTGTTATGTTGTATTTGTACAGGAAACTACATAATGCAGGGCTTGTCTTTTACAAATGAGAAAGTCATGGTGCCTTAATATGTTAGCTACTTAAAATAATGAACAATTTTTAGGCCAGAATCTAAACATTACAAATTCTGCTGTTACTAGTAATTTCTTGCTGTTTTCAACATCTCTTTTCATCCCTCCTTTCTTTCCTATTTCTCTCCTTCCCTTCTTCCTTTCTGCTTTTTGTCTCCTGTCTCTCATGTTCTTCTATTCCATTTTTATTTGCTTCCTTTAGTATTAGTATCCAATTTTCCATCACAGAAATATTCAACGGTACACCATCAATTTAGGAAGTGTGTGATATGTGCTTTTATTACACTCATAGGTTACAACATGGTGCAGAGTTGTCTCATCATAGAATTCCATTGCTTCTCCAAAGAATTAATACATACAGAACTACAGGATTTGACACACACACACACACACACACACACACACACACACACACACACACACACACACATACACCCAAGCAGTATTTAAACAATATTATACTATTTCTTACTGTGATGATATGTAATCTTAGTTATTATGAAAGGAATATTATAGTTCTACTTGACTCCATTTAAAGAAAGCTGTATTCGTTACTTTTCTATTGCTATGATAAGACATAACTTATAGAAGAAAGGTTACTTGAACTTATGGCTACAGAAGGTTAGATGCCATGATGACAGAGGAAAGGCATCGTGGCAGAAGTAAGTAACTAAAGCTTCATACCACAGCAGAAGGCAGAGAGTGAGCAAACTAAAAATGGCTGGAATCTTTAAACTCTCAAGGCCTACACACTTCCTCCAAAAAGACCATAACTTCTGAGGCTCTGAAAACAGTGCAACTAACTGGGTATCAAGTATTCAAGTGCTCAAGGCTATGTAGGACCTCCCATTCAAACAATGAAAGCTAACAGAAAACTGATAACCAAGCATATGTCAGAGAAAGGCAATCTCTGATTAAAGCATCACTAGATGAACAATATTTGCTGAATTGAATGTCCAGTAATTTTTGGACTGACATTAGATTTTAGTTTATGTATATAATTCTATGCACTCCTGAAATAGCAACCACAATCAAGTCAATGAATGTATTTGTCATTTCTGAAAGTTTCCCCTTGTATTACTTTTTCAGTCATTACCATCTCCTCTCCACTGACCACACAACCTGAGGCAACACTCATTCTTCCCCTATAAGCAGATAGTGTGCTCTAACTAGCTACCATATTATAGACAGATAGATGTTGGGGATCTTTCTGATATATGATTCAGATTGGTTTTCTGGTAAAAAACATTTGCCAAGTTAAGTTTATATACACTTTTTTTTTTTGTCATAGCAAGAGGAACATTGAGTCACATTAGTAAAATTAGGGTTGATTATCTGCATAAGATAGAATTTTATTTTTACTCATATTGAATTCTCAATTATATAGAAAAGTGATTATGTTATCTATAGGCAAATATACTTTTCCTTGGAATTTTTTTAACTTGTTTTTTTTTTTAATTTTTTATTAATTTATTCTTGTTACATCTCAATGTTTATCCCATCCCTTGTATCCTCCCATTCTTCCCTCCCTCCCATTTTCCCCTTATTCCCCTCCCCTGTGACTGTTCCTGAGAGGGACTTCCTTCCCCTGTATATGCTCATAGGGTATCAAGTCTCTTCTTGGTAACCTGCTATCCTTCCTCTGAGTGCCATCAGGTCTCCCCCTCCAGGGGACATGGCCAAATATGAGGCACCAGAGTTCGTGTGAAAGTCATATCACACTCTCCACTCAACTGTGGAGAATGTTCTGTCCATTGGCTAGATCTGGGTAGGGGTTTAAAGTTTACCGCCTATATTGTCCTTGGCTGGTGCCTTAGTTTGAGCGGGATCCCTGGGCCCAAATCTGCCTATCATAATGTTCTACTTGTAGGTTTCCAGGACCCTCTGGATCCTTCTATTTTGCTATTCTCCCATGCTTCTCTCATCTAGAGTCCCAATAGGATGTCCTCCCCTCTGTCCCAGTTTCCTTGTAAGTGAAGGCTTTCATGGGACATTCCCCTTGGGCTAGTATGCAGATATAAGTGAGTATATACCATTTGAGTCTTTCTGCTTCTGGGTTAGCTTACTCATTATGACCATTTCTAGCTCAATCCATTTGTCCACAAATTTTGGGAATTCCTTGTTTTTAATAGCTGAGTAGTATTCCATAGTGTAAATGTACCACAGTTTCTTTATCCACTCTTCTACTGAAAGGACACTTAGGCTGTTTCCATGTTCTGGCTATTATGAATAAGGCTGCTATGAACATGGTTGAGCAAATGTTCTTGTTGTGTGCTGGAGCATCTTCTGGGTATATTCCAAGGAGTGGAATAGCTGAGTCTTGAGGAAGCTCTATTCCCATTTTTCTGAGATAGCACCAGATAGATTTCCAAAGTGGCTGTACTAGTTTGCATTCCCACCAGCAATGAAGGAGTGTTCCTCTCTCCCCACATCCTCGCCAGCATGTGGTGTCGCTTGAATTTTTGATCTTAGCCATTCTGATGGGTGTAAGATGGAATCTCAGAGTTGTTTTGATTTGCATTTTCCTGATGACTAAGGAGGTTGAGCATTTCTTTAAGTGTTTCTCAGCCATTTGATACTCCTCTGTTGAGAATTCTCTGTTTAGTACCAACCCCATTTCTCAATTTTATTATGTGTAGTGTTCTGCCTGCATATACACCTGTATACCAGAAGAGGGCACCAGATCACATTACAGATGGTTGTAAACCATCATGTAGCTACTGAAAATTGAACTTAGGACCTCTGGAAGAACAGTCAGTGCTCTTAACCTTTAAGCCATCTCTCCAGCCCCTTCCTTGTAAATTTTAATCTTGTAGTTTCAGTATTCATTGATGTTGCTTTGGGTGCTGTAAGTGATGTTTCTAATTCTACTACTCCTGTTATAGCCTTAAGTATTCTACAAAGGTCATTTGCCTTTCTTTCCTTTTTAAATGTCTTTCTATTCCATTGTATGTCTCATTTTTTTTTTTTTTGCATCCTGCATGTTGTAATTTATTTATGTCATTATGATGAATAATTTCAGACTTTAGATGTACAGATTATTCATTTTCTGGTCATTTGACTTATTTGAGCCCATCAAACTGTATATCCTGGGAACTACTGATATGGCTCCATTATCTATTTTACTTGCATATTGAAACAATCAAATATTCAGGGCTTTCTTTCATATCTCCCTTACCAAAAACCACAAATCAAATTTTTTTTATTGAACCCTCTGTAGCTTGTGACATTGGAGTATCATTTCTATTAGGTTCTTTCAGTGGGCATATTAGCAATTATGTATCTGTATCTACATACATTTCAAAGCTGTATATTAACATACACATTTTATCTTTAAATTAATATTCCAATATTTTTCTTTGAATATAATTTTGTAGAGGAATTTCAATCCAGAAATATGGCTACTCTGGAAAGAGAAAATATCGAAAGAACTAGGTATGTGTGATCCATAGACATGACACACCTTAAAGCTCTCTGGCTGGAATTTAATACTCACCTTTAATAATAATTAATCACATGTATTTGGGGGATCAGACAAAGTGACTAATCAGAAAAGATTTAACAGAATGAGTTAGAGATATGTCCAACTCTCATGAGAACAGGCCAGGAAAGAGAGGCTACTTAATAACATTGCAGGGAGAGAGTGTAGTTCAGTTTGATGCAGTTCAGTTAAGTTCTGATAGTTCAATTTAGTTTGTGCAGTCAATGCAGTTCAGTCTGAGGTGTTCAGAGACAGTTTTTCCAAGCAGAGCAGTTCAGTGAAAAGCTGAGAGAAGCCAGTTAAAATCAGTCAGTTTGGAGAGGCGTTTGAGACAGAATAGCTGAGTTGAACTGCCCAGCCAGAGTTCAGAAAGAACTAAAAAGGAGATTTTATTCAGCAGTAAGTCTCAGAGGATGAAATCATTCTAGGCCTAAGTTAGCATAAGGAGCCTGAAACTGAAGCCTTCAAGGTCTGAGCTCATAAAGAGTTGGAATCTATGGAGTCTAGAAGATTTCAAGCATAGGCCTAGAGTTTGTTACATAGAAACTCTCTGGACTCAGGCTATCCATGTGTGGCTCTCATCTCACCCACTATTCTGAGGAAATAAAATAACATTTACATAATTTTTAATGTGTATTTTCTAACACTGAAAATTATGGTTTCTAATATATTCCCTTACCTGTTTTATACCCTAACATAAAAATTTTCAAATTTTCTGTGTTAATTCTAACAGATATAATTTTCAGTAACTGTATTACAATAGCATGACAAATCTTAAAAGAAATAATTATTTTACTCATAAGTTTATAGCATCTATTTGATATTTATTCAATATTATCTGTTTGTTTTTAACTTTATATTTTAATTTATTGTTATGTCTTAACATCTTAGTATGTAAGCTAGTTGTATGATTCAAAATATATTTCTACTGTGGATTAGGGCTGAAGGTTTGATTATGAACATTCAGTTTGTAAGAGTGGCTAGTATTTTCAACGTACATTTATTATTAGGAATCTTTTTGAAGTAGTACGATATCATTTGCAAGTAGTTACATACCTTTGTAACAAGATGTTTCTACTTTAATTTTCCTATTCCTTTAATCGTAATGTTCATTGATTTGCTTATTAGTTAAAATTATCAAATCCGTTATTATTATCATTATTTTGAAAGAAATGTTAATGGTTAGATCAATTAATAAAAAATTAAGTTGTAAATGGTGGCACAGGATTGGAATCCAGCTACTTTGGAGTCTGAGGCTGAGTATTTGGAAAATATAGGGGCTAAGTAGGCTACAGAGTAAGTTCCTGCCCTCCTTGGCACCTTAAGACCAAGTTTCAGAATAAAACCTTAAAGAGTGCTGGAGGACATAGCTCATCGGCATTGCACTTGAATACCTATTTTTGCTGCGCCTAATCTGCCTGCCTATCTATCTATCTATCTATCTATCTATCTATCTATCTATCTATCTATTTATCTATCATCTAAGTTCTTATGTGATGAAGTACTCTAAATTTTTATCCAATCATTTTATAAATTGCATAGCAGCTAACTAAATATTAGTTTTGATGTCAATTATGCTTCTTTCTATGAAAAGAAAAAAAAAAAGCCTTTAAAGGTTTTTATTTGTTTGGAACGAGACAATTCTCTTCCAAGCCTAAAATATCTTCCACCAACACAACTATTCATGTATATGAAAGTTAATTTTTTGAAGTTAATTGAAATAATAAAGTGTTAGGGAAACGCAGAGAAATAAATTGTATTAATCCAAAATATGAGCTGTTGGGTCTATAAAGTTACCCAGATAATAAAGGCATCTGCCTCTAATCCTGAGCACCTGAATCTGATCTTTGGGACCAATAAACATAACATACAATAAATGAAATGTAATAAAACATTTTTAAGGACAGTTGTCCATTATTTGAACAATTGTGAACTGTCTATTGGGTGTTTAAATCTCTAATCTCTACTTACACATAATACAAATCATTTTTGTGTCTTAGAATTTATTTTAAAGTGTATGAGTTCAGTTTCAATGTGACATATAAAGAGCTTAGAAGTCATTCCTGTCCTTAAAATAAGAAAGAAATTTTTCCTTATCTCTGAGGTTTTTTTGAGAAGTTGTTTTGGTTTTATAACTGTTATATGAGAAAATCAGACAAACTTTATTTGAAAGACATTGCATAAAATACCGGGTTATTGTTCTTCAAAACTTCCAGTGCTATCAGAAGCAAGGAATGTGAAACTGTCAGTATAAATAGAAGCCAAATAAGGTATGTGTGTGTGTGTGTGTGTGAGAGAGAGAGAGAGAGAGAGAGAGAGAGAGAGAGAGAGAGAGAGAGAGAGAGAGAGAGAGAGAGAGAGAGAGAGAGAGATTTGGTGGTTAATATGGGAATCTGGAACAGAAGAGAAAATAAACAAAAACACAAATCATTGGTAGTAGGAAAAGAATTGTACCAAGATTTATTCATTAATTGTGACAAATGCAGCACACTACTGTAAGATACTGAATACAGGGGAAATTGTTTGGTTCAGTGAGTCTTTGTGTGTCTTTATTTTTGTTTCAATAAATTCTTCCTGAGCTTTATTACTCTTCCTACCTACTGACTTAGAATTTGACATGTTCTTCCATCTCCAAGGTGCTAAAGTGCATCATTAACTTATTTATTTGAGATAACTTTGGTTTTTTATTGTAGTCATTTGCAGCTATGAAAACATTTTAAATACAGTTTTCTTTATAGCACATGCATTGGCATGGGACGTTTTCATTCCTTGTAAGAATTTAAAAATTCCTTCTTTATATCTTTGGTGAATCATCATTTAAATGTGTATTATTGAATCTCCATGAGTTTTGTTTATGTTTTTTGTTTCTCCCTTTGTTGATTCCAGTAGTTGTATTACCTTTTGTGATATAGAATACACAATATTTCAATTTTTCTGTATTTATTGACTTGTTTAGTGTACTACTTTAGGAGAGGCTCATGGGCTGCTGAGAAGAAAGTATACCCTGTAATGTTTAGATTAAATGTATTGTAGATATCTGTTATGTCCACTTAATCTATGATGTCATTAACTTTGATGCTTCTCTGTTTATTTTTTCCCAGATGACCTGTGTATTGGCAAGAATGGAATATTAATGTTATTCATTATCATTTTGTTGGAGCTAATCTGTGTCTTCATATCTCACCCTACCAGTAATAATTTTTCTTTTAAGAAATTCAGTGTACCAATATTCAATGTATGTGTATTTAGAATTGTAATATCTTTTGATGGAGTGTTCTCTTAGTCAATAGGAAATGCCCTTCTTTATTTCTTTTGCATAATTTTAGTTCGAAGTCCTTTTCCCCAGGTATTAGACTAGCAGTGCCTACTTTTTCCTTGGCTCCATTTGCTTCAAATCCTTTCTTTCATTCTTTCACTTTAAGCCAATGTCATTGCTTGAAAGAGATATGTAGCTCCTGTCTCTTCTAGGTCCTTCTATCCCCCAGTGTTTCCATAAGGCTCTCTGTGCTCCACCCCCAAGTTTGACTGTGAGTCACAGCATGTGCTTTGGTCTCCCTCTGGGTAGCCCATAAGCAGCACAGTCTCCTTGTGGATCCCAAAATATGAGGAGTAGAGGCTACCTTTGTCAAGGACTCTGGTGCCCACTTGTTGATCACTTTCCCCTGGTGGGGCAGACTTACCAGGCCAGAGAGGAAGAGGATCTGGCAGTTCAGATGAGATTTAGTAGGCTGAGGTCAGATGGTAGATGAGGAGGGCTCCTTCTTTTGATGACTAGGAGCAAAAAGAAAGGGGATGAGGGAGGGAGAGTAAGAGGGAGGGAGGGAGGGTGAGAGGAAGAGAGCTACAATAGGAATGTAAAGTGAACAGATTAAAAATGACAAAATTTAAAAAGGAAGTACGATGTCTTTTGATTATAAAGCTTAGTATATTAATATTCAAAATTCTACAACTGTCTAAATATCTTATATTTTTTATGTTTATTTTTCAGTGTTTTGGTGTTTTTCTATTCCTCATTTGCTTAACTGCTGTTCTGATTTAATTTACTATTTTCTGTAATGTCATAGATATGTACATCTTTCTCTTCTGTCTAAAGAATCCCCCTAGTGTCTTTTTATAATGTGTCTTTAGTGGTCACTAATTTCTTTAGTTTGTTTTTCTTATGGAAACTTGTCTTCTCAACTAAGACAGACATGTTTGCTATATAAACTAATCTGTATTGCCAGTTATTATCTTTTTTATTAATTTATTCAGATTACCTCTCAATTGTTACTCCCTTATTTGTCTCCTCCCGTTCCTCCCTCTCTCCCTCTTTCATCCTATTCCCTTCCCTTAGGTCTGTGACAGAAGGAGACCTCCTCCCCGACATATGGTCACAGCCCAACAAGTCTAATCTTGGTAGCCTTCCTATTCTTTCTATCTTTTAAACCTTAGAATACATTATTCCTTATGTTCTAAGATTTTAGTGCTTCTATTGAGAACTAGCTTGTATTCATGATGAGTGTGTCTTTATATGTGACTTGATGCCCCCTACTACTATTTTCATTACTTTATCTTTGTTCTCGGTGGTTAATATTTTAATAAAACATGGGGAAATTTTTTCTGGTACTGTCAGCTTAGTCTTCTAACGGTCTCATGAATATTCTTTCCTTAGGTTTGGGGAGTGTCCTACTATGATTTTATTGAATTTATTATTTATGCTTTTAGGCTGGATGCCATTTTTATTTGCGCCCACGAATCACAGCTTTGGTCTTTTAATTGTTTCTTACAGATCTCAAATTAAGGAAACAAATTACATAAAATTCCAATGAGGATGTAGACAATAAGAAACAGTTAACCACTACTGGTTTGCATATAAAAAATTAAACCATTATGGAAGTTACTGTTGAGAGTACTCCCCCTCTAACTTTATCATTCTAATGGAATGTTTTAAGTCATAAGGAAAATGAAGTCATTCCATTTGCAGGAAAATGATATAACTGGAAATAGTCTTATTAAGTGAATTAAGTCAGGCTCATGGAAAGAACCTTCTCCTTTCTCTAATTTGTGGTTCCTATATTTTACATAGATACAAAGAATTAAGTATTCACACAAGATGTGAATATAAAAATGAAACTGCCTAGGGGAACAAATGGGACTAACAAAGAGGGAGAAGATAGAAGGTGGAGGAAATAGGAAGAAATCTGCTCATACTTGTTTGAAAATTTCCTTATGTTACCCAGCACCATATATAATGATTATAAACAATGGACATCATTGACATCATTTTGAAGATTATAAAATTATTTTTAGCACTGGTTTTTCTTATGAACAGAATGAGTACTCTTAGTTGAAAATGTTCATAAATAACCCTAAAAATAACACTGCTGTTAATTCTTGAGTTTCAGTGAGATAAGGAAAAAGCAAGAAAAATATATTCTTTCATAGCATAACTGCTGTGAAACTGTTGGAAATTTAAATACCAACTTTACTTTTAGACTAAACATGAGTGCCTGTCAGCTGAGCTTTTTGGTTTTTAGGCTGTTCGCATGAAAGAAGCCTTTCTGAAATTATGCTTTTAGCTTCTGCACTACTTTATAAAAAATCATACATGTATTTTGATCATATTCATTTTCCATTTCTTCCATCAAGATCTTTCCACACAATATATATCCCATATCCTTCTCAACTTCATGTCTTTTTTTTTACAGTAACTTATGGAATCTAGTCAATGTTGCCTACATGTACATTTGTGTAGGGTCATCCACTGGCACATGAGCATTATTATATCAAAGGCTGCCCTTCCTCCAAAGAAAAGTGAGTATCCTTGCCTCTGCAGCCATCATCTATCATTAGCTCTTCAGATAGGAGTAGAGTCTTTGTATCCACTCCCCCTCCATTCTATTGTTTTTAACTGTCCTGGCCTTGTAGAGGTTTTGTGTTTGTTACCACAGCTGCTAAGAGTTCATGATAAAAAACCGTCATGCCACGTCTGGAGTTCAGCCTTTTACATCACTCCATCTTCTAGCTCCTAAAGTCTTCTTCTTTCCTCAGTATGCCCTGTGCCTTTATTGGTGATGGGTGATGATCAATGTAGACATTCTGTCTATGGCTGAATACTCACAGTCATGTATTGTCAGAATTTTGAAGAGCTGTTTGTGTCTGTATTATCCGTTACCCTCTGAAGTATAAATATTGTCTTTATGGATAGAAAGATAAATAGCTAGAACATAAAAAGCTGAACACAGTATTATCATTAGCAAAACAAGGTTAAAAAGTTCTCAGAGACAATGGCTTCACTAAATGTGGAGATGGACTATGTTTATAGTACCAAGCATAAATTCCTTCCTGTGAGGCATGTCTTAAATCCAACCAACAGAGCATTTGATTATACCCATAAAATATTCCTCTACCCTCCACTGCTACTTTCTTGACTTCTATATGTATTTTATACTAAACATGAAAGCATAAGGGTTAAATTTAGCATACACATATGTAGGAGAACATGTGATGTTTGTCTTCTGCAGCCTGAGTGACCTCCTTCACTATAATTTTCTCAGTTCCACCCATTTACCTGCAAATTTTACGATATAATTTCTCTTTATAGCTGAATAATATTCCATTGTGTATATGTACTACATTTTTGTCATTTTTCAGTTGTCAGTCATATTGTCTATTTCCAGTTTCTGGCTATTACAAATAGAGTGGCAATGAACATTGATCTGCATGTATGTTTGCCCTAAGAGATAAAGTCCTTTGGGTATGCTCAAGATTGATATATCTGGGTCATATGGTAATTCTATTTATTTTTGAATTATTAATGACCATTTTATTCCAGGATTAAAGTTTTAAATTAAATATTTATTAACAGTGCACATTTGAATAAATATAGTTTTTTTCATAGTGATTACTTCCTAAAACTCACCTCAATAAAGCCTATATCCCAATTGAATTTTTAAGTAACCTTGAATACATTTGTAAATATCAATACTCAGAGGTTTCACTTAAGATATCACCTTTATAGTTAAATAAAAGTCATTTTAATCTAACTAACATGTTTTAGCTACAAAGTAGAAGGGACTCAGAGACTCAGAATGATGTGTTAGACAAAAGTAATAGAACATAAAATACTGAAGGAAAAAAATCAAGAGAGTTTTTGTAATGTTACATTTTGAAAATATTATAGTAACAAGTTGTAACTGCAGTTTCTTGTCTTTTCATTTTAAAACTATGTTCCTTTTAAAATGAGACCATGAAAATTCCAATTTTTTTTTTTTTTTGCCTTCCTGATTTGACTGACAAGAATCCTTCACTGTTTCGTGCTAAGACTAAATAAAATGATCTTTATTTTTCTGTTAGAACTATGAATTATAAATGATATTTTAAAATGTCATACCTAGACTATGACAATAGAGTTCAAAATGAAGAATGCAGATATTAGAGGTAGGTTAACACATCAATGACATTTCCCAAGCATTTTAGAAGGACAATGAGTGGGTACCTTATTATGAGTGCTAATTAATTTTAAAAAATAATTATTCTGGGTTTTAATAAACTTCAAATTAGCACATTGAGTCATATATTGATGCTTCTTAAATCATGCTTTGTGCTATAAATTGTATTGAACAGTAAATACATACTTTCATTTCATTTCTACTCTGTAGTTAGATTTTTCTTAGTTTACTAATAATTCTTCAACTAAAAAGGAAAGCAGTTGAAAAACGTACTAACACTTCTTGTTTCACAGATGCTATAAGATGCCTAATGAACTTAAATAAAACTAACCCCATTAATATAAATTTATTTATGTGCTACCTGGCTACTTTTTATTTCCAAAATATGTTTTGAAGAAATATTTGTATTCTGTGTGTTTTCAAGTAGATTGTTTTCTTTTGTGTGTATGAACATTTTAAATTGAAAATAGATTCTTCTCTCATACAATACATCCTTACAGTTTCACTTCCTTCCACTCTTCCCGGATCCCCACCACTTCCCCTCTCCCACAGATCCAGTCCTCCTATATTTCTTCTCCATAAAATAGTACATCTTCAAAAGACTACAGACACTTTTGACAAAACAATATAAGATAAGATGAAAACCCTCATATTGAGGCTAAACAACACAGTAGGAGGACAGAATCTCAAGAGCAGGCAAATGAGTCAGAGATAACTACTCCCGATGTTACGAGTATCACAAGAACACCAAGTTAATAGCCACAACATATATCCAGAGGACCTGGTGAAGACCCATGAAAGCCCATTGGTTTCTGTTTCAGTCCCATCAGTCCAGAGGCCATCTGACTGCAAAACTCTTTCTTCCTTCTCTTCCATACTGTCCCCCGATCTCTGAGTGGAGGTATCCAATGGAGACCTCCAATTTAGACTCTTTCTCTCTGGATAATGCTTTTTCCATACCAAAACAATCAACACATTCCTAGAACTTAATGATTTCTTTATGTAATAATTATCTATTAATAAACATCCATTGATTTTTAAAATATTTAATCACAATTATAATACATATAAGAATACAAAGTAAGTTAATCCAGCAATCATTTCCCAAAGAATATATAACTAATTTAAGGAAACTATGTGTGTATAAAAATATGTGTGTATACATATATTTTCTAAACTAGTTATACACACACACACACACACACACACACACACATATATGTTTTGTACTTCCTGTGTTTTCTTTGTCCATGCTATGGAATAGTCTAAAAATAATTCATAGTCAAAAAGCACATTAAAACTTGTATTTATAATAAACCTGTCAAGATCAAATTCTAATTCTGAAATTATCATGTATAAATTAGGAGAATAGGGGCCGGAGAGATGGCTCAGCGGTTAAGAGCACTGTCTGCTCTTCCAGAGGTCCTGAGTTCAATTCCCAGCAACCACATGGTGGCTCACAATCATCTATAACATGATCTGGTGCCCTCTTCTGGTGTGCAGGTATACCCGCAGACAGAGCATTGTATACATAAGAAATAAACAAAATCTTTAAAATAAATAAATAAATAAATAGGAGGAATACTATAGAACCTATAAATTTGTACAATGACCTCAATATTGGAGCCCACATATTTGCTTCTAAGAGGATTTTGAAATATTAATTGTTCATAAATTCAGAAATTTGTTTTATTCTTTCTAAATGTCATAAAATGTGACAAAGACGATAACACACAGAATTTTGGTAGTGAGGAAAATAAGTAGTTATTTTGTTTCTTCTATTTCCATGTCTCATTGTGATTTATGTAATTGATATCAAATGCCATGGAAAGTGTGCAATAATTTCTCTTGATTCAAATTTAAATATACATCACAAATACATCTTTACAAACCTACTTCTAAATGTACATTTGTTCTTTTTAAAAATTGTTTTATTTTTGTACATATACAGTTATATTATTGCACATATATACAATAGATTGCCTATGGCAAGAAGAACTGTGACGCAATCAGGAATTATATAAATGTTAAATTCTTAGTGTTTTGGCTATTTGTATTTGACAGCCTTGAAGATGACATCTTTCCTATCATGGTGCGTCTGAACTTCTGAATGTAAATCAATCTCCATCACTATCAACACCCATCTAGACAACTAAGCTTCACTGTAAAACTAAGCTGCTTGGTCTTCAACTCCATCAGAGACTTGAGAAGGAATAAACTCGGTTATCTGAGTATACAGGGAGTGCATGTTAGTAGCTTTCCAAATCAAAAGATGACAGAGACAGTTTTCTACCTGAATAGTCACCCAAAACTCTCTGTAATGTTTTACATATACATTTATATTATTACATATATATAGAATAAACTACCTACAGCAAGAAGAACCATGAAACAATCAGGAATTATACATATGTTACATTGATTTTAAATAACAATGGAATTAAGTTTATCTGAAACTTGTGGTTCTCAACCTATTTGTCTAGACCCCCAATAGAGGTTGAATACCAGATATGCTGCATATCAGATATTTACATTATGATTCATAACAGTGGAAAATTACGGTTATGAAGTAGCAATGAAAATAAATTTATGGCCAGGAGTAACGCAAACATGAGGAACTCCATTAAAGGGTCACAGCACTGGGAAGACTGAGAATCATTGTCTTAAACAATAATGGAAATAGTTGTTAGATTTTTTTTTTTTTTTTTTTTTTTTTTTTTGGTTTTTTCGAGACAGGGTTTCTCTGTGTAGCCTTGGCCATCCTGGACTCACTTTGTAGACCAGGCTGGCCTCGAACTAACAGTGATCCGCCTGCCTCTGCCTCCCTAGTGCTGGGATTAAAGGCGTGCGCCACCACGCCCGGCTTTAGTTGTCAGATTTTATAAACACATTTTGTCACATGGTTCCTATGGTTGTGTGAAAGCTCAGACTGTTTTATGGAAAAGAGAAGCAAATTATGGAGTTAGTTTGAATTTTAATAATTATTCCTAGAACTTTTCTTGTGTAATCATTCTTATGCAGTTTTTCAGCTTGCAAAAAACAGAAACTGAAAATTTCCCCTGTCCTTCTTTCCACTCTAGTAAGTTGAGCTGTTCTTAATTTAAAATCTTCAGTTTACTTAGCTGAAAATGGTTTAGCAAATAACTATCCATAAGCTATGTATGTATGTATGTATGTATGTATGTATGTATGTATGTATGTATGTCCTTAGGTTTAACTATGGCTGCCCTGAAATTAGAACTAAAGATGGAAAGCACGTGGCTATGAACTCATCATGCCATAATGAGATGGGCTTAGAGATTGCAGAGTGCTTTACTTTCACAATATGCAAATTGTGTACAATGCCAGATGCAGAAGCACTGATCCAATCGCCAAGTTCTATGGAGGGCATGGTGATTCATTCACAAATTATCACATATTTAGATACTCAGGAATTAGCAGCTTGTTTAGTTAGGGCTGCCTGCACACATAAGTTTACTGAAGACTATTATGATCTCCTAGCACCTGGAATGAGATTGCATCTTTAAGATCTTTCTTTGTAAGTCTACCATGCCATTAGACTTGGATAACCCCAGGATATAACGCAGTATGCTTATGTGTTGGTAAATATTGCATGTGTTTACTCATGACAGCGAGAAACCACTGAATTCAAAGAGATGTTTGAACTCTATAAATTCTCACTTCTTTCCACATTTGGGTTTGTAGTTTCTTCTTTGAAACTTTTGTCTAAGCTAAACTTTTATATTCACAAAATATATAATCCTAAATTCTACACAACTTCAAATATATTCTTATCACCTTGGTATAATATGTTCATTTACTTAGTAAATGATATTTGATAACTTGCAAGAAGCCAGAAACTAATACATTGAGAAAAACAAAACAAAATAATTAGATTCTATGTTTGAAATGCCAAATTCTAGTGAAAATGTAAAAAATTCATATATATGTATACATATACATATGTATATGTATATATATCCATATTCAAAACTATTTAATTATTTAGATTTTAAGTACTTGCTTTTGTTTTAGGGATGTTTGGTGGGTGGAATAGAAAGTGGATAGTAACAAAAATGTCCTGGCTAGTTACCAAGATAATATCCCACTGAGTAAGTGTGTAAAGAGACTTTTTGCAAAAGAGCAACTTAGTTTGTTCACTTGATCATTTTGCTGCAGGTTTATCCCTTGGGTCTAAGGTTTTTGCCTAATGACTTCATTTATTTTAGCAATTTTTTTTTACTTGTGGTGGTCCTTTATTATTCTTTTTTATTCTTTTAACAATTTATTGATCTTATGAAAGAATGAAATACAAAGGGTGTGAAAGCTAGCATATCTTTGAAGAGTTGACATACTTTAAAGAAATAAAATATTTTTCCTCTTGGCAAAAATAATACAGAGGCATCATATATATATATACACACATATATAATATCAGTTACATATATAATTTTTATTTTCTTGTAAATGTCTGTGTGTGCAGGTGCTCAAGGAGGCTAGAAGAAAACATTAAATCTTTTATACCTGGAAGTGTAAGCAGTTGTGAGTGCTTGATGTGGGTGCTTGGAAATGAGCTCCAGTTATCTGTAATAGCAGCAAGCACTCTTAACTACTGGACCATCTCTCTGAGACCACTAGAATATACTAGTTTTAAAAACTGAGAGAGAGAGAGAGAGAGAGAGAGAGAGAGAGAGAGAGAGAGAGAGAGAGAGAGAGAGAGAGAGAGAGAGAGAGAGAGAGAGAGAGAAAAGAAAATGGCTACGAATAAAAAGCTGTAGAAGCTTGCCTGCTATGGTGATTAATCTTAGCTGTCGACATACCTGAGAAGAAGGAGCCTCAACGAAAGAACTGCCTTTATCAGATTGGCCTGTGTGCATATCTGGGGGCATTCTCTTGATTGCTAATTGATACAGAAGGCCCCAGTACAATGTGCCCTAAGGTAGACCTTTGATCCCTAAGAAAGAAGACTAGAGGAACTAGGGGAATAAGTCAGGAAACAGAATTCTTTCATGGTCTCAGCTTCAGTTTCCTTCCTGCTTAATTTCTTGTTTTGGTTTCCTTTAATGAAAGACTGTGGCCAGGACATGTAAACTGAATAAATCCTTTCCTCCCCAAAAGTAAAATAAAATAAAAACCTAGATAGCTTTTATGAAGGTAGGAAAGCCATAGTTTGTGGAATAGAAGACACAGCTCCCAACATAAAAAAAAGTACTATTACCACAAAGTTATGATAATTCATTAGCACATTGCTTGTAAAGGTTTTCACACTGCAATAGAAGTAATTGTAGTAGAAGTGTGATGGCACAGAAAGGCTAAATATTTACATTGCCTGTTCTCAAAAATTCACAGACCTAGCTTAGAGGTTTGTATTCTACTTCTATAAAAATTAGTGCTATTTTCAGTAAATATATGCCACATATTGTTGAAATATAAAGGTCTGGGCAAGCGCTAGTTTCTTATGAAATGCAAAGTTGTTACTAAATGTATGTTTTAAAAGTTATTCAGAATTCATTCATATTTTAGAATGTGCTAATATTTGGAAGAGTTTTTTGATTTCTCAGAAGAAAAATTTTGAGAATCAGACTTTGTATAGCAGGACTAGATTTAAGATATTTCAGTGGGCCTCTACAGCTTGGACTCCATAGTTTCCTGAAGTAGGTGCCGATCATTCTAAGATATTTAACAGCACCTCTGGTTTCTATTCATTAGATAAGAGTAGCACTCTTCACGCATAATCACACTCACACTACTTTTGGTGACTAAAACCATCTGTAAACATTGACCATGCCTACTTGGGGGATAATTGACCCTGTCAGAGGATCACTGTTTTAGACAAAATCAAATCTGGTCCAGCTCAAACTAAGGCACCAGCCAAGGACAATACAGGAGGTAAACTTTAAATCCCTTCCCAGATCTAGCCAATGGTCAGAATATTCTCCACAGTTGAGTGGAGAGTGTGATATGACTTTCTCACGTACTCTGGTGCCTCACATTTGACCATGTCCCCTGGAGGAGGAGACCTGGTGGCACTCAGAGGAAGGACAGCAGGTAGCCAAGAAGAGACTTGATACCCTATGAGAATATACAGGGGGAGGTAATCCCCCTCAGGAACAGTCATAGGGGAGGGGAATAATGGGAAAATGTGGGGGGGGGGGAGGAATGGGAGGATACAAGGGATGGGATAAACATTGAGATGTAACAAGAATAAATTAATAAAAAAAAGACAAAAAAAAGAAAAGATTAAAAAAAAAAAAAAAAGATAGTAATTACTTCAGGAGGTTCTTAAGCCTTTTGTAACAACCACCGAATAACCTCAAATGAACTATGTTAGAGAATACTATCCTGCTAAATTTAGTATTTGAATTAAAAGTTCTTGGTAAAGGTCATCTAAGTCAATATTTGAGTCAATTAGTAATGATCTAATGAATTTAGAAGGTCAACTTCTGAAATGATTTTATGCAAAGAGAAAGTGGTTTTATATGCCTTTTATATATCATCATCACCATCAATATTCATGCATTAAACATACAAAAACATACTATTTATTTGAAAATACAATTCCACAAACATAATGTATATCTATAAGAATTTCCAATGAAATTCAAACAGTTCTTTTGCACATAAATAAAGGTCCCAACAAATATACAACTACTTTATAAAATTGGTAAATGCACCATAAAATGATTTGAACTCACTATGATGAATACAATTTGAATTCCAATTGTGACATTATCTGAATTCAAATTTTGAACAAATAATCTTTGTCTTAATAAGACATATACTTGACATAATAAGGACATATATTTGAATCTTCATTTCTATTTTACACCTTTAAAGGTCTTCCCTTTTGCTCTTTTCCCTGTTATACTTTCCTATAATAGAATTTTTTACATGCTTGTGGCCCCGGGTTTGAGCTCAATGCTACTAAGTAATTAATTGATGAACATTATAGTTTGAATCAAAAGGTTAGGGAGAATATAAGTTGCACCTTATTTTTTCTCCAACAATGTCTGTAAATTGCCTTGACCTACTTTGCAGATATAAACAGTGAATTCCCACAGATAACACATATTACAATGAAATGAGCTAAGAGATCTTTCATTTTCTTCAGTACGAGAGTAAATAATTAAGTTCTGGAAAGGAAGGAGATATTGTTTGGGAGCAAATAGCAGTTTTTTGGCTTGAACTTACAACCAGGTTGGGGTATTATTTGTAAATAATTGTTAAGCAGTAGAATCATTTGCTTCAAGTGCTTTTCCCATCTGTTGGGAGCATTATGAGTAGTTGGGGATGTTTGAATCAGCTGCCTTTCAGGGGAAATCTAGGGAAGCATCAGTTGAACTGGAAAATTACATTCCAGATTTGAGACTTTCTTCCAAATATCTGTCCTGATTTTTTTTAAATGAAAAAATGAGGACAACCCTACACTTTTAATTCTTCTTTAGTAAATTTGCATTGTTTTAATTATATGGGTTAGGTAGAAATGTATGTTTATATAAATCTCACAGAAAACATTAAAATTTTAAACATTTTTATAATATTTAAAATACCAAGTTAAGGTTTGGTCATACATGTTAATATATACCTCTGCGATTTGAATAAATAAGCTAAATGAATTTGCACTTAAGATTAAAACTCAATTCCCCACTTAGACTAACTATATATTCTATATTACAAGGAGAAAAGCTGATCATTTTGTTCAAAAGAATCTTCTATATTCCTCTCTGACTTATTTGCTCATGTTAGAATTTAACACTACCTTTAATATGAAAACTGCAGAAAAGCCAATTTCTATCAATTGTCTGTTTAAAATATTATCCCTAAGACATATATCATTGTTGAAGTTTATTCTTTAGCAGAAATACACTTTACCACAATGCAAAAGAGACTTATTTGTAAATTAGCCACCAAAGCACTAGGTTAGAATGAAAGTCCTCACGGTAACAGAATTTTTAAGTGGCAGATCATTTATTGTTAAGGCGTAAGTTCTAGGTAGGAATGCTCAAGGGTGCCTTAAAACAAAATGTTCCTATTTTGGAGTTTCTAATTAAAAGGAAAAGAGGACACCCAAGCAGCATTCACTCCAGGAATATAAGCATGTCAGAAGTTACGACCTTAGGCTGTGATAGGCTGCTGCATGTTAACAAGGTGTGCCTGAAGTTGCATATCTCGGATTGGTGAGTCACTCAATCCCTGAGGACATTTTTGCAAATAGAGGCAAAGCCTTAAGACCTCTTTCAAAAATTAAATCAGCAAGCTTCCTAGTTATCCTTCTGGCTTAAGCAGAGGGAGTAAATTCCTATTCCCTGAAGCATCTTGTAAGAGCAGAGCTGCCTGAACACTGTTCAGAGACGCCTTCAGCATGAATGCAGGCTGGAAAGAACGAGCCTTTTCTGAATATAAAACAGGGAGAGTTTTTTCTTCCTCAAGACCTGTTTGAAATATTTTTATAAAAAAGTAATTACTCTGTAATTCCTATATATACATCAGTGATCTCTAAGCAAAGTCAAAATTTTTAGAAATAACTTACTTATTGTGTACTTTTTATAAAATTCTATGAATATAGGTTTTCATGAACATCTATTTCATTTAAGATACTATAAACTGCTTTGGTTTTAATGCTTGCTTTGGATGCGTGTGTATAAAATAAAACCTGATCCCTATCTACTACCTTATTTCACCCCTTCAATTCTTCCCAACCCCTTTCCAGCATGGCTCCCTCACAACTTCATCTCTTATTTTTCCTTTTTATTTTTAAGTTCAATTTTTGCTGCCCAGACAACAATGCATGTGAGGTCCTCCACTATAGCCTGAGAAACCTACCAGTGGCCACACGTAAAATGAAATAATTCTTGCTCCTCCAGCAACTATCAACTACTAGTAAGTACTCAGTAAGGGATGGTAAGAAGAGAACCCCTCTTATCTATTCCAGAATTTTGTTTGGATTTACTTTGTTCAGGTTTTATGCAGAGATCCACAGTTCATGTGAGTTCATGAGAGTAATAGCCAGGGCAAGTCTAAAACTTTCATAGCACTTCTCCCCAACCATAATTCAGCTCATACATTTTCTCATTTTTTTCTCCTGTGATGTTCCTCGATCCTTGTTAAGAAGCAAATGAGAAAGAGGTCTCATTTAGGCCTGAGCCCTCACTCTCTTATTCTGAATACCTGGACCAGTATACAACATCTCTCCACAGGCTGATGCCGATTACAAAAGAAGCTTCTCTGACAAAAGTTGTGAGAATCTCAGGTGTATGGTATAAACACAAATATTTAGAAGGAAATTGAACAACATAACCATTTACCAAAATAACATTGTCAGGTTCTACTCCAGCGCCTGTGATCCCTTGAGCCACGAGGAGTATTGTGCTAAGCTTAAAGCTCCTTTTTGTGGAGCAAGTCTAAACTCCAATCAGAAAACTGTTAATCATCCCACAATAGTCATGCTACTACTGCACAAGTGGGTAAATTTTGCCTGTTAGGTTGGTGTTATAGCATGCAGAGTCCAGCACTGCGTCAGGCCATTGATATATTTTTTCCCTAGCAGCTTGCATAACACCATCTGACACTATGAATGCTAGCCAACAGGCAGGCAATTTTGACTACTATGATATATTTTCACTTTTATCAGTTTCAAACTTGTTCTTCTCTAATTGTTTCAAAATAAGCCAACAAAAGGTCAGAAAAATTGCACCATAGAATGTGTTCAATATTTACATCACCCCATACTATAACTTCTAGACACACATGTGATCATTGTGCACTTAAAAATGTAGGTAATAAGACTGAATAATTAAAACTTTAATTTTCCATTTCAGTTACTTTAAATAGGCAGTGATTTCTGTGGCTAGAAACTACCTTATTGGTATAGAATAGAAGGTACAACTTTAGAAAATCATTATGTAACATGTATTGGAGGATCTTATCTCATGGAGAGCTCAAATGCAATGTTGGGATGGGACTAGAGGATTTGCACTTCTAGAAAGTTTTCTGTTACCATTCACTAAACCACACTCCAGGTGGTGAAGTGTTAGAAGAATCATCCTTAACCTTTTTAACATCTTGAAATAAATTGAACACTATTGAAAAGATCAATATCCAGACTGAATCCATACCAAGAAGTCATGCTAATTTAAAAGAAAATATTTATTATTTTTATTTTATGTGTATGAATATTTTTCATCCATATATAGGCATCATGTGCTTGTCTATGCCCATGGAGTCCATAAGAGGGTGATAGATCTCCTGGAACTGGAGTTATCAATGATTGTGAGTCACTATGTGGATGCTAGGAACTAAAATAGGGTCCTCTGCAAGAGTAACACATGTTCTTAACCACTGATGCATGTCTCCAGTCTTCATGGGTTATTTTTATGAGTCATAGGTATCATCATATGTTTATATATCTCTGGATATTTCAGTATCTATCTTCATTTGAGAATGTCTGCTTTGGAATAGCCTTATTTTAATTTGAAGCGCCTTAGAATTGTGTGTGTGTACTTGTATGAATATGGATTGTAACTGAAAGAGGATTTTGCTTTAAAAAAAAGAAATTCTTGCAACTCTAACATTGGTAGTGTTTTATGAATACTAATACACAAAAGGTGTGTAATAGACCACTATAATTGGCATTTTCCTCAAACATTTTGTTATTTATAACTTCGTCCCCAACCTGAAAAAATTAAACCAGAATCAGAAAATGAAAACTACTCATAGACAACATACTTCTGCATTGGAGTCAAAGGGTCCTATTCTTGAAAACTTCAACATTATTTTTGGAGTACTTGCTAGGTTTCATATCTTTTTTAGGGTTCATATCTTATTCAATGATTCTCCATGTTTTATTTCAGGTTTAGTAACATCTATATTAAGGAGAACTTACCAGAAATATAAATCCTTCATCAGATGTCAAATTTTAGTTCTGGAAAGTAGGGCCAGCAATCTGCTTTACTGAGTCCCCTTGATGGTGCTCATGTATGTTAAATACTGAGAATGTTTGACATATCTTTTTTTTTGAGTTTAGAATGATGTCCCTTTAAACAGCTCATATGTTGAAGGCTTGGTCAACACTGTTGAGAGGTCATTGGATCATAATGGAATATTAGGAGATAATGCCTACATTGGAGATTAGGCCAACAAGTTTATGCCTTGGAATCATGTATATTATCTTTGTCCCTTTCCTGTTTGCATCATTGTTTCTTGGGTGCCAATGGGGTGAGGCATATTGTTTTCACATGCCCATGGGACATAATATTTTTCATTGTCCCAGTCATAGAAGAACTGGAGCCAAATGAACATAGATTGAGAACTCTGAAACTGTTAGCCAAAATAAATATTTCCTTCTTGAAAGTGATATTTGTGTGATTCTTATATATGTATGTATAAAACTTAGAAAACATAAGTTAATTTTCCCATGTATGAAAAGAAAGAATAGAAACATGGAATTTCCATTGCTTATAAAAATTCTAACATATATGGCTGGTCAAATGGTGGGGAAACTTCATTTACAAGCATAAAATTTGAAGAATTATCATAAATATTTTTTAGCAGGACCATGTTTGTGCCATAGGGAGTACATATTCTATTTCTCTTCATGGCTTCTAGCTACACTGAAAACATCTTCTTTTCATCATTCTTGGACACTTCTGAAAATAGCACTGGGCAATACTGATCATTAGCATCTGTAGGGTTTCCTCAGATTGCTAATTATAAAGGAAATCAGCTCCAATGAACACATCAAATCATTTTTTCTCTTTTTAATTATTTAATTAATTTATTCAGATGACGACTCAATTGTTATCCCATCACTTGTATCCTCCCGTTCCTCCCTCCCTCCTGCTTTGACCCTATTCCCCTTCCCTAGGTCTACGACTGAGGGGGACCTCCTTCTCCACTATATGGTCATAGGTTATCAAGTCTCATCTTGGTAGTCTGCTTATTCTTTCTTTGAGTGCAACCAGGGCTCCCCATCAAGGGGAGATGGTCAAATATGGGGCACCAGAGTTCATGACAGAGTCAGCCTCTGCTCTCTACATAACTGTGGAGAATGCACACGTCAAATCTTAAATTGCCAACAAGTTATGGAAAAACATTGCTATAAGAAAAAGAATAGAGTGAAAGCGGAAGGGAGAGAGGAACAGGAGGATACAAGTGATGGGATAACAATTGAGTTGTAATCTGAATAAATTAATTAAATAAAAAAAATAAAAATAAAAATAAAAAAAGAAGGAAAAATAAACAGAATGTTTATTGTGTATTTAACATTGTTAGACAATCTTCTGTAAAAGAGAAACTCATAGTTCATTTCTGCACATGCCTATTAAATTTTTCATAATTCTCTTTGTGATTCATCACTGCAATTGCCTATTTTTGTGCTTTTCTAGTTCCAGTAGCTGAGTCATGACTTTATTCTCTCACGTTAGAGCTATTTGTTCAATTGAATGGGTTTGCTGGGTATAAAAACGTTATTTTTCCAAGTCTCATGATTTCTTATTTTTTTAGTATTACAAGACTCTTTTAGTGAACTCTTTTATTTCTACTTACAAGCCAAGAAACCATTTTCAGAGCCAATGTATTTCTTGAAATTTCTTTGGTAAAGAAAAGCCAAACCAGCAGATACACAGGTCTACATCTTTGATACCTTTTCTTTGTTTCATGTAGATTTATTTATTTATTTTTAATAAACTACATATAGTAAGAACAGTTATGAAACAGTCAGAAAAGCCATATGTAAAAGTTATATTCACACTATTTAGATCATTTGTATTTGGAAACCTTGAAAAAAAATGCTACAAATCCTATCTAGGTGAGTCTAAAGCTTTGTGCCTAAATTATTCTGTCATATCTTATATTCATCAACTTAAAAAACATTTTTCTAGATCTTAAAACATTTTCTTAAATCCTAAAAACTTTTGCCTAGCTGTGAAACTATAACTATCTAGTCTTCAACCCCGTCAGAGATTTGAGAAGGAATAAAAGTATTAATTAAGTAAAGTGCAGACAAGCAGCTTCCAAAACTAAGAGATGGCAGAGACAGTTTATTGCCTGGTCAGTCACCCATTCTTTCTCTATGAACTTGTAGCTTCATCTTCAGTCTTCTAGCTCAGTGTATCTGGCAGACATAATTGTGAAGCATGAAATATGAAGAGCTTGTCTCCCCTGTGATGGTAGAGCTAGGCAGTCAACTCAGCCTGCATCCAAGTCTTGTCTATTTTGGACAGCACATACTCTGAAAAGAGAGCTGGGGCATTTTTGCCCAGTAGCTAGCTTGGCCTTAACAAAGCTATCTCCAAAAGATTTTATGATTCTTGTCATCTTGAGTTAGGCTGTGGGTATTGCTAGGAGCTGACATGCCTAAAGTAAAAAAGGCCTTAAATTAATAAAACATTTTTATATGTCATATTCTGTGGGTCTCTGAAGTTTTGAGGGACCATCAATCTATTAACATTTAATCAGCGTATAATCATATTTATCTATCAATCTATATATCATAAATATGAATGGCAAGCATTGTTTGTTTCTAGATATTTACTATCTGTTCAAACCTAGAATGTATATTTCTGTGATCCCTTTTCTTAATTTACAAATTCACTGCAATTTGTTTCCAAGTTGGCCTTTGTCAGTAGTTTTATCAAATGATTCACTGTTGCAGACCATGCATCATCATTCCATAGTTTGTTTCCTTACTATCAATCAAAGAGTCCTATTAGATTTTGTTTATGACAGCACATTTCTAGGTGCAAAATTCTATGGTTTCAAGACAGATGATACAATGTAAATTATCCTGCAGCTGAAAACATTACAGGTCTTTATCATCAAGATAGAATCTTGATACTGCTGCATATGAGAGCTAGAATAACACCATTAGAACTCAAAAATGTGGGGAGAGAAAAATGTTGATTTAGTCTTAAAATGACACATAATTTTCTATTCCCATAATTTTAATTGAAGAAACTCATATGTTTATCTATAATGAATGTGCAAGGATATGAAAACTTTCTACTTGCTAAGAAAAACAAATATATTCTGAAACTTGTACCAATGCCTGTGATGCCAAATACTAAATGAGGCAATTTAACTATCAATAATATTAGAAATGAATTTAACAAGTTTTTGAATTTTAGCAATATTCACAAATAATATAAACAGTCATTTACTTATTATACATTGCATATCGTACTCATATTACATGGATTCTCCTGTTACTTTTCTTACAGTAGCAAGAACAATGATACAGCTGGAGAGAAGACTTAGTTGTTCATACCCCTTCATGCTTTTTCAGAGGATTGGAGTTCACTTCCCAGCACCTGCATCAGATGTCTCACAGCTACCTGTAACTCTGGCTGCAAGAGAATCCAACACTCATTTTCTGGTTCTAAGGATACCACACACATTTGCATAAATAAACATATATGCAAAAAATAAACAAATAAAACAATGCTTATGATGGAGTGATATTTTATCATTTACTATATGTGGGCTCTATTTTTTCTTTTTTATACATATTTTATTATAATTTATTCACATTACTTCTCATTTGTAATTCCCTCGCTCTTATCTTCCTGTTCCCACCCACACTCCCTCTTCTGCCCTATTCTCCTCCCCTAGACCTCTAACAGATGGGGTCCTCCTCCCCCACCATCTGACCACAGCCTAATCAGGTCTCATCTAGATAGCCTGCATCCCCTTCCTCTGTATTCCCACAGGACTTGGCCAAGGGGCAGTGATCAAATGGTGAGCACCAGAGTTCATGTCAGAGGCAGTCTCCAGCTCTCCCCTCCCTTTCTCCATGTGGAGAATGAGTTGTTCATTGGCTACATCTTAACAGGACCTCTAGGTTCTCTGCTTCAATGTCTTTGATTGGTACATCAATTTGTGCAGGCCCCCCGTGTCCAGATCTACCAACCTTGATAAACTCCTTGTGGAGTTTCTGACACCTCCACCCCATCTTTCCATCCCCATATCTTTCATACAACTTGTAGATCTTTATTTTTATTTTTAAATAATTTATTCAGATTACATCCTGATGGTTATCCCCTCAATTGTATCTTCTTGTTCCCCCCTTCCTCTCTCCTTCATTCTAATCCTCACCCCTAGACCTATGTCAGAAGGGGACCTCCTCCCCCAACATATGATCACAGCCTATCAGGTCTCATCTGAATAGCCAGGTTCGCCTTCCTCTGAATGTCACCAGGCTTCCTCACCAAGGGGAAGGGGTCAAATAAGGGGCACCAGAGTTCTTGTCAAAGGCAGTCCCAGTTCTCCCTACAACCGTGGTGAATACACTGTCCATTGGATTTATCTGAATAGGGGGTCTAGGTTTACTACATGCATTGTCTTTGGTTGGTACAGCAGTTTGTGCAGGTCACCCTGGGTCCAGATCCACCATCCTTGATGGCCTTCTTGTAGGGTTCCTGAACCCTCTGGATCCTTCTATCTCCCCATTCTTCCATACCACTCTCACCTGGAGTCACAATAGTGAGTCCCTGCATCTGTTCCAATCCCCTGCTGAGTGAAGACCCTAAGCGGACATCCATGTTGTTCTAGTATCCAATTATAAGTGATTATATACTATGTGTGTATTTCTAGGTCTGGGTTAACTCACTCAAGATGATCATTTCTACTTCCATTCATTTGTGTAAGTTCTATATTCAGGTGCTATTTCCAGCATTTTATGCAAGCCATTTCAATGTATTCTTACAGCCATATAAAAGGTAGGTACTATTTCTTATCCTTATTTCAATTACAAAGATAGTAGTATAAAATGAACATGCTCAAGATTTACACTCTTCATTTTCTAATAAGTGGGGTTGGGCAAAAACTCATATTTCAAATCACTATTTTCATGCATTATCTGATTCTTTCATCTGAGATTTGAGGACACCACAAGAACATGGCCCATAGAATCAACTCATAGGGCTCAGAGGGACTCACAGAGATTGAAACAACAATTACAATTAGATAGCCTGTATGGTTCTGATCAAGGCCCCCTTAATATATGTTATGGATGTGTAGCTTGGTGTTCTTGTGGGGCTCCTAACAGTGGGAGGGGGCCTGTCTCTGACTCTTTTGTCTGGTCTTGGGACCCTTTTCCTCCACTGGTTTGCTTCATCCAGGCTGGATAAAAGTGTATGTGCCTAATCTTATTGTATCTTTTTATGCCATATTTGGTTGACATTCCTGGGAGACCTGCTCTTTTCTGAAGAGAAATGGTAGAGGAGTGAATTTGGGAGAGAGAAGAGGTGGAAAGGGACTGCATGGAATAGATGGAAGGGAAATTGCGCCAGAATATAATGTAGAAGAGGATAATGATTACAAAGCAACTTAAGCATTCAAAATAAATGAACAACTGTAATTTCTTACAAAAATAGTAGAAGTGTCTTCCCATTTGTCTATATAGCAATCTGGGAAGGTAACTTCAGATCTTTACCTGTCCTTCCTCTCCTTCAAATCAATTCCCCTTTTACACACTCAAGTCTGTAGGTGAATACCTGCTAAAGCCTCCCCTCTATGCCTGCCACCATCTCCAGTAGAACATACAGACCTTCTCTTCAAATCTTTCTTCCCTTCAGTCATCCCTTTATCTTAGTCCTCAACTTACAGTTGAGGGAAGCAGGAAGCATAATTCCAGATCTTAACCATTCCTTACTCTCCTCCAAATCTAATACCTCAGTGTCACTCCAATCATTGTAGCAGACCACCTGATGCAGCCTACTCCTTGTCTCTGCCCCCTTCTCCTACAGATCATATAGATATTCTCCAACCTTCTTCCCACTCATCCTGTTAGCCCATCCTCCAACTCCAACAGGCTTTCTCTCTGAAGCCACCAAGTATACCTTCCAGGGAAGAAAGTAAGTCAGTGAAACAGGTAGACAAGTTTCAGATATTTACTCTCCTCCATATACCTTAGTCTCATCCCCCACTCTGGGTGAGGTGGTACTCCTTGAAGTGTTTCCTTTCACTGAGAAGAAGGAAAGGGGGTATAAAGGGAACGGAGCATGAGGGTAGGACATGGAGAAGAGGAGGAAGGGGCCTGATATCAAGTTGTAAAGTGATTAAATCAATAAATAAATGGGAAAACATTCTAATGAACAAATAAAGTACTTACTCAGTAAAAACAAAACAAAAATACTTGCCTTCTCAATGGAGACTTTTAAATCCATTATAGCCTACACATACTCCAAGAGACCACAGCTTCAAACCCAGACTACCAGATGCAGCACAACTTTCAATCACCATAGATAGACAAAATAAGACAATCCATGATAAAGCCAAATTTAAGCAATATCTATCTATAAATGCAGCTGTAAATAAGAGGCTTGAAGGAGAACTTTAACCTAGAGATGTTAGCAACAACCAAGAAAATAGGAGATAAATAATTCCATACCAGAAAATCAAAATTGGGAAAAAACCACCACACACATGCACACACACACATGTATGCAACAAAATAACAGAAATAAATAATTACTAGATATTTATATCTCTCAAAAATCAATGCTCTCATTTCCCCAGTAAAATACACAGACTAAGAATGAATGCACCAAGGGGTATTGCAATTCTTAATATCTATACATCAAATACAATGGCATCAATGTTCAACAAAAGAAACACTACTACAGATTCAAATCACATACTAGCCATTACACACTGATAGTGTGAGACTCTAATACTCCATATTTGGTAATAATTAGGCCATTCAGCCAAAAACTAAAAAGAGAAATGCTGGAGTTAAATGAAATTATAAGACAAACGGACCTATGTGGAGAACAAAAGAATACCCATTCTTCTTAGCATCTCATGGGTCTTTCCCCAAATAGCCAAAATCAATAAAACAAGTGATAACTCATGCTGCTGAGGATTTGAAGCAAGGGGAGCATTCTACTATTGCTGGTAGGAGTTGAAAACTTGTACAACCACTGTGGAAATCAGTATTCCTCAGGAAGATAGAAATTGATGTACCCACAAGATCCAGCTATACCTATCTTGAGCATATACTCACAGGCTGCTTCATCCTACTACAAAATATTCCCTTAACCATGTTTATTACTACTCTATTCATAGTAGCCAAAAATGGAAACATCCTAGACATCCCTCAAAAGAAGAATGAATAAAGAAAAAGTAGTAAATGTCCACAGTGGGGTGTTAATCAGCCACTAAAAAGTGAAATAATGAAATTCACAAATAAATGGATGCAACTAGAAAAAAATCACCCTGAGTAAGGTATTCTAGACTCATAAATACAAATACGATATTTTGTTGCTTATATTTGGATAGTAGCTGTTAGATCCATGATAACCAAGCTATAAACAGTAGAACCACAGAGGTTAGGTATAGAATAAAGGCATTGTTGGGTGTATGAGGACGTAAATAGATCTCCCTAGGAAAAGAAAATAGAATAAATAGTTATGGATTGATTGTGGGTGTCTGGAACAGAAAGATTGAGTGAAGACAAGTAAGAAGGAGGGAGGCAAGGGCCAGATTATGAGAATAGACAACTAAAATGGAGGGCCATTTGAGGGGAAGTATGGAAACCTAATACAGTAAAAGCTTCCTTAAAAACATATGAAAGTGATCTAAATGAAATTGGCAAATAATGAGGAACACAGAATCTCAACTGGACATCTCTAGTCACAAAATGAAGATTCCTTTGCTGGGAATGGGTTACACCCAATTAAGTTATTAGACAAAGGGATCCTATGGGAACCCCAAGCAACTGAGGCTGTTACCAAAGCTATAGGTTGCTCTCCACAAACTGAAGGGAAGACCATATTGCTGAAGACAATACTCATACAACTCATTGAACCCTGAGAAGTCAAGAGAGTGCCTACTTGGAACATTCACCCTTACAGGCTAGTGTTCTTAGTATTGGAGGTACTGCATTCTACCAATGAAGAAATATGAATACCAACCCAGCCATAAAACTTTTAATATAAAACAGTGCAGATATGCTACTGCAGTAGTGGCACAAAGTTGTGGAGAGTAACCAAACAATATTAATTTGACTGAACCCCCACTCCATGAGATGGAATCCATACCAGATAAGACTTAGATTACCAAAAACCTGAGATGAGATAGCCCAGGTACCTAGGATAAAATCAAACACTGATGTTTTAAAAAACAAAACAAAATTAAATTAAAAAGTATCAATGAAATTACTCCTACTGACATTATAAATCAGTGACTTTCCCGGCTATCATCAGTGAGGCTTCCTTCTGCAGCATACAGAAACAAATAGAGAGATCTATAGCCAGATATTATGCAGAGAATGAGAGACCTGGGAACACTATGCTCCATCAAATCCCCCCCCCTTCCAGATTCAGAGAAACAGGAAGAATAGGAAGCAGAAAGAGTACAAAAAGCCAGAGGTGATGGACACCAAGAAAACATTGTCCTATAAGTTAATAAGATCGAACCACTTCTGTCAAAAATGGCAGCACCAATTGCAATTGTCTGATTAGCAGAAGAACCAGGACTACATAGCAACCTAAAGATCAAACTGAGAGCTACAAAAAGCAGTGCTGCAGATTCCCAGGTGAGTGTGATCCACATTCTGTAGGGCAGGGGTAGGTCTGACTGTTGGCCACCCAACTAACCCACAGAAAAATCCAGGAGGATAGCCCACATTATCCACCATCTTGAGAAGGACTGTGGGTTATTTGTGCAGCTCCTGAATCTCACTGCCTGTCTACTGCTTGCTGGATCCAGGACAGAGATTGGCGACAGGCAGAGCTGAGGCCTTGCACCTAACACAATCCCTATTAGCTGCCTCCCAAGAAAGAGTGTGGGGCATCCAAGCACCTTTGAGCTCTAATCCCTCTCAAGCCCCCAATGATTCCCTGCGTAGCCTAGCTGGGTCAAGAACAGATAAACATAGCCTTGCTATCTCAAGAGGGCCTGTAGAGAGCAGAGATGAATCCAAGCACCAGCAACAATCCACATTAGCTACCTACAAGCAACTTTAGGCCTTAATATATCTCTACCCACCCACCTGAAGCATACAGCTCAGACATAGCTAAGATACAAACAGGCTGAGCAGGGACCCGAAGGGGCCACAATCTGCATTAGTTGTTATCCTATGAGCAACTTCAGGCCTGGGTCGATCTTGGTCTGCCTGCCTAAAGCATACTGCTCTGACACAGCTATCCTGCTAGCAATTTCTGGCTCTGATCTCACCCAGCCCACCTACAGCCTATTGTCCTGATCCACCTAGGTCACAGAGAGACCTGTGTGAGCCACACCCACATTAGCTGCTGCTTCCGGAGCAACATTGAGCTCTAATCTCTCTCCACTGGCCAACAGTTTACTGACCACAGCTGATAGATCCCTACCATCTCAAAAAGGACTGTAGGGCACTGGAACAACTTTGTGCTTGGAAATCTATCATCTGACTCCTCTCTTGTCCTACGTAACTGGAATACAGTCAGGGAACCCAGCTGAGCTGAGTTCGGTGCAGGCTCTAACACCCACTGTACAAAATCCTGAGGAGGCCTCTGGGGAACCCTAAGATTTGAGCGCTCTTTACTTGCTCCCAACCTGCCTGGCCAATGTGGGACACAGATAGCCACCTCATTGGAAGAAGCTCTAGGCCTGCTAATACCAGAGACAACCAGATACCTAGAGGACAGCGCAAGAAGACTAGCGACAAAACTCAGAGCCATATAACAACACCAGAAACCAGTGGTCCTAACACAGCAAGCCCTGGAGACATGAATACCCATGATGCACAAGGAGAAGACTTTAAATTTGAGGTGATGAAGAGGATAGAAGCTTTAAAAGAGAAAAATAAACCACTCAAAGAAACACAGGAAAGTACATTCAAACAGATGAAAGGATTGAATAAATCCTATAAAAAATTACAAGAAAATACATCCAAACAGATGAAAGAATTTGATAAATCCTATAAAGAAGTACAAGAAACTTCAATCAAACAGGACAAAGAAATTAATAAAAGTATTCAAGACACAAAGAGGGAATTAGAAGCAGCAAAGAAAACACAAGCTGAGGCAATCTTAGAGTTGAAAAACAGGGAAGAGGACAGGAACAATGGACACAAGCCACCCCAACCAAATACAAGAGATGGAAGAGAGAATCTCAAGTGTGGAAGATAAGATAGAAGTTTTTTAATACATCAGTCAAAGAAAAACATTAAAACTAAAAAGTTCCTGACACAAAACACCCAAAAAATATGGGACACTATAAAAAGACAAAATATAAGAATAATGGGAATAGAAGAAGGAGTAGACTCCAAGCTCCAAGGTCCAGAAAACATTTAAAAAAAAATAATAGAAGACATTTTTCCCAACCTAAAGAAATAAATGACCATAAACATATAAGACGCCTATAGAACTCCAAGTAGATTTGAACAGAAAGAAAAATCCTCCTGCCACCTAGTAATCAAAACATTAAATGTACAAAACAAAGGAAGAATATTAAAAGCTACAAGAGAAAAAGGTCAAGCCACAGATAAAGGAAAATCCATCAGAATTTCACCTGATTTCTCAACAGAGACTCTGAAAGCTAGAAGGGCCTGAATGGAAGTCATGCAAACATTAAGAGAACAAACACGTATGCCAAACCAGACTACTAGACCCAGCAAAACTCTATAGGACTCTAATTAACCCTGGAATTTCTCAACATTTAGAAACTGGATCACAAATGCAATTCCTAGCTTGTTTAACCATTTCCCCAATTTTATTTGGGCCCCTACTACTTAGTATTCATCCCTAAGAGAACAACTCTCCATTTCCTTTAAGGTGGATTGGGTACATTTTTGGTTACGTCCTTGGATTATATAGGGTTGTTACCAGTGGCAATTGGATACAAGTTATTATTGGTCTTATTTAGAAAGAAAACAGTGTTAGACTCAGCGATGTCTCTCTTTTCCTTTATCTTATATTCTTAGGGTTGGAGATAAGGGTTGAAAAGAAAGAAGGAGGAATATAGAAATATATAGGGAAGATAGAAAAAAAGTAGATTAGTGAGTCTACTCCTCAAGTTGATGCCTCAATTGTCACTCAAAGGTTATTTTTAATTCACTGGTATAGAATTTTGTATATAGATGCAAAATAATTTTAATTCTAGATACAGTGTTATAGATTTAAAATATAAGTTTATTCTTCACACGTTATATATATATATATATATATACATATATAAGTATATACATACTCTAATATGAGGTATTATACCCATATAACTCAGTTATAATACAATAATAATTATCCAATATTTTTAAAGTTCTATTGCAGGCTGTTTAGGATAAATAAGTTAGTTACACAAGTTAATTGTTAGTTGATTAGATCACAGACATTTCAATTAATAGTATATTTTTATCATAAGAATATACATATTAGGCACAACAGATAGATATGATTCTATAGAAAGATAAGGTAAAATAGTTAGATAAGGTCTTCAAAAACCTCAGAGACATACCCAATATGGCATTTACAATGTTTTTTTATTATTATTATTTTAAAGATTCACTGACAATGATACACATTAACTCCTGGCAACACCCAGCCTTACTCAAAAATATGATAAACAGATAGTTTAGTTTTACAATTAAGTTTAGTTGTTTAGGGGTCAAGATGTTTTTAGCTCTAGACAGATGTTTTTAAATTAATAATGTTGAGATATAATTGATATTGATGTACATTAGGAATTGTAGATGAACCAAGATAGGAATGATGTTTTCTTCAAGGGTGTCAAATACAAATACACAAAACACTAAGAATGTAACATTTAAAAATTCCTGATTGTGTCATGGTTTTTCTTGCTTAAGGTAGTTTATTGTATATATGTGTAATAATATAAATGTATATTTAAAAATAAAACATTTTTATAAAGAAAAGATTGACCCACATATGAACTCAGAGACTGAGGCAGCATGCACAGGGCCTGCATAGGTTTGCATTAATGGAGTTCAAAAGCTTAAAGGAGAAGTGGACAAAATTCCCCCATCCCTAACCTAGAAGCAATGTCCAATTGAAAAGACTTGAAAATTACAATTTAGTTTTTGATAGTGGAGCCTCACTGGGTAAACCATCCACTATTATGTGTTGGTTGTATGCCCAGCAATAGATGGTGAACAGAAAATGAACTTAATGACATCTTTGGAAGATCCTTGTCCCATAATTTCATGTCTGGGCTCTTCTTATTTTAAAATATATATCTTGCTTTTATGTTTATGTATATATTTTTGTTCTCTTTTTTTACTCTGAAGATCCTTTTTTATTTATCATGGCTTTCAGGTTAGTGTTTTTATAGAATTCCAGAGTATGTGAATGAGTGGCACACTGTTTCTTGTGTCTTTTCTTGGGCTCTTTCCCTTCTGTTTTGTCAAATTGTAATGTTTCATTTATTTTATCTCAGCATATAGAATCACATTTGCTTTCTAATGAGAGACAGAAATGTGACAGATCTGGATGGAAGGGGAGGCAAGGATGAGCTGGAAGGAATAGAAGGATAGATTCCCATAACCAGGATATATTATGTGAAAAAAATATATTTTTCAATAAAAGAAAAAAAGAAATGATAATAGGTACATCATATGAATGTCTTAACCTAAGTTAGAATCAGATTTTATAGGAGTGATTATCCACATAGATATTAATTTCATTGTGTGTAATTGGAAAGACATGTGCTGATTCAAAAAACATATAATGAAAGTAAAATATTCATGAAAATGTTAAAGGTCAACAAACTTTGTGTATGTAGTAACAGTTAGAACTTAATTATGGCTTTGTAGATCAAATAATCTCTGTACTTTTACTCAGCTCAAGCACTGGAAATACCCAACAACAGTATTTGTATAAGTGGCTGTAGCCAGAACCTAGAAACAACCTAAATGTCCCTCAGTCAAAGAATGGATAAAGAAACTGTGGTACATTTACACTATGGAATACTACTAAGCTATTAAAAACAAGGAAATCTTTAAATTTGTGGGCAAATGCAAGAACTAAAGATAGTCATACTGAGTGAGTTAACCCAGACTCAGAAAGACTCACATGATATATACTCACTTATAATTGGACACTAGCCCAACAAGGATGTCCCCTGAAAATCTTCATTTACCAAAAGATTGGGATAAATGTGGGGCCCTCCTATTGAGACTCTAGGTGAGAGAAGCATGGGAGAATATGGAAATAGAAGGATCCAGAGGGTCCTAGAAACCTACAGGAAGAACATCATGACAGGCACATCTGGACGCAGGGGTTCTGCTCAAACTACTGCGCCAACCAAGGACAATGCATGCAGTAATTATTGAATCCCTACTCTGATCTAGCCAAGGGAAAGAACATTCTCCACAGTTGTGTGGAGAGTGAGGACTGACTGTGACTTGAACTCTGGTGCCCCATATTTGACCACTTCCCCTTGGTGGGGAGGCCTGATGGCACTCAGAGAAAGAATGTGAAGCCTACCAAGATGAGACTTGATAGGCTGTGACCATATGGTGGGGGAGGAGGTCCCCTTCTGTCACAGACCTAGGGGAGGAAAATAGGGTGAAAGAGGGAGGGAGGGAGGGGAGGAGACAAGCAAGGGGATAAAAATTGAGGTGTAATCTGAATAAATTAATAAAAATGTAACACAAAAAAGAATGGGCTCAAGAAAAAATAGTTGGTGTAGCAACAATCTAATAAAACTTTATTTACAAAAACAGATTTAGGTCAAATTTTGTATATGACATAGTTTGATGGTCCTTAGCTAAAAGAAAACTTTCCTAAAGTTCTCTAAAGTGTTTTAGGAATGAAAAAAAACTGCAAAAGTATTATCAAAAGGCAGTAGAAATAGAACAGTGCCTTCAAGTAAAACAAAAAATATCAAGTGTTACAAAATCACAGGTAGGTACAATGAAAATGACAGGACAATGTAATATCAATGAAAACAGGAATGTTCAGTCAGAAAAAGATAGAATTATTTTATTGATAAAATAGTTACTTAATTTTTAATTAAGTAGCATGTATGTGTCGCTGTGTGGTTATATGCACATGAGTGAAAGTACCTCAAGATGCCAGAAAAATGTGTTAAATCCCCTGGAGTTGCATTTAAAAGTGCTTAGGAGACACCTGATATGGCAGTGAGGAACTCTGTCCAGTCCTTCCATTGGATTTTGATTTATCAAAATCCCATTGTTGATGTCAAGTTTCAGCAGTGCTCCAGGAGTCAGAGTTTAGTGAAATCAAATAAATAAAATAAAGCAAAATAATGGAGTTCAGATAACTCTTTAATACTGTTTGATTATAGAGGAAACAGATATAATAATAGCTGGAGATGAATATGGTACTAAAAAA